>NC_044031.1:214881120-215491542 GCF_901765095.1 Microcaecilia unicolor
GACTGATTGGTCTCTTTGCGAATATAGATATATATATTATTTATTTTAGTCAAACATCTCCCCATAGAGACAACAGCGAATGAAACTATCTCCAAGAACAAAACAAATACTGAATAGGGAGGGCTCTGGGCCGGTCAGGGAGGGACTAAAGGAAAGCAAATTAGCAGGCAAGACCTAATTTCTCCTTCCTTAGCGTCCCTCCGGACCAGCCCAGAATGACTGATGGGAAGTACCAGAGCAGCAAACCACGGGATGGACCAAACTAGAGCCACTGCAAGATCCCGGTAAACAAAAACCGAGACCCGACGCAGCTGGACATCTGTTCAACTATATCAAACAAATAACGATGTCCAAGACAATCGAACATTAGAGCTCAGTTCCCGCCACGTGGGCCGCTAAAAGAGCAACCAGATGCAATTCTGTCCAGCTCATGAGCTGATCTAAGTACTAGAATACCAAAACCTAGAACCTCGTCAGAGTTGCCAAAGAACACTCCTGTCAATTGGAGACATGAATCCTTTCAGAACGAGCAGAAGGAAGAAACGTGACCCAAGACAGCAAGAAACGACCTGTCAAAATACCGAACAATGGACACACAAGTTAACTGTGGAACTAAGCACTCTCCCCCTATCACGCAGAGGCAGTTATCACGTAACATCCGCAAAATCCGCCCCTTTCTTTCCGAGCACTCCACCAAAACCCTCATCCACACCCTTGTCACCTCTCATTTAGACTACTGCAATCTGCTTCTTGCTGGCCTCCCACTTAGTCACCTCTCCCCTCTCCAATCGGTTCAAAACTCTGCTGCCCGTCTCATCTTCCGTCAGGGTCGCTTTACTCATACTACCCCTCTCTTCAAGTCGCTTCACTGGCTCCCTATCTGTTTTCGCATCCTGTTCAAACTTCTACTAACCTATAAATGTACTCACTCTGCTGCTCCCCAGTATCTCTCCACACTCGTCCTTCCCTACACCCCTTCCCGTGCACTCCGCTCCATGGATAAATCCTTCTTATCTGTTCCCTTCTCCACTACTGCCAACTCCAGACTTCGCGCCTTCTGTCTCGCTGCACCCTATGCCTGGAATAAACTTCCTGAGCCCCTACATCTTGCCCCATCCTTGGCCACCTTTAAATCTAGACTGAAAGCCCACCTCTTTAACACTGCTTTTGACTCGTAACCACTCGCCCCCACCTACCCTCCTCTCCTCCTTCCTGTACACATTAATTGATTTGATTTGCTTACTTTATTTTTTGTCTATTAGATTGTAAGCTCTTTCAGCAGGGACTGAATTTTCTTCTATGTTTGTGCAGCGCTGCGTACGCCTTGTAGCGCTATAGAAATGCTAAATAGTAGTAGTAGTAGTTCTCGAGGAATGAAGTGCCTGCAAAACCCCAGACAGGTCCTAGAAAAATAAGAAGCATAGACTAGAAATACTAAGGAATGACCAGACTTTCTGAAGAAAGAAACTGGTAACCAATGTTCTCAAGGGCCCAAGCCACCGAAAAAAAAAAAAAAAAGAGCTCAAGAGAGAGACCAACTAGGTCCCCTAACTCGTCCATGAAAAGACTCTGAAGATAAGAGGGGAGAGAAAAGAGCACAAAAGAAAGAAGCAGAGTGAGAATAAACGACGAGTGAAATCACAAACAGTAAAGAAAGTCACTTGGGAGACAAAAGAGACGAACACTGTCGCAAAAAGACCACACAGTCTCAGAAAGATTCAAAAAGAGTCACTCAAGGAGCAAACCGAGCCAGCATGACAACCTTACTGAAAGGGAAAATAAGGTTATTCCCCCCAGCCCAAAATACACACGTATATATGGCACTGTTGAACGGCAGCAGACTAGTCCACGGGTATAGGAGAGATGTCCGACGGATCCCGAACTAAGACAAAAGCCAAAGAAGTAAAGCTTCAACAAGAGCAAGCATCTGAACTAAGTCAACAGAAGAAGATCCCCAGTGTCTGAAAAATGGGTCCATCAGCGACAAGGCAGAAAGCATCAAAAGGCTGTACATGACCCAGTCACAGACCCTGGAAAGAACTGTGAGTTGCAGAACTACCGAACTATTGATAGGAAGGACCACCGAATATGGCCTAGGAGATCAAACAAACAAACAAAAAAAAAACACGAGCAAATCCGGGAACTGTGCCTTATCATCCCTCAAGAACAACCTAGAGGAATCTCTGTCTCACAAGAAGACTCACAGCTCATAGAGACTGATGTCACCGTTCTGACAGAGGAGAACAGACACACAGGGGCCTCCCTGACAGACCAGCGCAGAGTTCCCAAAGAGATGGTGCCACTCAATGTCGCAAGAATCACTTTGACCCTGGAACCACAACCATCATCTAAAGCCTAACCAAGGTAAGAGACTGGCAACAGAGAGAAAAATTAGCTCCAGAAAATTTCCACTCTCAACCGAGAAGCTGAGCAGCCAAGATGGGAAGCATAACCAAGTAAGAAAGACTGTGTGAGGGATAGGCAAAACTCCCTCCATCGTGACAACTGCTCAGTAGCGATAGAGCTGTTAAGAGGGAAAACAGCTGAGATCCTCAGACTCCCAACTCCTGGAAAATAACAGATACAGGAAGCCAACTGACCTCCACAGAAAAGGGGGGAAAACAACAACAACAAAAAACCTCACAGCTGACTACTCTGCAAACCCAACAGGAGGAAATCTGCAGAAATGCCGGACTTATGTTGGGGAGTTCCCAACTCATTAGGGAGCCACCAGGAAACGCGTAGCAGTCAGAAAAAAAAAAAAAAAAGACAAAAACATGTCTGACTGAGGAAATGAGAAATGAAAGTCAGTCCTGGTGCACCATTCTCGCACTGTAGGATCTCAGCTAGACAGGGTTAAACAGAGCAGAGGAAGGATGTAAGAGAAATGCTGAAGATAGCAACCCCTGGCGAGTCTAAGCCACGTGGGGCGCAATAATCACCATAGGAGATAGTAAGGGCTGTAGGCAGCATGCTGAGAAAGGCACTGTCAAGCCTTTGAATAATTTAGAGTTTGAGGATCTCAGAGAGGAAGAACAAGGCAGCTAGCTGCTTCAAATGGTGAAAGAAATGAGGTCATCAATGAGAAATTAGATCACAAAGGAGAAAACATAAACAAGAGAAAGTGAATCAAAATCCACTAATGGCAATACACGCAATTTGTGATAGCTAGCAAACTTGTGCCAACACCTGGGAAAAGGATACTGATGTGCCAAGTATGGAGAGAAACAGTGGAAACCATAAGCCCACAAAAAAAAAAAAAAAAATGCTTTGACTCGAAATAACAGTTATAAATTCCTTGCAGTGGAAACCATAAGCCCACAAAAAAAAAAAAAAATGCTTTGACTCGAAATAACAGTTATAAATTCCTTGCAGTGGAAACCATAAGCCCACAAAAAAAAATGCTTTGACTCGAAATAACAGTTATAAATTCCTTGCAAACAGCTGAGGAAAGTCCACTGATACACCAGGTATGTAGAGAAACAAACTGTAAACTATGTAGGATCCTTTGAATAGAAAAAAACTGTCAATGCAAACTACACAGAACAGCAAGTAACAAACATTACAGAAATTCCTCAACGTCTGGAATACTGAAGGAAAAAAACCATATGGTTCCCCAAGGCTAAAAGAAGGTCCCCCTGAGAATAGACCCATAGAAACAGAAAAAATATGAGAAACTGACATGCTGTCACAATCTCTGGTGGACATACATTGTGCCTTTTCTAAAGTGTAAAAGTCTTTTTTTTTTTTTTTTTTTTTTTTTTTTTTTTAACAGAACATGACAGAATAGGAGAATCATCCCCAAACCATCCACTGGGGTTACAGGGAAGGTAACAGTTCAACAGATTGTGCTTGAGAGGAGATGAGCACCTAATGTAGCAGACAAGAGAAAGTAAGGAGATCTTCCAACAGTAAGGATCATCGAGCACACCATAATATACAATAGTGGGAGATGAACCCACAAAGACAGGTGCTCAAACAGTTGCTCTAACTAAAAGAGCACAACTCACTAGTCATACCAAACCAGTCAGACAGCCCTCTGGAAAAAAACTCCACATGAGCAAGGCTAGAAGCATGTGCTGAACCGCCGCAGTACCAGTGCAACTACTGGCTGCAAACCTGAAAGGCATGAGCAATTAGCAGTCCCAGAGATTATCAGGGCTGGCACACGTCTAGAACCCTAGAATAGCAGAGAGAACATAGCACAGCAGATAAAACGATAAAACAGACTCAATAAATAAGGGTGTAAATTCCAGGAGAATACAAAAGGGAAAGAAACCTGAATCATGTAGAGAAACTTTAGATCATGTCTTGAAATTATATAGAGATCACAGAAATTCTAAATAACTTGTGTCTGCATTAGTCAGCTTTCGGCAGGCAAACACACCGTCAACAAGCAAACTGTACTAGTATAAAAACCAATAGGTTATGTCCTTGCAGATTTCCAATTCTAGAAAAAAATATTAGCTATTGACCATACACCATACAAACTGTAGAGAAGTACAGACAGTTTCCATGCCCCATTTAGATATTGTGTCCTTGCAACACCCAGAATCTAAAGAAATTATTTTGTCATAAGAAAAGAATCCTTACCAGAGATAGTTTTATTTACATTCATATTGTATCAGATTCGATGCAAGGAAAGGGAAACCACAGGAGAGTAACGGAGCCTCCCGCTCCAGACAAACACAACACATGGCAGTCTGCACTCTAGCTCACTTCACCATAAAGCATTTGAAAGAAAAAAAAATAGAGAGCGTCTGCCCCCACACACTCAAACCTCTCATTCTGCAATGGCTATTCGACTTTCAAATTAGCGTGAAAGGCAGAGGAAATCTTCCCCCTCCAGAGGAGACCTCATAGCACTAACGAAGAGGTCGCCGAAAAAATAGCAGACCGATCAGAAAGGTCTGCGCTGCTCCTCCACAGCTACAAACAAAATGGTGGAGTTTCCCCACCAAAAACCCAAGTGGTGTAGAAAACCACTAAAGCCATACTGAAAACTGGCACTGCTTCACTAAACCAAGAAGTCCTCATGCCTCCACACTGTTTGGGTTTTTTTTTAACTGAACACCTGTCCAGAACAACCACCTGGTGCTTGAACCCAAACCAGAACAGAGGAAGAGGAACTATAACACACTCCCGAGCCCAAGACCCTGCAGGGAGACAGCCATGACGACAGCAGGCTAAAGCCATTGCACCTGCTTGCATTTAGCTTTGCTTTGGGTGTTTTTTGTTTTAATATCATAGTGGCTGTTCCCCACGACTCTGCAAACTCCCTTCACTCGAAGGGGTTGAGGCCAGCAACAGACCACAGTCCACCCTGAGAGCTCAGGCATACAGGGAAAGCTCAAGGATAGGAGGGGGGGAGGAACCCGACCACCAGAGTTTAGCATCCCTGTGGGCCTCAGCCTCTGCCACCAGATATACATCTGTGCGCTGTTTTGATTAAGAGAAAAGAAAACTTCGAACTTATTAGACTGAGAAAGAAATAGGTACATTTACCTGAGCCAATAGAAATTAGAAAACAGAATAGACATTTTGAGACCAAGGGGCTCACTACATCTACTGCCTGCTGGAGACTGAGAATACTGAGGTTTCCAAGGGGCTGAGCATGGCTCTAATTGGCTGCCTCAAAATCAGTCTCTCAGTCTCCACCTGCTGGTAGGCGTGCACAACCCATCAGTCATTCTGGGACTGTCAGGAGGGGACGCTAAGGAAATTCCTACTCTCTATTCCTCAATTTGATCTTAAAATGTGTACTAAAACATCAGGGGATTGCTGGAACAGCATAGAAGTGAATGTAAATGTAAACAATTAAAATCTCAAAAATAGCATGAAAAATGACTTTAAAAAAATGGTGTTAACATCTCACCTCCTAGGATCATGATCAACTAAGACGTGTGAATAAAAGAAGCACCAAGAAAATAATTTAAATAGTCTTCAAACATTTTAACATAGTAATGCTGCCTCCTTAGACCACAGCAACATAAGGGGGTGGGGGGGGGGGTGGGCGATATGAGTTAGGGAAGATTACAAACACAATTCTAAAAACTAAGCGGCGTAATACTCCCATATATATTTTATTATTTCAGTTGTTTTAAATCAAGAAATGATTTTAGATGATCAGGTGAATAAAAGGTGTATTTTACCTGTCCCAGTTTAACAATACATTTGCAAGGATAGGCTAAAAAGAATATCCCTCCTATTTCAGATGTTGACGACTTCATTGCCAGGAAGGCTTTCCTTCTTTGCTGGGTAGACTTAGTTACATCAGGGAAAATCCGCACTTTAACGCCTCCAAAACAGGTATTCAAATTTTTAAAGTATAGTTTCATAATATTGTTCAAGTCCTGTTCAAAAACTAGTGAAACAATCAGGGTAGACCGTTCTACTGTTTCATCTAAAGATTGCTCCAATATAGCTGAGATATTATTTAAATCCAAATTTGTATTTCCAGCTTCTTCCATTTTCCCTTCTTCTCCTTTACGATTAGGTATATAGTATAATTTATTTATAGGAGGAATTGCTTCAAGGGGAATTTTTAAAACCTCATTTAGGTATCTTTTGAGTACTTCATATGGCTTAATCCCAAGGAGTTTGGGGAAATTCAATAGACGTAAGTTCAATCATCTTGTTAAAATTTTCAATCTGTTCAATTCTCCTACGGATGTCAATATTATCTTTCACCACCGTTTGTTTAAATTCTTGGAAATGATCTGCGTCCTTTTGGAGATTTGAAACTTTTTCAGCTATTTCCTGTTTCACCGAATCTACCGTTGATTTTAACTCTTGTAGCTTAGTGTTAAAAGTGTTAACTTCACCTGATGTTTGTTGAAGAGTCCATTTTATTCAATTTCAGCCAAATCATTTCTAGACTTATCTCCTGCGCTTTCTCCGAGGCTCCTGCCTCGGTTCTAGGTGTTCTCCGTAGCGGTGCCGGTCCCTCGCTAGGAGTCTCACCCGAAACACTTCCGGTAGGGCGTTGATCTCCTTCTAGAACCGCTGCCGACACCGGGCACGGAGGAGTCAACATTGGTGGTGGAGAGAGGGATATTTCATCTCCCAGCAGGGCTCCGCTTCCCCAGACAGCCCCGCATTGGGATCCGCACCCCTTACAATCTGGGAGGCAGGCACGAAGTAACGCTCGAGACCCAGTTGAATCAGAGAGGATGTCGAGGTAGGCAGGGGTACTATTCTCGTCAACTCCTTTCAT
The DNA here is from genome assembly GCF_901765095.1 of Microcaecilia unicolor. Lineage (NCBI taxonomy): Eukaryota > Metazoa > Chordata > Amphibia > Gymnophiona > Siphonopidae > Microcaecilia > Microcaecilia unicolor. The sequence continues at coordinate 214,888,337 of NC_044031.1, forward strand.
TTTGAATGTGGCATTTTAAAGAAAATATTTATTTTCCGCCGGGTTTACGGGAACGCTTCTCCAACACGTCTTGTTACACCACCATCTTTAACTCGCCCCCTCTCTCTCAAAACAATTTAAATAAATCAAGAAATAAAACCACTATGCATAAACTAGTCCAAGGGAAATTCTGCGCAAAACAAATTTGAAAATTATGCACACTATTTGTAAGTTATTTTGTGCAGAATGCCCCTATAAGGGCTAGCATCTCCCCCAGGCATTAAATACCCCCGCCCAGCAGTTTTCTATGCACTTTCATGCAGACTGCCACCCCATTCCCATGACATGCCCAACCCCTCATCCACCTTCTTTCAGCCCCCCACACTCCATCCACCTTTTTTTTAGCCCCCTCCCTGCATCCACACGCCCATACGCTTTTCCAGCCCCCTCACGCCATCCACCCTTTTTCCCTAGTCCTCCTCCTTACACCCCATCCATATTTTTCCAACCCTTCCCAGGCCCCCTTCCTGCACCCACCTTTTTTCTAGCTCTCCCTCCCACCCACACTCACTGGTCCAGTGCTGTAAGAGAAGGAGGAGCTGCAGAGTCACAGGTTAGGCTGCTTTTTGCTCCTCCGTTGTCCTGGGCCCGACTGTTCCTTTGAATTGCAAAAGCCCACTTTTGACCAGTGCTTTAAATATATATAACACTATGTGGAGCTGCTTGTCGGGTGGGGGGGGGGGGGGGGGGGGAGTTGGAGGTAGAATTCTGCACTGTGCAGTAACACAGAACTCCCCAAAAAGTAATAATGGTTAAAGGAATACTGACATGTCAGTATAGAGCAGTATATTAAATCAATAAATCCAAACCAATCCAATTCAGTCATGGGGGAAGGGGGGGGGGGGTAAAAGTTGATTTTTAAGATCAGTTTCTGCTGTTTGTAGAAGCCAGGTATCCCCTCATCTCCAAGGGAGCATAGGGAGTTAGCAAGTTTGCACTGTCATCTTAGGCACTGAAGATTTCCTAATGTTTTAAGGCCACTTTTCACCTGTCCCCTAAGCATAAAAAAGCATTATAACAACATGCCTGTCTGATTCACCACAGCTGCAAGTCGTGCTGCAGAGTGAGCTAGTAAGTGTGCCTTTCATGTCTTGTGTGATGCTGTTTTAAATGCTGATTTTAGATATCAAAAAATTCTTATCTTTATATAGTTCTGATTGGTAGGATCACTTTTGACTGGTGCTTTAAATATATAGAATACTTCAAGGAGTTGCTTGTCAGACTCACAGCTGCATAGAGAACTAGGAAGTTTGCACTGCCATTCCCATGAACTGCAAAAGATCTATTAATGGTTTCTGTTTCTTATTTGTTCCCAGCTATTTTATCACATAGGCGATACCCACTAGATGTAAACCATAGGCATGTACTCTCCGTATTTTGAACTAAATATATATGGGCATCTATATAAATAAAATCCCCCCTCAAACGTTCTGTAGCTCAAATCCCCCCTCAAACGTTCTGAAGCTCACTCCCTGACAGTGAAGCACTGAACTCCTTTACTGTTTGTAGGCTAGGCTATCACCCTCACTCATAGACACACCCTATCTGCACATAAAAAGCAACCTCAATGTTCCAAGGCCCACTTTGTGGCTTCAGGGTTTGGAAGTTCAAAGCTCTGTAATCACTTTTAGTAACTATCTGTGCCCTGCCCTCACGTCACAACGTTATGACGTCGAGGGCGGGTCATAATGAACACAAGTACACGAAGGTAGGAAGCCCATTCTGTCATCTCTCTTTCCACTCCCCAAAGCAGCCGTCATTCCCATACAGTACCTACGCGTTCCCCCCCCCCCCCCCCCAAAATCCAAACCCCGTCTTCCTCTCAGAGATGCCCCTGCACGTCACCCCCCTCCAAAAACGACAAACCACTCCCATCTGTCTCTCAGCCATGCCTCCACCCGCGCAACGGCACTCCCCTCCCCGACATAGGCCCCGCCCATCCCCCTACGTGCACGGTCGCCCCCCTCCAAAATCGCTAGTCCCCATCTGCTACCCTCCCTTCCTCTTACCGGGGTCCCGGTGCAAGAACTGAGGGGCAAGGTACCTCACAAATTCTGCTGCCTTCCGTTGTCTTCGCTATGAGCTCTGTGCCCTGACTCTCTGGTCCCGCCCAACAGGAAATTAGGACGTGACCAGTCAGGGCACAGAGCTCATAGCGAACACAACAGAAGGCAGCAGAATCTTCGAACTACCTTGCCCTTCAGTTCTGCCGCTGCGGCTGGGACCCCGGTAAGAGGAGGGGAGGGTAGCAGAGGGGGGTTGCCGATTTTGGAGGGGGGCCGACGTGCACGTCCACGGGATGGGCGGGGCCTATGCCGGGCATCGGAGGACCTTGCTAGCGCCCGTTTCATTGCTGCCAGAAACGGGCCTTCATTACTAGTAAATACATAAAATAACTACCCATAATTAATACTGTAGTTATGTACGTTTATTAGTGGTTCTACATTTAGTATTGCTATTTCTTTATTTGCACGGTCTTATAAGTTTGTAGTATTATGTAATCATTAATGTATTTGCTTTTATGTACTTGTTTTTCATGATTTGATACTAATAGTGATTTTATATGTTTATTAAACAGTCTTTACTGCCCCGATGCAGCCATGCAAAGGCAAAGGGCAAAACACAGCCTGTCTCAGCCACCTGGTTCTTTTATCTATTGTAGTGAATAAAATCCTTTTAAATGTAAGATTTTCTTCAGGTCTTCTCCTTTGCTTTTACCACACTGGATCTTGCAGATCATCTGTCTTATTGGTTTTTTTGGACCAATACTTTTCAAACAACTATCCTAACATCTCATTTGCTGATCTTTGATAAAACACACACACACACTGTATAAGTATCCTAAAGAGAAATGTCACAAAGGACAAATTTGAAAATATGCATAAATAAAACTTGTATCTGTAGTTTCCCAGTCCCTGGAGGTCATCCTCATTACTAGTTTCCTCTATGCTGTGCGGCCGCACACCGTCTAGTAATAGGCCGCACAGCTGTTCTGGTCCACTATGTAGCTGATGCACCCACACCTGCTCTGTCTACCTCCCACCGCCTCTGCTGCTTTCCCAAACTAGCAGGTGCAGAGGCCAAAAAAAAAAATAAAAAAAAAAAAAGAGCTTTGCAAGGCCACGCTGTACATAAATCTCACTTCTTGTTGTTGCCAGCAACAGCCCCTGCAATGACTGAATGTTGTTTTCCTGCTGCTTGTTTGGGAAACAAGCAGTGGTGTGGGGGGTGCCATGGGGAAAGAAGAAAGAATTTTGATATAGCTCTTTTCTGTGTTGGAATCAAAGTGGTTTACCTTTTATTATATGTATTTTCCCTGGCACTACTGGGCTCACAATCTAATTTTTTTTGTGCTTGGAACAATGGAGGATAAGTGAAGAAGGTACAAGCAGGATGGAAGAGGGGAAGGAAAGGGAAAAGACGCTGGATGGAAGGGAGCAGAGAAAGAAGGCAGAAGCTGGATGAACAGAAGAAAGAGGGCACGTGCTGGATGGGGAGGAGGGAAGAGGAAGTGAAATAAGAGCCAGGGTGAGTGAAAGAGGTGGCAAGCTCTAGGTAGACACAGCAAAGAAGGAAATTGAGGACTAAATTGTAAGAAATTAAATCTGGACAGAGCCACAAAATAATTGAAGAAAGCTAAAAGGAAAAGGAGAAAAAAATTGACAAATGAACAGGAAGTTCTGGCAAGAGTTTTGAAAAGACAAGGATACAAAAACCTGAGACTGGGACCAACACAACTGAAAAAAGGAAAATGGCCAAACAACGGTAGAAAAAGGAATATTTTTAGTTTTAAGATAAAGTAGTGCGGTAGCTGTGTTAATAAAAAGTTAAAAATAGAAAATGGAAATAAGGTTATATTTTTATTGGATTAAATACCTTTTAAATTAACTTTCAGAGACCAGAACCTTCCTTCCTTAGGTCAGGACAGGATACCATAACAGCACTATACTGTCCTACCCTGAGGAAGGTGGTTTGGCTTCTGAAAGCTAACTTAAAAATGTATTTAGTCCAATAAAAAATAAAACAAAATTGGAAAATGATATATTTATTAATTTGTAATATAGTGTTTGGAATATGTTAGTTTTTGAAATTTACATCTGCTATCTTTATATTTTGCACAGTACAAGAAGTTACTTATTCTATAAAAGGGAGAGGACTGTTGCAGGAATGGAGGCATGAATTTATGATACTTCAGGAGTCAGACAGCACACACCAGAATGAGAGAGAAATCTTCTTTATTTGCCAGCAAACAAAGTAGAACATCAGCCTTAAGTCTCTTCTTCTCTTTCTCAGCTCTCTTTGTCTCTCTCTCAGCTCTCTGTGTCTTTCTCTCAGCTCTGTGTGTCTTTGTGGCTTCTGTCTCAGCTGCTTCTCTTCTTATGCTGTCTTCTCCTTCTTCTGTCTGTTCCTTCTGTCCTTCTCTCTCTTCTGAGCTCCTTCTGACGTAAACTGCTTCTTCTCCCACTTAAATACAGTTCTATCTAGCCTAGCCTAGCCCCCTTACTCTCCAATTGGTTAAGGAATAGATTGATTACCTTGCCTCAACCAATCAGCTCTATACAAATATCAGTTACATAGGTTCCAGACATCCTAAACTGACCTGTGACCTGGGGCCCCTTACACCAGACATTTGGGCTCCAGTCTCTTACATGTTATTATGATTGATTTCTCATATTCCTAGTACTAACTGCTAACTAAACTCTGGCATTCATTAAAGGGGTCAAGGGCCAATCTTACTTAATGGCATACATATCGGGTTATTACTTTCAAGACCATTTCTACATTTTACCTATAATTAATCAAGGAGAAGAGAGCTGACTAGTCCTGACCTCTTTCACCTATCAGCTTATACATTGAACCAGCCAGAACTGCAGATAATTCAAAACACATGTTTGCCTCTTCACTGCAGTCTTTGCTTAGAAAGTCAGACAAAGAATTGAACAAATATTCTACATAGAAATTACAGAATAAAACATATTCTAAAATAAGCATCCTTATAAGACATATTCTACATACTTATAATGGTCTATATATCTATATCTAAGCTATCTTCTTATAACAAAATCTACATATCAAGAACTTCTGAAATTATTTCAGCTTTAAACTACAGTATGCCTAACAGTATACAGATGTGCCAGCTAGCATTGGCAATTCACAAGGGTGAAAGAAATTCCTGTCTCTGACCTTTCTAACCTTTGGCTCAGCCAAGCCAGACATTGAGTAATTAACCTGAACCATCTGGCATTCCTTCACTTTAGTTGCAAGGTAAAAAAATTGAACTTTTTAACCACCAGACCTTTTAATATCATTTCTTTGTCCACTGCCTCATTCCCCCCTTTGAGACTAAAATCAGCTTATGCAGAGATAAGTCTCACAACTCAAACTCTGGAGATTATAGTGGTCCTAACTAGGAATAGACTTATGAACCACCATTACCCTACTTGTTAAGGTCCGACGGCATACTGCCGAAGCACATGAGGCCAGGAAACAAAACAACAACCCTGCTAAAACTAAGTTCCAATAAAAAATAAAACAAAATTGGAAAATGATATATTTATTAATTTGTAATATAGTGTTTGGAATATGTTAGTTTTTGAAATTTACATCTGCTATCTTTATATTTTGCACAGTACAAGGAGTTACTTATTCTATAAAAGGGAGAGGACCTGTGTTATTCTTGTTTGAGAGAGATGGTTTTCCGATAGCATTGACTGTGCAGGATTGATCTGTACTAACCTAGCTTTTTTAGTTTTCCAATGAGCATATTAATGTTTTAGCGCCGACTGTAGTGTTTGTAGTGCTGTCTTATCCTAGTTAAGACCTTGTTGTGTGACACATGGGCATTACTGTATTGTTTTCTATCCAGGGTGGTTGAAACTACAATGGAAAATTAAATACAGCTTGCAGATCAGCGAAAAAGGGGGGCTAAACTAAGATTTGATAATGCAATTGAAAATCAAAGGCAACTTGAGCACCAAAGGAAAAGGCAAGCTCAAATAAGGAGTATTGAAAACCAACAAGAAAATTAAATACTTCAGTACCAAAGACAAACACAAGCTGCTATCAAGAGGCCAAGAGACCGGACAGCAAAATGCTCAACGTTTACAAAGTAATCATAACAGAGAAGCCATTAGAAGACAAAGTCACATTTAGAAGGGGCAGCTTTTTCTTACAATTCAAGTTTCATTTCTCGTGTTAAAGACAAAAAATGTAAATCATCATAAACGAGTTAAAAATATATACTTATAGTGTTATTAGAAATAAACCTTGCTCTTCTCAATTATAACATACTAACCTACTGTTGAGTGGTTCTCTTAGAGTTACTCAATTTTGCACATAAAAAACTATTATACAAGCGGTATGTTCAGGGAAGAAAATAAGCACATTTTATATTTTAAAGACTCCACTAAAGCGGCAGCACAGCGGAAGGCTTTTGCCCCATCTGTTCCAAGCTGTTCTCCCTCAAAATCCACTTTGCTCTGTGGTATCTCTCTATGTTGTGGGTGACTTACAAAGGAACTACCTACACTTGTGCTGCAGTGGCAGAGGCTCAAGAGCTCTTATATCAAATTGAAGGGAGAGGGTGCGTCTACCTCTTCCCATGGCTATTGAGCTGCTGCCTCTCTTCTCCAGGCTGGCTAAAGTTGCTTTTCTGCTCCTGTAGGAGTCAGCTGTTTCAGGACTGTGATTTACTCACAGTCAGATGTTCGAAAGTGTGCCCCAGGGCACAGAGACTCGGGCCGCTCCTCGAGTGGACGTGGGCTGCTACCACCACGGTGGGTGGCATGTGCTGAGTGGAACAGCGCAGACTGGTCGAGAGCTACTCAGGTTCCATGCGTCGAGCCTCGGAAGTTGTAGCCAAAGATTGCTCCTCTCACCTGCTCTGCCCGGCTCTGCCGCTGCGTGCGAAGCGCTCCCCGCTCTCTTCCTCTCCCTGCAGCCTCGGGTGGGCGGCCGGCTGATGCTCCTCTTGGTGTGCAGCAGAGGTTGGGGGCGCTGCTGCCTAGCTGGCAATGCCCGGGTGGGCGCCGAGGCCCAGCAGGGGTAGCGCTGCAGCCCTGAGGCAATTCAACACAGGCAGGGAGGAAGCTGCAGTCGGCTCTTGGCAGCAACTTGTCCGGAGAGGATGCCCGCAAGATGGCCTGGATTCAGCAGCGCTTCCCGCCACCACCCAGGTGAGACCATTGGTCTGTACCAGGCCGTGTCCATGTGTGGATCGAACGGTCCCGTTCTCAGCTGATTTCTAGCCTGGGTCATTGGAGCTAGCTGCTCCTGTGACCATCTAATCAGCGGCCATCTTGATTTTTATATCATATAGGCAGCACACAGACCTCTCTATGTCTTAAGTGTGGGCGAGGAATTATTCTTATCACTCATTTTGGATTTGCCCTAAGATACAGAATTGTTGGATCAAAATTAGACATTATATCTGTTTTGGGTGATGGGGTGTTGGGTTCAGTTGAACAGTTTAGACTAGTCAAGGGTGTACCACAGTCAGCATAAGGGTAAAACTTATTCCGTAAGCTGTGTTTGGTGGTGCATAAATGTATCCTCCAATATTTGGTATCATCAGAGCCTCCGCATTACTGGCACTGGAGAAATCAATTACATCTGTTGGGATGGGGGTGGGGGTTTCTCTGGTGGTATATTTGTTCTTGAATTTTTGGCTCAGAGGGTCATAAGAGTACAGGGCTTCTGCAGCTGATTTATCTGTAGCGTCTGGACTGGGATATGGGGATTCAGGAGGATCTGACTGTAATGTTCAAACAAAATTGCGATTACTATGGTGGTATTTCATTTCAATAAAATTGTTTAAACATAAAGCTTAGATACCATAGCCCTGGGCCTGAATACACAACAGATTCATGACAAGTACAAATGGACTTGCTCTAACACAGGAGATTTGTATAGGACAGAGGTAGTCCATGCAAATCTGTCATGCATATTCAATGTGGATTATCTTGAAATCCTGACTTCCTAGGTGTGTTCCAGGGACTAGGTGAAAACCACTGCTCTAATACAATCATTCTGTTTTTGTTCTCTCACCTACCAGAGCAGAGCAGTCAGTTAAATGAACTATACATCCATTATCAGTCTTTTTCCACACCCTGCCCTGCATTTTCCAATATTTTACTTTGTGCCCCTCTCCCTCATTCCAGCATCTTCCTTTTATGTACTCACCTCCTGACCTTCACTTCACGCATCCGACTAAGTAAACCCTGGTCCTCAAAGGCCGTCTCTCAAATCGGAGGCCAATACAGAAAGGCACATAGTAGTCATGCACCAATGGCTTAGCATTTGGCTTCTACCACAAGATTAATGGAAAAATACTCAACACAATGCAGTAAACAAATTAAGTGTGCAGAACTTATATGTTCATCAGGAAAAGCCTGTCAGACACGTGCACAAAAGTTGTGCAGTAATGGTGTCTTCACTATGCATGTATCGGAAGAAAATGAAGTACCAGCTAGAGACTTGCACGAGAACCGGGTTCACGGGGTTCCCGCAGGGATGGAAGCAGTTCTGCGGGGTTCCCGTGGAAGTGTACGATGCATTTCTGCCAGGCACTCACCTACTGAGTACCAGGTTCGAGTGCTGTCTCATCCTCCTCCACGCTTTAACAGCACAGATGCAGAAAGTCTCCTTTAAGGAGGTGGTAGACACACAAATGGTGACGGAATTCAATAAGGTATGAGATGAACACAGATGATCTCTAATTAGAAAATGGAAGTTATAAAAAAAACTTAAATGGCTGCATGTGTGTGGATGTGTCGAGTGACGCTTAGATGGTGACTGCGGCTGTGATGAACTAGGGCTGATACCAGACAGACTTGAAATGTTTGTCTCCCATATATGGCAATCCGGTTTAAGATGGGCTGGAAAGGGCTTAGACAGCTACTTTAGTGGCTGGAATACGAGGACAGTGCTGGACAGACTTTTACGGACTGTGTCCCGCAAATGAGAAAACTTGGGCAGACTGGATGGACCATGCAGGTCTTTTTCTGCCATCATCTACTATGTAAATAGGCTGGAGTGGGCTTTGACAGTAACTCCAGCAGTTGGAACATAAGGATAGGGCTGGATAGACTTCTGTGGTCTGTCTCAGAAACACCAAAGAAAGACCATAATCAAGTATATAATATCCCATTCATTGTTGATTTAATCATGAATTGATAATTGAGTGTGACTATTGGGCAGACTGGATGGACCATTCAGGTTTTTATCTGCTGTCACATACTATGTTACTATTAATCCTCTCTGCTCCCGGGCTGATGCGCAGGCCTCAGCTATGACACAGGCACAAGCATCAGATGTCACCTAACCTACTTTCACGTGCATCTGATTCACAGTGCCAGTGAATCAAAGACAAGTCCTACATATGCACACCAATGTGTTCCAAGCTCCATCTTCTGTTCCTTCCTTGTCTGCAGTGCTGCAGCTCGAACCCAGAGAGACAGCTGACCACAGTTTTTTTTTTAATGTACCATTAAATTCTTACGAGACTGAGTGGGGACAGGTTAAAGTCTTGTGGGATGGGTTAATTCTTGCGGGGGATAGGTAAGACTCCTGTCCCCGTGCAACTCTCTAATACCAGCACAAATCCGAGCATGAACCAGAATGCTGTGCTCTTAGACTAATTTATCCGCAGAATATGGTGCTTTTGCTTTCTTTGGAAATGTGCACAGAACTACTACCTCCCATTCTGCCCTTTTAAGTTGCAACTACTTGTTATGATTCCAGAAATAACAGAAAAAAATGGCATTGAATCCTCATCACTTGTATGCTAACTTACATCTAGTAGTGAATTTCTTGTGTTGTAAGCAAGGGATTTTTAATGCACACACCTCTGTGCATTGCAGAGAAAACCTAATGGCCTCACTACCGTTCACTTTAATGTATTGTGCACCTACTTGTACCCCACACATTAACTTCAGTGCCGATGTTGATGTGATGTTCTCAAACCCTATAATTTGTGACAAACAAAAAACTAAATTTTATTTTTGTTGATATGAGTCAAAGGAAATTAATTTTATAAAAAAATAAAAAATTGTTCAATTTTATTTTTTTATTTCAGTAGCAAGTCACAAAAGTTTTATCTTCACTCAAGACTAGGAACTGACATGGCTAAGTTTTTTTTTTTTTTTTTTTTTTAATGGGGTTGAATGATAGATATTCACACTAAACTTACAAAACATCAAGAACAACTAGGATGCCTTCCCTCACAGCTTGCTGAACAAAAAACACATTCAAATTATGTCATTTCAGTAAACACAACACAAAATCTATCCATTGCCATTTACTTTGTGAAGTAACAAAACCTCAAGCTACTAGAAACTGTAGCAAACAGAAATGGCAGTGATCACTGCCACAGAAGAACAAGCACGACCTCACATTACTAGGTCAGACTGACAGCAGTGGTCACAGCTGCAAGGAAGAGTGCAGAATATCTAGCCCAGGCTGGTGGCAGCATTGACAGCTACAGAATGCAATGGTAGATTTTATAGATATGAGAGCCAGAGAGAGAATTTCAAGTACCTGACTCTCTGCTCTTCCCAACCTGTAGGAAAACATGGGCCTATATTCTACTCAAATTTTGAGTGGCACACCTCCCAGCACTTGGTGACATACATAGTAACATAGTAGATGACGGCAGAAAAAGACCTGCACGGTCCATCCAGTCTGCCCAAGAAATGTGCCACTGTTTTGTGTATACCTTACCTTGATTTGTACCTGTCTTATTCAGGGCACAGGCCGTACAAGTCTGCTCAGCACTATCCCCGCCTCCCAACCACCAGCCCCACCTCCCACTACTGGCTCTAGAACCACTGCACTAGACTAACACAGCTACTACCCCTTTTAAAGTTCTCATCACTACAGGATGCTCAGATCCACACTAGCATCAGGGCACTGCTCTCAGCACCACCACCAGAAATGGTGACTTAAATGGCTAAGTATTCCTTTTTAAGCACATGTGTAGTTAACACACCTCTCTAAATAACCTTAACCCTAGAGGGTGGAAACAGGCAGTAATTTGACTCTAAGCTCTAATTTTTATTTTACTTTTGTTTTTTTTAACAAATATTGGCATAGGAAGACAATGCATGCCCTTTGTTCAGGGTGACATGTTACTCTATTATACCATGACTTTAATCCATTACAAGTTTACAATGGATTAATAATGACATTTTTTTGTACTCCATTCAAACAATGTTTTTAAGATGTAGAATAAGTTACAGAGGCATGGATAGCCAGGCCTCGTTTTATACAGCAAATTAACTGTCACTTTTCCTTTGAATCCTTCCAGCTTTTTAACTTTAGGCTGAATGAGACAGGGACTCCGTGTTAAAGCACAGTACGAGAATCAGGGCTGGGGAGTCAAATACACCAAACCTTCAACTCGGATGCTAACTCCTATTTTTCCATTGTCTGACTCCAACTGCAACTAATATTAGGCTTTAATTTTTTTTGTTCCGAATCTAAGCACTTATATTTACCAGCGATCCAAAACATGTAAGTATAAAATTGTAAATTTACCATATAAGTTTTTATTTTGAAGATGAAGTCAGTACATTTTTTTTACTGACCAACTCCACCCAAAATTGCTTCAGACTTCCAACTCCACAGCCCTGATGAGAATGCTGGGAGCAGCCAAAGAAAACTACAAAACAAAAAAAACCTTTACCGCTACCCTACATTTCTACTTTCTCCTGCATATAGAGGAAACTGGAGTTCAGCAGTGAGAAGTTTGTTCATGGTGAAAAAGTGAGGGTAGAAGATACAATAAAGTCTGTGAGGTAACGAGCTGAAGGGTCAAGAAGAAACAAAAGTCCAAGAACTATAAATAGTGGATGAGCTGGAACATCTGCAGAATAAGAAGCTAGATATGCCTTCAGGAAAGGGTTGAAGGCACACCAAGGCAGTTGGGTTTCAGATTACCACAACAAATACACAGATGACAGATTTGCATTAACACAGACCCATTATATGCAAATTTGTCTCCTGTACATTCCTTGTGGTAATCCTGAAAAACCTAACTAATGTCCTGATGATCAGAAACAAACACCTGTGGCTAGAGGCCAATAGCACCATACTAGCACCCGCGTTTGCTCCTGACTGATGATCAGAGCCTGCAAGCACATAACACGCTCGCTAGCTCTGTACACCAGCATGCAAATGACAGGGCACTGCTCAGCGAGCAGCTTGCCAAATATTGATGCTGCTCCTGCAGCAACTAGAGACTTGCACGGGAACAGGGTTCCCGCAGGGACAGAAGCAGCTCCTGCGGGGTTCCCGTAAAGTGTAAGCTGCACTTGTGCACGCCTCTCACTTACCGACCAAGTTCCTTGAGTACCACCTCCTCCTCGCTTTAACAGCACAAATGCGGCAGCTCTCCATTAAGGAGCTGGTAGAGACACAAATGGTGACGGAATTCAAAAAGGCATGGGATGAACACAAAGGATCTCTAATTACAAAATGGAAGTTATAAAAAACTAAACTTAAATGGCTGCATGTGTGTGGATGTGTCGAGTTACACTTAGATGGTGACTCCAGCTGTGATGAACTAGGGCTGATGCCATGCATGCTCAGGCACAATCCTCCCTCACTTTTCCCCTATGATCAGAGCTAACAGCATGCCAATATTTGCATGCTATTAGCTCTGATCATAGGGGCAGTATAGCCCCATGTTGTTCCGATGCCATTTTTAGATCTGGTTTTTAAGTATTCCTGGAGGGATATGAAACACCAAGCTATAGCAGTGAGTGACATGACCAGTTTAAAAGATACCAGAGGGTAGTGGTACAAATACAAATTAAGGGTCTCCCAAGAACATTTTGCTAAAGGTTCTCCTCCCCTACTGCCTTAACATAAGAACGGCTATTCTGGGTCAGACAAATGGTCCATCTAGCCCAGTATCCTGCTTCCAGCAGTGGCCAATCCAGGTTACAAGTACCTACAAGAAACCCAAATAGCAACAACATCCCATACTTCCAAACCCATGGCAATGGCTATGGATTTTTCCTCCAGCAACTTGTCCAAAACCCAGATATATAAAACCGCTGTTACCAAATCCTCCAGCAGTAAGTTCCAGAGTTTAACTATTCTTTGTGTGAAAAAAAGTTGTACTTTTTGAAAGAATGAAAAATCAATTCACTTTCACCCATTCTACACCACTCAGGGCTTGATAGACCTCAATCATATCCCACTTCAGCTGTCTTTTTTCCAAGCTGAAGAGCCCCAACCTCTTTAGCCTTTCCTCATATAGGAGTTCCAACCCCTTCATCATTTTGGTTGCTGCTCTTTGTTTTGTTTCAACTGAGGGAGCACAACAAAGTATTTTTGAAATTGATGCACTTCTCCACTAGCTTTCTCCAATGAAGGAAATCATCAGCCCCCACCCACCCAACCAAAGAAGTCAGAGAAGCATACAAGTGCTTCATTGCCAGCTGTCAGGCTGAAATCTCAGCACAAGAGCCTCAAAAACCGGTAGCTATTATTGCCAGAGTTTGATCTAGCAACAGAGGATGAGGCATTTCTGCTCTTGCCCCCAGCACATGAAGCAGCACAAACTCCTGTACTGGAGAAAGAGCCCAGAGCACAGCAGCTTTTTTTTTAAGTAATGTCTGCCATACACTGCCTCTACCTGTATGTACAGCAGAGCTTTCCAAACTATGGGTTGAAACCCCTTTGGGGTCATGACCCATGACCTGGGTGGGCTCTCTATAGCAACAGCATTCTGCACATTGGGGGGGGGGGGGGGGGAGAGAGAATGTCAATTTTACTTAACCACAATCATGGGACTACAGCCACAAAAAGATCGATCAGCACTGCTAAACGTAGCTGGGCTCACACTCCTCACAAGACTGCTTAAGCAAAAGTTACACTAGAGCCAGTGATGTAGAGAACCACATGAAAGAAGGGGGGGGGGGGCATGACAAGACTCCTCTATGCACAAAATTGGATGACTATCCTGCTTATTTTCGAAAGAGGCCGGCCATCTTCCGACACAAATCAGGAGACGGCCGGTCATCTCTCAAGGCTGGCGAAATCGGCATAATCGAAAGCCGATTTTGGCCGGCCTCAACTGCAGTCCATCGCAGGAGTGGCTAAAGTACAAGGGGGCGTGTTGGAGGCATAGCGAAGGTGGGAAAGGGGCGTGCTTAACACATGGTCGCCCTCAGCCGATAATGGAAAAAAGAAGGGCGGCCCTGACGAGCATTTGGCCGACTTTACTTGGTCCATTAATTTTCAGGACCAAGCTTCAAAAAAAGTGTCCAAACTGACCAGATGACCACCGGAGGGAATTGGGGATGACCTCCCCGTACTTCTCCAGTGGTCACCAACCTCCTCCTACACAAAAATAAAAATTAACACATTTTTGTTTTTTGCCAACCTCTATGCCAGCCTCAAATGTCATACCCAGCTCCATGACAGCAGTATGCAGGTCTCTGGAGCAGTTTTAGTGGGTGCAGTGCACTTCAGGCAGGGGGACCCAGGCCCATCCCCCTCTTACCTGTTACACTTGTGGTGGTAAGTGTTGAGCCCCCCAAAACCCACCGTACCCACATGTTGGTGCCCCCTTCACCCCATAAGGACTATGTTAGTGGTGTACAGTTGTGGGGAGTGGGTTTTGGGGGGGGATTTGGGGGGCTCAGCACCCAAGGGAAGGGAGCTATGTACCTGGGAACAATTAATGAAGTCCACTACAGTGCCCCCTAGGGTGCCCGGTTGGTGTCCTGGCATGCGAGGGGGACCAATGCACTACAAATGCTGGCTCCTCTCACGACCAAATGCCTTGGATTTGGTCAGGTTTGAGATGGCCGGCCTCGGTTTCCATTATCGGCGAAAACCGAAGCCGGCCATCTCTAAATCCGGCGATCTCAACATTTAGGTTGACTAAATGTTGAGATTTGGCCTGCCCCAACCGTATTATCGAAACAAAAGATGGCCACCCATCTTGTTCAATAATACGGTTGGCTCCGCCCCTTCCTGGAGCCGTCCCCGGAGATGGCTGCCTACGTTCAATTATGCCCCTCTATATATTCACCTATCTGCTGAAGATGGTAGCAATGGGGTACACTAATTGCCACAACACTGGTTAATTTCAAGTTACATAACACTACTTCACTATGAAGAGACTTGTGCAATTCTGCACCCCCCCTTTTTTTTTTTTTTTTAATTTGGAAGAAAAGTCATGTAGAGTTTTCACTGTTTGTCATTTTTCTTTTAGTTATGAATCCCCTTTATGTTTTCACTACCTATATTATGGAAACTGCTATGCCACACGTTTTTGTAAATGCAGGTGTAGTAGAGTTACTTACCTGTAACGTAGGTTCTCCGTGGACAGCAGGATAAGTCAGCCACATATGTGGCTGACGCATCCTGCTTGTCCTAGGAGAAACAAGTTAGAAAAGGATCCAATTTAGGCTCTTCCCTACCTACAGGATGTTCCTCCAAAAGAAAATTAAATTAAGTTTCAGTATAGGAAAAAATGTAGAAGCTACAAAATAGTCAAAAAACTTCAGTAACTTATTACATTGTATCATATTATATTTGCATAAATCCTTTACATAACTTTAAACACTTTACATTTGCATGTACATATTTCTGTAAATCATCCATTACATAACTTTAAAAAAAATTTCTGAAATAATCCACGTTAAAAAGTTTTGTTCTGCAGAAAGTGCAGATTAATAAACCCCCAAATGTTTAAGATGCACCGAAAGTGAGCATCGATGGGTGGAGTGAGGGCCTTGACAAAAACAGGATTTAGTACGAAAAGGGAGAAGGGGTGTGTACGATAAATCAACTACGCGATTTCTACCAAAACTCCACAAGTATTGAAGGACCCAGGCGAGCACATTGCCGGTGCAGACCACAACCAAGAAAATTCTGTGTAAAAAAAAAAAAATCCATATGAACTCCGGTCGGGACCTCAGAAGTGTCCGGGTCAGCTCCGCCTGGATGATTCGCACAGACAATGCTTCAACAAGAAGGGCAGCAGAAAGAAGAAAAAACAAACAAACAAATGAATAAGCCTCCATCCAATGTCTACAGAAAAAAAGAGCGCATCATCGTCGCAATGATCGGAAGTCAAGGCAGCAGCCCTAGGAGCAAAAAAAGCAGCCACGCGGAAAGACCCAACACCACCTACCCCTCATAGGCCCGCAGGGAGAGGCCTGAGCTGTGAGGGGGGGGGGGGGGAGGAGGCTCTCGCTCACTTACGCACAAACTGTCACCCACAACGAACGGCACGGGCCACAAAGTTTCAAACGCTGCCCGCCACAAGCAAGCACACACATATGCCACCGCCTCTCCCCAGAGCGGAGGCACCGCGTCCTTTTCCAGGGAAAAAGAACTGTAAACCCTTCACCTGAAGACACTCACCCATTCTGCTGTTACCGCCGCGCTACGTCAGCCGCTTTCACTACTACTCTCTTGCTGTACTACTGCTGCTGCCGCCGCCGTGGCTCCACTCCCAACTCTGTCTCGACTGACTCTCTGACCGGGGAAGGACCCACATCCGCTGCTGCCGGCACCACCCCTTTGCTCCAACTCCTACAGGAGCAGCCGCTATGCTGCCTTCTCTTTTACGCATGCGCAACGAGAGAGGGGAAAAAAAAAGCGAGGTATTCTAAATCGTCACTACGATCTTTGAACAGCGTAACATTAACAGTTTTTAAGTTTGTGTGGTTTTATATCCCGTCAGATTTTACGGTTTTTGCGCTTTGGTTGCACAGATTACAGTAGCCAATAGGTTTTCTGTATAGTACTGTTGGGAATTTAAAGAAAGTGCTGCTGTCTCCAGTCTCCCCCGTTTCCACCTCTCCCCTTCATACATTGAAATACACCGTGATATGGTTTTGTGTAGTTTAGGAAGCGGCTGGGGTGGGAGTATTTGTGTGTGATCCAAATATGGTAGGAAACATTAGGAGGAAGCTTTCTTCTTTACCCTCCCCAGGCCGTTCTTCTCAAGTAGAAAGAGGAAGTGCGCGTTGTTGTCGTTCTATGCAGAGTCAGTTCTTTAGTGTAGTAATGACGTCAATGTGTCTAACTCGGTTTCGTGAAGTTTGATGCCTGTCAAGCTTCAAATCATTTTCGGCACATTTTCCCCTGTCTAAAATCTTTATTCCTACCCTCGGAGAAAAAAAGCGAGAAAGCAATCTTATAACTTTTGCCTACTTTCATCCAAATGTGATAAAAAGAGCAGCAAATTGGGGATTGAAGAACACCAATTTAACAACAAACTTAACATTAAATATAAATTGACCTGCAATCTCCGACAATCCACCTCCATACTTTTTGGAGGATTAACACGCCCGCTCGCCCCCCAGCGGTATATACAGAATTGCAGCCAGATCCCCAAACCAACTTTAAGGAATTTTATATAACAAAAATAAATACCGTAGGTCTGGATTTAACCATAGACAACTGCTTAGACCACCAGATGTTTAAGACACCAAGTATCCAAGCCACAAAGGAGCCTTCTTTCACTTATTTTAGGGCCATCCACCAACCTTGCTAGGGCTGTCCAGTCCACTCTATACTAACACTCCTAGTCCTATTCCTACTTTCCTGTCTCCAGGGGACCTCCCTTCTGTTCTTCAAGCTGCAAGGAATGATCCTATTACTATCACCGCCTATTATTTCTTTAGTGGTACTAGATATACACAAACACATAAAACCCAGTTTGTGCTTAACAGAGCTTACAGTCTATTCAAAACAAATAGACAACAAATGTGAAAGTTTCAGTTATTATGGGAATGATTAATTCAAAAGGGGAATAAGAGCTTAAGATCTAGAAAGAGTTAAAGCCTGAAAAATATTGGATTTAAATAGAAGAGGCATACAGTGCAGCAAGGTAGTCAGTGGAACTAGGTGAGAGACACTGGAGCCATACCAACAGTTTGCCCAACACAGCATTAGAAATTAGCTTAGTGGTGGGGCCAGAAGTTGGTTTGGTCTTTCCAAACAAAAATATGTTTCACTGCTCCCGAGTGGAAGGAACAGAGAGTCTGGTGTTGGTTGTGAAGAACATGGGCACAGATAAAAGTGACTTTTACCAGATGAGCAGAATTTTCAATGAGGGGTGTGGGGAGTGATGAGAGATAATGATGAGCTACAGAATAAATGCACTTGAAGGTGAGTAAGTGAAGTTTGAACTTTGTGCAGAAACTGATAGGGGAACAATGAAAATTTTATGAAATGACTTGAGAAGGGTTGCAAGTATAATGACATTTGTGGAAAATATGATATGCAGCAGAATTTTGAATAGATTGAAGGGGAAGAGATGATTCAGTGGCCAAAACAATGAAGTGTGCTCAGGTTTTGCATAGGGTTAGCATGGGTTTAGCTCACAAATTTGTGGGTGCATGATGTAGAAAGAGGTTTTGCATACCAGCTAACTCAACACAAATCCTTAAGCATATGGCACATTAAAAAATATTCAGCGCAGAGCGAAAGCCCAAACATAACACCGGGGCCTCATTGCCAAGTCTTAGGAGGCACAGGGGACCCACAACCAAGGGCATAGCTACCATTAAGTGAGCCTAGCAAAAAGCTGGGGTCTGTCTCCTCCCGAGTCCAGAAAGCAGAAGCTCATCTGAATAGGATAGAGAAGCCACAGAAACAAAAACAGCAACGCAGGGCCTCAAAACCTGTGCACATGCATCTACTGTTTCTGCCCCCCTCTGATATGATGTCACATCAGAGGTGGTGGGGCTGAGAAACGCAGAGCGTGCACTGACTGACTCAAAGGCTATGCACTGCTATTTTTTGCTTCAGCCTCAGAATGCTGGCAGCACAGACAGGGTTGAGAGGCAAGATGCTGGACAGTGAAATAGAAGGGGAGATTGGGACAGATGCTGGACATGGGGAAGGTGGAAGGGCTGATGGGGAGTGTGCTAGACATGGAGAAAGTGGAAGGGAATGTAATACCCCATGGAATGGGTATTACTAGAGTGATAGATTTTTCCAGAGCCCTGCGGGAGGGAGGTCCCTGCCAGAGGGCTGGAGTGGTAGGATGTCCCTGGATGGGAGGAAGTCCAGGCCATAAGGAATGGTTTTGAAATAGAATGCAGGAGATAAAAGTTGCTCTTCTGGTGAATGGCGGGCGGGGGGGGGGGGGGGGGAGGAGTTGCGAAGGGGATAAAGGTTGGAATTGTGCCCATAGAGAGGTTGCCTGATGGTCTCTTGCCAAGGGACCAGAAGGAGAAAAGGGAAATCCTAAGTGAGGAGTGTGATCACTGACTATAAAGGAGGGTTGGGGCTCCTGAAAGCAGCAACCGGGAGACTGTGTGCTACGGGTGGGCATGTTTTTTTGAAAGTGAATACTTGTTATCCTTCCTGGACTCTAGACAGGACTCAACTACACTTCCCTCGTTGACAACTCCTATTATATCTACTCCGTAAAGAATAATACTTGGAATACTTTCTATTAATTTCTTTAAACTATCAGTAGATAACCCTTGAATTGTGCCTTGCCGTAATTGTGGACTTTAGTAGTAATTCTCACTGAAAATATGATGTATATAATTATTACCTAAAAAGTAGTGATGATACTTCTTTCTGTACAAGTTTTCTTGTAAAAAAATTGAAAATTATAAATAAATTAAAAAAAATTGTGTGTCCTCTTTAAAATTACATACTACATAACAGTACCAGTAGCATATACATTAATATTAAAGAAAAATAAAAAGGCAAAAGACTGCTTACTTATGTCAGATACACAAACAAGAAAGCAGACTAAAATAAAAACAAAAAAACCAAAATAAAGAAAATATCTTTATTAAGAACAATACCCGACGTGGCCTGAGGGCGAAACGTGGCCACGTCGGGTATTGTTCTTAATAAAGATATTTTCTTTATTTTGGTTTTTTTGTTTTTATTTTAGTCTGCTTTCTTGTTTGTGTATCTATACATTAATATTATACTAAACAAATTACAGCTGCCTCTCTTATAAAAACACTGACAGATCTAATTCCTGGTTCAAACCAGAATGCCCTCCCGTGGGAGGTGGTGGAGATGAAAAGAGTAATGGAATTCAAAACTGTGTGGGATAAACACAAAGGAATCCTGTATAGAAGGCATGGAACCAAATTAGCTTATTGATGATTAGATGGCAACACCAGTAATTGGGAAGCAAAGCCAGTGCTGGACAGACTTCTATGGTCTATGCCCTGATCATGGCTGGACAGATTCAGCTTCAGTAGCTGGAGAACAAGGCCAGTGCCGGGCAGATGTATACGGTCTGTGACCTGAAAATGGCAAGAACAAATCAAGATCAAGTATACATATGTAGTATCACATCATACCTTATACTATGAGTTTATCTTGGTGGGCAGACTGGATGGGCCATACAGGTCTTTATCTGTCGTCATTTACTATTTACTATGTAGCTATAATAGCCATCTCAGAAACTTGGTGGAGGGAGGATAACCAAAGGACACTGTGATATCAGGTTACAAATTACTCCACATTGGATCAAATTGGTATAATCAAATTGTAGAAGGATGTCTCTATATGTTATAGAGGGCATTGAGCCAAACAGGATAAATATTATGTAGGAAAAAGATTTGCAATGTGTAATCTTTATAGATAGAAATTTCATGTGTGACGAGAAAGAGAATAGTGTTGGGGTATACTACTGTCCACCTGGCCAGAATGAACAGACAGATGATGAAGTATTAGCAGAAATTAGGGAAGCCAGCAAGTTTAGCAACAACATAATAATGGGTATAAAGGAGTTTAACATCTGAGGTATTTTTTTCTCCACAATATTTTTCATATCTTTTGCAGACATTGAGTGCAGGCAAGCCATAACGGTGTTCCTTTTGAGATGAGCATTTTTTTATTTTTCATGATTTCAATTACCCCAATATTAACAAGATAAATGTTATTTCAAGAAATGCTAGGGAGGTAAAGTTATTAGATTTAATAAATCACTCCTTTTTTTAGAGCATCTGGTTCAGGAACCAACAAGAGGGGAAGCTATTTTAGATCTAGTTCCTAGAGGAACGCATGAACTTGGTGCGAGAGGTGATAGTGTTATGGCTACTTGGCAATAACAATTATAACATGATCAAATTTGATATAATAACAAATTGACTGCATTAGCATTTAACTTTCAGGAGCTAAAAGGAAGACCTGCAAAAGTTAAGAGTTTAAATTAGGCATGGATGTTGCTCAATAATACCATTCTAGAAGCCCAGAACAAATGTATTCCACATATTAAAAAGGTTAGTAGGAAGGCCAAAGCTGGTATGTTTAAAATATGAGGTGAAATAGGCCATTCTAGCATATAGGGGGCAATTCTATAAAGGGCGTTCAAAGTTAGATGCCCAAAATCTAAGCACTAAGCTAGTATTCTATAACAGCAAATCTGTGTGCCTAATCTGTTATACTAGTACTAGTAAAAAAGGCCCGTTTCTGAAGGCAAGGAAACGGGCCCTAGGCAGGCAATTCCTCTCCCCCCCCCCCCGTGCTACGGCCCCCTGGCCCCCCCCCCCAGACCGCCAAAAACCACCCCCCGCCGCCGTTGTATACTACCTGTGCTGACGGGGGACCCAAACTCCCGTCAGCCGAAGTGTTGTTGTGCCCTTCGCGTTCCTTCCTCATCTTCTCTGGAAGTTCCTCTGCGTGCGTCTGACGTCAGGGGAAGCCTTGCCTCAGCAATCTGGTACTTTTTTTTAAGGTGTCAATAAGCATAATGATAAAGGTAAGGCAGCTGATATAGGGTAGCTAGATTTCCAGAAGGCTTTTGACAAAATCCCTCATGAAAGACCTCTGAGGAAATTAAAAGCCATGGGATAAAAGGCAATGTTCTGTTGATTGGGAGCTGATTACAAGATAGAAAACAGAGAGAAGGGTTAAATTACCAGTTCTTTCAATGGAGGAAGGTGAATGGTGGAGTACCACAGGGATCTGTACTAGGACTAGTGTTTTTTAAACGTATTTATAAATGATATGGAAATGGGAACAATGAGTGATCAAAATTTGCAGATGACACTACAATTATTCAAAGTTGTTAATTGCACGTGGATAATGACAAACTGCAGAATGACCTTGGCAGATGAAATTTATTGTGGACAAGGGCAAAATGATGCACATAGGGAAGAATAACAAATTATAGTTTTATATGATGCTAGGTTCCACATTAGGAGTCACAAACCAGGAAAAGGATCTAGGTGCCTTCATGGATAAGATGTTGAAATCTTCTGCTTAGTGTGTAGTGGCAGCCAAAAAAAAAGCAAACAGAATGTTAGGAATTATTAGGAAAGGAATACAGAATAACATAAATATCATAATGCTTCTGTATCGAGGATGACCAAAATGATTAAGGGGATAGACACTCGAAGAAAGGATAGGAATTTTGGACAATATACAACCTGATGATAGAGGTCTGTAAAATCCTGAGTGGAGTGGAACAAGTAAAGGGGTATTTATTGTTTACCTTTTTTAAAAAGTACAAAGACTATGGGAAATACTATGAAGTTACTAAGTAGTATATCTAAAACAAATTGGAGAAAGTATTTTTTCACCCACTACATTGTTAAACTCTGGAACTTGTTGCCAGAGGATATGGTATAAGCAGTTAGCTTACCTGGGTTTTAAAATAGTTTGTACAATTTCCTGGAAGAAAAGTCTGTAAACAATTATTAAGTTAGATCTGGGGAAAGCCACTGCTTATTCCTGAGGGTACGTAGCATATGTACATAAGTAATGCCACACTGGGAAAAGACCAAGGGTCCATCGAGCCCAGCATCCTGTCCACGACAGCAGCCAATCCAGGCCAAGGGCACCTGGCAAGCTTCCCAAACGTACAAACATTCTATACATGTTATTCCTGGAATTGTGGATTTTTCCCAAGTCCATTTAGTAGTGGTTTATGGACTTGTCCTTTAGGAAACCATCTAACCCCTTTTTAAACTCTGCTAAGCTAACCGCCTTCACCACGTTCTCCAGCAACGGATTCCAGAGTTTAATTATGCATTGGGTGAAGAAACATTTTTTCCGATTTGTTTAAATTTACTACACTGTAGTTTCATCGCATGCCCCCTAGTCCTAGTATTTTTTGAAAGCGTGAACAGACGCTTCACATCCACCTGTTCCACTTCACTCATTATTTTATATACCTCTATCATGACTCCCCTCAGCTGTCTCTTCTCCAAGCTGAAAAGTCCTAGCCTCCTTAGTCTTTCTTCATAGGGAAGTCGTCCCATCCCCGCTATCATTTTAGTCGCCCTTCGCTGCACCTTTTCCAATTCTACTATATCTTTCTTGAGATGCGGCGACCAGATTTGAACACAATACTCAAGGTGCGGTCGCACCATGGAGCGATACAATGGCATTATAACATCCTCACACCTGTTTTCCATACCTTTCCTAATAATACCCAATATTCTATTCTCTTTCCTAGCCGCAACAGCACACTGAGCAGAAGGTTTAAGTGTATTATTGACGATGACACCCAGATCCCTTTCTTGGTCTGTAACTCCTAACGTGGAACCTTGCATGACGTAGCTTACTACATTTTAGGATCCTAACAGGTACTTGTGATCTGGATTTGGCCATTGTTGGAAATAGGATGCTGTGCTAGATGGACCTTTTCTCTGACCCAGTATGGTAATTCGTATGTACATTCAGTATATGACATTTGTATCTATAATGCTCTTTAGGTTATTTTTTTCTAAACTTCCATAGGAAATGAGATGACTCATTTTCCACACATTTTAACTCAAAGCCTATCATTTGTCCGTGTATTTTCTTCCTGTCAATTTCCAGTTAATGTAAACACTTGTGATCCTTGTCTGGTCTTTGTATATTCTTTCTTTACCTATGCAAACATTTCCTGGTCTTATTTCCTATCCTACCCTGGAGGCTTATAATAGTTTCCTATTAATTTTTATCATTTCTTACTCTTAAGTCTAGTGTGTTACCACAGAGGCAGACTGATTACACCAGTTCCTTATTCAGACCTAATCTGTTTCCTGAACTTTACAGTCATTTCCTCTACTTCTGTTGTGTCTGCCCTTTTTATGAACTCTGTGTTCTGGTCTATAACTTCCCAATCTGTTTCTGGATGTAGCGAAGCTTCATGCAGCCCAAATCTAGTATAGTAAGGTATATTTGCTTTCATGTTGCATTCTATATTCTTAGTTATTAAGCCATGAATGGTCACAGAAAACACTGTTATATTACTTTCCTCTATCTGTTTATAGAAATCTCTTAAGTGATAGATCATAAAATAGTAGTTGGGGGTCTGGCCTGGTCAAGATTTGATGATAGGTCAGGTGTATGATTTTCCTCAGGGCTTGGTATTGTCATTGCTATTATTTAATGGTTACTCAAAACCATTATTAGCACTTGTTTATTTAGTTTGTCATTATGCGCTGTTTTTTTTTTTTTTTTTAATGACATCCAGTTGCAGGTCCCCTGTTGCTATTCAGACTGCAAGTGCTTGCATGGGGCTGTTTCACAGTGGTTGGAGAGCAACCAATTAACTTTAAACTCAGATAAAACAGAGTCTTTGTGATATGGTAGAACTGGTAGGTGTGGGAGTAAAAGCCCTGCAAGAGGCACTATTTAGTACTAAGAACATGTATACCCTGGAGGAAAGGAGAAACAGGGGTGATATGATACAGACGTTCAAATATTTGAAAGGTATTAATCCGCAAACGAACCTTTTCTGGAGATACGAAGGCAGTAGAACGAGAGGACATGAAATGAGATTGAAGGGGGGCAGACTCAAGAAAAATGTCAGGAAGTATTTCTTCACGAAGAGAGTGGTGGATACTTGGAATGCCTTCCCCCAGGAGGTGGTGGAGATGAAAACAAAAACGGAATTCAAACATGCGTGGGATAAACATAAAGGAATCCTGTTCAGAAGGAATGGATCCTCAGGAGCTTAACCGAGATTGGATAGCAGAGCCAGTAGTGGGAGGCGGGGTTGGAGGTTGGAAGGCGGGGATAGTTCTGGGCAGACTTATACGATCTGTGCCAGAGCCGGTGGTGGGAGGCAGGGATAGTGCTGGGCAGACTTATACGGTCTATGCCAGAGCCGGTGGTGGGAGGCAGGACTGGAGGTTGGGAGGCAGGGATAGTGCTGTGCAGAATTATACGGTCTGTGCCAGAGCCGGTGGTGGGAGGCGGGACTGGAGGTTGGGAGGCGGGGATAGTGCTGGGCAGACTTATACGGTCTGTGCCCTGAAGAGCACAGGTACAAATCAAAGTAGGGTATACACAAAAAGTAGCACACATGAGTTGTCTTGTTGGGCAGACTGGATGGACCGTGCAGGTCTTTTTTTCTGCCGTCATCTACTATGTTACTAATGTAACCTAACTTTAAAAGATACAGATTCAGGCCAACTTCTTCATTGCTAAAGCTTGTTGCTTGAATAGGCCTCAAGCCTACTTACAGTGAAAAGGACCTTTGCTAAATTTGGTCAAGGCTATGAGAACAAAAACAATTTTAACAACTTTGTTTACATAAAACTATGACTTCATGGTCAGAACAGCTCAGCTACCGGCACCTCTAGCCCAGTGTTTAGTCCTCTAAGTCACAACATTGGAACCCCCCAGATCTGTTGTTCCAGACTGTGAGGCTCACCTTACTTAAGGGAAAGGTAAAAGAAGCTTCTGAAAAAAAAAAAAAAAAACATTAATTTTATCTGGAGCAGTGAGAGCTGCTGTCAGTGAATCAGATGACAGCCCAGATCTGAGCCACCCACCTTATGAAGACATCTGAAGCTTGTTAAATCCGTCCCTGCCATCTGCTCCTGCCTGCTGGTCTGCCTGCCCATGCCTGAAGAGTGAAAGCACCTGACGGCCTGCTATCTGCTCCTGCCTACTGTCTGATCATCACTGTGGTGGCTCCTGTATTCTCCTGAGAGATTCAACAGCTCCATGACTGATTCTACCTCCAGCATCTGTGAGAGTGGGAGAGTTTTTATCATCTGTCAGGTTGTACCTGTTCTTTTCATGGTGCCTGGAACTTAGGAATCCTAACTAGTTCAAGACTAGGGTACAGAGTATGCTTTATTTTCACCTTGCCTTGACAGGTACATAAATACTCACTGATTCACTGAGTTTAGGGTAATTAAGCATATGAGCATTACTTCTGATTTAAACTCTTTCTACTGCTGCCAGTATACTAAATTAGCTTTTATATTTTTCTACTATTTAAGCCTTGTGTCCCATTCTTTTCAGTGTGTATTTTTGGGCTATAATGAATTTGGGTCTGTAGTTGGAGGAATGCTTGCGACCTGATCTAAATCCCAGAGTGCTACCTTACTTTGTTTTGTCACTATTTGTATGTTCCCTCATTGCCTGCCCTTTACCTGGAGTAAGGTAATTGTGTATGCCCCAGACAGAGAGCTATAGGATCACCTGGTCATGGTGGGGAGGGGTATGTTTTGCCTTGTCAAAGGGTCTGTAGCTTGGGAGTGTGGCTGTATGAGGACTTTATATTTTGAGAGTCATATTTCCAATGTTGACAGGGTTTTGTTTGGTTCACTTCAGATGTTGTAGCCCAGTTGACATTAGTGGACTAATCAGTGTTGAAATATCTTGAAGAGATTAGACAATGAAGCTACATAAATATTGCCAAGATGAATTGGATTATGCTCAAGGTAGGGTTGGATCAGAATTTTTCTATTTCAACACATTGTGGCAAAAAGATGATTTGTGAGGGTACATCTGAAAGTTCTTCAAGCGGTTCAAAAAGACAATTTATTTTTAACAAGCCTCTATACCTGCTGAAATTTCTCTTTTAAATAAATAAAGGTTTATCATATGTTCCCACTCAGTCATATGGTCCATTTGTGGTTCAAGTAAAAATGCGTAAGTTGTATAGGCAATTAAAACTTGCTTTATTTTCTCTTATTCTACAAGTGTTTTAGACAATCATCTACTTTGCTGTCTATTAAGTTATCATGGTGCTCTATGGGATCAGCTGACAGCAATCTATAGGCTTTTGAAAGATTGGTAAATCAGTACATTCAGGCTATTTCCCCTTATAGGATTTGATTTAATAATTTGGAAAGAATAGCTTTGATATCTTTGATGCATGATTCTTCAATTGTCATAAAACCCGCAATAAAAGTGGTGGGATAGTGATGTAGGATCACCAAGATTACATAGCAGAAAGCCTGTAAGAAGATCCAATGGAAGAAATATAGAGAAAGATCAAAATGGTGGTTAATCAAGCTTATGGTAGGACTTGCTATGGAAGAAAAACTAGACCTGTGAGTGTTTACCTACTGGGAAATTGCACTCAGATCTGGGAAAAGGTGGGGTTAAATAACTAATTTCAGTGTCTTTTTAAATAAATTACTCTGCCTATTTAACAAAGGCAGTTTAGAGGAGTAGTTTTGCATTTAAAGTCTCTGTTAGTTTATAGTACAGTTTAGCATTTAAACTTGATAATTGTGTTAGAGTTTAATATAACATCATTTTACATAAGAACATAAGAATAGCCATACTGGGTCAGACCGATGTTCCATCTAGCCCTTTATTCTGTTTCCAACAGTGGCCAATCTAGGGCATAAGTACCTGTCAGAATCCCAAAAAAGTAACAAATTCCATGCTACCGATCCCAGGGATAAGTCGTGGATTTCCCCATGCCTATCTTAATGGCAGATTATGGACTTTTCCTACAGGAACTTGTCCAAACCTTTTAAAAATCCAGGTAGTCTAACTGCTGTTACCACTTCCTCCAACAATGATTTCCAGAGCTTATATATTTGTTGAGTGAAACAATATTTTCTCCTATTTGTTTTAAAAGTATTACCATGAAACTTCATGAAGAGTCCCCTAGCATTTGTACTTTTTGAAAGAGTAAACCCATTCTGCTTCACTCAAGATTTTGTAGACCTCTATCATACCCCCCTTCAGCTGTCTCTTCTTCAAGCTGAAAAGCCCTCTCTCAAGCCTTTCCTTGTATGAGAGGAGTTTCATCCCCTTAATTATTTCGGTCACCCTTTTTTAATATTTTCTAATTCTGCTATACATTTTTTGAGGTATACAATCATGGCCGCCGAGAGACTGGGCCGGGCCCGGGACAAGGCCGCCCCCGGGGACCCCCCCACCCCCGAGGTCATCATCATCGCCGCTCCCATCTCCACCTGCCCCCTCCGTCCACCACCAGGCCGGGCCCCCCTGAATTCAAATAATAGCGCCTCACCTCACTCCGTGTGAAAGAAGCGCAGCAGCGGCAGTCTGCAGATTGCCTCCCTTCAAGCCTTCCCTCCCTGTGTCCCGCCCTTGTCTGACGTAACTTGCGCGAGGGGGGGACACAGGGAGGGAAGGCCCGAAGGGAGGTGATCTGCAGACTGCCGCACTTCTTTCACACGGAGTGAGGTGAGGTGCTATGATTTGAATTCAGGGGGGGTCCGGCCCGGTGGTGGACGGAGGGGGGTGGGTGGAGGGGGGGGACTGTGGCACCGGCAGTGGCATACCTAGGGTAGTTGACCCCCGGGGCTAGTCATTTTTTAACACCCCCTCCAAAATGCAGTACTAGGCATACCGAGAATACAAAACACTCAGGACCTATAGAACAATTCTACCATACCATAAGCAGTCATTTCTACGAATCACACGAGGAAAAGGAAAGCATCTTAAACACTACAGTGAGCACTAGAACATCAAGTCACCTATTGTAAAACGAAACCAGACAGAATAGTATAGATCGTCGATCCTGCACAGTCAATGCCAACTGAAAGCCATGTCTTTTTCACAAACACAGATACATCTAATCCACTATAGAATAAGTAATCATAAACTTTCTATTTAGACAAAAATTAAACTGAACCCCCAAGATGCCAGACTCTGCATACAATGCAACGCTACAGAAACTGAAAATGTCCCCTAGTACTGTGCAAAATATAAAGACAGCAGATGTAAATTTGAAAAAACTAACAAATACCAATCACCACTTTACAAATTAACAAATAGAAATAAAACAAATATAGAAAAAAAATTATACCATGTTATTGGACTAATACATTTAGCTTTCAGAGGCCAAAACCTTCTTCCTCGGGTCAATACAGTATAGTGCTGTTATAGTATCATATCCTGACTTGAGGAAGGGGGTTTTGTTCTCCGAAATTAGTCATAATGTATTAAAATTAGTCCAATAAAAAGATTACCTTATTTACATGTTCTATTATAAACATTTATTAACACAACTACAATACTACTTTATCCTAAAGCAAATATATATATATATATATATATATATATATATATATTATTTACAGTTTGTTGTCTCTGGTTTCTGCTTTCCTCATCTTCTTTACACTGTCTTCTTTCCATCCAAATCTGTCTTCGTTCTCTGTCTGCCATCCAGTGTCTGCCCTCTCTGCTGTCCCCTCCATCCAGTGTCTGCACTCTCCCTCCCTTCCATCCAAATCTGCCCTCTGTCTCTGCCCCTTCCATCCACCATCTGCCCGTCTGCCCTCTCTCTCTCTCTCCCCCTTCCATCCATTGTCTGCCCTTTCTATCCCTTCCATCCACTGTCTGCCCTTTCTGCCCCTTCAATCCATCATTTGCCCTCCTTCTCCCATCCATCCAGGCTCTGCCCTCCCTCTTGCTCCCCCATCCATCCAGGATCTGTCCCCTCTCTCTGCCCCTTTTTTTCAGCCCCCTTATCCCACTTGCCCCTAGCTCTAGCCGCAGCCCACATCTCCCATCTGCCCCCTTTTCAGCCCCCAGTTTCATCTCCACTATCCCACCAGTCCCCAGTTTCAACCCCAGCTCTGAGCTTCAGCCCTATCCACTTCTCCCTGTCTCCCTTTCAGCCCCTAGACCCCACAGTTTCAGCCCCTGCCCCTTTTCAGCCCCCAGTCCCAGTACTATTTTTATTTATTTATTACATTTGTACCCCGCGCTTTCCCACATAATGCAGGCTCAATGCGGCTTACATAGTAATTTGAAATACAAAGTCATATAATAGAAATTTCAAAACAGTATAAGTTGAGCTTGATAGTGTATAATAAGTTGAGCTTGATAATGTATGATTAGGATAAGAGAGGGTAGACAGGATAGGATAGTATAAAGGGGTAAGGAGGGATAAAATAAAGGGGGATGGAGAAGAGAAGGATGGGATGAGTAGAGAGCGAATGGGGAGGTGTGGTAAATAAAACCAATGATGAGGTCGTCATCTAAGTCAGAACAGAATTGGGAGTGGAGGTTGGTGAGATTAGGTTGGGACATTAGGATAGGCTTGCTTAAAGAGATGAGCTTTCAGCATTTTTCTAAAGGGCAAGTAGTCATTCAAAAATAGCAAGGTATCTTTCAAAGATATCACCAAAACAGGGAAGATAGGGTATCCCGACAGTGAGGATGCAAAAGAGACCATAGTAGATCAGGTGACCTTAAGTGAAAATCAGAAAAAAAAGATTGCAAACACTGTCAGCTAATGAGCAAGACAGTAAATAGGAACAACAAACAGTTTGAAATGTCTATATGCAAATACCAGAAGCCTAAGAAATATGATGGGAGAGTTAGAATATATTGCGCTAAATGAAAAATTAGATATAATAGGCATCTCGGAGACCTGATGGAAAGAGGATAACCAGAGGGACACTGTCATACCAGGGTATAAATTATATCATAGTGATAGGGTGGATCGAATTGGTGGAGGAGTAGCTTTGTATGTTAAGGAGGGCCTTGAATCAAATAGATTGAAAATTCTGCAGGAAACAAAACACTTCTTGGAATAACTGTGGATTGAAATTCCATGTGTAAAGGGGAAAAGGACTGTGATAGGAGTGTACTACTGTCCACCTGGCTGGGACGAACTGACAGAAGTAGAAATGTTGTCAGAAATTAGGGATACTAACAAACTTGGCAACACAATAATAATGGGTGATTTCAATTACCCTGATATTGACTGGGTAAATGTAACATCAGAGCACGCTAGGGAGGAAAAATTCCTTGACGAAATCAAGGACTGGTTTATGAAACAGTTGGTACAGAATCCAACAAGAGAAGAAAAAATTTCTAGGCCTAGTCCTTAGTGGAGTGCATGATCTGGTGCAGGAGGTATCCCACCTACCCTCCTTTTCAGCCCCCAGTTCCAGCCCCCTTTATCCACATGTCTTGCATTAGGGCCCCCCTTTTTAGCCCCAGACCCATTCTCCCACCAGCCCCAGGCATGGCCCCATTTTCCCTCCTGGACCCTTCTCAGGACCCAGTTCCCTTCGCCCATCTGAGCCCCTCCCCAATCCCCTTCTCCCATCTGACCCCCTCCCCCAGTCCCCTTCTCCCATCTGACCCCCTCCCCCAGTCCCCTTCTCCCATCTGACCCCCCCTCCAGACCCAACCTGACTACCAGCTCCGATGACAGCTGACAGTCCTCTTCCTTCTCCTGCCACCACCCTGCCTTTAAAAAACGAAATCGGTGAAGTGGCATTGCAGGCAGCCCCTCGCGTCTGCCCTGCTTGTAAAAGAAACAAATCGGCTTGCCGGGCCTTCCCTCACTGTGTCCCGCCCTTGCGGAAATAGGAAGTTACCTCAGAGGAGGGCGGGACACAGTGAGGGAAGACCCAACGAGGCGATTTGTTTCTTTTACAAGCAGGGCAGACGCGAGGCGCTGCCTGCGACGCCGCTTCACCGATTTCTTTTTTTAAAGCCAGGGTGGTGGCAGGAGAAGGAAGAGGGCTGTCGGCTGTCATCGGAGCTGGTAGGCAGGTGGGGACTGCAGCGACAGTGGCCTTTTTGGTGTGAGCAGAGGGAGCGGAGCACCCCCTCACCAGCTGACACCCAGGGCAGACCGCCCCCACCGCCCCGCCCTTGGTACGCCACTTGGGGCCGGGCCCCCCTTGGAGGCCCGGGGAATTTTGTCCCCCCTGGCCTCCCCCCTCTCAGTGGCCCTGCTCCAGCTGATTCAGAATGCAGCAGCAAGACTCATAGAAGGTTGCAAGCGACATGACCATATCATACCATTTTTGCAAAAACTTAATTGGCTACCAGTACAATAGAGGGCTAAATTTAAAACTCTATCTCTGATCTTCAAGGCCCTGAGTACTTGAAGAACAGGATGATCCTCCACACACCACCAAGGACACTAATGTCCTCTCAAGGACTATCACTAACCACACCCTCTCCAAAAGACATTACACAATGTGATACCCACAAGCAAGCCTTCTCCGGAGTAGCCTCCACACTCTGGAATGCACTGCCTGAAAGGCTCCGCTTAACACAAGACTAGCTCTACTTCAGGAAGCAGGTTAAAGCTTGGCTCTTCAACCAGGCCTTTAATGGAAGAAGTAACTAACTTGTTAGTCTCACTCACACACAGGAGTGACTTGGGCTGCACATTCTTCAGCAGGACGTTTATCCACTCCTACCCTAGCAGAGATAATATTTAACCATCTCTCTGACCTCATGTGCAACTTTCTTTAAATCAGTCACCTTACTTTCTAACTCTTCTTACTCTCGTACCTATCTATATGTTCCATCTTTGCTTTACCATTCACTATCAATTAAAATGTTCTATTACGTATTGTGTTGACATTGTAAGTAGTATACTGCCATACTTTGTACTGTTGTTTGAATATTTTTACTGCTGTAATTGCCTATTGCTCATGTTTGATCTATTCTTATTGTATACTGCCTTGAGTGAATTCCTTCAAAAAGGCAGTAAATAAATTCTAATAAATAAATATTTTCAAACTCTTGGATCCCCTGGACCATCAGAGGTGCCACATTCCATGAATTATAAACTTTGAATAGGTAATTTTCACTATCATTCATCTTGGGTCCAAGCTATCTATTTTTATTTCTATTTTAACCTCAATAGTCTCCACGTTCCCAATGTAAATATACTTGTGAATTGTTCAATTATCCATTGAGTATCTAATGTTTTTAAAATATCTTAATTAAGAAAAAAAACCTACAACTTATCTGATAAGCTTTCAGCAAATAAAAGTGACAATCATCAGACATAAATCCATGTTTTGCCTCCAGCTGCATCAGTTGCTTCATCATGGTTACTTCTGATGGTCTGGGATCCAGGACTTTGAAAATATAGTATCAATAGCTACTTGTACAATATCCTTGTGGACATGCTGAGTAAACAACATTTTTGAGCTTGGGGAATTTAGATCTCCCTAGTTATCTGAGCAAATTCCTTTAAAAACTGTCCTCATACTGTCCATATTCTTTCAGAGACCCCAGTGAAAGGCAGATATTATTCTGGGTTGCTTCTTTCATTTGCAAAGCAATGTAACATATTTTCCTAACTATTGTATGCCCCAGACACATTGAAAAATCTCACTCTTTGGGATAGTCCACCCTTAGAATCATTGGAATTTCCTGTCTGATCTACCCCATTTTACCAGTTTTTTTTTTCTCAGATAGTTTTGCACATGGACAGATAGGCTAACATCTACACGTTTTCGATCCTCTATGTAATTCCAACATTCCAATGGGTTGGAAAAAAAATAGTCACAGAAAAAGCACCCCCCCCCCCCCCCCAACACGCTAAGTATATCAACTCCAGAATTACACAACTGGAGTGTGGCCGTACTGTCCGCCTGTCGTTTCCTAGTAGTCTTTCTTCTATGTTTGTACAGCGCTGCGTATGCCTTGTAGCGCTATAGAAATGCTAAATAGTAGTAGTAGTAGTAGTAGTAGTAGTAGTAGTAGTTCAGTAATCGCTAGTTGTTTGTTTTATGAAGGCAACATAACCTGACATTTAACCTCTGCCAGAAACCAAACAGCTGCGATGGCATGTCTGTTTTATCATTCTCACCTAAAGTAATTCCTTTATCCCTTGATTGTTAAGCTCTGTCGAGCAAGGACTGTCTCTTCATGTTCAAGTGTACAGCGCAGTACATCGCCATACATCTGTGCTATGGAAATGACAGTAGCAGTAGTAACTCTTCTCCCCACTCCCATACTTTCTCTTTCTGTCTTTGCGAATAGTTCTTTCATTTTGATACAGGGTCACCCCTTTGCTTTTTGCAAAGACCGCCGATTTTAACAAACCAGTCAGCTTGGCATTCAGTACTAAAGAACGCGGCACTGCTTTTACTTTCAACCCCAGGAGGGCGTTGATGTCATCTTCCACTGGAGCTCCACCCTCACGAGGGAGAGGCGTGGCTTGGTCGCCCATTCTGCGCATGCGCATACCGAAACCGTCTTTCCTCGCGCTTCCCGGATGTCTTCTTCCGTCTTGTGTATTTCTTCATAGGTATTTGGGCTAAGGCTGTCTGTTCTTGTCTGTACTGAGGGCAGTTGCCGATGACAGGGAGGGATTGTGACGCATTTCCGGTCTCCATCTTACTTTAAAAACAAATTTTGGGGTGGTGGGGTAGTAAAACTACATCTTTGGGTTCAACTAGTGAGCCTCACGTAAGGGGCAGCGGGAGCCCCGGCGCAGGGGTCTGGAGAACGGAGCGCCCGGGGCCGTCGACAAAGGAGGAGGAGGAAGAGATTCTGAGCGGTGAGTTGCAGTGCGAACTTAAACCTCAGCCTGAAAAACAGTATTAACTACCTGTTAGGGTGCCTAAAGGGTCCTTGAATGTACCTTGGATGGGATGAGGGTGAGGGAGGGAGGGAATCAATGCTGTATATGAGGGTTGGGGTTAAATGGAGATGTCGAACATGGATGTTTGGTTGTGTCTCCTTATTTCTATTGGGATTTTTGTGTTACCCTTATTGATGTAAGGTTATTGTTTATAAAAATAATGTTAAAAAAGGAGGGCTCTGTTAGTAGAGAAACGGAGCTTTCTGTTTGTAAGGGGTGGGGTGGGGGAATGGCTGGTTAAGCCTAGGATTCTAAGAGCGACTGCTCCTGCGGAAGAGGAAGTACGATTACTTGTTACTTCTAAGTTGATGATAGCTTTATCAGACTTAGGGCTCGATGCACAAAGGCTCAGTTACTGTTTGCGACTGAAGCTGTCAAATGCATTTGACAGCACACAAATCTTTGGTGTCCAGTGGACCGCCTCCGTCCTCCTGGCCCTCCTGACACCCCCGCACCTCCTGACCCCGCCCCCTGACGTTGTGGTCCGGTGAACCCTGCAGCCCTGCGGCCTTCCCTCGCATCTCCCAGTCCCTGCCTCGACCCCTAGCGCCCCCCCCCCCCAAGATTCACCCTGGTGTTGTAGTGACGCCCTGCCCTCAAAAAAGTTGGAGACAGGAGCAACACCTCCTTCCTCTTTATATGGTGCTTAGCTCTGCTCAGTGCATCCCAACCATTTTGGAGGAGGCGGTGCCCAAGGCAGGAGGTGTTGCTTTTGCCAAGGCACAGATTGTTCAGCAAGCAAAGGGAAAGTGGATAGTGTTCTGCTAGATAAACAAAATATAGTTGGTTGCTGTCTAGTAGCTGGTGCTAACATTTTACCTGCTAGGTGGCTTCTTAACATCAGGAGAAAAGACCACTTTATTGAGAGAGTTTATAGACACCAGCAGGGCAATGCAGGAAAAATGTTCAGGTCCCCCCCCCCCCAAATGTTTTACCTGATACTGGTGGGTAAGTGAGGCGCTAACTCTATTAATTGGTGGGTGAGCAGTTGCCACAGAATTGTTAGCTAAAGAGAAGCTAGAGGCTGTCATAAGAAGTTAAGAATACCCAGTATACCTAAATGTAATTCATCTTGAGCTTCTACTGAAAAGGTATGAGTAAAATCTAAATAAATTAAAAAATAAAAGAATGATTTCTTTATACCTTTTTTTTTATTCTGCTTTTAAGTTGGGCTGATGCTTAGCTTTTAATAAAACATGTTCCACGTGATCAGTGTCTCCAAATAGATGATTTTCACACATACCATGATAGTAATGAACCTAAGGCAGGGTATGGTGGAGTATGATCTCAGTCTCTCAAATTTACTTCTAATGCTGTTGTAATACTTGAATTGTACCAAAGAGAGTTTCATTCTGGAATTCATAAGATGTTATGTGTATAGGCAATTTATTCAGGTGTGCTTGGAAATTCTTTTCAATGAGGCCTGTGGCACCCAAAACAAAACTTTCCACCCTTGAACCAGAGGTAAGGGCTGCAACCAAAACAGTGGCAGGACTTTAAACCAGTGGTTCCCAAACCTGGTCCTGGAGGCACCCCAGCCAGTCAGGTTTTCAGGATATCCATAATGAATATTCATGAGAGAGATTTGCATGTACTGTTTCCACTGCATGCAAATCTCTCTCATGAATATTCATTGTGTATATCCTTAAAACCTGACTGGCTGGGGTGCCTCCAGGACCAGGTTTGGGAGCCACTGCTTTAAACCATGATGGGACATAGTATCCATTGCCACCTGCCTACACCTCTGCATTAAGAAGTAGAAGAAATGTGGGAGGGAGCTTGTTCAGTTATATGAAAACTAGCCGTTAAGCCCGTAACAACGGGCTAGTTTTTTGTTTTCCTATGGCCTCCCCCCGTCCACCAACTCTGCTCTCTCCCCTGCCCTCCCCCCCAGCGTCTGTTTCCCTCCGTTCCGCCTCCTCCTTCCCTCCCTGCTCCCTCCTCCTCCGATGTCCAAGCCCTCCTCCCTATTGGGCTGTACTGCTGGTGGAGGCGGGGCTTGGACTTCTACACTCTCAGCGTTCCGACTCTACTGTGCATTTGCAGGTGAGTCGGTCACTTGCCGTTTATATGTTTGATAGTGAGTATTACTACACTTATTCAGTACAACATGTATCATGATAAATCTGCAGCATTGACCTCCTAGATCATGTCCTCCTCCATTTTAGATTACTGACTTTGATCTCTGATGGGTTTCCAGCATATCTTATCTTATCAGTAGAATATTTGTTTGCATATGCCTTATATACAGCCTAAGTAACATAATGCCACTAGGCATATCACATTATAAATATATGTTAAGAAAGCACGAAGCTTGATACTAAATGGTTTTTGAAGTTTTTTTTTTTTTTTTTTTTTTCCCCAAAGAAGAGGAGAAGGGGGTTTCTTTTGGGAATTGCAAGAGATGTGAAGCCCCACTGAATATGCCATTTACCCTTTATAGACACATCTCCGGTATTATGGTGAGGGTGCCGTGCATGGCAGATACATAGGAGGCTATAAGAGTACAAGCTTTCTGTGGGGTAATTCTTTTATCTAGCTGCCAGTTCGGAGGTTTGCCAGCCGGAGGTGGATAGGTAGACTCTGTTCACTGGGGTATCTATCTCAAACTCATAGTTGTAGTTGAATTTACGGATGTTATGGCTATAACTACATTACCTTTGGTTATTCAGAGGGGGGGGGGGGGGGGGAGAAAAGTCGATGATACATTTTATGGTTGTATTGATCTAGTATATCTAAGCACCTATTATGTTACTCCAGTTCATGAAGAAATATTGTTGTGTATTTTGAAGTATCATCAATAAAAAATGTTGAAACATAAATATATGTTAAGAAATGGAAAGGAAGTTAAATTAATAACACAGAGTAGTGGAAGGTTGAGAAGAGGAGACTAGTAGAGACGGAAAGGTAAGGGAGCCAAAAGATTGCTTAAAGAACCAGATTTTGAGGTGGGGTTTGAATTTTGTTGAGAGGTGCTTTAAATATGATGTAGTCTGGAGTGGCATTCCATAGCGTCCCCAGATCAATCCAGAGACTTGTGGGTTGTGCCCCTCCTCTAGCAGGTTAGATAGCGAGAACTCAGAAGTTTGCTACAATAGAGCATGTGCAGCCAGCCTCCCTTCAGTATTCTCTCTATCTAGCAGGTAGAAGGGAGCATGAAGTGCAGCTCTGTGACTTGAGGCTCCTATCCCGTTCCCTCGGGTGTGTTGAGCTTTCTCTGGGGTTGAGGTGCTGGAGCACATTCTGGGATACACCTGGTGGTGCCAGGTCCCTACCCTTCTCCCCCTGTCAGCCTACTTAAATTCTGTTGAGGATTTTGGCTGTATTCCTCTCCTGTCTCTTAAAAAAAAAAAAAGAACCAGACGGAACGATTCTCCAGTCCAGCCTCATTTGGCTTGCTTGGCGCTTGGAACAATTCTCCGTTCAGCTTAATTGGAACGTGAGCAGGGCTGGGACTGCGGAGAAGGTAAGACTTTTGGGGCTATGTCCGTTCTGTTGGAGTCCGTTATGCGTGGCTCGCACTGTGGGGCACGGTGGCACGTTGCTTCCCTGCGAGTTTTGTTCCGCGACTGTAGTGAGTCATAGTGCGGATCAGGGGATCGCATGTTGGGCGCCAAAAGGATCATTTCTCGCTTGGTGGGAAAGTCTGTGACTGGAACGGTTGATCTGCCGGTGCCATTTTCTCACTAGCGCCACGGTCTCAGGATGTGGCGGCAGGATCTGCTGGGGCTCCCTCCGACAGAGAAGCCTCGGTTTCTCTCCCAGAAAAGGCTATTATGGGGGCATTTCCCCCGGAGTTTGTACTCTTTTGCTCAAAGCGTTTTTATTGCGCTCTGAGGGAGAGGGGCAGGAGGCGGCAATTTTCGAGGCTCTGCTGCCTCGGGCTCTGAGTTCATACAGAAGCCGCCTAAGACGGCCCAATTGGGTTTAAGGGGCCGGTAGAGTGGAGGAGTAGCATAATGGTTAGTGCAGCAGGCTTTGAACCTGACTGTCTGGGTTTGTTTCCCTCTGCTGCTCCTTCTGTCCGTGAGCAAGTCACTTAGCCCTCCATAATAACCCTGGGACGACATATGGATTCGGAGGGTGTCCCAGGGTCAGGGGAATCCTTTTCAGGGCACCTTGAACAGAGGGAGTTGCCTGCGGGTGAGGGAGTTGACCTCACCGCGACCAGGCTCTTAAAAGGGAAGAACTGATTCCGTTCTTTATACAGGCATTGTAAGTGCTAATTTTATATCCTCTGCGGTTAGCTCTTCCATTTGGTCGGGCACTAGGATGCCGGCGGAAGCCTGTTAGGTTTATGAGGTTATTCTGTTCTTGGGTGTATGTGCGGGCTTGATTATTAGCATTTGTATGCGCTACCAAACACAGCGCTGAACACCTGACATTTATTTATTGCATTTGTATCCCACATTTTCCCACCTATTTGCAGGCTCAGTGTGTCATAAGAGAGAGTCCCTGCTCAAGAGCTTACAATCTAGTATAGCTCCATCTTTATTGCCACTCCACATGGCACTGCTGAGGCCCCAGTGCTCCCCTGGGTTCAGATGTGCTTGCAATTCAGGCTTTTTTATATGTAGACCTTTCAGGAATGTGATTGGGAAACTAGTGTGGAGCACGCCAGTTTCTGCATATTGGTTTTCCACAGCTTTGAGTCTTCCTCAGCTTTCCAGGGGCGAGGTAGGTGACCCTTTAGTCCCCTGCAGCTGTGCCGTGACAGTGAGAGCCTTATGCTGCTGCTTGGAAAGTACTGCCTATCTGAAAGTCTCCTGGTAGAGATGCCTGTGCTTCTCGAGGTGAGTTACAGTAAGACTATTTCTGGATCCTCCTTGAGGAGGTTCAGGGGGTGTGTACATCTTTAATGGAAGGGAGGAAGGGATCAGGATTAGGGATCCTACCCTAGGTTTTCACTCTTCCACTCTTCTCCTTTCTCAGACATGGCAGTACAGTGTTTTAGTAGTCAGGCTTAAGGCTGTTGACTACATGTTTCTGTGAGAAATGTTACATTTTGAGGCTAGTGCAGGCCTCTCAGGTTTCTCTCGGTTTCCTTGGTAACCCTGCACCCTCTGGGCTCCCCTGGTGGCATTTGCTCTGTGGGTATTGTTTACATCAATCTAGTTTTATTGAGGAGGGCTGCTGGCCTTTCAGCCTGAAGGTTATAGGTTCAAGGCTTTTTTCCATCCTATTAGATACTGTGGGCTCAGCTAGATTTCCAGTGGGGCATATTTTATATCATTATCTCTTATGGCTTGCTTGGCCAAGTAGTTCTTACATGACTGGAACAGTTTTCAGAACTCTTCAGTTTTAAATTTTGCTTCTCTCTCTTTCTTCCCTCATTCGGCTGAAGGCTCCAACAGCGTTGGACTATGTTCAGGGGTCGTTCCTTGGGCCCAGAGCCGCATGCGGCCTTTGCAATGGTATCTACTCAGCCGTTGATCTTTCCTTTCCAAGGTTCTTCGATTTGTTTTCCCTGGACACCGTGAGCTTCTTTTGCTCTGCGATGTTGGCTCAGGTCGGATAATGACTCAAGGCATGCCTCTCACCGCGTCGGAGTGGCGTGTGGTTCTCGGCCACTCAGCTCAGGGGAGTTGGTCCCCCTCGGAGTCCAGGTTGCAGTTCAATCTCATGGAACTTCGGGTGTTTCGGTTGGCACTCCTAGCTTTCGAGATGATGTAGAGAGTTCAACCAGTCCGAGTTCTCTGCGACAATGCGACGGCGGTAGCGTACGTCATTCGGCAGGGCGGAACTCGAAGTGCTCCGCTGGCAGAAGAGGCATCCGTGCTGTCTCTTGGGGCAGAGAAGCGTCATGTTCGGTTATCGGCGGCTCACATAGCGAGAGTGCTAAGTGTACAGGTCAACTTTTTCAGTCGCAATCGCTTGGATGCTGGGTAGTGGGAGCTCTCTCCGCCGGCTGTCAGCCAGATTTCGGATCGCTGGTGGACTCCGGTGATTGATTTAATGGCTTGATTCTACAATCCCAAGGTGACCCGGTTCTTCAGCAAAGTGAAGCTGTGACCAAGTGGTAACAGCACTGGTCTTGTAATGCAGAGGTAGACGGTTCAAATTCCACTGTTACTACTAATAAAGCTGTGAGCAACAACAGTTAAGAGGCAGAGAGTTTGAGTCCAAAGGAATATTCTTCAGCCCTGGCCATTGGAGCTTCTATATGTCTTTCCTCCGTAGCCGATGGTCGGTCAAGTAGGGGGGAAATCTCTCGTCTTCCGGGTCCGGTAATACTTATTGCGCCGGACTGGCCCAGATGTCCTTGGTATGCGGGCTTGATTCGCCTCCTGATCGACGAGCCGTTCCACCTGTCTCACTGGCCGCGTCTTATCCATCAGGGGCCGGTAGTCATGAAAGATCACGCTCCATTTGGGCTTATGGCCTCGCCTTTGTACGGTCGCGTCTGAGGTGTCCAGGATAGCCGGAGGCGGTTTTTGGGACCATGTTACAGGTGCGCAAATGTTCCACTTCTACTGTGTATGATGGAGTGTGGAGGTCGTTTGTGGCTTGGGGTTCCTTGGCAAGCATTTCCCCTCATCAGACCCTCTTGGGTCCGTTCTGGCCTTTTTGCAGGAAGTGATGGTTAAGGAGCTGTCGCTAAGTACTTTAAAGGGTCAGTTAGCGGCATTGGCTTCCTAGAGGGGTCGTTCGGGGAGCCACTCCTTAGTGTCTCTTCCGGAGTTCGTTCATTTTCTTCGCGGTGTAGGGCATCTCAGACCTCCTTGGGTTCCGGTGGTGCCGGATTAGAATTTGAACCTGGTCCTTAGGGCGTTTCGGCGGTCTCCTTTCGAGCCCCTGAGTAAAGATCTTGAATGTTTTTAAGTTGGAGACTGTGTTTCTGGTGGCAATGGCTTCAGCCAGGCAGGTGTCTGAGCTTCAGGCCCTTTCGTGCCGAGCCCCTTTCTCCGTATTTTTCAGAGGCGGGAGTGACAGTTCGAAGGGTGCCGTCCTTGGTTTATAAGGTAGTTACGCGTTTTCACGTTAACTAAGGAGTGGTGTTGCCATCCATCCTTCAAGCAAGAGAATTTCCCTCACAATTTTCGAGCTCTACGGGGTTTAGACGTTATGGGACCTCTGATGTGTTATTTGGAGGCGACTAATTCATTTCGAAAGCAGATCATCTTTTTGTGCTGTTCGCAGGTCATAAGAAAGCGAACATGACCTCTAAGGCCACGGTCGATCGGTGGCTTAGGGAGGCTATTGCGTCAGCTTACCTGTTGTTGGGGGATTCTTTCCCTATTCACATTTGGGCACTCTCCAAGAGGATTCAGGCCTCTTCTTTTGCGGAGTGTCGTCTGGTGTCGTTGGAGGACATTTGTTAAGCGGCGTCTTGGTCATCTTGGCATTCCTTTGTTTTTTTTTTTTTTTTAAAATTTATTATTTATTTATT
The DNA here is from genome assembly GCF_901765095.1 of Microcaecilia unicolor. Taxonomy (NCBI): domain Eukaryota; kingdom Metazoa; phylum Chordata; class Amphibia; order Gymnophiona; family Siphonopidae; genus Microcaecilia; species Microcaecilia unicolor. The sequence continues at coordinate 214,930,297 of NC_044031.1, forward strand.
ATTAACATAAACAAGCCTTACATCTTGTATTAGAAACACAGAGTTAGAAAATCATTTAAACATATGATTATCAAAATCATTAACATAAGATATATTTTCTCTTCCTTAGACCTCAATAATTGGGGGCGTTCCAACAAGACAAGGAGATCAAAAGGAAATATATCAAAATAATTAAGGCGTTACTCTTTTTACACAATCTTAAATATTAATCAGCTATTGTACTTCTCACTGGAGTTACACTGGAGAGCTTTTTTTGATCCAAAAAAAGTTTTAAGTTGGTCTGACTCAAAGAAAACGTATTTCACATTTTGATATTTCACAATACATTTGCATGGGTAGGATAACAAGAAACTAGCTCCAATTGCCCTGGTTTCCTCTCTAAGTAAAAGAAATAGTTTCCTTTTTTCTTGTGTCATCTTAGTAACGTCCGGATAAATCCAAACCCTTGATCCACAAAAATTTTTCATAACATTTTTAAAGTATTGTTTCATGATAGCATTAAGATCTTATTCAAAGACCAATGATACTAATAGAGTTTGTCGCTGAGATATATCTGAAAATGATTGTTCCAACAGTGCTGAGATATCTTGTAAATCCTGATCGCTGGTCTGAGGATTGGTCTGAGATCGAACTTGTTTCATTTCCCCCTCCTTATTTTTAGACAAAGGGATATAATAAATTTTGTTAACTGGAGGAATCAAAGAGGGGGAATATTGTAAATTTTCAATCAAATATTTTCTAAAAAGTTCCGTCGAGCTCAGGCCAGTTATTACCGGAAAATTTTAATATCCTTAAATTCAGGCGTTTGTTAAAGTTTTCAATTTGTTCAATTTTCCTCAATATCACCGTTTTATCTTTGATCAAAGCGGCATTAACCGATTTCAGCGAAACAACTTCTGATTGAATCAAGTCAATTTTAGTTGTAGTATCAGTTTTCAGGTTTTCCATAGTTTCAGTTAAAGTATTTACTTTACTTACAAGAGATGAGGTCTCCTGGGCAGTATGTGCGACCGTTTTAGTTAAATCTTGAATAGCTCTCCAGATTAGTTCCAGCGTGACCACCTGGGGAGCCTGAATCTCCAACGATGATTCCTCTGCCCTCGTAGAGTGGGGGCCGCCATAAACGGATCCGTCGCTCTCGCCTTCCGAGGCAACTGGATCTGACCCTTTCTCACGCCGAGAAGCTGGGCAAGGTGGGTGATTAACCTCCGGTGGCGAAAGTGATGTTTCAGTTACCAAGTGAGCCGACGTTCCTTCATCGACGCCCACAGCGGTCTGCTGCATTCCGGCTTGTTGTGAAAGATTTGTTGTGAATCGGTCGAGAGTTATCTGGACCGACGAAGAGGTACGAACCGATGGCGGTAGGTTCTTTACCACTCCTTTTCTCTTACAGTGCGGCATTTTGAAAGACAAACAAGAAAATATTATATCCAGAGATGCTCGAACGCTCACAAACAAAGTTGAGTCACCATCTTGGAAACGCCCCCCAGCCACCTGGCATTCCTTTGTTATGCATTGCCGTCTTGATGTTGCTGCGCGTCGAGAGGCGCTTGTTGGAACTTCTGTGTTGGCGGCCGGAGTAGGCCGGTCCCACCTTTGATGAGGATTGCTTTGGTACATCCCACAAGTCTCTGGATTGATCTGGGGACGCTATGGAAGGTAAAATTATGTCTTAACTGATACTTTTCTTTCCATTAGTCCCTCAGATCAATCCAGAGCCCCTCCCTGGAATTCGCTTTCGTAATCTCTGATCGGATTCACTATACTTCAGTCGGTTCTGTTCATGTTCCTTTGTCTCTGGACGGGTAAGGCTGTTAGAGTGTATTTATGTTTACATTTCTAAGTTATAGTAGCTCGGAGAGTTTCTTCCAAGTTTATGCTGCTTTTGCATAGACAGGAGAGTGTTCTATGGCTCTTACTGCTTTGGTATCGTTATACTGAAGTGAGGCTGGCTGCACATGCTCTATTAGAGAGAACTCAGAAGTTTGCTACATCTAACCTGCTAGAGGAGAGGCATAACCCACAAGTGTCTGGATTGATCTGAGGGACTAATGGAAAGAAAATTATCAGGTAAGACATAATTTTACCTTTCAAAGTGCAGGTCTTGGGTAGCTTCTCCTGTCCTGGACCTCAAGGGGTGGATTCTTGTCTGCGATTTCAGGGTATCCAGATAGAAACACTCAGTCATTGCCTCGATGCAGCTGGGGGAGTTGTTGACTTCCCTGGACCTCGCAGAAGCCCATCTCCACTTCCTCACTGCTGATCATCACAAGAGATATCTGTATTTCTGTGTGTTGTGGTGGCACTTTGCTTTGGCCCTTGCTCTTTGGCCAGGTTAAGGCGCCCAGCATGTTTTCCAAGGTGATGGAGGTGGAGGCTGTGCAGCTCTGATGTCAGGGTATTCGGCTTCATCCCCGCTTCGATGATTGATTAGCTATTTCGGGCTGACTCAACTTCGGAAGCCAGGTTGCTTCCTTGTAGGTCATTTCTCTCCTGGAATCCCTGGGCTGAGTAGTGAACAGGCCCAAGAGCCATTTGACCCTGTGTCAGTATCTAGAGTATCTCCATGACTCTGGAGGTGGTGCCATGGGAGAGGGCTCATATGCTGTCTCATTGGGCACTGCCCTCTCAAGACTTTCATCGTTCTCTTACACTCACGCCTAGGGCAAGGATCAGTCTGGCATGATGGGACAGTCCAATGAACCTTTTGAGACTGGTCCCTCTGGATCCTTCTCAGCTGTTCCCCACGAATGCAAGACTACTTGGTTAGGGAGCTCACTGTCTTGGGTGTATGGCACAGTGTCAAACCAGGAGGCATTCTGATCCATCAACCACCAGGAGACTCTGGTAGTCTGTCTGGCTGTACAGGAGTTTCAGCTTATCTTGGGAGAGAAAGTGGTCAGATTACAGTCGGACAACGCTATGGCAGTGGCATACATCATCGGTCAGGGGTGGAACTAGGAGTCTGGTGGTGGCTCTGGAGGTGGAGACTAGAGTCTCTGTTGGTGAGCAGAGATGCATCTGTAGGCTGTCTCAGGGGTCCAAATTGCAGGCAGAGATAGTGTGCAGGTGGACTCTCTCAATCCTTCTCTCCTGGATCCAGAAGAATGGGAGCTGGGACTTTAGGCCTTCCAGCTCCTTATGGACTGTTGGTGACCGCTTCAATTCGACTTGATATCATCCAGAGTCAGTGTGAAAGTGGAGCATTTTTCAGTCTTAAGGGACCCGACCTCTCAAGGATAGATGCCTAGGCCAGTAGTGGACCCCCCCTCCCATTCCCAAGTTGTTTTCCATGGCTTCTCATTAGTCGCTGCACATCATCCTCATTTGGTCTTACTGGTGTCATCAGGTTGTCCTCGCAGACCTTGGTATGTGGATCTCTGGCATCTGCTGGTGGAGGACCCACTACCCAGGGGTTGAGATCTGCTCCAGCAAGGGCTGGTTAAAGGAGGATCCACATCCCTACAGCATGGCCATTGAGAGGCAATGGTTAGAGAAGTTCAGGGTTTCCCCCAAGTACTTTCTTCCTGCTTCGTTCCAGGAAGTCCTCTATGTCCCTGGTTTATGTGTAGGTCTGCCATGTAATCCTGGTGTGGGGAACAGTCCCTTTGTCCCCGGAGGACTTCGGTTCCCAGTGTTTTGGGTTTTCTTCAGCAAGGACTGGAACAGGGGCTGGTCTTCAGCTCCCCTGAGGGTCTGTGTGGCTGCATTGCCCAGCTTTTGGGGGAAGGGGAAGAGTATTTTTCTGGCTTTGCTTAGAGAGGTATCTCTGAAGGGGATGGCATATCTGTGCCTCCCTCTTTGTCCTTTTTCTTTCCTTCTTGGGACCGTAATCTGGTCCGCTGGGTTTTGTCCAAGCCTCTGTTTTTTTAGCCCCTGTGTTTGGCTTTCAGCAAGGATCTTATTCTCAGGATGGTGTTTTTGGTGGCCATCACCTCTGCTAGGAGGGTTTCTGAATTGCAGGCCCTACCATGTCTGTATTCCTACCTCTCCTCGGAGTATTCCATGTCCTTGTGCATGCTACCATCCTTTTCTTCTGAAGGTGGTGTCTCCGTTCCATGTGAATCAGGAGGTTTGTTTTCTTTCCATGATGATGATGCTAGGATTGCTGCCAGATTGTTGGAGGCTTCACAAGCTGGATGTTAGGAGGACGCTGCTCAAGTACCTCAAGGAGACTTATGAGTTTTGTCTCTCAGACCACCTCTTCGTACTTTTCCATGGTCCTCGGAAGGGCCAGGCGGCCTTGAAGGCCTTCATTGCGAGGTAGATTAAGGTGACTATTGAGTCCACTTAAATCAACAAGTGCCTCGGGCTCAAAGCTTACTCTACTAGGGCTCGGACTGCTTACTGGACAGAGGCCTGGGCAATATCCCCTGGGGAGAGTCGCTTCATTCCTTTGCTAAGCGGTATAGATTGGGTGTGCCGGCCACAGTATGCTCAGCCTTCAGCAGAGCTGTCATTTGGAGGGGCCTTGTCTTCCCCTGCCCAATGGATCTGCTTCGGTACATCCCATTGGTTCGAACAGTGGAGCTGATGCTAAGAAAAGAGAAATTGTCTATCTTACATGATGATTTTCTTTACTTTAGTCAGCAACACTGTTCTGAAGTCCTGCCCTTGAAAGACTTCAGCTTGGAGTTCTGGGTGTGCTCTGTGCTTCCTTTTCAGCGCTTCTAAAAAAACATTGGAAGCCATACGAGTTGTTATGATATGGTTATATCCTGGTATATGCAGGGTAGCAAGTGCCACTCTACAGTGTTTTGCTTGCTTGATTATCCTTGTAACTGCAGTAGTTGATGGGGCATGGGTGTGTTATAAAGAGATCACCTGCTGCTTGAGAAGAATGCATACTGGATTGTTCCGAGGAGCACCTCTGCTTATGTTTGTGATGTCACTGGCAGAATTCAGTTTTCTCTACCACCACCTGCTGCTAGGAAGGGACAACACCCAACAGTGTTGATACCCGATAATTTTCTTTTCTTTAGTTAAGAAATAATTTCTCAACCTCATTCCTTTAACTGGAAAGCATTTTGAACACATTTGAGGTCCATTTTTCCTTTTACAGTATATCATGAGATGGTTAAGAGATTGTGTTTAATAAAGCTTTATTGCTTGCAGTATCTTTCTTACAAGAGTATGTAATGTGATTCTATTTTGTGCAAGCCTTTATGTATGTTGTCAGTCTTTTTTTTTTTTTTTTTTTTTTTTTTTTTTTCTTTGAATTTGCATGCTATTTGTTTATGCTTGCACTACAATTTAAAAGTAAACAAAGTTTGGACATGCCGTTGGCGCCCATGTCCAGAACAGCTATTTGATTTATATAAGACACAGCGACCAATGCCGGTGGGATACAAGGCATTCTTGAAGAGATCTACTTTGATGGCAAAACGAACAATTCTGCAGTTGTGGCTGGACACGGAGGGCCCAAGTGTAGCACACTGGAGGTCGGCAATGATCCATTGTTGCTCATTAGAGAAGAAAGGAATCATAGACCTGGCCTCAAAGAGAGGCGGCATGTTTTGTAAAACCTAGTCTCCATTCTGGGTCTCTCACCCCAGTTGCAAGGAGCAGGATTTTGAATTGTTAAAAGGGTTAGATAAGGGTTGTGTGTTGGGAGGAGGTGGGTAGAGGGGGGTAGTAGGGGAAGAACTGTATAAGAAAATCAGCAATCTGGAATTACTTTTAATTGTACCATTAATATCGCAGTTGTAATGTGTCAGTTGTTCTGGATGTGAATAAAATAAGAATTGGAAAAAAAAAGTAAACAAAAATCTAGGAAGGGCAAAAAAGTGTAGGATGGAATAAAGGTTTTTATAGTAATATAAAAATAGCACAGGTCAGATTTTGAACATGATCACTATTTAGGATTTTCTAGTATTGAGGCCACAAACCTCATTGAAGCATTGAACTTGAGGGTCAAATGTGAACCTTCACATTTTTCTTAGATGTGCAAAGTAAGATGAAAAAAAAAAAATGTACTGACATGAAGAATAATGGTTGAACCTGGAGGCATCCTTCTCATTCTTTTCATAATTCACTGCTATTTTTATTTTCTGCAGGCTGGCTCGTGGATTACAAATGGTCAGACAGTTGCTCAGTGGTTTAGAACATCATCAGCTACACATGATTTTCAGAAGGCTTATTTTGGTACTTTTCAGAATGGATGAAGGTTTGCCATCTGGTCTCCGAAATGAATGAATAAGTGGTCTTTTGTGTTTTTAAACACTAAACTACACCAGATTTGCTTCAAGTGAGGTTAATAGGGTCTTTTATCCTTCCTGTAAGATTTTTTTTTTTTTTTAAGCAACATGGACCAAAATGTGATGGATAGTCCAGTGACTCTTGTCATTAAAGCTCCCAATCAAAAATATGATGACCAAACAATCAGCTGTTTCTTAGACTGGACAGTCGGAACACTAAAACATCACCTATCCAAAGTTTATCCTAGTAAACCGGTAAGAAGTTGTATCTTTTTGTGTAAAATCTAGCATCTTCTTAATGGCTTTTTATACGTAAGTAAATCTGCATGCAACATACAGTATTGTTGTAGATTGTGGAACACACATTCAGTGCTCAGACCAAGTTGTGTGAAAGTGCTTCAACTTCATAAGCTATATCTAAAAGATGAACTAATTTTCCTTGTGGATGTATATTGCTAAGAGAATTTGTAATCCCTTGATAAAAAAAGTTTTCCTTCTATTTTTAGCTTTTTGTATTAATATGAATTAAAGTGCTGTCTGATCTTCCCTACCTCAGGTTATATTGAACAGACTTTGAAATCAGTTTCCTGACTGACTTGTTGGTAGTTGGAAGGCCAGAGGTGAAAAGAACAGTTTTGTGGGTCAGAGCTGTGGAACATTTTTCACTCCTAGTATTTAGAAAGTATTCTTAGGAGTCGGCCAGATGTGCTTCATAGTTTGTTTGTTTTTTTGTAATGGGTTTCTGGTTATCAGCCCTCTGTAAGTCCCTGGAGAACAGTGTAGGGGCATTAATAAGAATGTCTTTCAGTCTTGGGGATTGAAGGAAAAATTCCTTTTAGCCACTTGTTGCTCTCCTCCGTTTTCTTTTGTTACTGTGTTTCCCCCATCTCTTCTCTCCTCCGTTTTCTTTCTCATTTGAAGAGCACTTTTTCAAAACTCAGCCCATTTTTTTTTGTCAGTTTTGAGCTATGTGATTAATTTTGTTCATCAAGGCAAGATTCAGTTACCACATCTTATTTCTGTGCCAGAACTCATGGGGCCCAATATTCAGATCACGGAAGGTAGCCGGGCTGCCTCTCGCAGTCAGCACTGAGCCTAGATATTAAATGCCAGGCCTTTTCGGTTACCAGCATTGAATGCCCAGTTTATTTTTGGCTGGTTTGAACTTAACCAGCCAAGCCAAGTGCTGGCCGGTTGAGTTTGAACTAGCCAAAGAAAAGATATTCTATCTATTCACATGACCATGTTTGGCCACTTAACTGGTGCTGACTATTCCCAGTTAGCTGGTTATATCGCACGGTATAACCCGTTATCCGCTGACTGGGGATATTCAGCAGCAGAAAGCTGGCTATTTCCCACTGAATATCACCAGAGCTGGCTAAGTAATATTTAACCAGCCAGGTGCCACATTTTTGGCCTCTACTCAACCTCAGGCAGGTCAGTACTGACCTTCGTATCCTGTACTTTCAGTTGGAGATCTTTATGGTCTGCCCATTTGAAAGTAAAGAAAATACCTTTTTTTACAGTCTTAGACTTAATAAAAGCATATGTACACATCTCATTCAGGCAGAGCAGACAGAAATTCTCAGGTTTGTGTTGGGAAGGCATGATCAGTTTCACTTGCTAACCTCCAATGTAACTACAGCCCCCAGAATTTATCACATCAGTGGTGTTGGTGGTAACAGCCTTTCTCTGGAAGGACAGAATGTTGGTTCACCCCTGTCTAGAGTAATAGGGCACAATTGAAGCAGAAGGATCAGTAGGCCACTGCCCGAGTAATACAAGTCTTCTGAGGTGGTAGGTTGGGTGGTCAAGTCAACAAGGCCAGAGGTAAGCTGGTACTGTTGCAGATGATTTAGGGGCACATGGGACCAGAAATGTGAACATGGTCAGTAACTACCTTCAAGTTTTTGGCGTTCAGAGCAATAAAGCTGGAGCTGGTCTCATGTGCTTAGGCACACATGAGCCCACTCCAGAGGGCATTGCTTACTAGATGCTTCTACAAATTTCCTAAACTATGAAGTTTGATTTTTTTTTTTTTTTTTGTGGAAGAGCCACTTGGAACCTTGCATGGTGGCTCAACAAAGAACATCCCCTTTAGAGGGAGCCAGTTGGAATACCCAGATAGGTTAGTGGTCCGTATTTGAAGGGCTGAGGCATATGTCGGGGGCAGTGAAATCTAGAGAAACAAAGTGTCCATAAACAGATTGTCTTGGTCTCCAAGCATGCTGAAAGGAAAGGCAGTCTGGGTATTTTTGGACAATGACCAAATCCACCAGGAGATGTAGTTCAAAGCAGATATATTAAAGCACCAAAACAAGAGGACCCGATGGGCTGTGTTTCGGCGGATTCAGCCGCCTTCATCAGGGTCACTACGCATAACTGTTTGTGAAAAGAAAACATAATAAACATTCATAATGTCACATAAAAAAAAACCTCTTAAAAACATGCATCAAACATACAATATAAGATGTAATATAAAAATAAGACATAGAATATAAAAAGTATAAAAAGAAAGTGGACTGCAATGAATAAAAATATCACAATATGGTGAAAAGTTTAAGAAAAGAATATAAATGTAGCATATAATAGCATTTAAAAATTGTACATATATAAAAAAAGGATATAAACGTAACAGTGAGTCAGGGGCAGAGGTAAACATTACAATGGTAAGAGATGAGCACACAGAATTTAGTCACTACTAAAAAAAAAACAAAAACTCATTAGAATGGTAAACAGATAAAAAATAAAAATGAGGTACCTTAGGACACTGCGACAACTAACAGCAGCGTCTGGTACAGAAGATAAAGCAAATAAAAGCAGCAGCCGCCACTGTAATAATTAAAAATAAAAACAAAACAAAAAATCAAATATACATAGCAGCAGTACTTAAAAAGGATAACATTAGAAAGACAAAGTCGGGTCCTCTTGTTTTGGTGCTTTAATAAATTTGCTTTGAGCTACTTCTTCCTGGTAGATTTGGTAATTTTGTCATCCTATACTCCTGCTTTGGCTTCTGTGTTTCTGTAGAGGCTGCCTTCCTGCTTCTGCTGTGGACATGTATTTGGACAACGCCATGTCGGTAGCATATGTCAACAAGCAGGGACAGACCACGAGTTTACAGGTAGCATAGGAAGCAAGTATACTCTTGGCCTAGGTAGAACAATTTGCAGAACTGTCATTAGCTCACATAGGCAAACTGTGTAAGTAAGCACACTCCTGTGGGAGAGTGGGCATTCTCTGAGGAAATGTGCACCATTTTCGGAGATGGCATGAGAGGCCACCAAAATGGGATCTCATGGCCACAAGAAGCAACAATGCCAAGACTGCAATATTCTTCAGCCACAGAAGGGAGATGTGGTCTGGTGGTGTATTGTTGCAACCATAGCCCACAGTGGAGCTTACTCCTGGCAGAATTCCGCCCCCCTCTCCCCCCCCAGAAGTCTATGCAGGCAGCAGTGGCTTTTCTTAATCTCCCTGCTCTGATTGTGCAGCGAGGAAGTGCATAACACATACTGGGCTGTGTCTTCCTCAGATGTCCTTAGTCACATTGCTTAGTATAGCTCCATGGTTCAAATGAGCAGTCTGGCCAAGGATGGCAGATGAGGATGCAACCTGATGTCCAGCTGTTCACCATGATTGGGGCACGGAGAGAAGACTGGGCGGGCTGGGAAATGCTTCAGGTTGTAGCATGTGGGGGAGTGGGCATAACAATCTTGGGGGCTATGCAGAGTCAGGCCAGAGTGGGGGTATCTTGTGGGTGGATCAGAAAGAAGGTGAAGTGAGGTAGAGACCTGCATGGGAATGGGGTTCGCTGGAATCCCGCGGAATCCATGGGATTCCCGCAGGGACAGAAGCAGTTTCTACGGGGTTCCCATGGGGACAAAAGCAGTTTCTTCAGGATTCCCGTAGAAGTGTAAGCTGCACCTGCGCAAGCCTCTCATCTACTGAGTACCAAGTTCTTTGAGTGCTTCCTCCTCTTCCTCTTCCTCCTTGCTTTAACAGCACAAATGTGGAAAGTCTTCCATTAAAGAGGTGGTAGAGAGACAGATGATGACTGAATTCAAAAAGGCATGGGATGCTCAAAATGTCAGATACAGAGCAAATAACAGCTACTACTTTGTTGGCTACAGTAGCGTTACCCTCTGACAAGATGTGGATTAAAAAAAAATTCTTTCAGAAGAAAGATAAAACTTTAAGTGGTTTGCAAATTCGTGTTTTTCCAGATCTAGCAAGGGAAACGCAAAGGTGACGGAAAATTTTTTGCAAATGAAACAGGAGGTACTCCAAATGGGAGCAACATTTTATCTTAAATACCCATGCAAATGTTTAATTTCCTACCAGTCAGTGAAATATGTATATTTTGATCCTGACCAATTGTCCTCCTTTATAACAGCTAGAAGAGCTCTTCTATAAGAAAAACCGAATAGAAACCTGTCTGAAACTCAATTTGATATAAAGATTTTCCTTTCTCTCCTTTATAGGACTATTGGACTCTGGTAGTGGATTTATATGAAACTATAGAATTATTTAATCTGTGTACAGATAATTTCCCTTAGAATTATTACCATAGTGGAATTTTTCTTTTGCAAGTGATATGCTTGTATAAAATCTAATATAATAAAACGCACCCTCAACGTTCTGAGGACAACGTTCTGAAGTCACTCAGACTCCCAGAACGGTTCGTAAGTTCGTGGTGGTGAAGCCACTGAACGACTTGCTGCCCCGCCCTCGCGTCAAACGTCATGACGTCGAGGGCGGAAAACCAACAGAAAAATGAAAGAAGGAACCGCATCAAGGAAGCGCGTGTTTCCCTACTCCTCCCCCTGCCAAGGAAACGCTGGCTACTAACCTAGAAAACCACCCAAAAGCTACATAGATAAAATGGAGCCCCGCCAACAGAATGACCGAGGTCCAACCCCCCCCCCCAAAACAACCAACAAACCTCAACCGAAGAAAAGAAATCCCACAAAAAACACGAGGTGCAACCCCCCCCCCCCCCCCAAGCCACCCACCGTCACGTACCTTTGCTGGCGGGGGACACGAAACCCCGCCAGCATAAGTCCTGTCTTCAGACTCCGGCGTGATCTTCAGCATTACTAGCCTCTGCAGGCAGGGCTTCTGTGCGTCTGACGTCATGCACGTACAGGACGTCAGACGCACATAACCCCGCCCAGCAGAGGCTAGCAATGCTGAAGAACATGCTGAGTCAGCAGACAACACAGGACTTCTGCTGGCGGGATTTTGGGTCCCCCGCCAGCAACACTACGCAACGGTGGGTGGGATGGCGGCGGCAGCGGGACTATCGTGGTGGGTGGGATGGCGGCGGCAGGGGGGGGGGGGAACATCGCGCGGAGGAGGCAGTGACGGCAAAAAAACAAACCCCTGCAATCTAGCAGCGCTTCCTTCACTCATCTTCAAAGCACCGCTTCCAGAAACCCCTGCCCCCACACACACACTCACTCATCTGGCAGCGCTACCAGACCCCCCCCCCCCCCCCCCACACCCCTCTTCATCCAAGTTGAACACCACAACACAACCCTCCAACACACACACTCTCTCTCTAAAAATCTCATCTGCCAGCGCATCCTGAACCCCCCAACACACACATACACTCTGTCTCATATGGCAGCGCTTCCAGAAACCACGTACACACACACACATATACACACCCACTCTCATCTGGCAGCGCTTCCTAAAACCCCTGCCACACCCACACACAGTCACTCACTAATCTGGCAGCTGTTGCTGAACCCCCCCCCCCCCACACACACACACACACACACTCACTCACTCTCATTTAGCCACACTTCCTAAACCACCCCACCACCACCACACACACACACACACACACACACACACACACACACTTTCTCTCTCATCTGGCAGCGCTACCTGAACCCCCCCCCCCCCCCCACACACACACACAAACTCACTCTCATCTGCAAACGCTTGATAAACCACCCCCCCACACTCATCTGGCAGCGCTTCCAGACCCCCCCCACACCCCTCTTCTTCCAAACTGAACCACCCAACACACCCCCCACACCCCTCCAACATACACACTCTCACAAAATCTCATCTGCCAAAGCTTCCTGAACCCCCCCCTCCACGCACCCCACCCCCACACAATCACTCTGTCTCATCTGGCAGTGCTTCCTGAAACCCCTGCCACCCCCCCCCCCCACACAATCACTCACTAATCTGGCAGCCGTACCTGAACCCCCCCCCCCCCAACACACACTTACTCACTCACTCTCATTTAGCCCCGCTTCCTGAACCCCCCCCCCCCCCCTACACACACACTCACTCACTCATCTGGCAGCGCTTCCTGAACCACCCACACCCCTCTTTTTCCAAGCTGAACCCCCCCCACACCCCCAAAACACACACACCCACACTCTCATCTGGCAGCGCTTCCAGAAACCCCATACACACACGCACTCACTCTATCTCTCATCTGGCAGCGCTACCTGAACCCCCCCTACCCCCTCCCCCCCCCACACACACACACTCACTCTCTCTCAACTGGCAGCGCTTCCTGAAACCCCATACACACACACTCCCTCACTCTGTCATCTGCCATTGCTTCCTGAACCCCCCCCACTCCCCAACACACACACACACACACACTCACTCTCTCACTTTCATCTGGCAGCACATCCTGAATCCCCCACACCCCTCTTCTTCCAAGCTGAACCCCTCCAACACATCCCCCCCACCCCACACACACACTCTCTCTCTCTCTTCCTCTCCTCCAGCACACCAATTGCTTAGGTGCAGTGGCAGCAATCTCAGACACCAGAGAAAGAGGGGGGGCCTGACACCATAGAGAGAGAGGGAGGGAGGTATCTCTGTCACACACACACTCTCTCTCTCTCTCTCTCACAGACAATGTGTTTGTCTCTCACTCTCATACACTCTATGTCTCACAGTGTATCACATTCACTCTCTATGTGTCACACAGTCACTTACATACTCGCTTGGTCTCATACACTCAGTCTCACAGACAATCTGTGCCTCACACACACTCTCATTCTCGCACACACTGTATCTGTGTGAAACACACTCTCTCTCTCTCTATCACACTGTGTCTCCCATACGCAATTGCACACACTCTCATTCTCACAGACACACTCACACCCAGACTCACTCTCTCTCTCTCACACACACACACACTCGCACTTTCACTCTCTCTATCACACACAGTCACTCTCACATACACTCTCCAAAACATACACATTATGAGGAAAACCTTGCTAGCGCCCGTTTCATATGTGTCAGAAACGGGCCTTTTTTACTAGTGTATAATAATAAAGAGATTTAAACACTCAAAAAGGCATGGGATGAACACAGAGGATCTCTAATTAGAAAATGGAAATTATAAAAAAAATAAACCTAACCTTAAATGGCTGCATGTGTGTGGATGTGTTAAGTGATGCTTGGATGGCAACTCTGGCTGTGATGAACTAGGGCCGATACCAGGCAGACTTGTATGGTCTGTGTTTCATATATGACAGTCTGATTTAGGATGGGTTGGAAAGGGTTTAGACAGGAACTTCAGTGGCTGAAACATGAGGGCAGTGCTGGACAGACTTTTACGGTCTGTGTCTCACAAATGAGAAGACAGACTGGAGTGGGCTTCGGCGGCAACTCCAGCAGTTGGAACCTAAGGCTAGACCTAGATAGACTTCTATGGTCTATATCCCAGAAACACCAAAGAAAGATAATAATCAAGTATATATTACCACACTTGTTGATTTTTAATCATGAATTGATGATGAGTGTGACTATTGGGCAGACTGGATAGACCGTTCAGGTCTTTATTTGCCCTCACTTACTATGTTAGTATTAATCCTCTTTGCTCCCGAGCTGATGCACAGACCTCAGCTCTGACATGGGCACGAGCATCAGATGTCACCTGACCTACTGGGGCATGCATGTGGCGACCTCTCAGCACACAGTGCCAATGAATCAAGAGACAAATCTTACATGTGCGCACCAGTGTGTTCCAAGTTCCAAAGTCCATTCCTTCCTTGGCTGCAGTGCTGTGGCTCAAGTCCAGAGAGAGACTGAGAGAGCTGACCGGAATTTTCTTTTATGTACTACTACTACTACTTGTAATTTCTATAGCGCTACTAGACGTACACAGCGCTACCATTAAAATTCTTGCAGGGATGGGTTTGGACGAGTTAAATTCTTGTGGGGATGGGTAAGATTTCTGTCTCTGTGCAACTCTCTAAAGTGATGTATGTGCCTAGGAAGAAAGAGGTAAAGGTTTGTGTGTGGAGCATGGAGAAACGAGGCAGTATGTGGAGAGGGGTGAGATAGGTAGGGATTTGTGTATGGGTGGGAGAGGAGGGGGGGTATGTGTGTAGGAGGGGCAACCTCAGGGACAGAGAAGTAGGGGTGTTTAGAGTTAGAGGAATAGAGAAGGAAGGGATCAAGGAGAGAGTACTGCATTTGAAGTGAGAGAGCGAGAGCTGAGGAGGGAGAAGCCTGAAGAAGAAAACATAGATTTATATTAAAATAAAGATAGATAAAGACCACATGGCCTGTCCAGTTTACCCATCCAAAATAAATCCAAATCCATGACTAGAATGTTACTCATACTAACATTATAAGAACTTAACTTAGAAACAAACAAAAAAGTACATAAAAATAAGTTCAAATCGCTTTCCTTTACTTCCTTCCTGTAGGGAGCCAAGTTGATGAAGAATAAGGAGCAACCCCCCCCCCCCCCCCGCCCATTAAAAACCAAAAAAACATTCCCATAGAACCTGGTGGAAACAAGTTAGAAAATCTTCAAATCCCCTTCTATTTCCTGTTGTCACTTTTCTGGTCCTTTTCTACTAAAGTTGTTAAGACTATAGAGCTTTCCCATGTTTGCAGCTTAAACAAAAGCATGGAATGGCAATTACAACCCTAATTACTTTACTGGGCAGATTGGATGGGCCATGTTGGTCTTTGTGCTAGCATTTACAGTTCTGTACAATCCTGTGTGATACATACTTATTATCCAAGCTAAAAATACCATATCGGAGATGGAAAGTTTTTGTTTTTTTTTTTAGTAGAAACATCAGTGTCCTTGTGCATGAACAAAAGGTGTATTGGCCTTTTTTTTTTTTTTTTTTTTACTATATTTTTGAATAGGTTTGCCAACAGATCCTTAACTCTATGGGTTAAAACCTGGTTCTTAGTAAAGTCCTTGTAAAAGTTCTGGTTTTTTTTAAAATAACATTTGTTTCAGCTTTGCTTTTTTTTGTTTTTGTTTTAAACAAGTGCTTTCAATGTGGGGATTAGATTAGTATCAACAGTGCTGCTGCTGATTGATGGATTGATTTTTGTGAGCATCCCGTGGGCAATGGAATGAGGAAATCAGCTTATTTGAGAGTGTGATCATTGCTTGCAGAGGAACCTTTTTATATAAAATAAATCTGCTGCCTATTATACTAAACAATTTACAATAAAACACACAATCTTTAAAACATCAGTTTCACATTCTTAAACAAAAAATGGACCTGCCAGTGCAAAAAGTTTATATCGTTATCTGTCAATACCAGACTCCTGTTCAATGTGTTAAACTGTTGTATTCAGACCAAATATGGACTAAATACTAACTGCCCATCTTAATTCAAATCTACTATTGTAGACTGTAACATCTATCACTGCTAACATAGGACAGACTGATTGCTCCTATCAAATAAAAAAGGTTTTGCTAAAAAGAAAAGCCTTGAGCTGCTTTAAATGTAGCAATATTTGTTAGCAACTGTAGAGTTGCAGCATGCTGATTCCACAGGATAGGTCCAGCATTTGAAAAAGTAACTTTCTCTCATAGGCAGATCAAATTTATAAGTAGCGTTAATAGTTAACAGTTTTGTGTTTTTCTCATGAGCGAAGTGCCCTTGCAGATCTATGTATCTTTTGGATAGATTGTAAATGAGAAGGAGCATTGTTCTGTAATGTTTTTATCAATCAACATAAGATTCAGAGTTTGACTTTGAGACACAGGGAGCCAGACTTGATGTTTAACGTAGTTAAAGGCAGTGCAGATACAATCCATCTGACAGAAATATATTTCCTTGTCATCTATACCAGACCAGTCCAGACTAATGGGTTGTGTCCATCTACCAGCGGAAGGAGACAGAGAAAACTGTTCCAAGTAAACCACCCCTTAAGGGTATCGTGCAGCCTGGCAGTATTTTCTCTGTCTCCTAGCGGATGGTGGACGGATGGTGCAGCTGCTCTGGATTGCTGGCTGGTATCTTCTGGTGACAGTGGAGCCAGGGGTGTGCTGGTTGCTGTGTTGGGGCTAGTTTTAGATGATACAGCAGTGGTCCTGAATTCCTCATCTGCCAGCTAGGGTGATATCCAGTGACCCTGGTTCCCTCCCCTTGCTGTCTTTCTAGCAGGGTGATAGTTGATTGTGGCATGGAGTAACTTGGCTCCCCTGTGGGGTTCTTCTTCTTCTGTGGTGGTAGGTATTTCTGAATGTCTGCCTCTGAGTTAAACCTTTATTTATTTCTGTCACTAGTGAAGGAGGTTGTTTAAAAAAAAAAGATTTGGCTTTATTATAGAAGCCTTTAATACCTTCTACTCTAGCTGATATGTTACTTGTGAAGAGTTTTAATACTGGTGGGGAGACTAAGCTTCTGTTAAATGTTAGGAATTTATTATAACAAGTGAAAATATACTGGGTCCAATATTCAGCCGGTGGTGAGCAGTACTTTTGTGTTCCACCACCGGCGTTAAACCCAGATATTCAGTGCCAGGCCATTTCCAGCAACCAGCATCAAATATCCAGTTTTTTTTTTTTTTTTAACTGCTAAAAAAAAAAAAAAGAAGCAGTTATTCAGAGCTAACTAACTGATTAACTTTTTAGCGGTTAAGGATAGGACAGCTATTTATGTGGCCTATTTTAACTGTTCTGCTCTGTCTCCTGATAGGCTGTCTCTACTCAGGAGATTATCATGCAGTTAACCAGAGTATAGAATATCACTGTGAGAACTCAGAACTCTTGAACCAAAATCTTTAATGGAAATTCAAACAAAAGGAATTAACTTACAGTTCTGGAGTTTTGAACAAGAGTGTCTGCCCTGCAGATCCGAGTCTCTCTACAAGCTCTTTCTCACTACAGAGATAAGCTGGGAGCTTTCAGCACTGGCTGAAGAGTGGATGCTGTTAATTCTTTTAAACTGGTAATAACTTGGTTATTTTACCGTAACTTGAAGGGAGAGTATGCAACAAATAGACTTACATACAGATCTTACAAAAGCATGCTGCAGACACACACTCAACCCCAGTTGAGAGAGACTGGGTTACAGCCCAGCATACACAGGGACAACGGCCAGCCAGTAGGAAAAGTCCCATAACACATAGAGAACTAGGACATGTGCTCAGGAAAAGCCTATCACAGAGCATCGCAGGAAGACTAGGATTTGTAGTCCAAAACCACTTCCCTGCCTGGGCACAAGCACTGTAAATTGCTACAGGCAGTGCAATCTGATATAAACAATGTCCAACATATGCATATAAACAACAAGCAACCTGCCTCCATGCAAGTAGGGCAGAACTTTAACCACTGAACATACCCGGTTAAGGGCTGAATATTCATTCCAAACTGGCTATGTCGCTAACCGTGGATATGCTATTTAACCAGTCAGTAGCCGTGTCTTGCCAGTTAAATTGCTTTGTATATTGAGGAAGGGGGGGCCTTGTTTTTGTTAGAGATGGGCTGTTATTTGAAATGAGTGTCTCTTGCTGGTAATAGAGCACCTTCTTCTTGAAGAACTAGCTTTTTGTTGTTGTTGTTAAATAGAAGCACACATGACAGAGATCAGGGGGACGGCAGAGACACCGGAGTCCCAGGCTAAGGTTGGCCTGAGTGGACCAGCAGGTCTGTGTGTGCCAGCCATATAGCTGGGCATGCTGGCTTGCTAGCCAGTGCTGAAAGTCATGCGGGAGCTGGTAGCTGAGTCGGGTTTCCAGAATGAATATGCATGTGATGTGTGCCCCAGTAGGGCATGGAGTCCTCAAAACACACGGAGGGCAGTGCAAAGGTCAAAAGGAAAGGCTTTATTCTGTACCACAGGAAAGATAAACATGCTTGTTTCCTCACAGGCTACAGTCACTTCTTAACTCTGAAGTTCAAGGACATTTCTCCTTCCTCCTTAACTTGACTTGCTGTTGACTGCACAGTTCTGGGAATACTCCACCCTCAGGTTCCCGCTTGCTCTCTTGCTTGGAAACCTCTGTATTAGGGCCTTCTGCTTGCTTTTTCTCCTCGAAACCTCTGAATTAGGGCCTCGCTGTTCAGCCTCAGGGCTTTTAAAACCCTCCTGGCCTGAATCCTGCCCCTTTGATTCAGGCTGAGCCTCAGCAGACCAGCACCACCTGCTGCAAGGTGGCTGAACTGTATTAGCCTCCACCTTGGCAGACTTGGGCACCTGCCAAAAGGGGAATGAACTGCACCAGCGAGGGAGTGTTTCCAGCACCTATGTCATTCACACCCTCACAATGCATAAGAGAAGTTCATTCATCGTCTTCATTATGTGCATATTTATTGTGGATATCTTGAAAACCTGACTGGCTTGAGTGTGTTCCAAAGCCTGGGTTGAGAACCCCCTGCTTTAAATACTCCTGCTGGCATTAGGTCTCTCTCCCCCACCCCCCACCGAGATCACATGATAGGAAGAAGAGGAAGTGAACTGCTACACATGGGGTCACTTCGTTCTCTGCTGGCTTAGACCAGACTGTCTATGTGAACTTCGGGTTCACAAAAGCAGTTGTTTAAGCCAGCAGAGGAGGAGAAAGTGACCCAATGTGCAGCAGCTCACTTCTTTCTCCTCGTGCCATATATTCTCTGTGGGAGAGGGGGCAGAGAAAGGTGAGTGTACCATTGGGGAGGGCAGGGGAGGCTGGAGCTTGAAGAGAGAAATAAGAATTTTTGGGCTATAAGAAGGGGAAATTTTGTGTAAAAATGCTATAAATAAACAGCTTGGAATTTTGCAGATTTCCCCCAGGAGTATCTAAAGCTACAAGGTCAAATTTTATGCTCACTAAATAAATTGAGGGGATAAGTAATGGCAATTGGTGTGATAAGGATGTGATCAAGTGTTATCTACCTTAGGGCCAGCTGCATAAAATGGGCACCACAGCAGGTAGTGCACAGTAGCTATTAGTATGCAACCCCCTAAATGTGTTTGCTCCACACCAGTATTGATAGTGTCGCTTCTACAAATGCTTCTTCATTTTTCCCATTTTTTCCTCAGTCAGCGAAGGATCAAAGACTTGTGTATTCTGGCAAACTACTTCTTGATCACCTACAGTTGAAAGATATTCTCAGAAAAGTAAGTTTCATATAAATGTCATTGTTATGTTTTAGGGCCAATGTACAGATTATATGTATTGCTGGGGAAAATGTGAAATATGGAAGTAGTGTGTGCACTGAAAATATAAATGAGTAAAGGGTCTCAAGGTATTCTACTATGTTTGTTCAGATTTAATATACCACCTTTCAACAATCCAAGGTGGTGTACAAACTTAAAAAAAAAAAAGTAGCAATCAGAAAAGAATTCCAACTTATAAAAGGAAAGGAGAAAAGAAAACGGAGGGGGATAGAGGCAGGCAGTAGACAGGTGTGCACCGTGTAATGCCCTCGTACATCTGAGATAAAAGGTGGATTTTCAAAGTGGCCTTTAATTTAGGGTAGGAAGCTTCCAGTTACAGCTAAACTATTTATGGCAGAAATTTTGAATGAAATAACTTTTGAAGAATTATTGTAATCATGGGGGTGGGAACAGACACAATCGTATAAGGCTACTTTCCTTGTAAGAAACTATGCTAAAAATATAAAAGAACAGTGAAGAAATGGCGTCTGCCCATTCTCTCTTACCTTGCTAGTTTTACATCTTTTCTCCTGTTTTTCCACTGTTAAGGGTAGTTAGGGTTGATTTATGGTCGGTGAGAGTGGTGTATGCTGGAGACCTGAGTTTGATCCCAAAACTGTTTCTTGGCTAGGCAAGAGTGCCTGCCTGGTGAACCTCTACAGAGGACATTCATTCAACTTTCAAGAGCTCAAGTCTAGCCATTTCTTATTTACTGGGTTCCAGAGGGAACTGTGTGGTATGGCTCCTGTTTAGGAGCTATGGCTGTAGTATATTTTGGTAGGGTTGAAAATTGAATTAGGAGGAAATCATAGGTAGCTGATGAAAGCTAATGGTGATGTAGTATGTAGTCCATGACGCAGTTTTTCATTTGAGCTGGTGGGGGTGAGGGGCTATGAGAGTGTCCTTTTTAAGAAAACAAATTTATGTACCGCTTTGTGTTCCACTATGTGGTAATGACACTGATTCCTCACACGAGGAACAATTAAGAACTAACAACATTAAAACAGTAGACATAAAAGACATTGTAATAGAGAGAGAGAGAAGGAAAAAGTCCCTTTATTTTTTTTTACTTTCCACTTTTTCATCTCTTATGGGAAGCACCAAGGCACATGCTCCTTTCTTTAGAATTCTAACCATTCAGAAGTTTCTCCACATCCATTTTAGATGCTGCCATCTTATACAATCAGGAAATTGAATTAAATAGCAAACCTTGGGAGGATAAGTGTAACTTTTTTTTTTTTGTATCTTTAACCAAAGCTTCAAAGCGGATTTTTGTCTTTGTAAGTTTCTCTAAAGTTAATTGTTTTAATTACTTTTTCTGGTGTTGAATTTTAGCAAGATGAGTATCACATGGTTCATTTAGTGTGTGCCTCCCGAACTCCTCCGGGATCTCCAAAACCGAGCACCAGTAGAGAGAGCATTGAAACCAGCAGCAGTTCTGTAAGTTACTTTGTGTGAGAGCGTGAGCTCAGCTGTTTTATTTGTATCCCTTATTACTTGTGAGCAATATTTTTGTTCAATTACTGTTAATTTGTGACCATCTCTGGGGAAAAGGTGACTAAAGCAGCAGCTTCAAATGTTGAGACTGGGTGATTTTCACGTCATGGGTCCATAAGCAGTCTGAAAAAGTTACGTTTGAACTTGGGTAACTTTTTCTTTTTTTTTCCACATACAAAGATGGGGTTTGGACTGTTGAATTACAAATTGTTCTAACAGAATTCATTAAAACCTCTTTTTTTTTTTTTTTTGGGTTGTTTCTGATGATTTTAATTGCCTTTTCCCAGAGTTGGTCACATTTGGTAATACTGTTTATTTTAATAATACAACACATTTGGTCATCAGTTTGCCCATAAATTTTTTTTATTATCCAGTTCTTTCAATCGCCTGTTTACACTTTAAACTAGCATTTTGTATATCTGATAACAGCCATTAAAACGGTGAAGTGTATAATGCTTAAAAGGAAGGTCTCAAGTTTTATGTCTTAGAAAGCATTTGAAATACATGGTCACTTTTTTTTTTAATTTCTGTTCTGCTTTGGATGTCGGCAGAGAAGGTTTTCATCAAGAAAATTGAATAGGTGTGTGTTTCAGGATATGTACACTTGGGTATTAGTCATACTATATGTACATAATTTACTTATATATGGTCTAAGAATGTTACCTTGAAACCAGATCAGTTTGGTCCTCCCAGGTATTTTCCATACATTTGTATGAAAAGGGTATTGAACTAAAAAAAACATTGTTAGACACATTTGTCAGTCCTAAATCTCCTATTTAACTACAGATGTAAAATTACATAAGAACATAAGAATAGCCATGCTGGGTCAGACCACTGGTCCATCTAGCCAAGTATCCTGCTTCCAACAGTGGCCAATCCAGGTCACAAGTACCTGGCAGAAACCCAAATAGTAGCAGCATTCCATGCTACCAATCCCAGGGCAAGCAGTGACTTCCCCACTGTCTATCTCCAATAGCAGACTATGAACTTTTCCTCCAAGAAACATGTTCAAACCTTTTTTTTAAACTCATAAGTACATAAGTATTGCCATACTGGGATAGACCAAAGGTCCATCAAGCCCAACATCCTGTTTCTAACAGTGGCCAATCCAGGTTATAAGTACCTGGCAAGATCCCAAAACAGTATAATACATTTTATGCTGCTTATCATAAGCAGTGGTTTTTCCTCAAGTCCATTTTAATAATGGCGTATGTGTTTTTCTTTTAGGAAGCTATCCAAAACCTTTTTAAAATCCTGCTAAGCTGCTTGCCTTTTTTTTTTTTTTTTTTATTATTGAGAGCAAAATAAACCATATACAATAACAATGACACCAAGGGAACTATCGCCAAATAGATTACAATAGCAAAAGCTAACTCTAATCCCAGATACAAACACCTTATGCTAACACAACCCTCTCCCCTCCCAAAGAAAAAAAAACAATCCCCCTCCCCACTTATGAACCAAGTAAAGAAGAGTCATGGTGTGAGGTCCATTGCACATACAGGTGCCAAATATGGTGATAAGCCAGTATATGACCTGTGCACAAGGCTGTTAATTTAGAAATCAAGTGAATATAGTCTAATTTGCGCAGAATCGCACAAAGACCAGGAAGAATGGGTTTCTTCCATGCTGCTGCTAGAACAAGCTTGCTGGCCACAAAAACATGTGTAACCAGTCGATGGATGGGTGACTTCACTCCCTGGGGTTTAAAATGTAAAGGGCAATAATCCATTTTCAAGGGATAAGAGACCTGGGTTAAACGGAAGACAAATTTCAAAACATTAGTCCACAATGTTTGGGCATGAGGGCAGGCCCACCAAATGGGGAAACGTATCCCCCTCTAGCCCACACTGTCACCAGCACAGAGTTCACCCCAAATGGAACATTTTAGCCAAGTACAGAGGGGTGTAATACCAGCAATAAAGTATTTTATAGCCATTTTCCACTAAAGTATTAAATATAGATACTTTAAGTAGAGATTTAAACACCCATTGTACATATTCATAAGATACACCCAGTGCCTTCTCCCACTTCAACAGGTAGTGCATAATAGGCTTGCGATATGACAGAAGAGCCCTATATAATCGGGAAACACCCTCCCTCCCTCCTTCACCAACCATTGCTCCCTCAAGAAGGGTCTCTGCCATGCCCAATTCTCCCCTCGCAGCTGGCAATACTGAAAAATAGGCCATATTCCTTGTGTGCGTCATCAAAGGAGAGTAATTGCCCCCTCCTCCCATACCTGACCAAGCTCACAGAGACCCAAGCCCTCCCAGGTGCGGGATTGAGGCGCCCGTTGTTTGAAGCTGACTTTCCACCCCTGCTAAATGCTTGTGAAGTAGATCCTCTGTAAGATATCATTCCTTTCATACATGAGCCCTCAACACCATAAAGTGTCCACACATAACAGCTTTGAGGCCTTCCCACAAATTTACCTGGTGAAACCTCTCTATTATCATTCAGTTGGACATAATCTTTAATCTGGTGCTCAAGCTGCGAAACATTTGTCATATCCAATAACAATGTATCTTCTAAGCGCCAAGGCAATGGAACTCACAATGCCGAAGAAGAATTTAGCTGGGGCATGATCCGACCAGGTGCAAGGCACTATTCACTGAAAGTGAAAAAGATGAAAAATTGAGCCAAAAATCAACTTGAGAGGAGGAATTATGCACAGAGGAAAAATATGTGTAATCCCAATGGACAGGACTGGCATGTCACCAAAGGTCCAGCAGCTGCCAACGTGCGAAAAATGTATGTAACAGTTCACGATCACGTTGCGTGTATTGTACCCTTACTGCAGAATTATCCAGCTGAGGGTTCAAAGTGAGGTTAAAATCTCCCCCTTATAGTAGAGAACCCTCCCTGTATTTCAAAAGAAACTGGTCTAGATGGTTAAACTCCCTATGATCTGCATTGGGGCCATATGAGTTTACTAAAGTATACTTCTGATTCCTTATAGAGAAAATGAATAACAAAAAACGTCCCCCTTTGGCCCTAATAATCTTCACAATTTGCCAAGATTTGGAGTCTTTAAAAGCTTCCAGACCCCCCCCCCCCCCCCCCCAAGTGTCTTAGTATTATCACAGAAGCAAAATAGAGGAGAGGGTAGTTTTACGATGGTGACATAAATGTTCATGTGTTGGTTTTAGATGAGTCTCCAGAACCAGGTAATATCCACCTTAAGTTGAAGGAACTCCCGAAAAAGGAGCTGCCGCTTCATAGGCGTATTCAATCCCCTGACTTTCAGGAGCACTAGTGATATATCAGACATCTAAGTAAAAGATTGAAGAAATCAAATTGGAATTAACCCTACAACCAGTCCTCCCCTCAACTTCCCAACCTAGCATCCTCCCCCTACTCGCATAACAGTGCTTCCATATCTTCCCACCCCATACCCTCCTCATAAATCTGAGACACCCCACTTTCAAAAGGAGAGGTGTCAAACAGAGGAAGTGTCCCAAACCTCCACCCACAGCATAAACTTCAAAAACAGTAAATAAAATTAAACTGAGAAACCCCAATAACCAGTGGATAAACAGATAACGCGTTATGAGCAAAGAAAGAGAGCCCACAGAATATTCAATAGCCCAGAGAGTCTGGACTGCCCATCCCCCTACTACATGCAGAAAGTAGAGTCTTGCAATATGCTGTACCCCATAAACATCCAAACATTGTACAGCTTCTGGCAAAAAACAAAAGGGTTCAGGTTATAACATCAGATGAGTTGACCAGCAGATTGTTGGTGTTGCAGGCATTTATGTCCCTTCGCCACCCGTTGCCACTTGGGGTGAGAATGTAAGTTGGAGGCGGATCGAGCTGAACTCGACGCTGGAGTCGCCACCATTGGACCCCCCTCTGGAAGAACCTCGCAGGTCTCAAAGAGAGATTTAACGGTGTAGGTGCCCATCTTTATAGAAAGCAAGGGCAAAAGGATGCCTCCATCGATACCGAATGCCCAGCTCACGAAGCTTCAGAGTGACAGGTTTCAGGTCAGCCCGAACATTTAAGTGTAGCTGAGGCCAAATCTTGATACACTTCCACATTATATGAGTCCCATTGGAAGTTGTTAACTTGGCGGGCTGGTTTTAATACACATTCTTTAAGCTTGAAATTTTGGAAATGGGCAATAATACCCTTAGAAAGATTGTTCTGTGTTGGACCCAGAGCCCTGTGGGACCGCTTCAGTAAAATAGCTCTAGGATCTATTTGGGCCCTGGCATTTGATAGCAAGGAGCTGAGCAGCCATTGAACCACAGATTCACAGTCTAAATATGCTGGAGTTTCAGGGAGACCCTGGAAATGCAGGTTTTGCCGGTGGCTGCGATTTTCCAAATCTTCTAGCTTGTTGGCCAAGATGAATATCTACATAAGTACATAAGCATCGCCATGCTGGGACAGACCAAGGGTCCATCGACCCAGCACCCTGTCTCCAACAGCGGCCAAAAGAACAAACAATTTGTCCCACTCATCCCAGAAATAGTGGATTTTTCCCACATCCATTCAATAACATTCTATGGCCTTTTCCTCCAGGAAGCCGTTCAACCCTTTTTTAAATTGTGCTAAGTCAACCGCCTTAACCACTTTTTCCAACTATGAATTCCAGCGTTGAGTGAAGAAAAATTTCCTCCGATTCGTTCTAAATTTACTACACTGTAGCTTCGTTGCATGCCCCCTTGGCGTAGTATTTTTGGAAAGCATAAACAGACGCTCCACATCGACCCTTTCCACTCATTATCTTATAGACCTCTATCATATCTCCCCTCAGCCGCCTTTTCTCCAAGCTGAAGAGCCCCAGCCTCTTCAGCCTTTCCTCATAGGGAAGTCATCCCATTCCCTGTATCATCTTTGTTGCCCTTCTCTGTACCTTTTCTATTTCCACTATATCTTTTTTTTTTTTTTTTTTTTTTTTTGAGGTGCGCGACCAGAATTGCACACAATACTCGAGGTGCGGTCGCACCATGGAGTGATACAATGGCAGAATAATATCCTCATTTTTGTTTTCCATCCCTTTCCTAGTACTACCCAACATTCTATTTGCTTTCCTAGCCGCAGCAGCACATTGAGCAGAAAGTTTCAAAGTATCATCAACAATGACACTTAGGTCCCTTTCTTGGTCCATGACTACTAACGCTGAACCCTGCATGACGTAGCTATAGTTTGGGTTCCTCTTTCCCACATGCATCACTTTGCACTTGTTCGCATTAAACGTCATCTGCCATTTAGACGCCCAGTCTCGTAAGGTCCTCTTGTAATTTTTCACAATTTTCCTGTGATTTGATGACTTTGAATAACTTTGTGTCATCAGCAAATTTGATTACCTCACTAGTTACCCCCATCTCTAGGTCATTTATGAATATGTTAAAAAGCAGAGGTCCCAGCACAGATCTGCTACTTGCCAATCCAAGGAGCCCACCACCTCTGATTGCTCATCTAGTCAGTTCTCGGCTTCCTTCAGACGATTACCCAGATCGTGGATCTCACCATGCAAGTCTGCTCTCAATGTTGCGAGGTCCGAATGGACCACCTTAAGGTCAGTCTTGATCTCCTGAAGCCAATCCTTCAATTCAGGAAAAGGCGCCACCTCGGTCACCAAGTGGCCATCTCCTGTTTCAAACAAATCACGAGACGACAGTCTCCTGGACTGTTCCAACTCGTGTGGGGCCACTTGCTGCTGGCCTTCCACGTAAATCCTGGTCGACCCGATCCACTGAATCTAGACACGAGCTCCGCCATTCAACACTGGCAGCAAATGTCACTGGATGCTGAGGTATCTCCAGATAACGCTGTGAGCAGACGGAAGCATGCTATTCAAGCAGCCATACTGCTTTGTGATGTCACTTCCAAGCCAAGCTAACTGCTTTTACTACATTCTCTGGAAACGAATTCCAGAGTTTAAGTAAATGTTGAGTGAAGAAATATTCTCTGACTCATTTTAAATTTATTACTTTGTAGCTTTATTGAGTGCCCCCTAGTCCTGGTATTTTTGGAAAAAGTAAACAAGCGATTCACATCTACCCGTTCTACTCCACTCATTATTTTATAGACCTCTATCATATCTCTCCATATCCGTCTTTTCTCCAAGCTGAAGAGCCCTAGACGCTTTAGCCTTTCCTTATAGGGAAGTCGTCTCATCCTCTTTATCATTGTCGTCGCCCTTCTCTGTACATTTTTTAATTCCACTATATCTTTTTTTGAGATGCGGTGACCAGAATTGCACACAATATTCGAGGTGCGGTCACACCATGGAGCGATACAATAGCATTATAGCGTCCTCATTTATGTTTTCCATTCCTTTCCTTAATAATACCTAACATTCTATTTGCTTTCTTAATCGCTGCTGCACACTGAGCAGAGGGTTTTAGCGTATCAGTTATGCTAACCACTGTTACCACATCCTTTAGCAGTGAGTTTCAGAGCTTAACTATTCTTTGAGTGAAAAATTTTCCTCCTATTTGTTTTAAAAGTATTTCCATGTAATTTGAGTGTCCCCTGGTCTTTGTACTTTTTGAAAACGTGAAAAGTCGATTCACTTTTACCCGTTCTACACCACTTAGGATTTTGTAGATCTCAGTCTTATCTCCCCTCAGCCATCTCTTTTCCAAGCTGAAGAGCCCTAACCTCTTTAGCCTTTTCTCATATGAGAGGAGTTTCATCCCCTTTTTGTCATATTGGTTGCACTTCTTTGAACCTTTTCTAATTCTGCTCTTTTTTTTTTTTTTTGATACAGTGTCCAGAATTGAATGCAATTCTCAAGGTGAGGTCGCACCATGGCGCGATAGAAAGGCATTATAATATTCTTGGTCTTATTTTTGCATCCCTTTCCTAATAATTCCTGGCATCCTGTTTGCTTTTTTTGGCTTCTGCTGCACACTGTGCAGAAGATTTCAGCATATTGTCTACACTGACGCCTAAATCTGTTCCTTGGTTGCTGACTCCTGAGTGGACCTAGCATTAGGTAACTATTATTTGGATTATTCTTCCCAACGTACATGACTTTGCATTTGTCCACATTAAATTTCATCTGCCATTTGGGTGCTCAGTCTTCCAGTTTCCTAAGGTCTTTCTGCAATTTTTAAATCCGCATGTGTTTTGACAACTTTGAATAGTTTTGTGTCATCTGCAGATTTAATCGCCTCACTTGTTCCGATTTCCAGATCATTTAAAAATATGTTAAATAGCATCAATCCCAGTTCAGATCCCTGCGGCATTCTCACTATTCACCCTCCTCCACTGAGAAAAATGTCCATTTAAATCTATCCTCTGTTTTCTGTCCAATAACCAATTCCTAATCCACAAAAGGACATTGCCTCCTATCCCATGACTTTTTAATTCTCTCAGGAGTCTCTCATGAGGAATTTTGTCAAAATCAGCTTGGTAAAAAATATTGCTAAAACCTGAGAAATAAGCGTATACTAAGGTTAACCCTCTTTCATGTTAAGCTCATTGATTTTATGTTGTCTTTTTTTTTAATTAAAGAATTCAATAGACAAGCAAATATACAATACAGTGGTTCAAGTTTAACTTTCAAAACAAATCCAATGCCTAACTAAACCTCTCCCTACCCCTTCCCCTAAACTAAATGAAGGCATTTAGTAAAAAAAATAGCACATCAGATAGCCGTTGTTTTCATTGTAAATGATGCGCAAATCCACTTCCAAATTTTTCTTTTCCAGCGCTATCTTAGGGTGTCTGTAGGTAGTATACTAGAAGTCAGTAATTGTGAGTATTCAACAGCAAGGAATAAAAAAAATTAAAAAAAAACTATGCAAATTATGAAGAGTACAAACATCTCAGGAGACCACAGGACTATGCAAAATGGCAGTATCCAATAGCCACTGTCACTAAGCCCAAGAGAATTGATATAACATTTGCTAGAGTTGATACTATATCAGCTTCGGTAATATATGCGCTTTATTGTTTCAGAAGTGGTTTCAGGTGAAAGCTAATTACTTGGAAGTCAATAAAAAGGTAAAAAGCAAAACAATGTTTTCAACTGGTTATTAAACATAATCACTATCTAAATGACCTATCACTAAGGTGTCCCAAGGTTCCCTTCCGTATAATAATGAACCCGTACCCTATCTCCAACCGGAAAAAAACTTTCGCCACCAACAGGAGAAGAAAAGAGAAAAAAAATTATTATTTATCCGTCCAAGGATGATCACAACATCAAGATGTTAATGGCACAACTAGCCGGTCATCAACGAATATAAGAGGGGAAGGGCTTGTACTCTGATGACCCATACCCCAAAGAATAGTGAACATCCAGAACATATATTTACCCCTCCCCCCACACAAAAAAACCCAAAAACAAACCAACAAAAAAACCAAAACCATTCATATGCATCACACAGGAGCCCACGGCATATCCATTGGAGCCCTCGGAGCAAACCTCTTGCAGCGCCTAGAGAGTTCAAAATAAAACTCCGGGCTCTGGGAGATAATGAAGAGATATAGGGTTCCCATATAGACAAAGTTTTTTGTTGCATTTTAGGGATGTGCCTACATGAAGCTGTAAGCTCAAATTTTTTATTTATTTATTTATTTTAGTGATAATACAAAGAATACACAAATACACTAAAGAATATAATATACATAGAAAACATCTCTACAATCTGGTTACAACAGTCCACCAAAAAGAGGAGGAGTGGGATTCAAGATTGATTAAACCAAAGGAAGTTTGGTGCTATTAACTTAAAGTTTAAGGAAAAACAAGCAGTGGTACTCCTTAATTAACAGAACCATAAAACCAGAGATGGAATTAGCATTGGTTTTTCTTCATATCAAGGAATGATCTTAATTGTTCAGGTTCAAAGAATATAAGCTCAATTATTTTAAATGTAAGGAATATGAAACAGAAGGTTGAGCCAGATCATTTACCCGAGAACTAGGGAAGTCGGGGATTAAATTATATTGATGCTACTTGGATAAGTCACTTAATCCTCTATTGCCTTGGATACAAATTTAGATTGTAAGCCCTCTGTGATAAGAGAAATGCTTTATCGACCTGAATGTAAAACACCGTGAGCTAAATCCAAATTTAAAATACTATCTGTACCATAAATTTGAGTACAGTTAGTTGTTTGCAAAGTTTATTAGGAGGGAGACATTGGGGATGAAGTGTGGACAGATGTCAATTTTATAGATTCATAAATTCTGATCTGTTCTTACCTGTTGTTGTTCTTTTAATGTCTTCTTGATAATCTGCTGACCTTATCTCCATCTATCCTATAAAGGGGGGGGGGGGGGGGGGGACCTCCCATTCTTTTCACTTGCAAAGATTCTGGCCTCTAAAAGTTGCTATATTTCTGTCTTCATCCTGACTCTATAGGTTGAAAGGGAGCTGACTCAGGAATAATGCCAGGAAGTAATTTTTCACAGAGATGGTGGTAGATACCTGGAGTGCCCTTATGTGGGAGGTGATGGAGATGCAAATGGTAACGGAATTTTAAAAAAATGCATGGGATAAACAAAGGAATCCTGCTTAGAAAGAAAGGATCCAAAGAAGCTTAGTTGAGATTAGATAGCAACACCGGTAATTGGGAAACGAAGCCAGTACTGAGCAGACTTCTACACTCTGTGCTCTGATCATGGCTGGACAGATTCAGCTTCAGAAGTTGGAGATCAAGGCCGGTGCTGGACAGACTTCTACGTTTTGTGCCCTAATTATGGCTGGATAGACTTGGATGGCCTGGAGTGGAGTTTTTCAGGGACTTCGATTACAACTTCAGAAATTTTAGAATAAGGACAGTGCAGGGCAGACTTCTACGGTCTCTCTGAAAATGGCAAGGACAAATCAAGATCAGGTATATATATGAAGTATCACATATCATATGTAATGAGTCCATCTTGTTGGGCATACTGGATGGACCGTACAGGTCTTTATCTGCCGTCGACTATATTACTATAAAGCCACTTTTTCCTCTGAAGCAGACAAATTTTGTCCCTGACGGTTAGAGCTGGGTTTTCTGAGGAAGCTGCAAGAAGCCAGTTTGTCAAGGTAGGGAATATCGGGTGTGTCTGTAGGAGATGCTTTCATAAGAGAACTCTACTGTGAGCTGGAGAAGATTGATCAGATATGGCAGTGAATGACCTCAATGAAGCTCTGAATCTGAAGTAGAGAGACTATTGCAACTTGAATAGACCTAGTTACTATTGCATTTGATTCCTTGCCATCTGTTTCGGTGCTTCAGACTTGCTTAATGTTCACTATCTACAACCCAGTGCTAAGCCATCATGATTTGTCAGTTTAGCTCCTACACAGAGAGAGACTTGCTCTTCTCATGCTCTGATACCTACTTTCTATTTAAGATTCAGTCCTTCAAGGATGCCATTCTTTGCCATGACATCTTCAACCTATGAAATATGCAAAGAGCTCTAGAGGCCTTTCTAGGTCTGGATTTTGTTTTTCTCCCATGTAGTAGAAGAGTACTCTGGGGACTCTGTCTGATTGTCCTCTCCAGCTCACAATAAGTTCCCTTATGAGAGCATTTTTACCCATGATTCATTCAATGCATGGCAAGAGAGGTACTAGTAGATGCCTTTTGTGCTCTTGAAATTCTTAGAGACCCTCTAAAGCACTGTTGCTATACCAATTTATAGCCTTTTTAGAAGAACAGCAGCTTCATATGTGGCAGACTCTCTGCTTTATTATTTGAGCCTGTCTTACAAAAAGATGAATGTGAAATATAAAGTACAACTCTTAATACTCCTCTGTTGTAATAGAATTGGCCATGAAGAAAGCAAGGAAGTGCAGCACATTCTCACACACTTCTTGCTATATATCCTAAGCTCTTGGAGCATGTGGACAAGGTGTTCCAAAGGGCAGTGCAAATTGATTTTGTGGTATGAGATATTTATGCCATCTTCCAGAGGTACAGTGTTTGTTCCTTTGGGGATAAGCCAGTTGAGAGACTTAAGCTAGCAGTCATTTTAATAGAAGCAGATAGGTTCCATCTTATGCATGCATCTTATGACTTAGTTGACACCTCTTTGAGGATTTCAGTTACCGACATTGACACCAAATGTTTTGCATAGTTGCATGCTTCTGGTTGTCCACACAAAGCTGGCAGACACTCCATGTGCTGGAGATGCCTTATTTTGAGAAAGCAAAGGAGACCCTGAATATAATTTAAAGACTGCTGTTCCAATTTGCAGTACTTCTCCACTGTACCACCACAGTCTACATCAGGGCTACTCAAATGTTTTGAGTGGAGGTCCAGAAACTTTGACTGACTGAAAGCAGAGATTTTCAAACTATCACAAACGCATCATGTCTCATGTGATGGTGAGTTTAAAAAAAAAAACAACTTAATCGTAATATACACATACAATTGGGGCTGCACTCTAATTGCAATTAATTCTGTGATTTAATGCATTAAATCATTTTTGCAGTGTTTCCTGCCTTCTCTAAAAATATCTTTACTACTTCCACTTCCAACCCCTGTCCTTGGTTCAATCTGACATCTTTTCTCACATCCACTATTCAGCAACAGCCCCCCACCCATGCTAGTCTACCTTTTAAAGGTGGTCTTCTGTTGATCCTTGCTAGCAGCAGCATTGCACATATGCAGCCTGGTCCAAAGCTTTCCCTCTGATCTGTTCCTCCAGGCAGAAATAGAAAGTGATATCAGAGGAGGCAGGACAAGCCAGAGGGAAAGCTTCAGCTTAGGCCACATGCAGAATATGTGCAATGCTGCCACTTCCAGGACCAGCAGAAGACCAACTTTAAGGTAGATAAGTGAGGGTATTGAGAGGGAGGGCAGATGCTTAACCCTGGGTGGGGGTAGCAATGTAAGCTGCAGAGCTGGCGGGATCACTGATGGAAACTATGACTGAGGCAGTGAGCTCCAGAAGCTACGAGAAGAGCTTGGTGCTGCTCACCACCAAGTTTGTGTCACTGCTCATGGGGGTGGAAGGGAGGGAGGAGAGAGAGATAATGGAACCCATGAGAGAGAGAGAATGGACATGGGGGAAGAGTAGAGGGAGGGAAGGTTGAGAAAAGGAGAGTTGTTGGATCTGGGGTTGGGAAGGAGGGAGATTTCAGTCCTTTAGGGAAGGAAAGGGGGATGGGATTTGATATACCACCTTTCTGTAGTTGCAGTCAAAGCAGTTTACATATTATATACAGGTACTTATTTTGTATCTGGGACATTGGAGTGTTAAGTGACTTGCCCAGCGTCATAAGGAGCTGGGGGGGGGGGGGAATAAAATGCCTTCAATTGTTCGATTTAAAATTTTTAATAAAAATGCAGCCCTACATACAATCTGTATTTCAAAGGTAATTTTTTCACAAAATTCTAACATCTAAATCTTTTGTAAAAGAAGCTTTTAGGAGTAACACCTCAGCGAGAACAATGAAACCTGTTCTTAAATTTCAACATGTTTTTATAATTTGGAGAATGAGTTTGCAATTCTCAAAGCCCAGTGTAAATGCTCATGAGAAAATTTCTGCATTTTGATTTAATAATGTTCATTGTTGAAAATGTTGACTCACATATGTATGTTGAGCCAAACATTGCAAATACAGCAGTTGCAAGTTGCCTGTTTGGATTCTGAGAATCACTGACAAACTTGCCTCCAAAATCTGTAGTGTTCGCTTCTTGAAACTTTATTCTCATAGTATCCACAGCTTGAAGATCAGTAGTCCAGTTGAAAAAAAGGGCTGCCTGTGAAACATAAAACTTGGTTTCAGCTGTTTCAGTACAGTCATCAACTGGAGGAACTAAAAATGGGTTGGCAACAAACAGGACTGTGGTTTCAAGACCTTTGAAATCCTGGAAATGTTCCTCAAATTTTTGCTGGAGCACAAAAGATCTAGCAGTGCCCAACAGGTGAGATGATGGATGAATTACTTTTTGTTGGACGTGTATTAACTGACCATTAGCTAAATCATTTTCAAATATACTCAATTTAGCTTCAAAAGCCTGACATCTGGATGCCAGATTTATTACTGTCTTCTCGTAAGAAAAGTTTATTTAAATATACAGTCATATCAACGAGGAAAGCAACGGCTCCCCATCTACTCAGGAGTACTAAAAAATGAAAGAAACTCATCTACTTTTTTAATTGTCACGCTTTTGAAGAAATTCATAGACTTCATTACGAAGATGCCAGAGAATACTTTTACCCTTAATTAGCCAGTACATTATTATATAGATCGTAAAATCAGTTGAGGCTCAAGGAAACGTAAAAAAAAAGGCGATACTGGAGTGGGGAATTACATTGAATCATCATCTTCACCACATTCATTTCATTTCAAATTTAGCATTAAACTTGGAACACAAAACAAATTTGATGCAGGACCAGGTTTGGGGAACTACTGTCTTATGCCCTTCTATTGTGTTCAACCCCCATTCTTTACCAGGTGCCTCAGGGTAGTGGCCACACTTCTGAACAATCGGGGAATATTAGATGATCCTATCTTGACAGCTGACTTTTTGCACCTTCCTCAGAAAACCTAGCTCCAGCCTTTGGGGACAAACCAATTTGCATCCTACAAAGTTTTTGTTTCATAGGTAGAATTCTGGACATAATACATGCAAAAGATTTTCTGCCAGTGGACAGATGGCAATGTTTCATGTTCATTAAACTAAATTTCTGACTGTCATGACCAAGCTCTGTTTGCAAATAATTGGGTCATATGGCCATTGTGGTACATGTTTACCTGAAAGTGAGGTAGCTTCAAAGGGTTCTCATGTCTAATAGTACCTGCATACCAAGCCACATCCTTGAGTTCTTCTACAAACTGTGCTTCAGTGGTGGATGTCCAAATTCAGCCTGACAACAGTTGTTTAGTTTGACCCACCCAAATATTACTCTTTCCAAAGAGGTGCTTCCAGCACAGGATAAGGGAGCCCACGTTGACTAGGTTCCTTGAATGAGGTGGAAGTCTTGAGTCTGAAAAACTGCTCTGCCTCAGCTATCTGGAGCTTCAACCTTTTTGAAGACTGTTCAGTGTTAGTGCAAATGATAACCAAGTTGCCTTGTCAACAAGCAGGGAGAAATGGGATCCCTTCTATCTGTGCCAGGAAGCAGCAAAGATGCAC
This sequence comes from Microcaecilia unicolor, assembly GCF_901765095.1. Lineage (NCBI taxonomy): Eukaryota > Metazoa > Chordata > Amphibia > Gymnophiona > Siphonopidae > Microcaecilia > Microcaecilia unicolor. The sequence continues at coordinate 214,965,430 of NC_044031.1, forward strand.
CCATTGCATCTAAATCAGACAGGTTATATCCCCAACATGCAGAATGAAATAGCTGACAGATGTGGCAGAGTTCTTCAAACCCACAGGTAGACCCTGGATCAGAGAACTCTGCACAGTATCATGCCTCCTCCCCCCCCCCCCCCCCCCCCCCCAGACCAGCAACAAAAGCAAAATTGCAAAGATCACTTTTGTTATGGCTTTAGTCCACTCTTCTTATTTATTTATTTATTTATTTATTTATTTATTTATTTATTTATTTATTGCACTTGTATCCCACATTTTCCCACCTGTTTGCAGGCTCAATGTGGCTTACAAAGACCTGTTATGGCATCGCCATACCAGGGTACAAAATACAATTGATGTTATACAGAGTCAAGCAAAACAAGAGGATCTGGTCAAGCAGTTATAGATAGATAGATATTTTCTGAATAAAGGTAGATAGGAGTTGTCATGGTTAGTTATGAGATCTTCTGGTAAGCCTTGTTAAAGAGGTGAGTTTTCAGAGATTTGCAGAAGCTACTTAATTCGTTGATCAATTTCAAGTGAGTTGGGAGTGCATTCCACGCCTGCGTACCTATGTAGGAAAAGCTGGTCGCGTGTGTTAGTTTATATTTTACTCCTTTACAGCTGGGGAAGTGTAGGTTAAGAAATGTTCGGGCAGATCTTTTAGCATTTCTGGGTGGCAGGTCAACGAGGTCCATCATGTACGATGGGGCATCTCAGTATATGATTTTATGAACAATCGTGCAGGTCTTGTATGTGGTACGTTCTTTAAGTGGAAGCTAGTGTAGTTTTTTTCTTAGTGGTTTTGTGCTTTCATATTTTGTTTTTCCAAAAATGAGCCTAGCAGCGGTATTCTGGGCTGTTTGTAGTTTCTTGATGGTCTGTTCTTTACAGCCGGTGTAAAGTGCATTTTAATAGTACTATTGATTGTACTAGTTGGCGAAAAATGGCCCTTGGGAAGAAAGGTTTGACTCTCTTTTTAGTTTACACATGGAATGGAACATCTTCTTAGTTGTGGTTTTCGAGTGTGAGATTTTGATCAATGGTGACTCCAAGAATTTTCAGAGTTTTTGAAACGGGGAGGGGGAAGTTTGGTGTAGTAATGGTAGTGAATTCACTTGTGTTGGGAGGTGAGTATAAGGCATTGTGTTTTTTTCTGCGTTAAGTTTTAGCTGAAATGTGTCTGCCCAGGAGTGCATAATTTGAAAGCTTTGGCTGATCTCTTTGGTGATTTCCTTTAGATCATTCTTGAACGGGATGTAGATCGTGACATCTGCATATATGTATGGATTGAGGTTTTGGTTGGCTAGTAACTTGGCGAGGGGTATCATCATTAGGTTGAAGAGGGTCAGCGAGAGGGGGGATCCTTGGGGAACTCCACATTCAGGTGTCCATGGTGCTGAGATAGTCGCATTAACAGTTACTTGGTATGATCTCGTGGTCAGGAATCCTTTGAACCAACTCACAGGTTGAGTGTCGAGATGCCCTAGTAATTCCCTAGACTTAGTCTTCTCTTTATGCTTATTTTCTCCGCTCCTTCTACTTACAGCAAAGATGCTACATAGGTTCCAGTAGAGACAAGTACAGTGATTTTCATATTGCCCTACTGGCTTTATCAGAACTGGTTTCCTTTTACTCAAGGTTTGCAGTTTTATCTCTGTGCAGGTTTCAAATATTTCCATTGTTGATCACTCAATGAGGGCTGCCTTCTTCATCCCAACCTCAAATCCCAGCATGGAAATTTGAGCAGAGTGGAGTCCTCCATCCTACAGCTACCAATACTTATTCAAGATATTAATTGCTGCATGGGAACCATCTACCAGATATATCTATGGTATGCCTTTAAGTGGAAGAGGTTTTTCATCTAGTGCTTCATGTATGGTAATAGCCCTTTTTGGAGTTCACATGAAACCATATTGCACTACTTAAATCATTCCTGTCGTCTAGGGCTGTAAATGTCCTCTATGGAAGAGTATTTCTTGGTGCTTACTTGGCCTGTCATGCCATGGTTAAGACATTCTCCTTTCTGCTATCTTTGCTTGATCTGTGGAAGGACTTCTGCATTTCAGAACACTTGAAGAAATTTTATGTACACAGGAACCTCCAGTGTCGTCCTTGCATTTCTTACGAAGTTTCCATTTAAGCCTCCAGAACCTGCCTCCCTCACACATGTTACTTGGAAAGTCTTTCTAGTAGCACTTTTAGGTCTTGACATTTAGCCAAGGTACTTGAGCTTTAAACTCAAGCTTTAGAAATGTTAAATAGTAGTAGTAGTAGTAGTAAACTCTGTTTCATCATAACAAAGTAGCTCTTTTAGCTCAATCCTAGTTTTTACCCAGGGTAGTATCTTTCTATGTTAACAAGTAAATAGAATGCTGGAATCACTAAGTATCCACATGAGAGGCCCTCTCGCTTGCCACCTTAAAAGAATTGAATCCACATGAAAATATACGTTAGGGACAAAGGAGACAAACAAGCAAAGTTGGCATTCCAGAAGCCAAATGAACTTTGGCAAACTGGCTAGCATTCTGCATCCAGTTCTGTTATAAACAAACTGATGGCACTCGAATCAGTAAAATAAAGTGAAATCTCATCAAATCTGAGCCACAGTAGCTACTGTCTCTGTCCTGAAGTCTGCTTCTCTGGATATCATATGTAGAGCCATGACAATAATGCCTTTCCTGAACAGATGTTTTGCATAGAGGGGTTTGACCAGAAATGCAATTCTTCCCACCTTCCTGAGAGTTACATTCTGTTGTTGAGGTATGGAATGAACTGAGATGCTGAGGAGTGTGCTGGACATGGGAAGACCAGCATATGATCAGAACTTGTATTTAGAAGCTCAGAACTACCCTGATGATGTGTGATTAGTCAGACAAGTGTATGATGTCAATCTTATTTTCTCAGGAAAACTTATAGGTAAACAACAATACTATTTCACCATTTATAAGATTTTAAGCATTTTCTCACTCTTTGGCCATCAAACCAGCATCTGCATGAGGTGGATGAAAAGACAAAACAAACAAACTACCTTCATCATGTGACTCCATTAATTGTACTTACAAAAAAAAAATCAGAATAGCAAAGAGCTACAAAACTTGACTTTTGTTTTTATATTTTGATATTTGAGACCTTTCCTTTTAAACAGATGCTTATTATGATTCTAGTGCGGGTAAAATAAATATAGAAGTAAAGCAATCCTTTGCAAAATATTCTCCCCACCTACAAGATGTTCATGTGACAGTAATAGGCTGCTCCAGATTTACAAAGAGCATGATAATATTCCTCAACTCCTAAATAACACGATTTTTGTTCAGGTTGTTGTTTCAGAGCTCTGTCCTCTAATCATTACACACAGCTTGGAATGAATTACCACTTAGGTGTATAATGATTAGAGCACAGAGTTATGAAATTGGGTATTATGGATTGAGCCTAATAACACTGAATTTGTCTCCAGCAAGTCACTTCTTTGGGGACAGTAATCAAACTGCCCACATTGGTGCAAATGCTAGAGTTTACACCAACAATTCTTGCTTGGATTGCCATGGGTTCAAAGTAGCTACTTATTTGTGTTCTTTATGTCCATGCAAAAATTTGAAGGAAAGTAATGGATGTAGATTTTAAAAAATGCATTCTGCACTTGTTAATGTTCTCCTCTGACCTACACCCTCAAGAATGCCTCTTGATAATGCAGGTGAAAGTGTGCATGTTGTAGATGTAAAGCAATGCATGAACTTTTTCTGCACTTAAGTATAAGTAATTTCCAAATCACCAATCTACATGGATAAAATCTATTTTGTCTCTGAAAACCAGCTTTCAAAATAACCCCCCCCCCCCCCATTTTCAAAATTTAGTGTAGATGTATAGAGCAGGGCCATGTAACCATGTGAGTTATCCTGTTTAGTGCTATGTACCCTGGTACTATATGTAAATAATAAAAATCAATATTAATTAGAACTCGTTACCATTATTTATAAAAGACCATTTATTTTTTGCCAGCTCTAGACCTGTACACAGCTTCTGTGGCTTTAAAGCACTGGTTTTCAACCCTCACCAGGTCTGCTTATCAGGATATCCGCTATGAATATGCAAAATGTTTGCATATATATTCATTTTGAGAACCTGTGATGGCTTACATATTTTGCTTACTCAGTAAACAAGACCACCTGATGTGGCCTAAAGGACTGGCATGAGAACCCTTACCTTAAAACTTATATCTGTCAATGGGTCTTATTTCATTTGCCTATTCACTAAGGGGTCTTTTTACAATGGTGTTGGTGCGCACCAATCAGGCACTACCGCTGGAGTACCACAGGACCCCAGCGGTAGTGCCTGCCCCCTCTGCGTGCCATTTCTGGCGCACTGTTTTAAAAAAAGTTTTCTGGGCCGGGGCTTACCCGGCAGTAGGTGGCGGTAAGGGATCCCCTGAGAAATGGCCGTGCGGCAAGTGGTTAACTTGCCACATAGCCATTTCCTTTAAAACTAAACAAAATGCCTTTTACCTGCTGTGGTAAAAGGGGGCTTGGGCCGATGGCAACATGGGCCCCCTTTTACTGCAGGTTGGTTAAAGGGGCCCAAAATCATTTAACAATTAATGGCTTAGTAAAATGTCTTAAATTTTTTAAGAATTCAGAACATCCAAGATCATCAAATTCGTCTGTGAGCCAAGAAGTTTTGACAACATCTAGTGGTTCTAGTTCAGATGGGCTGAGACAACGTAACCTTATACAAACACAGAGCAATCCTGTGCACAGCCACTCTTTCCAGAACTTAATGCAGGGGTAAGTGATTCCTCTTTAGCTGTCATTCCAGCACTGCTATTTGCTTGCTTTTTATAGGTTTGGGAGTGGGTTTATTGATTTTTTTTTTTCTTTTTTAACAAAACAAACCATAAAAAAAACCCTATACAAGGAGAAATCAAATTTTGCTGGAGTTGGAGGAAATGTTCCCTAACCACCAATGCATTTTGCTCAAAACTGCATCCTTTCTGTGAGCATAAAAGTTTAACTGCAGTAAAACAAGCAGGGACTGATTTTAAAGTGGGTGCTAACATTTATGTGCCAATTCATGCACTTAAATGTTTAGAATAATGGCATATATGTGCTGGTATAAGTGTTTGTCCTTAAATTATACTTGTGTATTTTACTTTGCTAGTATTCTATAAAGGAAAGTAGGGGAACCTGTTACAGAATTACCCCCTTTAAAATCTTTCAGTTTTGGCCAATCTTTTCGGACTCCTCCTACTCCATTGATAGAAAACTGACCAGAACCCCTTGTCTTCATTTCATTGCACTTTAAATTATATTGTTGGATAGTATCTTAGTAAAAGGAGTCATTATAAGGACAATAAATCTCATATTAGAATGATAAGTATAACTTTTTGAAAGAGGTGGTTGAATAGGTAAAAGTAGAAATTAGCATTCAGAAGGGACAAGGGATCTCAGATGGGAAAGCGAGTTTGAGAAGCTGAAGCAAGTGGTTTCTAGCCTAAGGCAGCAAAGATAACTAAAGCATAAATTAAGGAAAGCAGGATGCCAGCTGTTTTAGCTGTATTTTGCAGAGGTGGGAATGCAAGACTGAGAAGTGAAAAAGTGTGCAGTGTGACAAGTTAAAAAACAAACAAACCAGGAATACTGAACAAATCTGTTCCCTGAATAAAGGTTTGAGGAAAGGTCTAAATGTATGACAGAAGTATGTCTGCTAGATGAGCACAAACTACCTTCTTTACAAAGGAGAGTGTTTGAATGGAATTGCAAAACACATGGGTGAGGTAATGGATGTTAAATTTGAACAGATCATAGCAGTGGAAGTGACAATATTATCCAACAATTCATTGAAGATGCATGCGGTTTTAGAGGACTGGAGAAGAATGGACGTATTATCCCTCTTTGTATTAAAAAAAAGAAGAAGAAAAAGTTGGGGGAGGGGGGTGAGATTTCCTTATCGTTTCTGCCATATCAGTCTAAACATTTAGGATTTTATTCCTTTGCTCTCCTGTCAGCAAATGGAGGCAGAGATATATTTTTTTCCAGTGACATCACTGGTGCATAGACTGGTGCTTTCTGGAATTCTTCAGTATGGCCTTGCAAAAACAGAGTAAGATCCAATGTACCACACCCATGCCCCATCTGACTACTGCAGCATATAATTTTAATTCATATCTATACACACCGCTAGAGTGAGAAAGCAGAAACTCAGTGAGTCCCTTATAAGCCACCGTTTCCTGGATAGAAGCCAGACTTGATATGGCAGGATTCAAGAAAAGAGGACAGTTGGACACAGATCACCAGAGCCTGCAGAATAGACACCCTGACCCCATGTTCCCTCAAGCAGAAGAAATGGTATGCATCCCTGGAGGAGGAGGAAGCAAGAACATCTCAGAAACAGGAAGAACTGGCGCTCAAAAAACCCAAAGATATCAAATTGGTGACCACTAGGAAGAGAAAGATAGTGGTGGCTGGCGACTCTCTCCTGAGGCTTGCAGTTATCCGCTGACCAGACATGATGTCTTAGGAAGTGTGCTGTCTTCTTGGTGCTAAGATCTAAGATGTCAGGGAATTAGCTTAGAATCATAGTCTGCTGTGACACCTTATCAGTGCTTTTTTTGTAGAAAAAAGGTGCCAGTACTCATTGTGGGCGGAATCACCACATATGACTCCACTCCTATTATAGCCATACCCACATTTGCCACACCCCTTATACCAGCCATAGCGCATATAAACAGACATCATTGATAATATTATACTAGTATAGGAGAAAAAAATAACGTGATTTTTTTTTCAATATAAATTTCTGTAAGCTGTTACAGCTCCAGTATACCCAGTGCAAAATAAGACAGCAGATGTAAATTCTCAAATTGGACATATTCCAGACACTAAAATGATTTTTTTCTACCTTTGTTGTCTGTTGACTTTGTTTTTCAGATCATGCTGGCTCAGTATCTGATTTTGCTGCTATCTGTCCTCTTAACTCCATTTACAGGGCTTCCTTTCCATTTATTTCTTTACTTTCCTCCTTTCTTCTTCATTTCTTGCCCTACATCCGTAAGTAAAAGCTGGGTCCTCCGCAGACTTGACTGTCCAGTGGATCCAGCTTTGGCCTATTTTCTACATCCATGTGCAGTTTTTCTCCTCTTCCTTTTCCCTCATCTCCTTCCTCACTCTTCCCTCATCTCCATCCATGTCCAGCATTTCTTCTTTCTCCCTTCCCTCTCCTCCATCCACCCATGTCTAGCAGCCCTCCTCTCCCCTGCCCTCAATCCACCCGTGTCCAGCGACCCCCCCTCGTTCCCCCTGCCATCTACCCATGTCCAGCAAACCCCCCTGTCCCCCACCCATATCCAGAGACTCTCCTCGTTTCCCTGCTCCCCCTCCCCGACCCAGTCCCCATCTGCTTACCAGCTCCGTGCCTGCGACCCTCTTCTCCTGCCACCCGGCACCGTGACCTAGCCTTAAAAAAAATCTACGAAACGGCAAAGCGGTGCCTCGCGTCTGCCTGTAAAAGAAGAAAAATCGCCTCGTCGGCCGTCCATCCCTCACTGTGTCCCGCCCTCTGATGTAACTTCCTATTTCCGCAAAGGTGGAACACAGTGAGGGAAGGCCGGCCAACGAGGCAATTTTTCTTCTTTTACAGGCAGACGCGAGGCACCAGTCCGCCACTTCTTAGATTTTTTTTTAAAAGGCTGGGTCACGGTGCCTGTTGGCACGGAGCTGGTAGGCAGGTGGGGACTGGGTCGGGGAGGGGACCTACAAAAAAGGTGCCGGTATGCCGTACTGGCACAAAAAAAGCACTGCACGTTATTCATAGTATTGTGTCAGTATTAGCTTGACTCCATTTCCATCATAGGTCATAAAAAACCTCTTTAATGTTCAAAATATCATTTTATTTTTATCTAAGTGCGCCTAAGATGCCAACATTTACACCAGGTTTTGTCAAGCGTAAATCTGGTACGCCCTTCATGGAATAGCACTTATTGTTGAATTTTTGTTGTTTTTGGCTCTTATTTTTGAGTTCTATTTACAGAACTCCCTCCTAAATGTGCCTCTCTAGAGATGGGGAGGGGGGAGGCAGCATCTGGAAAGCTGTGTATATTTGGTGTAACACATGTAAGGCTTGTTTTACAAAGCCGCTCTAGCGATTCCTGTGCAGCTAATGAGAGGCAGCCCATAGGAATTGAATGAGCTTTCTCTCATTTACTGCACCGAGAATCTGTAGTGTGGCTTTGGAAAAGAAACTAGGTTTTGATAAAGGCCTGTCATGCTTATTTGTTAGTCTTGATATCTCTGCTGCTTTTGACTCTCTAAACGCCTCAACAAGATTGTATGATTTAGACCTGTGTTTACTAAGCGGCACTATGGGCGCGTTAGCGTTTTTAGCACACATAAATGGTTTATGCGAGTTAAACGCTAACGCGCCCATAGAAATGTATAGGTGCGTTAGCGTTCAACGCGCCTTAAATTTACAGGCACGTTAAAAACGCTAAAACACCTTAGAAACATACTCCTTAGAGTCCCTTGGGATAGGCAGAATGGTATTAGTTTGTTTTTTTTGGCAGATAGGTATTTTTATGTAGTTATTGGTTGTCATCAGTTGACTTTTTTTTTTCTAAAGCAATTCATAGCGTACCTCAGGGCTTTGCCCTATCAGCAATGTTGTTCATCCTGTACATGCTGCCTTTGTATAAACTTTTAGGATGCCTGAGGTTACAATATAGATTATATTCTGATATTCAAATTTGCTTCAATATGCAGAAATCCCCTTAAGAAAGCTCTAACTATTGTTATGCCTACAATCGGTTAGTACTTGGATGAAGGCAAATTATTGTTTAAAACTAAAAATGGCCAACGTTCAAATTTTGATATCTGGTTAAATACTACCTAATTTTTCCCTTCTTCACTGTTGATGAGGTTCAGATTCCGACATTCGATATCTTGGTGTGATTTGGATGGTTTTTTTGTCTGAAAAAAAAAAAAAAAAGTGCATGTCTATGTAGAAAGAGTGCAGAAAGTTTTTCATAGATGCATATTGTTTGCAGTTTAAAGGACTACTTGAGTCCTTACAATTTTAGAAATGTGGTACAGTGTCTTGTGAACTCTTTCTTTTAGGTTTACCCAAATCATTATTTAGACCATTGCAAATAGCTGAAAATGCGTTTCTAAATTTGAGGATCAACCACAAAAGTGGAGGAACAGGGATCACTACAAACGTAGAAAGGTAAACAAAAAAAGTAGAGTAGTCAACAGGACATAGCCAAAGATACGAGGGAGACAATTGCTGTCATATGCAGGGTTTATTCTTAGTGTCAGACAACTTGACATAGCACTGTGTTTTGGCCAAACTACCTGCCTCAGGGGTTTAAAACACACAAATTTTATTTAATTTATTTACCGCCTTCTTGATGGAATTCACTCAAGGTGGTTGAACATACTAACATACCATCATATCACAAGAAGATAAAAAAAACATATGAATAAATCAATATATAAATAAGTATGTAAGTTAAATGTATCAAATATTTGTATTTAAATAGTAAAATACAAACAATTAGGATGTCATACGTCAAATAAAAAAAAATCAAATACACCAATACTGGCATGTATTGGTGTATTTTGATTTTTTATTTGGCGTATGTATAATATCCTAATTTGTTTTGTATTTTACTTTTAATATTATTTAAATACAAATATTTAATTGGTACTTTTAACCTACATATTTTCATTTATATATGGATTTATTTATATATTGGTATGTTTGTGTTTTAGACTCCTGATGCAGGCACTTTGGCTGAAACATAGTGCTGTGTCAAATCATCTACTGACGCTTTATAAATAAACCCTGTATATGATGGCAGTTGTCTCCCTCATGTTTTTGGACATTTCAGATTTGATCATATTAATTCTACCTTGATCTATCTTCACTGGTTACTGATAAAATGGTGAATTTGAAATAAAATTCTTTCTAATTTTCAAAATTGTTACTAATAATGCTGTAGTTTCTGTTGTTTCAAGCTTAAACGTACATATTTTCCATGTAGGCCTCTTTGATCAGCATCAGATGTTAGACTGGATGTTCCTTCATTTGGTCAAGTTAGATGAATATTGGAATTCCATTTTTCTACATTGTGGGTCCAAAGTTATGGAAAACGTTCCTCACTAATATGAGATCAGTTAAAAGTTTAAGTCTCTAAGAAATCCCTTAAAACATTTCTGTTTCAGCAAGCTTATAATGGTATTTGACATTTTAAAGGTGGAAGACTTTGACAGTAAAATGGTTTGTAAGGATGACTAGATTTTGTTTTGTTCCTTTATGTTAATTTTATTGTATGTGGTTTTTTGTACCCTGCCTAGAATTTTTAGATAGAGCAGGTTATATATTTTAAAATTAAACATAAATAAAATTAAAGGCAGTAATGGCAGTGACTGACCTTAAATTTTGTGGCAGTCGTAGTTGCATTGGCCTCCTAACAAAATGAGAACATTTAAGTTTTGTTGGTTGTCTGATATTTTAGATTACTAAACTGAAATCACTAAAAGAGCATTCATTCAAACATCCATTTGCTTAAACACTAACAAAAGACTTGTTGATTGAATATTAATGACATATCCTGAATCAAAACCTGTTCAAAATCTTAATGAAAAAAGGAGGCAAAGACCTCAGAAAGGGGTCTGTGGACTTGTATTTTTCACAGATGGCTATAGTCACAACAGACATATACAGTCATTGGCCAAAAATCTCTCAATTTTCAACGTTGTTTAGTATTTTAATTTGGTCATCACTTTTTCTTTTTTTTTTTTTTTAAATCTTTTTAAGACATAAACAATAATTGTTGTGGTACTGTGCATTTAACTTTCGTAAATCCCAACGGGGTTCCCATTTCACCTTGTGGCTTCTTCAGGGAAATTTACTCATGTGTGCTAAACTCTGCAAAGAGAAAAATAGTCGAAATATGTACTAAAGATGAACAATTTCTGGAAAAACAGTAGTGATGTTACTTAGTCATTCAATAGCTCATGTCATTATTGATACCCAGTACAAAGAAACAAAAAAATATGACACAAGATGCCATACCTTCATAATTCTGTCAGGTTTCTAATTGATTCAGATTGTCCCACGACATGATGCTGGACAATGTCAATTGTTAGAAAAAGGCGGCCCATTCAACTGAGATATTCAATCCACTTGGTTCTAATGATTTCAATTTGTGGAACCAGCATTATTCTATCCACCATAACTTTAGACCTCTGTTGTCCTCTGTTGAAAATTTTTGTATCTGTTTGTACCGGTTATCAAGTAATGGCATAAGTTACTGAATGACTGTGAGTAACATCGCCCCTGAGGCCCTGCTGCTCCCCAGTCAAAGCAAGAGACAAGCTTTTGAGTGGCTCCAGCAGAGCATAGCCTTAGTAAGTGTTCATCCTGGGTGACTTGCCGGTCAGGGGGAGGCTAAATTTTTTACACCAAAGGTGGCCTCTTGTATCCTCCGACCGATCTTCAGATAGTCAGTCTGTCTTGGATACATCCTCAATTGGCATCTAAAACATCCAAATGGCCCACTAAGAGCTCATTCATTCAGTTCTCAACACAGGCAGGTACTTGCAGAGGAACGTTCCGCCCTTCTAAAGGCCTATGTGATCGAACCCTTTCCACCAGAGGAAGAATGGCAGGGATTCAGCGATGCTGAAGGAAAGGATAGTGAATTTCCTGGAAGCCAATAAGTTGCAAGATCCGAGACAACATGGTTTTACCAAAGGGAAATCGTGCCAAACGAATCTCATTGAGTTCTTTGATTGGGTGACAGGAGAATTGAATCAGGGACGAGCTATGGACATAATCTACTTAGATTTCAGCAAAGCATTTGACACGGTTCCCCACAGGAGGCTCTTAAATAAACTGGATGGGCTGAAGATAGGACCTGAAGTGGTGAACTGGATTAGGAACTGGTTGACGGACAGAAGCCAGAGGGTGGTGGTGAATGGAATTCGCTCACAGGAGGGAAAGGTGAGTAGTGGTGTGCCTCAGGGATCGGTGCTGGGACCGATTCTATTCAATATATTTGTGAGTGACATTGCCGAAGGGTTAGAAGGTAAAGTTTGCCTATTTGCGGATGATACTAAGATATGCAACAGAGTGGACACCTGGGAGGGAGTGGAAAACATGAAAAAGGATCTGAGGAAGCTAGTGGGTGATAGTATCTGAGGATCCTAGGCGACGAAACAGTGTGACAAGGCGGTGGCCGTAGCTAGAAGGTTGTTAGGCTGTATAGAGAGAGGTATGACCAGCAGAAGAAAGGAGGTGTTGATGCCCCTGTATAAGTCGTTGGTGAGGCCCCACCTAGAGTATTGTGTTCAGTTTTGGAGGCCGTACCTTGCGAAGGATGTAAAAAGAATTGAAGTGGTGCAAAGAAAAGCTGCGAGAATGGTAAGGGATTTGCATTACAAGATGTATGAGGAGAGACTTGATGACCTGAACATGTATACTCTGGAAGAAAGGAGAAACAGGGGTGATATGATACAGACGTTCAAATATTTGAAAAGTATTAATCCGCAAATGAACCTTTTCCGGAGGTGTGAAGGCGGTAGAACGAGAGGACATGAAATGAGATTGAAAGGAGGCAGACTCAAGAAAAATGTCAGGAAGTATTTTTTCACGGAGAGAGTAGTGGATGCTTGGAATGCCCTCCCGCGGGAGGTGGTGGAAATGAAAACGGTAACAGAATTCAAACACGCGTGGGATAAACCTAAAGGAATCCTGTTCAGAAGGAATGGATCCTAAGGAGTTTAGCCAAGATTGGGTGGCAGAGCTGGAGGCGGGGATAGTGCTGAGCAGACTTATACGGTCTGAGCCAGAGCCGGTGGTGGGAGGCGGGGCTGGTGGTTGGGAGGCGGGGATAGTGCTGGGCAGACTTATACGGTCTGTGCCCTGAAGAGGACAGGTACAAATCAAAGTAGGGTATACACAAAAAGTAGCACACATGAGTTTGTCTTGTTGGGCAGACTGGATGGACCATGCAGGTCTTTTTCTGCCATCATTTACTATGTTACTATTCTATTCCAGGTACTTCCTTGAGGAGAAGAAAATGGGGGGGGGGGGGGGGGATGCGTCCCACCTAAGGACCCTGAACAAATTCGTAGTCCAGGAAACGTTCAGGATGGTTTCCCTGGGCACCCTTCTCCCAATGATTCAGAAAAATGATTGTCTATGCTCTCTGGACTTAAAGGATGTGTATACTCGCATCCCAATACTTCCAGCCCATTGGAAGTGTCTTTGATTTCGACTGGGAATACATCACTTTCAGTACCGTGTGTTGCCTTTTGGCCTCACTTCAGCTCCCAGGGTCTTCAAGTGTCTAGCAGTAGTTGCAGCATTGCTGTATAGACTGGGAGCCCATGTGTTCCCATATCTCGATAATTGGCTGGTGAAGAGCACCTTAGAGAAGGGTGCTCAGGAGTCCATGAGGATAACTGTTCTGGTCCTTGAGCTTCTTGGGTTCATTTTTAAACTACCCCATCTCCACCCAGTCCAGTGATTGGCGTTCATAGGAGCCCTGCTCAACACAGAGGGTTCGAGCCTACCTCCCAGCGACGAGACCGGAGAATCTTGTCTCGCTGGCTTCCAAAGTTCGTGCCTCTCAGTATGTCACAGCTCGGCGGATGCTGAAATTGTTGTGCCACATGGCTCCCACAGTGTAAATTACACCCATGACACGTCTTCACATGAGATCAGCTCAATGGACCCTGGCTTCTTAGTGGTATCAAGCCACAGGGAGTCTAGAAGATGTCATCCAACTATCTCCAGAGCTTGTATGCTCTCTTCATTGGTGTACAATTCCATCCAATTTGACTCTGGGACTTCCATTTCAAATTCTTCAGCTTCAAGAAGTGCTGACGATGGATGCGTCTCTCCTAGGATGGGGAGCTGATATAGATGGGCTTCACAGTCAAAATGCTTGGTCCTCCCAGGAAATGAATCTTCAGGTCAACCTCCTGGAGCTTCGGGCAATTTCAAATGCTCTAAAGGCTACTACTACTACTATTTAGCATTTCTAAGGCTTTCAGAGATCGGCTATCTCACCAAATTGTTCGCATCCAAACAGACAGTCAGGTTGTGATGTATTACACCAATAAGCAGGGGGGCACCGAAGGCCATTCGGATGTGGCATTGGGCTCACCAACAGGGCATGTTCCTTCGAACCATTTATCTGGCGGGTGAAAACAATACCCTGGCTGACAGACTGAGCAGGATAATGCAGCCATGTGTGGTTTCTCAATTGGGCATAGCCTGCAAGATCTTCCAAGCGTGGGGCACCCCCTCGGTGGATCTTTTTGCCACTCAGATTAACCACAAGGTCCCCCAGTTTTGTTCCAGGCTTCAGGCCCATGGCAGACTGGCATCAGATGCCTTCCTCTTCAATTAGGGGACAGGTCTCCTGTATACGAATCCTTCAATACCTATAGTAGGAAAAACTTTGTTGAAACTCAAGCAAGACCACAGAACCATGATACTGATCACGCTGTACTGGCCATGGCAGATATGGTTCCCTCTTCTTCTGGAATTATCCTCTGAAGAACCGTGGAGATTGGAGTGTTTATTGACACTCATCACACAAAAAGAGGGGTCACTTAGACATCCCAACCTCCAGTCTCTAGCTCTCACAGTTTGGATTTTGACAGCCTAGAATTTGCTTCCTTGGGTCTTTTGGAGGGTGTCTCTCAAGTCTTGCTGGCTTCCAGGAAAGATTTACTGTTTTAAATGGAGGAAGTTTGACTTCTGGTGTGAGAGTAAGGCCTTAGACCCCCTTACTTTGCCCTACACAGACCCTGCTTGAATACCTTCTATACATGTCAGAGTCTGGTCAAGGTTGTTTTTCTTTAGCAGAGGGCGAACCACTGCCCTTTTTAATATTGTTGATAGTTGCCCATTAGAAAGAGAGGTGTTCACATCTTAAACTTTTGTTTACTTTGGCAAATGCGTCGCCCACTTGTGAGAATATAAAGCCTGCGGTCCTTGGAGAATACCTGCTACAGGTAAGTATCTTCGCTGTACTCCCACTGTTCATGCACAAGTGCCTTCCCGCCTGCCACAAGAACATGGAACAATCAGTCTCTCCATCTGCGATGAGGAGAGACTGTGTTGCTTACGACTCCTTGTGTAATTTTTCTCTCTGAGCTATTGTATTTTTTTTCCTTTTTGGGGGATTGTTTTTACTTCTTTCCTTAAAGTTTTTTTTAGTTCATATGTCCTAATTTTAAGTTCCCTTATTTTTTCTTGGGCTCTTGAGGCTCTCTTTGGCCTGAGCTATCACCGGAATTTTTCCCCTTTAATTTGTTCTGGTGATGTTTCCCCTTTTTCTGTCACCACTGAGTTGTTTGATTTGGCCACTGCTGTTTTCCCTTCCATGTCATTGAATGTTCCCAGTGGCTTCAAGCTCTGTGATCAGTGCAATCGGGTCATCTCTGGTGCTGACACCCATTCCTGATGTATCCAGTGTTTGGGGCCAGGCTATAATGCTAATAATTGTGTTATTTGCTTGCATATGTAGAAAAGGACACAGTTGTCCATATAAGCTCGAAGAGAAAATATTTGGAGCCAGGTCCAAATTGTCGATGTCGGTATTGACTTTGGGGTCTGCGCTTGCACTGGCATCTGTCCCCATGGATGCTAGACCAATGTCTGACACTGGGAGTGGGCATGTATTGATCAGGTCTCCACCTCCCTCAGGGCTATCCATTATGCAGGGCCCCCAGGACTGGTCAGCATTAGGGAGGTGCTGGAGCGTGCTGGGTGTTTTTCCATGCAGCCGGGACCAGGTATCAGAGTTGATGCTGGCAGTTCAGCCAGCTGTCTCTGAACTGGCACCCCAGCCTTTCTTGATGTTGACCCTCCAGGAGCACTTGGCAGGGATGCTCCAGCAAAGTGCATTGGCATAAGGGGTGCTTGCACCAGCTATTCCTCTACCTGCTGCCTATCAAGGCCTTCTGCCTGAGTTGAGGTCTTGATAACATAAGCATTGCCATACTGGAACAAATTGAAGATCCGTCAAGCTCAGTATCCTGTTTCCAACAGTGGCCTATCCAGGTCACAAGTACCTGGCAAGATCCCAGAACAGCAAAACGGATTTTATGCTGCTTTATCCTAGAATATGCAGTGGATTTCCCCAAGTCCATCTTAATAATGGCTTATGGACTTTTCTTTTAGGAAATTATCCAAAGCCTTTTTAAAACCCTGCTAAGCTAACTTCTTTTACCACTTTCTCTGGCTACGAATTCCAGAGTTTACTCGTTGAGTGAAGAAATATTTTCTCTGATTTGCTTTAAATGTACTACTTTGTAGCTTTTTTGCATGCCCCCTAGTCCTAGTATTTTTGGAAAGAGTAAACAAGCGATTCACATCTACCTGTTCCAATCTTCTATCATGTCTCCCCTCAGCCCATGCAGTTAGGCCCTACATAGGCATCGGACCACCAAGAACATCTTGTTTCGGCTCTCAGCACAAGGAGGTACTTGGAGAGGAACTCTCTGCCCTTTAAAAAGCTCATGCAGTTAAACCCGTTCCACCAAGGGAAGAAGGGAAAGGATTCTATTCCAGGTATTTCCTTGTTCCAGAGAAGATGGGAAAGGGGGGGGGGGGGTGGGATGCATCCCACTTGGGGTAGGGAGCTCACTTGGTTGATCTTCACACGCAAGGTGCTTGATTAGCTCAGGAGACAGATCTTCGCATCAACCTTCAGGAGCTGTGGGCAATATGGAACACTCTAAAGGCTTTTAGAGAGAGGCTGTAAAACCAAATTGTACTCGTCCAAATGGACAATCAGGCTGCAATGTATTACACCAACAAGCAGGGAGGTACCGGAACATGCCCTCTGTATCAGGAGGCTGTCCAGGATATGAGAGTTATTAGAGCCACGTATCTGGCTGCCAAATCCAATATCCTGGCCAACAGACTGAGCAGGGTCAAGCAACTGCAAGAGTGGTCACTCAGCATGGGCGTTGCCTGTGAGATTTTCTGAGATTTTTTGCTCTATAAGGCACTTTTGTTTGTGTTTTTATGTATGATTTTATATCGATTTGGTTTTGATGGCTTTTATTTGAAGCTTTTAGTTTTAAATACAACATGCATACTTTTTTATATAATTTTGATACCGATGTTATTTATATGGGTATTTAATTTTTATGATTTATATATTTTTAATTTGAATGTTTTAATATTAGTTCCTACCCCTGATGCAACCTATGGGCAAAATGTGGCCATGTCGTGTGACTGTTCTAATAAAGCTGACTGCTTGTTTTCTGGCACTATGACTAAATTGCAAATCTTTTGCTTATGTTTTGCTAAACCTCCACCAGTGTCATAGGACCTCAACGTCATCCTCGTCCAGCTGATGAAAGCTCCTTTTGAGCCATTTTATTCCTGTCCACTGAAGTACTTGACGTAGAAGGTCTTGTTGTTGTTGGCTGTTACTTCAACTCGCAGGGTCAGTGAGTTTCAGGTTTTAGTAGCGGATCTACCTTACACAAAATTCCAGCATAACAGAGTAGTTCTCCACACGCACCATAGGTTTCTAGCTAAAGGTTTTGTTGGAGCTCCATCTAAATCAGTCTATCCTTCCAGCATTCTTTCCCAAACCTCACATATATCCTGGTGAATGCACACTGCACACCTTGGATTGCAAGTGAGCATTGGTCGTTTATCTGTAGTGGACTAGGCCCTACAGACAGTCCACATAGCTTTGTTTCTTTTGATCCCAACAGGATGGGGGTCACAATTGGGTAATACACAATCTCCAGTTGGCTGGCAGATTGCATCTCTTTCACTTATGCCTAAGCTGGGCTGACTCTTGAAGGTCATGTCAAGGTTCAGTCTCGTAACATGGTCTTTAGTCCACACATTCATGTCTCACTATTGCCTTGAGCAAAAGTCGGTTTGGACAGACAGTTCTGCAGTTTGTTTTGGGTCTAGAATACAATTCCACCCTCTTAGGCCCGTTTTGTTCTATTCCAGGCTGCACTCTCAAACAGTTTGTATATAGTTTTGGGTTAATTTGAATTGGAACTCGCTGTTGTGAATTCCTATTATCCTAGCTATGGATTCCCACATGTGAGAATAACATGGCCTGCTTGTCCTCGGAGAAATCGAAGAAAACTTACCTGTAGCAGGTGTTCTCCGAGGACAGCAGGCCATTAATTCTCACATATCCTCCCACACTCCCCTTGGAGTTGTCTTGTGTAGCTATTTTATTGTATTTATGGTCCCGTGCTCTTGCAGTGGGTGAAAAGCACTTGCACATATGGTGGGAGCGCTTCATGAGCTCTTAAAGACAGATGTAAAAGCGTTCCACACCGGGTGATGTGGATGATGTCACCCATATGTGAGAATAGCCTTCTGTCCTCGGAGAATGTTTGCTACAGGTAAGTATCTTTGCTATACTGCCCCAAGTAGTGGGCTTTCTGAGCAGTTTACAGTACAAAACAGCAGCAAAAGAATAGAAAGGAAATAGAATAATAATCAATAGTAAAGCAAAAAAAAAAAAAAAACAATCAGCAGTGACTTTTTTTTCCCAGTCATCAGGAAGGGGGCTGAAAATTGAAACCCTTATAATTAATTAAATACATCCTTAAAAAAGGAACGGTTTTAATTTCTTTTTGGAAACTTCCAATGATTGTTCAGTCTCAGTGATGCAGGGAGAGTGATCCAGAGAGAGAGCCCAGAAACACACAAAAAACTTTTTCCCTAATAATTTCTAAGTGAATAACTTTGAAGGATAGGACTGATTGTTGGTTTTGTTGTAAAGAGCGCTGGATTGTGTTTGGTTCACACAATTAGAAACATTGTCCAGAATTGTGGGTGAAAAAATGTTGTGCTATCTCAAATACATTGAATCTATATAATATGTCTGGTAAATGATTATTCTGTTTGGTTTGTAGGCATGTAGGCAACCAGCTTCCTGGACAAATGATGCCTGCTGGATTTTCTGCATACCCTGTATTCAGTCCAATGCAGATGATGTGGTGGCAGCAAATGTATGCCCGTCAGTATTATATGCAATAGTAAGTAACTTCTACTCTAGTGTTTTTGCAACTGATCTTCAAGTTATATGAAGCCTCACTGGCACCACATGCAATGCGAGGACACACCTCTAATATTCAGTAACTTGTACTTCTGGTGAGCTCTACTGAAATTGGGCATCATTGTACCTTGAGTATTGTGTTCAATTCTGGTCGCCGCATCTCAAGAAAGATATAGTAGAATTGGAAAAGGTGCAGCGAAGGGCGACTAAAATGATAGCGGGGATGGGACGACTTCCCTATGAAGAAAGACTAAGGAGGCTAGGGCTTTTCAGTTTGGAGAAGAGACGGCTGAGGGAGACATGATAGAGGCATATAAAATAATGAGTGGAGTGGAACAGGTGGATATGAAGCATCTGTTCACGCTTTCCAAAAATACTTGGACTAAGGGGGTATGCGATGAAACTACAGTGTAGTAAATTTAAAACAAATCGGAGAAAATGTTTCTTCACCCAACGCATAATTAAACTCTGGAATTCGTTGCTGGAGAACGTGGTGAAGGCGGTTAGCTTAGCAGAGTTTAAAAAGGGGTTAGACGGTTTCCTAAAAATAAGTCCATAAACCACTACTAAACGGACTAAGGTAAAATCCACAATTCCAGGAATAACATGTATAGAATGTTTGTACGTTTGGGAAGCTCGCCAGGTGCCCTTGGCCTGGATTGGCCGCTGTCGTGGACAGGATGCTGGGCTCGATGGACCCTTGGTCTTTTCCCAGTGTGGCATTACTTATGTACTTATCCTATGGGAAAGGTTATATGATAGTACGACCCTCTTTCCACTTAAATTTAAAAAGAAGAGGTTAGTTTAGTTGTTTTTTTGTTTGTTTTAATGCACTTCTGCTCTGTATCTTTCATATCTGTATCAAACAAGAGTTCTATTTTGGATTCTGAGTACACATTCACCAGGTCTACCTTAAGATTATGGACTTGTTTGGATACATTCCAGAAAGAAAAGTTTTTAAAATAGAGCTACATTAACTGCTTTTACCATATCTTCTGACAACTAGTAACAGAGCTTAACTGTATATTGTGAAAAAAAAGTTCTCCTGTGTTTAAATGTACACCTGTATCATTTCATGGTGTGCCCCCTAGTTTTTGTACACACTTTCTAAAAGTACAATTGATTTGTGGTTGCCCTTCTCTATACTTTTTCTAATTCTGCTATATCTTTTTTGGAGATGGCAGTGATCGGAATTACACATACTTGGTGTAGTCTCACCATGGAGCTATACAGAGGCATTATGATATTCTCTGTTCCTTTCCTAATGATTCCTAACACCGTATTTTGTGTTTTTTGGCCATTGCTGCACAAGGAACAGAAGATTTCAAGCTAGTTCTCAATGACACTTAGATCCTTTTCCTGGGTGGTAACTCCTAATATGGAACATAGCATCATGCGGCTGTAAATTGGTTTATCTTCCCAATATGCATCACTTTACCGTTACCCACATTAAATTTAATTTATCTGGATGCCCAGCCTTCCAGTCTCCCAAGGTCCTTCTTCAATTTCTCAAAGCCCACATGTGATTTAACAATTTTGAATAATTTTGTGTCTTCTGCAAATTTTAATCTGTTCACTTGTCATTCCTATTTCCAGATCATGTAAAATATGTTAAAAGGCACTGGTGGCAATAAAAATTCCTGTGGTACTCCACTGTTCACCTTCCTTCATTGAGAAAATTGTCCATTTAACCCTGCTCTGTTTTCTCTTAATCAGTTCTTAGTCCACAAAAGAGCATTGCCTCCTATCCCATTGCTTTTTAATTTCTTCAGGAGTTTGAGGGACTCCGTTGAAAGCTTTTTGAATGTTCATAAATACTATATCAGCCAGCTCACCTTTATCCACATGTTCATTCTTGTCTTCAAAAAATGTAGCAAATAAATTTAGCTAACAGAAGCCTTGCCTTACCAGTGTCGTAGTAAACCATGTTTTATCTGTATTCAGTAATTTTATTCCTTGACAGTCTGTACCATTTTGCCTGGCACTGATGTCTACCTCACCAATCTATAGTTTCCTGGAACCCTTTGGAAAGTACCCAACTGAATAGCAATTTTTTCCATTTTTTGTGTAGTTCTTTCAGTACCCTGGAGAGTATACCATCTGATCCATGTGATTAGCTGCTCCTTAGCTTTCCACTTTGGCCTATTACATCTTCCAGGTTCACAAGATTTGATTTAGTTCCTCTATTTTGTTGTCACTTTTTAAATACTATTTCTGGCATCAATAGCTGTCTTATATTCTCCTTAGTAAAGACTGAAGCAAAGCATTCATTTAGTCTTTACACTATGGCCTGTTCTTTGAGATCCCCTATTTTCTCATTGGTAGTTTAATGGTCAAGCTGAATCCTTCACATGCTTTCTGTTGCTGGTGTACCTGAAAGTTTGTTTTTGGCCAGGTTCTTTTCAAATTCTTCTAGCCTTCCTTATCAGTGCTTTTCATCTAACTTGCCAGTGCTTATGCTGTTTTCTGTTAGTTTTCTTTTGTTCAGATTCTGTTTCCATTTTTTGAAAGATTCTTTTTTGGCTTATATATCCTATCTTCATCTCGCCTTTTAGCAATTCCAGTTGTCTTTTGGCCTTCATTCTACCTTTCTAATATGTGGAATACATCCTGTTCTGGGCTTCTAAGATTTTATTTTGAAACAGTGTCCATGCCTGATTTAACTCTTAAAAGAATAGCTGAAAAGGTTTAGCTTTTAATTTTTTTTTTTTTTGCCATTTTCCTCATCATAGCTGTCTTATTAAAAGTTAGATGCTAATGTGGTAGATTTCTTTATCTAATCTAATCAGATTAGTCTGTACTGCTAAATTCCCACAAGGGTCTGAAGTGATTTACAATAAGGTACATCTACAATACAGGCACAGGCAAATTATGGTGGACTGGAGGATATAAAGTATTTCTATTTTTTAATTTCAAAGTTAGCTGGGCGTAGGAGCGATAGTCATATATGTCAAACCGTGTAATTATTTAAAAACAAGACAGGATACTTTAAAATAATCTTGGCATTTACCGGCAGCTAGTGTAGATCTAACAACAATGGGGCAACCCTATCGAACTTAATACAACAAAGGCTGCAATCTTGTAAATTGTTTATTAGGAAGACCAACATACACCGAGTTACAATATGCTCTATAAAGTAAGATTGAACCACTAGAAAAAAAATGTTTAGTATCAAAAAAAGGCTTGACTAGTCCTCTTAGTTGACAGAACACCTTTATTGTCAAATTGCTTATTTGAGGTTCAAATGAGAGAGTTTTGAGTCAAATAAACCCCCCAGACCCCGAGATACCTTTGCCTCTGGTAGTGGCCAAGATGAATCTAAAGTAATCTCAGCTGGTACTGTTGATATAGTATTACTACACCAGACATTCTTAGTTTTATTGGCATTGAGAATTAATATATGTCTGGTAGCCCAGGCCTTTAGATTATACAGAATGAGACCGCTAAGTTAAAGCAGTAGTATCAGAAGCAAGGAGCCAGATAAAGATATCATCTACATATGAGAGTAAGCAAGCACCTAACGGTTTAGCTTTAGTGTCTTTACGCCAGTTATTATCTGAAAGTTGATCATGTTGTTATGATCATTATTGTCAAGCAGACCCAGGACTATTAACCTATCACATTAATTCTGCATTCCATTAAGGACTAGATCAGTGATTCCCAGACCTGGTCTTTGGAGGCACCCCAGCCAGTCGGGTTTTCAGGATATCCACAATGAATTCGTGTGAGAGATTTGCATGCACTGCCTCCACTGCATGCAAATCTCTGTTATGAATATTCATTGTGGATATCCTGAAAACCTGACTGGCTGGGGTGCCTGCAGGAACAGGTTTGGGAACCACTGGACTAGCTATAAAATAGCTCCCCCCTCCCCGAAATCCCCTTGTGCAGTTCTTGAAACAATTTCTCCATGAAGCAATTATTTCATCTAGAAACTTAATTCCGTAGCATTTCCAGACCTGTATCACGGGTTTCATCCTGAAGCCCAGACTGTGAGATGTTTAGATTTCCCATTACTCAGTGTGCAGTACAGAGGTGAACTCAATCTTGGAAAGGGGGTGATGGCTTATTCTGCCTCCACTGAAGTAGCCCTGCCAGTCAGAGGGAATGCATCTCAGTGGCAGTTACATTGCTACTCCTTGGGCTGACAAGGGATTCCCAAGGATTCTGCCAGCATGTCATCTATGGAGGAGGCAATGAAGATGGAAGACAGGAGGGGGAGGGAACAAAAATAAATAATTAATTTTAATTTTTCCTAAAAGGAAAACCACAAGCAAGACTGAGTCAAGCACATGAGTAGGGACATCATCTGATGGTCCTGGAGCAGAGCCAAGAATGTAGTGTAAAGTTCTGAGCATGCACAGCCTTTCCCACATGCATCCATCTCCTTAATTCCTCAGTTTTGTTTTCTTCAGACAGGAAATGATTCACCAAGTTTGTGTTTTGCCCATGCCCAAAGCGGGGCAAGAAAAGAAATCCAGAATTTCAAGATGCCTCTTATGCCTGGGTTCTGACCATGATCAAAACATCTGTAAGCATTATGCTTGAATGCCACCATTAGCACAGTGGAATCATCTTAATAGTCTGTCTGGACATTTTGATGCTAAGAAAATGCTCCTATAAAATTTTGCAAAGCCTCTGTGCAAAATGCATCATCTGCTTAGACTAGCTGAATATCCCATGGATAAGCTGTCAACATCTAGGAGCAGTGACCCTGAGAATCCAGTTGTCCAAAGTGGAGATCCCATTGAGGTATTCAGACTCACAGCACTGCTGCTTCTAGAGCACCTGCAGAAGTCCGTGGAACGGCTTCTTGTGTCGGCTCTAGCTGGAGCAGGCCAGTCCAGACAGTTCTACAGCTAAGAGAAGGCACTTATTCTCTCTGCAGCAGTAGCTAGGAGAGTAAGTGAACTCCAGTCACTGATAACATATAACTCATGTAGGTAATGCCATCATCCCAAAATTGTTGGACACATCTCACATTTTGCTTAAGATTCACGCCTTTCTTCCTAAATGGAAGAAAGTGATGCTTCCTACCTTTTCTACAAAGCCCATTCAATTCTTGAGGGGGAGCCCTTCGTGCACTGTATAAAACAAACTGTCACTTGCTACTTCAAGAACTGAATCATCAGAAAAACAACTTTTCATCTCATTGTTACTAGAACTGGAATGGCAGTTGTTTAAAAGGACTTTAGCAAACTGGCTGGCTTCTTTATATACAGTGCTGCGAACAGGTAGATATTCCTCTTGGCTTCAAGGGTGTCTCATCAGATTAGAGCTACTGAAGCCTGCCCCACTGAACACCATCTGCAAATCATCTACACAGTCCCCTCTTCATATTTTCACAGCATGTTGTTTGGCTAACACCTGTTGACCAAAGGCACTGTGCTATGCTGAAACTTTATTGTCTGTCCTTATAAGCTGTCAGCTCTTGCGCTCAACTATGTAGGGTGCTCCAAAAACTAGTAACTTAAGATTTGGGGGTTGCCCACTTGTATGCCTGACTCTATCCTGTTTGTTGATTAAAAGAACAAAAAAGGTGTTTTTCTGTAGATAGAAAATAGTTTTGAATCCTTTGAACTTTGTAACTGAGTAGTGGGGGTGTAGCTATGTGGGGCCACAGGGGCATGGTTCCCCCCTTCCTGCCGCCGCCAACCCTCCCCCGCTGCCACCGTCGGGTACCTGTGCTGGCGGGGGTCCCTAATCCCCGCCAGCCGAAGTCCTCTTCAGCTGGTCTCCAGGCCGGTGCGTTGCTGCAGCTGATGTGGAAGCCTAGGATTCTGTTTGTGTGTGAGTCGTCCTGAATTCTGCACAGCTACTTCAAGAACTGAATCATTCAGAAAAACAAACTTTTCATCTATTTACTAGAACTGGAATGGCAGTTGTTAAAAGGACTTTAGCAAACTGGCTGGCTTCTTTATATACAGTGCTGCAAACAAGTAGATATTCCTCATGGCTTCAAGGTTGTCTTATCAGATTAGAGCTACTGAAGCCTGCCCCACTGAACACCATCTGCAAATCTACACAGTCCCCTCTTCATATGCAGGACATCAGGACGACTCGCGCACAGAATCCTAGGCTTCCACATCAGCTGCAGCAATGCGGCGGCGGGGAAGGGGAGGGGCGCCGGGGGGAGGGTCAAAAGTGGTGGTGGGGGGCTAAAATGCGCCCCCTCACCTTGGGCTCTGGACCCCCCTCCTGCCGAAATCTGGCTATGCCCCTGCTGAGTAGCTGAAGAGACCACTGCATGCTCAAATTTTAAGTTCCGAGCTCTGGGAGCTCAGTTCTGCCCTGGCGCTGTTAGATGAACTCAGCTACTTGTGTGCCTCATCAATCCTGCTTTGTTTGTGTTGGCCAGCTAGTTGAGAGCTCCATCTAGTGGTGATGAGTTGCTGGTTTTATTAATTTGAACATCTGAAAATAAAAGCTATATATTTTTTTGAATTTGTTTCAGTCGAGCAGTAGTCTCAGCACAAGCAACATCCAGCAACGAATCACATCAGCCTGCAACACCGGTAAATGTAGATCGTATTGCTCAGAATGAACCTGCAGCAGCTCAAAATGTAGCAGCCCCAGAGAACAGACCTATGAACCAAAATGTACAGATGAATGCACAGGGTGGCGCTTTGCTGAATGAGGAGGATTTTAATCGAGACTGGTTAGACTGGATGTACACCTTCTCCAGGGCTGCTATTCTCCTCAGCATTGTGTACTTCTACTCATCCTTCAGTCGCTTTGTCATGGTGATCGGTGCTATGCTACTAGTTTACTTGTGAGTATACGTAGTTTTCTTCTTCTTCTTTCTAAAGCAGCATGAATGTGCAGGTAAGGCCACCGTCATTGAGGTTTTTTTTTCTGTAGATGCAGAATTTGGGGGGGGGGGGGGGGGCAGAGAGTTCAAATGGAATTGTTAATCTTAGTCCTGTCCAGCCAGTCTTGATCTAGTTTGTTATTCTGCCAGCAAATGGAGACAGAAGAAACCTTTGTCAGTTTCCTTAAAGGCTGGTGCAGCTGGAGAGCATACTAATATATGCCATTGTCAATGCAAATTTCTGTGAACCAAAGAGGGTTTCCAAAAGATGGGCAAGATGGGATAAAACATTGGATCGTTTCTTTGCGCCTGATCCTACGAGGCCCTAGTAAGAGGAAAACTTTCAATTAGAATGGGAGATCAGGGGGGACAGCAGTCCACCAAAATCACTTCTTTTTCCATCTTTCAAGTCAAATCTTTGTACTTTATATACGAGAGGATTCTGGACTATGGCAAGATTTGAGGAAAGGAAATTACAAGGTAAGTTTTTAAAATTTCTTCTTTTGCCTGCCATACCAGCCCAGAGGAAAAGTATATACAAAACTGCTTTTTGATAGGACAAAAGGTGGCCAGAGCAAAATTTTCTCCTGGATTGTACATCTGGTAACACTTAGCAAGGTAGTGCTTGTATAGACAGGTGGCCACCCCATAAATGCCTTCTGGAGGAATTGACTGTCCCTCTTTTCAAAAGGTGACATTCTAGTAGAATGAACTCAATATTTATGGAGTCCTAGCTCTTGCTAGTGTAGGCTAAAACAGTTCTTTATAAACTATCTGGCTGTGGATGCTCCAGAAATTTCTCTTTTATAAAAGTAATGGTCAGTCTAGCAGAAATTTGTAGAGTTGGTGATATTCAGGAATGTGCCATAAAACTGTGTGTAAGGTTATGATAGGCAGTTCATGCCTCCAGAGCAAAGGCCACTGTGGACCTCGGGGACTAGTTGGTTCTACTAAAATCTGTGACCTGCATATTTGCTGGCAACCATCTTGATTTCTGCCTTGAAAATATAGTTTCCCAGCTCTCAAGCTGCCAGTTAAGATGATGGGCAGAATTGTTTCTGGCTACATCCTCAGAGCTATTCTTTGGGATTCTGCCAGGTAGTTCTGACCTGGATGGCAACTGGAGGCAGGCTACTAGGCTGGATGGACCATTCCTATGTATGATTTCTGATTGCTAATAATCTTCAGTTCATTCTAGTTTCTTGCATTTGTTTGTCAGTGAAAATCACTTGCTCGGCTCCTTGCATCCTAGCCTATCCAAGTTAGTGCTTCTGTAAATCCTTGCTGGCTGCCAGTATCTGAAGGTATAGGAGTAAACAGCAACAGGACACTGATCCTCTGCTGGACTGTGTAGGATTTGTACCCCGCGCTTTCCCACTCATGGCAGGCTCAATGCGGCTTACATAGGGCAATGGAGGGTTAAGTGACTTGCCCAGAGTCACAAGGAGCTGCCTGTGCCTGAAGTGGGAATCGAACGCACTCTGGAATGTTATGCACTAGAGGTGTAGCTGGAAGTCCATTTTTGAGGGTTTCTAAAAGTGGAGTGAGGGGGCCCAGTATTTTCCCCTCATCCACCCCCCGTCCTGCCACCATCACAATAAAATATCTTTGCTGGCGGGGATACTAAGCCCCACCAGCTGAAGTCTCCTGCAGGAGTCCTGCCTGTGCTGAATGAGCAGTACTTAATTCAGTAGGCGGCCGAAGGGCACCTGCTGAAATAAGTGCTGCTCATTCAGCACAGGCGGGACTCCTGCAGAAAACATCTTTGGCTGGTGGGGCCTGGCATCCCCGCCAGCTATGAAAGCAGAGGGGGCCGAATGGAAGGTCGGGGGAGGTCTAGGCCCCCCCAAGGCTCCTCGTGGCAATGCCACTGATATGCATAACTTATATTTAGCTGATCTTTGTTCTAAACTCCATTAATCTACATAACATACATAACTAATGATAAGGAAAGATTTATTTACAAGAATAAAATATAAACAAGAAGGAAAATAAAGGATATAAAAGTTATGTATAAATGTTCAGAATTTAGCAGAATAAAATTTAAAGTTGTTTACAGTTCTTTAAATGTTGGAATAAACACATACTCCCTATGTCCCAAAAATGAGACCACTTGTTTGTTACCCGATAGTGATTACAGCTCTTGACTTAAACAACCTGCGTGGGTGATGCAAGTCTCTCTCTCCTTGAGAACAGCTGGAACAGCAGATTGTCATCTCAGGCACTGCTTGCTCTGAAGTGTTCCGACGTTGATGAGAAGTTTCATAGTAACATAGTAAATGACGGCAGATAAAGACCTGAACGGTCTGAACTCATTTTACATGGTATGTAATACTTTATATGTATATGTGAGTTTGATTTGTCCTTGTCATTCTCAGGGTACAGACCGTAGAAGTCTGCCCAGCACTGTTCTTGTACTAAAAGTTCTGAAGCTAATGTTGAAGCCCCTTAAATTTACACTCCAGCCCATCCATATCTATTCAGTTACGATCAGGGCGTAGACCGTAGGAGTCTGCCCAGCACCGGTTTTGCTTCCCAGTTACCGGCGTTGCCACCCAATATCCGCTAAGAGTCCATAGATCCATTCCTTCTGAACAGGATTCCTTTGTGTTTATCCCACGCATGTTTGAATTCCATTACCGTTTTCATTTCCACCACCTCCCGCGGGAGGGAATTCCACGTATCTACCACCCTTTCCTTGAAAAAATACTTTCTGACATTACTCCTGAGTCTACCCCCTTCAACCTCAATTCATGTCCTCTAGTTCTAAAACCTTCCCATCTCTGGAAAGGTTCATTTGCAGATTAATACCTTTCAAATATTTGAGTGTCTATCATGTCACCCCTGTTTCTCCTTTTCTCCAAGGTATACATGTTCAAGTCGGCAAGTCTCTCCTCCTACGGTTTGCAACGCAAATCCCGTACCATTTTTGTAGCTTTTCTTTGCACCGCTTCTAGTCTTTTAAAGTTTAACTCTTGTCATGGCAGATGCACTTTATGAACTGAACTAAACCATCCAGATGAAAATGAACCCTCAATGATCACATGTCCCTGGACCTCTGGCTCAGGGGAAGAGAGCGAGTGTTCCTCTGCCAAGATGTGACTAGATGAGTATACCAAGGACACCTGACTGTCTGGATTTCTCATTTATCCAAAACCTGTGTGGTCTACTTTTTGCAGTAAGACTCAGTTGGTTATAGGTCATAGCACTGAAACATCTAATAGGCCAAGGCTACACTAGGGCACCCAGTCCTCTTGAATCCTGAGATATTTCATTGTTCTGGACTTCTCCCACTTGCCATCAGAACTTCTGGAGCTACCCCAGTAATTGTTCACTATTAGACTGTTTCAGGCAGTTAAGGCTCACTGGACATTGCCTGGATGATCACCCCGGAAATGAGTCAAAGGCCTGAAGTAATTCTTCAGCCCAAGTGAGAAAGAGGCTCTCGCTCTCATGTTGCCTGAGGGCTCTTGGTGCTTACCAGACTGTTAATGCTATAGTTGAAGTTTTAACCCAAATAGAATCCCATAAACATAACAGGATACTTACATAAAATAAATTTACATACCAGTCCTGTAATGGAACACCACAAAAAAAATTATTATATGAAAGTAGAGAACATAAAATTTCATTCAAGCCACCTCCACAACTCTATTTTGCACTGCTAACATAGGCTAGAACTTGGTTTTCAATCACTGGTACTCTATAGTGCTTGCTTCAGCCCATGTGTGTAATGAATAAATTCTCCGAGGACAAGCAGGCTGCTTGTTCTCACGATTGGGTCGTCGTCCGCGATGGCCCAGGAGACGGGCAAATCTCTAAGCAAACAAAAACTTTCTAGAATGCACCAGTGCGCGAGCAGAGCGAACTGCGCATGTGCGAACGGCTTCCCGCCCGCAGTGCGAGCATGCCCTCGGTTCTTTTTCATCCGTGTCTGGAGTGACACGGTGTTCCGCTGTGTTCATATTTGGCCCAGGAGACTTCTTCTAGCGTTACTGCTTCCCTTTTTCTTCGTTTTTGTGTTTTCACAAAATTAAAACAAAAAAACAATTTAATTTTCCCTTCTGTTTCTTTAGTTTTTCCACTAAAGTTCAAGTTTCCTTCTTTTTTCATTGCGGGCAGCTTTTAGGCTGCTCGGCCGGGTTTTATTTTCCTTTTTTTGTGCTTTTTTTAATTGGCACAATCGAGTCCTTTAATTTCGCAGCTGCCATTTTTCCGTCCATGTCATCGAAGACACCCAGCGGCTTCAAGCGTTGTACTCGGCGCAACCTGACCATCTTGGGTACCGACCCCCATGCGTGGTGTCTCCAGTGCCTTGGTCCCGATCATTTGCCAGCTGCTTTAAGCTGTGTTGTTTAATGAAAAAATGGACCCAAGTGTCTCGGGAGGCTGAATGTGAAAACTTATTGCGAATCGGTCCAATCCTTCGGCATCGGTACCGAGGTTGGCGACGTCGAGGGAAGCATCAACTTCGAGAGCGCAGGTAATGGCTGCCGAACGACCATATCGCGCTGGGAACAGCGAGGCATCGAGTGGGTCTCCACCTGTCTCGAGGCCTACTGCTATGCAGGCCCTCTGGGATCGACCTTCGTCGGACCCGGCCCCGGGGAGGTGTGAGGATTCCACGTCCTCTTTGGTACCGAGGAGTCTCGATGACGGACGTTGAGCTAAGGCTAAGAAGCACAGTCATCGATCTCCTTCCATGCGCGGTACCAAGAGCTCTGGGGAGCCGAGGGATTCGGCACTGAGAAGCGTTGGCACCGAGAGGACCGTTCACCCTATACAGGAGGTGCTGATCGTCAGTCTTCTGGCAGCCTGGTACCGTCTCTAGAGCCCCCTCAGATTCTGCCACCAACTCCTGCGCCGGCCCCTCAGCCTTTTCCGATGGAAGCTCTTGACGAGTGCATCAGGGCCCTTCTTCCAGAGCTTCTGGAGGGATTGCTGCGCCAGTCTACTTCGGTGCCAGGGGTGCTTGCGCCTTCTGCACAGACTGTTGAAGCGACATCTGGTCCTTCGCCTGTGGTGAGGTCCCCGTCCTCGGTGCCGCTTGCGGCATTGGTGTCGGCTGCCACCTCGGTCGACTGTCCGATGTTGGCGGAGGAAGCTTCGTCGCAGTCCAGGCAGGGGTCGACTTCTCGACATCCCCCTCGAGGTCACCGTTCCTCGACGTCGAGACAGGCTCCGGTTCGGGCTGCTCTTAAGGAGCTTTTGTCCGATACCGATGATGAGCGCTCGTGGGAGGAAGAGAAAGATCCCAGATACTTTTCTGAAGAAGAGTCATATGGGGTCCCCTCTGATCCTACTCCACCAATTGAAAGAAGGATGTCTCCGCCTGAGAGTATTTTTTTCCTCCTTAGTTCGGAAAATGTCTAAGGATATTCCCTTCCCTATGGAGGTTGTGGATGAGCCCAGGGCCAAGAAGCTCGAGGCCTTGGATTATCCTTCTCCACCTACAGAGGTTTCAACAGCTCCCTTGCATAACACAGTCGGGGAAGTTCTTATGCGAAACTGGTCATTCCCTCTCTCTAATCCAGTGGTCCCCAGAAAAGCTGAGTCCCAGTACAGAGTCCATGGAGAGCCTACTGTTCAAGGAGAAGCTGCAGTTTTTTGGGACAGGCCAAAGGCTAATGACTTGCCTACCGACAGCAACTCACATTGGCTCTTGGCTCAAGCAGCTCCTTGCAGAGGCAGTCTCTACCCTTTTGATGGCCCATGTTGTCGAGTCCGTACCACCAGGGAAGAGGGTTGAGATTCTATTCCAGGTCCTTCCCCACGCTAGCTTTCTGATCAAATAACACTTCAGGATGGTTTCCCTGAGCACCGTACTCCCCATGGTTCAGGGCAACGATTGACTCTACTCTCTGGACTTGAAGAGCGTTTATACACAAGAACTGTTTTTGATTTTCCATGGAGGTATTTCACTTCCAATACCTTGTGCTGCCTTTTGGGTGTTCCATGAATATCTAGTGGTACTCGTAGCATTGCTGAGCAGACTGGGAGTCCATGTGTTTCTTATCTGGCTGATTGGCTGGTGCAGAACACGCTGATGGTACTCAGGAGTCCATATGGAGAACTTTTTGGGTGTTGGACCTACTGGGGTTTGTTTTACAATACCTTCAGTCCCATCTGTTCCCTGTCTCCCATTTGGAGATAATTGGAATCCTGCTGGATACTCATCGGGCTTGGGCATTTCTTCCTGTGCCGGGGGCAGATACTGTTGTCACTCTTGCCACTCAGGTTCAAGCCTGTCAGCCCAGGAGACAGCTCTTCCTATTCTCTTCTGGAACTCTGAATGATCTGGAATGCTCTAAAAGATTTCAGTGATAGGCTGTTCAGTCACTTTGTACTCATTCATATGAACAATCAGATTGCAGTGTACTACCCCAACAAGCATGGGAGCACCGGATTGCACCCTTTGTATCGGCGCCATCCGGATATAGCACAGGACAGTCCATTCGGGACTGCTTCTCAGAGCCATTCAACTGGCGGACAAATCCAACAGTCTGGTCACGCGTCCACACGAATGACCTCTTAATATGGGTGTTGCCTGCAAGATCTTTCAACTGTGGGGCACCCCTTCGATGGCTAGATCCCCTTTTTTTGCCCTGCACAGGCCCTGATTCTATATCTTCTACATCTGTCTGAGTTTGATCTGAAACCTAACTTGGTGGGGGTTCACCTCAATTTACTCAGTGCTTCTCATCTTCGCATAGGGGATACTCCCATCTCTTGACAGCCTCTAGTTGTTTGATTCTTGACAGGCTTGCTTTTGTCACGGTCCCATTTACACCTCCATCTGTGTTATGGAACCTCAACATTGTTCTCCCCAGTTGATCAGCGCTCCTTTTGAGCCGCTTGTTTTCCTGTCCCTTGACATGCATGACTTGGATGGTCTTGTTTTTGATGGCTGTTCCTTCGGCTCGCAGGGTCAGTGAGCTTCAGGTCCTGGTGGTGGTTCTACCTTACCCTAAATTTCATTGCAGTAGAATAGTTCTTTGCACACAGCCTGAGTTCGGCATCGGGAACCACACAATATCTAATTGGCTACCAGATATTTTTCATTTTCTTATGCTCAGGCTAGGCTGCTCAGGAGGGTCCTCTTCAGGCTCATAATGTCAGAGCCATGGCTGCGTCATTAACTTCCATTGGGGAAATTTTCTAGGCTGCTACGTGGTCTTCATTTAACACATTCATATCTCATTCCTGCTGCGTTGTTAGCCTCCATTGGGGAAATTTGCTAGCCTTAAGCAGCATGTCCAGTGTGACAGTTTGATTATATTGTAAATACAGAATTAGTTTGGGTTGTAGAATCCAACTCCATCCACCTAGGCCTATTTTTATTCTGTCCCAGGCTGCACTTTTGACGATTTGCATGTGGTCACAGGTTCATCTATTTTCTAACCTCGCTGTTGGGTGCTGCAATTCATCATTGGTTGTTTCCAGTGAGCCTGGTAGCAAGGGCTTCCCCACATGTGAGACTATTAGTCTGCTTGTCCTCGGAAAAAGTGAAGATGCTTACCTGTAGCAGGTATACTCTGAGGACAGCAGGCTATATATTCTCACATAACCTCCTACCTCCCATTGAAGGAGTTTCTTTATGCTATAGTATTGTACTGTTGGTCCTGTGCTCTCATGGCGGGTGGGAAGGCACTCACCCACGCACAGTGTAGTGTGACTCACGCTCCAAAGAGTCTGTAAAAGCTTGATACAAACATGGACCGCGTTACCCACAAGCATTGTCCCGATACCTAAAATACTGCAGCAAGAATGATCTTCAAACTTAGCAAATACAACAGTGTATCATCATACTTGGTTAAACTGCACTGGCTCCCCATGGCCGAAAGAATCAAGTTCAAAGTTGCTTACATAGGTTATCACATACTTTATAGTCTTACATCTAGTCTGTTAATTAATATATCAACACTATGCGTGACCATATCCACAAGGTTGAAGGGGCAACTATTCTTGTCCTCTCTTTCGCATAAACCCTTTGAGTTGCTGCCAAGATGAGAGCATTTATCTTGTGCAACCTTGGCAACCTATCCTGCTCATCCCTGAAAGGAGACCCATACAGAGGCTCTAATCGGAAATTTCTTCACAATCATATCTCAGAGGACCTTCGTTAGGCTATGAATCCCTGCCAAGAAGGGACCTTCAGGGATTTGGTCTCCTTTTCCTGCTCCTCTGAGATATTCATGGAGCTGATGGGCAATGGAAGAAGAGACTGTATTTGCCTACTTGCTGCCTAGCTGCATTTCTCACATTTTGTTTTTCTTGGAAGCTTGAAAGGGCCTTTTAGTTTTAGGAATGAAACTTTTTATCTCACCTGGTTCCTGAGATTGTCCAGCCTCTTAAGGATTGTCCAGGAACTGGATGGGATCTTGAGAATGCTGTACAGAGGAAGAACTAGAGAAGATATCCCTAACCCTAGATTGCTGCCTCATGCAGCTGCCAACCCAATGCACCTGAACAGTGTGTTAAAAACAAACAAAAAAAAACCTCAACCCTGAAGAAAACAAGGAGTTGTCACCTCTTCCTGTGGATGGTGGAGACAGAGTACATTAGAGATCCCAAAAGGAGCTGGGGTGAAATACATTGATCACTTTCTATGAAGCTATGATAGCTGCCTCTGATCTAGGGGAGTGCTTGCTCGAGCCAGGAGAAGAGGTGTCATAGTGGCTACCCCAATGGACTGAAAACCAAAGGTTCAAATACTGCTTCTGCTACTGATACCCCTTGTGACCTTGGATAAGTCACTCACACAGTCACTTTCACTCTCTTCCCCCCCACCCCCCAGTTGTCTCAGGTACTCAGATTGTAAGCTGTTTGGGGTTGGGATGCATTTCACCTGAATGCTTAGACCTCTGTACAATGTTGTGTAGATGCAATAGTGCTATAGAAATAAGATTCTCCAGCCTTCTATCCAATCCCAACCTCCAGGCTGAGGGTGTGGTATTCCTTGATCTATGAACGTGAGACACCTGCTTGAAGCTAGGTTGCAAGACCAGTGGCATCTCCATTGAGGCAGACTTCAACCAAAGGCTCTTGGGCTGTCTTTTTTGCCTCACCACTGGTCCCCATCCAAAGGCTACTACTGATATCTTTTAAAACTCGAATTATCTGTCAGATGGCTTTAGGATTTAAATTGTATGTACTAACTACCACCAATCTTTTTTAAATCCAAAACTTTTTTACTTATCACTTGTCTAAGAGTGCAATTACGCTGTTTTTATAAATATACTAGTAAAAAAGGCCCGTTTCTGACACAAATGAAACTGGCGCTAGCAAGGTTTTCCTCAGAGTGTGTATGTTTGGGAGAGTGTATGTGAGAGTGAGTGTTTGAGAGTCAGAGTGAAAGTGTGAGTCCAATCCATGCTCCTCTGTCACCTGGCCCCTCCATTCATCCCTATCCAGCAATTCCGCTGTCTCCCTGAGGCCTGCCCTGCAATCCATATGCATCCCTGGCCATCTGTCCCCTCCATTCATCCCTATCCAGCAATTCCCCTCTCCCTGAGTCCTGCCCTTCCAATCCATGCCCATCCATGCTCCTTTGTCACCTGGCTCCTCCATTTTTCCCTATCCAGCATTTCACCTCTCTGCCTGAGGCCTGCCCTGCAATCCATATCCATCCATGCCCATCTGTCCCCTCCATTCATCCCTATCCAGCAATTCCCCTCTCCCAGAGTCCTGCCCTTCCAATCCATGCTCCTCTGTCACCTGGCCCCTCCATTCATCCCTATCCAGCAATTCCCCTCTCTGCCTGAGGCCTGCCCTGCAATCCATATGCATCCATGCCCATCTGTGCCCTCCATTCTTCCCTATCCAGCAATTCCCCTCTCCCTGAGTCCTGCCCTTCCAATCCATGCTCCTTTGTCACCTGGCCCCTCCATTTTTCCCTATCCAGCATTTCCCCTCTCTGCTTGAGGCCTGCCCTGCAATCCATATCCATCCATGGCCATCTGTCCCCTCCATTCATCCCTATCCAGCAATTCCCCTCTCCCTGAGTCCTGCCCTTCCAATCCATGCTCCTCTGTCACCTGGCCCCTCCATTCATCCCTATCCAGCAATTCCCCTCTCTGCCTGAGGCCTGCCCTGCAATCCATATGCATCCATGCCCATCTGTGCCCTCCATTCATCCCTATCCAGCAATTCCCTTCTCCCTGAGTCCTGCCCTTCCAATCCATGCCCATCCATGCTCATCTGTCACCTGGCCCCTCCATTTTCCCTATCCAGCAATTGCCCTCTCTCCCTGAGGCCTGCCCTGCAATCCAAATCCATCCATGCCCATCTGTCCCCTCTATTCATCCCTATCCAGCAATTTCCCTCTCTCCCTGAGTCCTGCCCTCCCAATCCATGCCCATCCATGCTCCTCTGTCCCCTGCCCCCTCCATTCATCCCTTTCCAGCAATTGCCCTCTCTCCCTGAGCCCTGCCCTGCCCTCCCAATCCATGCCCATCCATGCTCCTCTGTCCCCTGCCGCCTCCATTCATCCTTTTCCAGCAAGTCCCCTGTCTCCCTTCCATGACCCCCCCTTGCATCCATGCTCCTCTCTCTCTCCCATGTCCCAGCCTGGCCCGCCCTCTTCTCTCCCCCCCCCCCCCCCCTTCGCATCCATGCTGTCGTTTCTCCCCTGCCCTCTCGCTCCCATTGTACTTTAGTGGGCACCCTCTTCTCTCCCCCCAACATGGGTTTTTTTTTTTTTTTTCTTGTTTTTAAATTTACCTCCGTGGCGGTTCCGGCAGTGAAGTGTCAGGGAAGTAGGCGGTGCTCCCGACGTCTAGGTTTCCCTTCGCTGTGTTCCGCCTTCTTTTGACGTCATCCTTGACGTCAGAAGAAGGCGGAACACAGCGAAGGGAAGGCTAGACGTCGAGAGCACCGCCTCCTTCCCTGACGCTTCGCTGCCGAGCGTTGCGATTGGTTGAGTGTCATTGCTCCGCCCTCGACGTCATCACGTTTGACGCGTGGGCGGGGCAGACACAATGCGATCTCACCCCCTTCACTTAGAATGTTGGCTAACTAACAGAGGCTTCATTAGAACGTTGGAGGTGCGTTTTATATAGAGAGATTTGTACTAATGTTCTCGTTTTGGGGAAAAGACCTCAGTGGCTTTAACGGCTTGATATCAAGACACGTTATAAACCTCACAAAATACCACCATCATTGGTACAAAGAACCCACCTCCCTCACACTTTACTTTTTACTGATATAATTCAATACACTGTACTAGGCAGACTGGATGGACCGTGCAGGTCTTTTTCTGCCGTCATCTACTATGTTTGGTTGCTATTCTCTAAACATATTACAAAATATTGCAGAAAAATTGGACAGGAATTAGAGAAAAAAAGTCTATTACTCGCCCACCAGCACAGCATCAGATATCAGTTGCAAGTTGTAACAAACTTACAAAATCTAACGTCAGTACCTCTGGTATAAGTAATCAGACTAATTATATAAAGAAGAGAAAAAGGAGGAAGGAAAGTTTATTCCTCATACCGAGCTTCTCATTTTTACCCCCAAACCCACCTCCCCACTTCCCCCGTTTCCTATTTCTGTTGATGGCTCTCTCATTCTCCCTGTCTCCTCAGCTCGAACCCTTGGGGTTATCTTTGACTCTTCTCTCTCCTTCTCTGCTCATATCCAGCAGACCGCCAAGACCTGTCGTTTCTTTCTTTACAACATCCGTAAAATCCGCCCCTTTCTTTCTGAGCACTCTACCAAAACCCTCATCCACACCCTTGTCACCTCTTGTTTAGACTACTGCAGTCTGCTTCTTGCTGGCCTCCCACTTAGTCACCTCTCTCCAATCGGTTCAAAACTCTGCTGCCCGTCTCGTCTTCCGCCAGGGTCGCTTTACTCATACTACTCCTCTCCTCAAGTCACTTCACTGGCTCCCTATCCGTTTTCGCATCCTGTTCAAACTTCTTCTACTAACCTATAAATGTACTCACTCTGCTGCTCCCCAGTATCTCTCCACACTCGTCCTTCCCTACACCCTTTCCCGTGCACTCTGCTCCATGGATAAATCCTTCTTATCTGTTCCCTTCTCCACTACTGCCAACTCCAGACTTTGCGCCTTCTGTCTCGCTGCACCCTACGCCTGGAATAAACTTCCTGAGCCCCTACGTCTTGCCCCATCCTTGGCCACCTTTAAATCTAGACTGAAAGCCCACCTCTTTAACATTGCTTTTGACTCGTAACCACTCGCCTCCACCTACCCTCCTCTCCTCCTTCCTGTACACATTAATTGATTTGATTTGCTTACTTTTTTTTTTTTTTTTGTCTATTAGATTGTAAGCTGTTTGAGCAGGGACTGTCTTTCTTCTATGTTTGTGCAGCGCTGTGTACTCCTTGCAGCGCTATAGAAATGCTAAATAGTAGTAGTAGTAGTCATACAAAGGTCACAAAACAGAGAGAGAGAGATTCTTAGCTATAGAGAATTAGTTTCTACGAAGGGGGGGGGGGGGGGGGGGAGTATCCCCTTTGGGAAAAAATAGGCCATGGGACAAATGTGAAACTCACTTTCCAAGCATGGCTAGTTTTTCAGAGTTTCTTTGTCTGCAGTGTGGTTTTATAGGCTGTGGTGAGCATCCACCTGTACTCTACCCTGGACCAATCATAGTAACGTAGTAGATGACGGCAGAAAAAGACCTGCACGGTCCATCCAGTCTGCCCAACAAGATAAACTTATATGTGCTACTTTTTGTGTATACCTTACCTTAATTTGTATCTGCCATTTTCAGGGCACAGACCGTAGAAGTCTGCCCAGCACTAGCCCCGCCTCCCAACCAGCCCCGCCACCCACCACCTTCTCTGCCATCCAATCTCGGCTAAGCTTCTGAGGATCCATTCCTTCTGAACAGGATTCCTTTGTTTATCCCACGCATGTTTGAATTCTGTTACCGTTTTCATCACCACCTCCGGGAGGGCATTCCAAGTATCCACCACTCTCTCCGTGAAAAAATACTTCTTGACATTTTTCTTGAATCTGCCCCCCTTCAATCTCATTTCACGTCCTCTAGTTCTAGCGCCTTCCCATCTCCGGCAAAGGTTCGTTTGCGGATTAATACCTTTCAAATATCACCCCTGTTTCTCCTTTCCTCCAGGGCAGGGGTAGGCAACTCCGGTCCTCGAGAGCCACAGGCAGGTCAGGTTTTCAGGATATCCACAATGAATATGCAGGAGATAGATTTGCATACCATGGATATCATTGTGGATATCCTGAAAACCTGACCTGCCTGCAACTCTCGAGGACCGGAGTTGCCTACCCCTATTCCAGGGTATACATGTTCAGGTCAGCAAGTCTCTCCTCATACGTCTTGTAACGGTGCTGCATATTTATTTATTTATTTAATTTATTTCTTGCATTCATATCCCACATTTTCCCACCTATTTGCAGGCTCAATGTGGCTTACAAAAACCTGTTATGGCATTGCCATTCCAGGAGACAGGTACAGTTGGTGTTATAACAAGATGATAGATAAGGAAAATAGAGCTGAACAAAGTTAAAGAAAGATGACTATCAGAATAGGGTGAAGTGGTAAGTTGTTATAATAAGCTATTGATTCTCATTGTAGGCCTTGTTGAAGAGAGAGGTTTTCAGTGATTTACGAAAGTTAGTTATTTTGTTAATCGTTTTCAAGTCTTGTAATTGGGTCTTTCATATGTGCTGGAGGATTGCAATTGGTGTCCTTGCCACACCGCTTCTCAGTAAATTACATTTGTAACAAGTTATACCAGGTAACTGAGTTGCCCTAGCAACGGGAGGCCCCATCAGAGTCTGTGACCAGCCAGAAATTCCTTCATGAGGCTGATAGTGTAGAAAGATGGGGGATGGGAAATAGTGCAGCATACCTGAAGTAGAACATTATAGCCAAAAATTATACACATCTTATAGACAACACCCTGTGGTGGTTTTTTTTTTCAACATTAAACTGTGGTAATTCACATAAATGTCTTCTAACATTCTTTTATACAGCAAACTAATAGACTTCTACTTATCTTGTTTTGATTTTGCGATGCGATTCTCCTGGCTCTATGGAGCTGTCTGTTTCGCCTTCCAAGGTTTCATCGAGAGATACAGTACTTTGCACTGTTAAGAGCACTGCATCTCTGCTTTGCTGCTATTTTTTCAGCATAAGCCTGCTGTCTTGCTAAACAGGCTTTTTTACTTGCTGAGCAAGAGAGGGAAAATACCTTGATCTATGACACAGACTGTTCCAAGAGTGACTGATAGTAGATGTGAGATACTAGCAGGTAGGATAAGCTGCCACAGCTGTGTGGTATATGGTTGGTTTTGTGTGGGCTTTTATTTTTCTGACTTTATTTGCTGTCTTCACAATGGATGAGAAACAAAAGCCTAAGAACACACTTGATGTCAACATGGGGCACACACAGCCCCTTGGGAGAGCGACGGCCAAGAAACCTGTCACTTGTGAAGTCCTCTTTTTTGGTTATAGCTTCACTGGAGATAGACTAGAAGGTCTCTACACTGAGGTGCCTACAATGTATTGGGCATGGAATACCAGTGGGCTTCCTGAGTGTATTTAACCTCTATAGGGAAACTGATAATGGCAAAGATTTTCTTCTGTCTGCATCTGTTGGCACGGAGACATCATCAGTGCATCTGCACTAATCTGGCAGGACTAAAAGGAAACCAAAATAAACTGGCCTTCTAGTACTGATCCTGGAAAGCTGGAGTCTTGGGGATTTTATGGGTCCTTTTAGAAAGGTACCACAAAGATGCACAGGGAAAAACTTTTGGAGATCAAAAATGACCAGCCTTTAGAAGTACACATAGTGACATCATATACAGAGGTAATATTAGGATACTGTGTGAACTGTAAACTTATTTTGTATGCTAAATCTTATTTTTGACCTAGCAGTTTCTTCTGCTCATTTTGGACTTCTAGCTCAGTAGGAACCAGGGGATGGTTTCTTGGCCTTTATTTGCAACTACATGAAGATATTCCCCCTATTTTATAAACATTCCTTCATGCAACATACCTAGTCTGCCATTGTAGTTTCTGGTACTGTCACCTTTGAGCAAGGACCCATGATTCTCTTTTTCTCCCCCTGGGCTTGTGTATACTGTCTCAGCCGCATCTGACTCATGGAGCAGAAGGGCCCAACTCAGGAAGTGAACCAGGGAGCTTCTGTCCAGTGGTACGCTAAACCTGGGCTGGCAGACAGCTCAGTAGTAAACATTTTTGCGAAAACATTTTGCTGGAAAGTTTGTAAATGTTTTGCAAGGGCTTTCATAGCATTTTACCCTAATTTTAGGACATCTACAGCGAGTCAAATATCTTAAGCATAATTTTTTTTTTTTTTACAGTAAACATGCTTAAAGGAAAGTCAATGAATGCTTAGAAAAATTGGCAAACTTGACAGTAGGTAGAAAGCAAGATCTGTGTTTATCCACAGAACAGGATCAGCAAGGATGGCAGCAGCAGTTGAAGCTTCTCACACTCCCCTTCCAATGTGACGTAAGCCCTTTACCAGAGGACCTAGCTTAAGGCTGAGAGGGTAATTCTGTTTCCATGCCCATTTAGTCATTACTCTTCTGCTGAGGTTTGACAGGATAGAGCTGATGAAGACTAAACTGTGATGGGGCCTGGAGTAAGACCACAAATTCATGCAGACATTAAAGACTTGGTCACCCAAGCCAGGTTTGATATAAAGGTGAAAAGTTCTATAGTCCTGTGCCAATTCTAGTGAATCATCCAATGCCCAGTGAGTTACTTTGTTAATGTTATGTTAAATGATTGTAAACAATAAAAAGTTAGTGCTTGCTTCTTACTAGTTAAATTCTTAGGTTTTTTTTTTTTTAAACTTTATTTTTAATGTTAAATAGGCATCAAGAAGGATGGTTTCCTTTTAGGCAAGATGGAGGTCAACAGCAAGCCGCTAACAATGCAGATGTGAATCTTGATGGACAAGTTAATAACCCCGAATTGCAAGAAATGGTAGGTGAAAACAAGCTGATACTAATGCCCATCACTTTGTACTTAAGTGCTGTCTTTCTGTTTGTCTTCCCCCCCCCCCCCCCCCCAATTTGGTTAGCAATAACTGTATTGTGTTTAGGGGAAGTCCTGCTAACGTTTCCTGCTCTTTGTTGCTCAGCACAATTTAATAAGTTATTTAAGGGTGCATATGTGATCTATACTTTGTAAATTTATAACATTTTAATCCAGATTGTTCCCATATCAGGATGCCAGTTTAGATATGTTTAACAAAGTGTGCATAATTAAACATTTTTGGAAAATAAAAAAGCCAAAACAATCTGTTAGCATTTTGTTTTGATGATCACATTACTGTTTTATCAAAGGCCTGCATAGAATAATAGGCCTTGAACTTCTTCTGAAACATAAATGTGAGTTTCCTGCTGGAGTTTGAAAGGCAGCACGTGCCTACAGCAAAGGGTATCTTGGTTATTGTGTTTAAAAGTGACTTGGAACAGTTTACTGACCGACATCAAGGTTGTATGACCCAATTCATGATGGATGGACTCATTTGAGAGATGTTATAGCTTCTAGGGAGGGGATTTGGGGTCTGGAATTCACCAAAGAAACAACTGAGAGTGAAACAATCAGTTTGTAGGATACATATATTGGAGGGGGATGGGGTCTGATCAAGAAGAGTTTATTGTATATAAGGGGCATTGTTGGTTATGATTTCTGTACAGGTGTTGATTATAGTTTTTACATACTGTACTATTCTTTGTTTTCTGGTTCTAATGAAAATGTTCCAAATTAAATTAATAAAAAAAAAGCAAATGAGTATCAAGTATGGCCTTTCCAGATGGCCTAAGACTTAAGTGGATCGGTTACAAGGATACATTTTTGATTAGTCTGTATCACCTCTAAAGTATTTGTTGTTTTTATTGAAGAGAACAAACCATAATCACAGTAAGCAAAGGAAAGAAACAATGTTTTGTGAATAACATAGTAATAAGCATTATGATAGCATATTAAAGGAAGATGCTACACTCTCTCCCCCCCCCTAAATATCCAGCAAATTGAGTTCAAAAATACAAAGTCATATGAACAGCAACACAGAAAGGTAAGGGGCCTTGACCCTTATGACCCCTTTTAGGTTGAGGGCCCATGGGACATGGGCAAGAATAGACTATATCTTTAAGTCAGGACACACATTCCCCTGGGTGATAGAGGCAGAAATTGAACAAGTGGTAATATCAGATCATGCACCAGTGTGGGTGGACCTAGAAGCCCCAGGGAATTATAGTGAAATTAGAGAGTGGAGATTCTCGAGGCACTTGGTGAGAGACAGCGAGTTTGAGTACATACACAAAAAATTTACTCACACCTGTAGCCCTAACTTTAGATCCTTTCCTATTAGTCTTTCTATTTTAAATTTGTAGCCTCATAGTTGTTTGTGTTGACCATTTTGATTGAATTGTAAATTACTACTACTACTACTTAACATTTCTAGAGCGCTAATAGGGTTACGCAGCGCTGTACAATTTAACAAAGAGAGACAGTCCCTGCTCAAAGAGCTTACAATCTAATAAATTCCAGTGAGCAGGGACTGTTTTGTGTTTTGGTAAATATCAGACTCGGAACCCAGTTAGAAGGCATCATAAGATGCATGGGGCGGGGGGGTTCCATATAAGGGAATTTCTCCTTATATGGATGTTAAACCCTGCCTGGGCAGGGTGCCACCATATTGAGGTGGCGCCGGACAAGGAGAAGGGAGTGCTAGTCCCTCCTCCTCCAACTTCTAAGGTACGGTGGAGGGGGTTGGGTTGGGAGATCCCTCCACCACTAGCTCACCAGGGAAAGCTTTGCGATGGAGGAGGATTGTTGGGCCCCCTTTTGCGGGTCACAATACTCCATGCAGTGCCAGAGTATTGATCATCAGGGCATGAATAGGTGGATGTGAAATGTCTGTTCACACTTTCCAAAAATACTAGGACTAGGGGGCATGCGATGAAACTAAAGTATGGTAAATTTAAAACAAATTGGAGAAAATGTTTCTTCAGCCAACGCGTAATCAAACTCTGGAATTCGTTGCCGGAGAACGTGGTGAAGGCAGTTAGCTTAGCAGAGTTTAAAAAGGGTTAGACAGTTTCCTAAGAATAAGTCCATAAACCACTACTAAGCGGACTTTGGAAAAATCCACAATTCCAGGAATAACATGTATAGAATGTTTGTACGTTTGGGAAGCTTGCCAGGTGCCATTGGCCTGGAATGGCCGCTGTCGTGGACAGGATGCTGGGCTCGATGGACTCTTGGTCTATTCCCAGTGTGGCATTACTTATGTACTTATGAATGAACAGTTGTCTTTAAGTGTCTCTCGGTGCATTTCTAGTTCATTTCAATAAATGAATTACAATTGTCTGACATAATTGACATGAACTGTTCACAACTGTCAGATTCTTTAATTGATGTAATAGGATGGGTTGTATGTTTTTTGACTACAAATAGTT
Organism: Microcaecilia unicolor; assembly: GCF_901765095.1. Classification (NCBI taxonomy): domain Eukaryota; kingdom Metazoa; phylum Chordata; class Amphibia; order Gymnophiona; family Siphonopidae; genus Microcaecilia; species Microcaecilia unicolor. Next base: position 215,009,752 of record NC_044031.1, read on the forward strand.
CTTTAGGTTTATCCATAGTAGACCGAATCCTAGGATCAAAATAATTTTTATTTAGCCAGATCTAGCTCGGATATATAGGGTTTTATCAAGGAGATGCAACACTTAGCACAGATAGGCGTCTCTTTGCTTTTAAATATTAGACTTCGGTCTTCTCTGCTTTATTTTGTTAAAGGTGCCTGACGGTGTAGCTGGAAATCAGTCTGAAATATTGTGGTGTAAATGTTCAGGTATTTTGGCTTAATTAAAAAGTGCTGTAGTCTTGTAGGCCTAGTATGCCTGGTGTTTTTCTTGTCTTTTAACTTAGGAAGTGACTACATTCTGCTGCCCTGAAATTCCACCCATTCCTTTCTCTGCTTTTCTCTTTTTTTTTTTTTTTCAATGATTTTTTTAATAACAAGCCAATTAACATACATGAGAACATTAATAAATGCTATAAAAAAAGTACAACAGTTGCAATGTAAATAATCGGGAATATAGCTGGAGTATGAGGGGGTTAGTGGAGAGAGGAATAGTATGTAATGAAGACTCTGAAAGTTATCAAAAGGTAACCATAATTTTTCAAAATGAGAAAAGCAATGGGATTTCTGTGAAGCTGATTCTTCATATGACTGAATGGCACAAAGATGATTCCACCACTCATGTACATTTAGGTTGTTATTATTTTTCCAGTGAAGCACACTAATATGAGAGGCCAGTGTTTTTCTTACATAGATTCTGTTTCAGACAAAGATGCAATTTTTGATGATTCATCAAATTAAAGTGGTCCCTGGCTTCACTTTTGTTAACCTGCTTCGCTATGTAGATGGTATTCTCATAATCCTATCACCTAAGCTTGGTTACAAGAAAAAATGTTGAATAGGTATGAAAGGAGAGCCAACAGGGCCCTGGAAGCTGCCTTTCAGGTATATATGACATGAAAAATCCATGAGCTTACTCTACTGTTGGTTTTTTTTCTTAATTACTCAGTGAAGTCTTGGCCCCTCCTTAGTTACTCACACCTGTAGCCCTAACTTTAGATCCTTTCCTATTAGTCTTTATATTTTAAATTTGTGGCCTCATAGTTGTGTGTGTTGACCATTTTGATTGAATTGTAAATTCCACTGAGCAGGGACTGTTTTGTGTTTTGCTAAAGTGCTGTGTACACCATTACAAATAATACAGGTCCCTGTTTGGGCTGTCCTGTCCTGTAAGGCCTTCCATACCCATTTTTTTTCCAGTTAACCTCTTAGTAGAGGACAGTTATGACCCACTAGTTTTGTCCTTAATCCCACTCAGATTAATTCCCAAAGCAAATTCCTGCAATTTAGAGGACTAGCAGAAGTTCACATCAGAGCTATTTTTATATTGTTTACATAGCCACTAGATGCTGCTATTTTGCTTCTGAAGTTTACGTGGGTTTTATTATACTGGTGAAAATAATGCCTAAATGTAGTGGGATAAATACAGTAGTATACTTGAAGTTCTTCAAGGACAAGCAGACTAATATTCTCAACATGTGGGTAATGCAGTCCCTTGTTGTCCGGTCCAGTGCTTGTAACAAGCTTTTATAAACAGTCTTATGGAGCTCGAGCAGTGCTCCACTGCGCATGCATGAGTGCCTTACTTTTTTTCCATGGTGAGGAGAGGATGCATTTTTTCCCCACTCACCTCAAAGCTACCGGTCCAGTTCTCTCCTGAGGTCTTTTGTGCCTTTTTTCATTACTTCTTTGTTTGAGTTATTTTCTTCCCGTTTTCGCTTTATGGCTTTTTTTCTTCTTTTTTTCTGCCTTTTCCATGGCTCTGTGGGCTGCATTAGGCCTGAGCTGCAGTGTCACTTTCCTTGTATTTTCTCTCTGGTGTGTTGTTTTATGGGTCACCATCGAGCTTTTTTTCCTCCTCTTCTAGTCACTTTCAGTGTGGCTTGGTGCCTTCTAACTGGGTTCTGAGTCTTACCAGAACCCAGTTAGTCAAAGTGGGTCATGGGGACCTCTTTTTGGTGCTATATGAGGCCTCAATGTCGATGTCTGCATCATGTTTGTGGTGTCTGTGTCGCAGGTGGTTCCACTCCTCCCTTGCTTTCGGTCGCTATTGGGGTCTCGGGAGCTGACCTTGTTTCGTTTGTCAGTGCCGACTGATTGATGCTGGTATGCAGTGATGTCATCGGTATTGAACATCAGCTTCAATGTCATTTTTTGTGCATCCGTGGGTTTCGGATCGGTGTCTAGGATAGTCGACGATACCAGCTCTTCGGGCATCGGTGTCTCCCAGTCACTGTACCAGATCTCGATGCCCTATTGACGACTCTGAGCAGAAGAAGCTGAGGGTCCAGAGTTGCATTGGAATCCAAGGTGCTTGACCAGTGATGCTTCTCCACCTAGCCCTGTCGGGGCTTTACCTATGGGGCGCATCTGATTTCTGTGCACGGGCGTTCATGATGCTTGTATCTGCCATACTCCTCCTTTCAACGGTTTTGCCCTCAGCCTGTAGCCCTACTGCTGTTGCAGGTTGTCTCAGTTTCTGTGTACTCTGGGGCTTGTCATTTGCTCCGTTCCTGTCAAAGGCATCAACATCACGGGTGCTTGCGCCTGCCATGCCTCTTCAGTTAGTCTACGAGACTTGGATGAGACCTCTGGTGCCGCTGTGGCATGCAGCACAGACATCGATTGCCACGATCTCAGCATCTGCATTGACACTCTGGGATTTTTGTCATTTGTTCCCATCAAGGGCATCGATGTCGCGGGTGCTTGTGCCCGCCATGCCTCTTCAGTCAGTTCACATGCCTCGGATGAGACCTGTCATGCTGCTGTTGCATGCAGCACCAGCATCGATTGCCATATCGATTGATGGTCAAGTTGCCTGTGTCGGCACGCTGGAATTTTTTTTGTTAGTTCCTGTCAAAGGCATTGACATCGTGGGTGCTTTCACCCACCGTGCCTGTTGAGTCAGTCTATCGGGTGCGACCTGCGGTGTTGGTGTTGCATGCAGCACTGGCACCGACGTTCGACTTTGGGACTGGAATACTACCTTGATGTCCCTACTGGAGCTCTGGTATCGGTCGACGCATCTTTGGTCTCGGTTCCTGGCTGACACCGATGACAGGCACAGGTACATCAGTGCAAGATCTCTGACGTTCTTCTAAGCAGACGTCTATCTGTGGCACCTTGTCTTCTGCAGAAGTTATGACAGCTACCATCCTACTCTCTTTTCAGTATGGAGGTTTAACCCAGAGCTCAATTTGACCTCCTGGGATTTTGCTTCTTCTGGGGAACTGGGGTCTATCTCCTCCTTCACATCTCCCTGATGTTTCTGAGAGGATTTGGAGGCTCCTTCTGTCACTCCTCCTCCTTCCTGAGGAGACAGCATCTTTATACCTTTTTGTGGCTTCCATGGATTTGTCAGCCAGTAGCCTTCTCGCTCCATGGTAGTTTTATAAAGCCACACTTCCAATTCTCGCTGTGGCAAATGAGTTCATAAGTACATAAGTATTGCCGTACTGGGTCAGACCAAAGGTCCATCAAGCCCAGCATCCTGTTTCCAATAGTGGCCAATCCAGGTTACAAGTACCCGGCAAGATTCCAAAACAGTATAATATATTTTATGCTGCTTATCCTATAAATAAGCAGTGGATTTTCCCCAAGTCCATTTTAATAATGGCTTGTGGACTTTTCTTTTTGGAAGCTATCCAAACCTTTTTTAAACTTCACTATGCTAACTGCTTTTACTATACTCTCTGGCAAAGAATGTCAGAGTTTAATTACATGTTGAGTGAATAAATACTTTTTCCAATTTCATTTTAAATTTACTACTTTTGTAGCTTCATTGTGTGCCCTCTAGTCCTAGTATTTTTGGAAAGAGTAAAAAAAAGTGATTCACGTCTACCCGTTCCACTCCACTCATTATTTTATAGACCTCTATCAATTTTTGTACAAGCTGAAGAGCCCTAGCCGCTTTATCCTTTTCTCATAGAGAAATCACATCCCCTTTATCATTTTCGTTGCCCTTCTCTGTACCTGTTCTAATTCCACTATATCTTTTTTGAGATACAGTGACCAGAATTGCACACAGTATTCGAGGTGTTGTTGCACCATGAAGTGATACAAAGGCATTATAATGTCCTCATTTTTGTTTTCCATTCCTTTCCTAATAATACATAACATTCTATTTCTTTTCTTAGCTGCCGCTGCACATTGAACAGAGAGTTTTTCAATGTATCATCGATGACACCTAGATCCCTTTCCTGGTCAGTGACTCCTAATGTGGAACCTTGCATTACGTAGCTATAGTTTGGGGTCCTCTTTCCCACATGCGTCACTTTGCACTTGCTCACATTAAACATCATCTTCATTTGAATGCCCAGTCTCCCAGTCTCGTAAGGTCCTCTTGTAATTTTTCACAATCCTCTTGTGATTTAACAACTTTGACTAACTTTGTGTCATCGACAAATTTAATTACCTCACTAGTTATTCTCATCTCTAGATCATTTATAAATATATTAAAAAGCAGTGGTCCCAGCACAGACCCCTGGGGAACCCCACTAACTACCCTTCTCCATTAAGAATACAGACCATTTAACCCTACTCTCTGTTTTCTATCTTTTTAACCAGTTTTTAATCCACAATAGGACACTACCTTCTATCCCATGACTCTCCAATTTCCTCTGGAGTCTTTCATGAGGTACTTTGTCTCAAATGCCTTTTGAAAATCCGGATACACAATATCAACTGGTTCACCTTTATCTATATGTTTGCTCACCCCTTCAAAGAAATATAATAGATTGGTGAGGCGTTCTCTCCACTAAATCCATGTTGGCTTTGTATCATTAATCCATGCTTTTGAATATGCTCTGTAATTTTGTTCTTTATAATAGTCGCTACCGTTTTGCCCGACACACAATTCTTGTGTGCTTCCTCTCATTTGCTGCATGGGCATCGCTAGTGCGGCTTTGTAAAAGAAGATCTAAGTTAATTTAATTGGGCATTTATAAACTGATTTTATTCACTGTATAGGTTCAAGTGGTTGTACAAAAACATTACATAGTAACACATCATGCTAATACAGCAAAATTCCTGACTCCTGAATATTTCATTTCAGATGATACAATAAGAATACATTCTTCTTACTAATACAGCAATGTTTTTTAAATTATCCCCAGCTACAGCAGATCCCACAATCACAATATTTTTAATTTATCTGATCCAGCCACTGGTCAAACAGTCTAGTTTTAACCAGTTTTCTAAATGTAAATGATTTATCTTCCCGTTTTAACTTTTTAGGCATTTTATTCTGCATCTTGGGGGGGGTGGGAGGCATGCTTTTCAATATGGTATTTCTAATAATAATCAATTTCTAGCCTTTGGAAGAAGGAAACTCTACTAAAACACAGTTCATAGAACGTAAAGCCCATTTTAGGCCATGCACACCAGCTTACTTAGAGGGCCAATACCCCAGCCTATTTTGTGAGTATTTGTGAAAAGCTTACATTTCACATGGAATGAACTGGCAGTCAGTGCAGATCCTTCAATAATGGGGATGCTCTGTCCCACATATGAGCCTTTTTTAAAATCAACTTTGCTGCAGTGTTATGCATTGTTTGTAACTTAGTCATCAATTTGACTGATTCTCTCCTCCCCCCCTCCCCCCCCCCCCCCCCCCCGAAAAAAAATATTACAGTAATCTAGCTTTTCAGTGGCAATCATCTGAATCACACTTTTTATATTGGGGATCAAAAGATAAGATTGCATCTAATTTGTAAGTATCATCTGAGTAATTTGACCTTCTATACATAATTCAGAATTAATAATGACCCCTAAACTTCAAATAGAAGAGGAAAATGGAATAGTAACATCGCTCAGCACTGAATTCATAACTGGCATCTGAATTTTGGATCCTACAACCCAGAGTATTTGTCTTTTCTGGGTCAAATTTCAATTTTTATCCAATGCCTCATCTTTACAAAATGTTCATTAAGAACTGTAGGGGCTTCTATTCCATTTGTAACTGGAAATATTACATAAATGGAGTGTGTGTTGCAACTCTTCTGATATCTCAAATATTGCGGTAAATCGGTGACAAAGGAGATCCCACTTCACTCAGGATTTTACAGACCTCTGTCATGTCTCCCTTCAGCTGTCTCTTCTTCAAGCTGTGAAGAGCCCTAACTTTAGCCTTCTCTTTTATGAGAGTTTTTTATTCCCTTTATCACTTTAGTTTCCCTTCTCTGTATCTTTTCGAAATTCCACCATATCTTTGAGACGTAGTGACCAGAATTGCACACAATTCTCAAGGTTTCTGTGCACCATGGAGTGACACAGAGGCATTATGGTATTCTTTGTTTTATACTCTTCCTTTTCTAATAAGTTCTAACATGGTTGCTTTTTAATGTGCTACTTACACACTGAGCAGAAGATTTCCAAGTTTGTTTATATTGTCCATGATTATTCCTAGATCCTCTTCCTGGGTCGTAATTCCTAATCTGGAAACTAGCATGTTGGTATAATTTGGGTTATTCTTTATGTGCATCACTTGCACTTGTCCACATTAAATTTAATCAGTCATTTGGATGCCCAGTCATCCAATCTTGGAGTTCTTCAGTTTTTCACAGTTTGAATGCTATTTAACAACTTTATGTAATTTGTTTTTGTCATTGTCAAGCTTGATATTTCACTTTTCCCATTTCCAGAACATTTATAGATGTTATAAAGTACTGGTTCCAGTACAGATCCCTGTGGTACTCCAGTTAGAAAATAGGTCACTTAGCCATATTTTATTTCTGTCTTCTAACCAGTCCCAGCAGCAGCAGGCGTGTTGAAGTTCTTGACCAGGGGCACTTTCAACACTTTTGATGTGGCATCAAGGATCTCTGCTCAAAGTATAGCAATGCACAGACTCTCATGGCTGCGTGTTTCTGACTTCAAACACTCTGTTCAGCAGCGGTTAGCGGATGCCTCTTGCTAGGGGGAATAACCTTTTCGGAGATCGCTGACCAAATCAAGAAGCATACTGATGCAATCTCTTCTCTCTCCCGCTGGGTGTTTTCTGCATCCATCTCCTCAGTTCGGAGGATTTTTGGCAAGCCAAGGAGCAATTCCTACTACTATTCTAGGCGTAGGTACTTCTTCGCCAGCCTGCTCAGGCTCAGCCCCAGCGTGCTCATTCTCATCAACAATGTGCACCTAAGGCCCCTGCTGCTTCCCAGGCAAAGCAATGGACGAGCTTTTGACTGGCTCCAGCAGAGCATAGCTGCAGTAAAAGTGTGTGTGTGTGTAACGTAGAAGGAGTATGGACATGTCACCTAGCAGCGTGCACAATTTATAGAATACTATAAATTATGTGCATTGCAGGGTGCACTTAGGCATACCCACTTATGCCCATCATTGACATTGTGTGACTCTGCCTATCATTAGGCACTCTGAAGTAGATTTATGCTACTATTCTATAATAGCTTAGGTGTGTCCTCAAGCAGTTATACGATTGGGGCTGAGCACACCCCTATGTGACACCTGTCATTAGGCACCACTTTACAGAGTAGCCATCGTATTCTTTTGGCTAATGCTTCTTTCACTTCACTTTTTAACAATGCTATCCATTTGGTCTTCCTTCTTCCCTTTTAATATATGGGATACATCAAGTCTGGGCTTCCAATATGGTATTTTTTTAAATATCCGTGCCTTTGTAAATTCTTTTTGCATCTTCTCCTCCACTTTCCTCATTTTACCATTGTTGCACTTCTAGGCACTCCATCACAAAAAGGATATAGTGGGAATAGAAAAGGTTCCATCACAAAAAGGATATAATGGAAATGGAAAAGATTCAGAGGAAGTTGACTAAAATGGTTGAGTATGGAAAGGTTAAAGAGAGGAGCCATGAGAGCAGTCTGTACAATTATGTGTGTGTTGGGGAAGTATTTTGCAAGCACTTAGACTTACAAAATTACTAAGAGGCATATTTTCAAAGCACTTTGGGAGGCTAAGTGCTTTGAAAATGAGCCCCACTGTGTGTCAAGTATGTTAGATATCTGTTAGCCTTAAACATTCCAGTTTTGTTGCCAAATGTGGTAAAAGCAGTTAGCAGAGTTGGATTTAAAACTTTAAACACATAAAATGATTGATAGACTAATTCCATATGGTCTGTCTAGTCCGCCCATCCACATCAACTGCTAAGCTGTACATTCCCGTTCTTTCTTTCGGAGATCCTCTGTGCCTTACCTATGCTTTAGTAATTCAGATACAGTCTTTGTTTCTATCACTGGACGGTTGTTCCAAGCATCTTCCAGACTTTCCATGAAGTCTATTCCTTTTCACCCTCATCCTATGTCCCCTCATTCCAGAGCTGCTTTTTCAATTGAAAGAGACCCATCTCCTGTGCATTTATGCAGAGATATTTAAATATCATTCTTCTTTCGCGTCCATACCAGACCAGTCCAGACTAATGGGCTGTGACCATCTACCAGTAGATGAAGAAAGGAGAAAAATGGTTCCAAGTAATTTGCCCCTTAAGTGTATTGTGCGGCCTGGAAGGCCCAGCATTTTTCCTCTGATTCCAAGCAGATGGTAGTGGATTGTGCAGCTCCTATGTGGTTCTTCTCTGTTAGCTCCAGACCTGGTGGTTTGTCCGGGTGTCAGTTGAGCAGGGGGTTGTTGCCGATGGGTCTGGCTGTGTTCCTCACCAAATAATTGATAATACTTGGGGGTCCTGGGTCCCTCAGCCCCCAAACTAAGTAACATCTGGTGGTGCTGGGTCCTCTTCCCCCTCCCAACTATGGTGTTTCCTTCCAGCTTGCTGTCTTTGCTGAGGGAGAACTATGTGGAGGTCAATAAGGCTATGTCTTATTCTTTAGTGGCCTTTGTGTGACACCTTTCTATACCCTTTCCTGCTAGCAGGTAGGAAGCATAGGAGCCAACTTTTCAAAATTATTGTGTGCAGTCCAATGGGAATAACCCCTCCCTGGACACATACAAGGAATTTTCTCAATATTGGGGTGGTCAAGCACCCACAGCACAATCCAAGTAGCTGGCTCCTGTGGTAGAAGGTACAGTATACATTTCCCTTGTATTGAAGTGTGGACTTTCCTGAGGTAAGCGCTGTTATTTTTAGTTGGTAGGCTGCTGTTTTTTGGGACTTTCTTAGCTAATTTACCACCTGGCCACTGTTGGATAGTGGGCAGTTTGTATCGGGAGCTTTACTTCAGGGTTGTTTTCATATTTTGCCTTGACCCATGGGTAGCTGCCTCTTTTTGTTTTGGCAGGCTTCACCTTTGAACTGGTCTTGGCTGTCTTCTCTGTTTTGATCTCGATTTACCGCTGGCTTCTGGTATTTAACTAAGAAAACAAAAATAAACAAGAGGAAAATGGTATCTCTTTCTCTGTAATTTTGGCCATTGGTGCAATCACGGGGGTAGTTCAGAGTCCAGCACCCTTCTGTACCATGTGATTCTGGCATAATAGATGGTGCTGAGAGGTCATCCACCCTTTAAGTGCATACTGTTGGCTTTACTACCTTCTCTTGGGGCTCCCAGGTGCTTTTGGGTGATTCTTTCGGGGTTCAGCTTGCCTGATTGTTGTGCAGGAATAACATGCTGTTATGTGGAGTGGGCTGAATTTTTTCCTTGGGCTGGGCAGTGCCACTTCCTTTGGTAACTACAACCTTAAGGACTGCCGGTGGCCTCTGTGGGACCTTATTGTCATGCTTTCGGCTTTCTTGAACCTGTCATACCAAGGTCATCCGCTGGCAGAGTTGGAGGCGGGAGACATGGCTGCCTTAGTCAGACTTGTCTGTTTCTGGTCTCCCATGGTACCACTGCAGCACTCTACTGCAGTCTTGGTCAATTGTACTGGTGCCAGTCTCAGGTGGTTTCCCGTAGCCTCAGCACTATTTCTGGTTATTGCACCCGTATTCAGATTCTTGGGCAGTTGTTTTGCTACTGGTACACTATTTTTCTGTACACGACTTTTTTGTTTCTCTAGTATTTTGATTGCTATTTTGGGGTCGGTACTTTTTCCCGTCTGCATGTGCAGTTGCATCTAAGGCTGTTCCTTCCATGTGATGCAGAGAAGAAGTCTGATGCAGCTGATTCTAGCAGTAGTTTTCAGTTCCATTCTTGAAGTCCTGGATTCTCGGCCTTCTTTAAGTTGGAGTGCTTCTCTCTCTATACAGCAGTCCTATGTCTGATTTCCCAGCTGTGGTTCTTGTTTCTTCTCAGAGTTTTTAGTTCAGCTCTCTGATCTGAAAACATAACTCCATTTCTGTGGTGGAGAGCAGCTCTAATTCTGAATATTGTGCACTTCATGTTAAACTAGCTCCGTCCATGTCTGGAGTTCGTCTCCGTCTGTAGTGGTCAGGCTCACTTCCAGCTCAGAGGTGGAGCGTGTTCTCTTATCTAAATGGGGAGCTCTACTTCTTCATCTTCCTTCGGCACAAGGGCAGGGAGGTGTTGAGCATCACTTCTTCTCTGAATCTGGAAGCATGGCTCTATACCAGCTTCTTGAGCATAGCTTCATTTGTTCCATGTTGAACTTTGCTTTGTTATGAATATTGACCATGGCTCCTTCTCAAAATATGCAGTATAGGCTCCCTCTTTTGATGCTTACCGTGGCTCCATCTCTGGATGCTGAGCATGGCTCTTGTCTCGGGAGTATGTAACATAGCTCTATCTCTGGCCATTGAGCATATTTCTGTGTTAGCATGTGCACCATTGCTGCATCTTGGCTTATTCAGCATGCCTCTGTTGCTGAATGTGGGGCGTGGCGCTGTCTCTGGATATGGAGTATAAGTCTGTCTCTGGTTGGCCGACAGTCCTCCATCTCTGAATATGAGGCACAACTCTTATCTGTGGATATGGAGTGTATAAGTCCATCCCTGGTTGGGCCATAGTCTTCCATCTCTGAATGTGGGGCATGGCTTCCTTTTGTTTGTACAGCATCTATCCGTATTGAAGATATAGCTTAGTTCCATTCTCGATTGTAGAGCTGGCCCTGTCGTTACATATCAAATGCAGCTTCATTTTGGAATAAGGGGTATAGATCCATTTCATCAAGTAATCACATCTTCTTATCTGCTCCAATTCTGGGTCTGGAGTGCTGTTTGGTCCCTGGATGTGCTCCCATACCTGGTCAAGGAGCACTGCTGCATCTCTGGAGCACAAACACCCTACTGTCTCTGGTTGTGGAGAACTCCCTTGCTTTCCTTTGGTCTCTTCTAACTGTGGAGTGTGTCTCCTTTGATCAGTAGAGCACAACTCGGCTGTGTGGTGGAGAGTGGGACTACCTGGCCTCACATTGCTGCTCATCCTGTTTCTATAGGGAGCATACAGTTTTCTTCTGTGGTCTGCCACAGTTCTGCCTTACCACAGGACCTTACTCCATCTTAAGTCGGAAGTGCTTTATTTGTCTCTAAAACAAATCTTGTTCCTAAGCCTTCATGCTCTCTGTAGCTTTGTCCTGGCAGGGTGAGTGCCTCTTTTCTCCTGGGCAAATGATGATTGATTCCATCTCTGCTCAAAGGCTTACATGGGCCTTGGTGAAGGATTGTGCCTTTCTTTCTATAATTCTTTGTTTCAGGTTGGACTACAGTGTTCTGTGCCTTTCTTTCTATAATTCTTTGTTTCAGGTTGGACTACAGTGTTCTGTGCCTGTCTCCTAAGTTCTCAGCTGTTTCTATTGTTATGCATATTGTGCCAGTTTGTGGAACCTTAAGTTTATTGGCCCTTGATAGGTATGGCTTGGCACCATCCCTCTTATACTTTGTAATTTTGGGGCTTTTACCTAGTACCTAGCATATTTTACAGACTTCATTCCCCCCCCCCTTTTTTTTTCTTGAAGGGGTCATCTCAGCTTCCTTGCATCACCCTTTCAAATTTGTCCACTTGGGTTGGTTTCTTAGAGGGTCAACACTATTTTCTTGGACCTCTTCTTGTTTCCCTTATGCTGTGCATGCTATTGAGTTCTTTCCAGGGGAATGGTTAACCTTTACATATTTCATTCCACCCTATTGGGATCACTGCTTTGCTACATCCCACTAGTCTGAACTGGTCTGGTATGGACGCGAAGGAACAATTTTCCTATTTGATTTATCCTAAGTGCTGTAGATTTTGGCGTACCTGGTTTATTTAATCGCTTATGTCAGTCGGGAGATGTGCATCTCCTGACTCAGTATGATATTTGTATGTCAGTTGCGTATGAGCCATATTATATGTTAAATCTACCACTGGTAGACCTGGTAGCTTTCGAGTGTTCAGTCTTTGTCATGATGGATGTTTGGAGCACCATTGCTTGGCTACTCAAAATACTGAGCATTCTAGGCTGCAGAATACACAAGGGGTTAAATTACTTGGAAATATTTTTCTCTGTCTCCATCTGCTGATAGATGGTCACAACCCATTAGTCTGGACTGGTCTGGTAGGACTAAAGGAAATAAAATTATCAGGTAAGATATGTAATTTTTCCATATCTCACCTATCCCACTTTTCCATGTATAAGCATTTATGGACCCTTTTACTAAGCAGCGGTAGGACTAATGTTCAGGTAGCATATGCCAAATTCACACTACTGCTCGGAGAACAGTCACCTGGCGGTAATTTATATAAGTATTGCCATACCGGGACAGGCCAAAGGTCCATCAAGCCCAGCATCCTGTTTCCAACAGTGGCCAATCCAGGTCACAAATACCTGGCAAAATCCCCAAAAAGTGCAAAACATTTTATACTGCTTAGCCCAGAAATAGTGGATTTTCCCCAAGTCCAATTTAATAATGGTCTATGGACTTTTCCTTTAGGAAGCTGTCCAAACCTTATTTAAACTCTGCTAAGCTAACTGCCTTTACCACATTCTCCGGCAATGAATTCCAGAGTTTAATTACATGTTGAGTGAAGAAACATTTTCTCAGATTCTTTGTAAATTTACTACTTTGTAGCTTCATCGCATGCCCCCTAGTCCTAGTTGGTGTGCGCTGTTTCCTGTGGTAGAAAATATTTTTCTATTTTCTACCGTGGGGGTCATGCCTGATGGTAATTGGCAACGCGATCACATTAGCGCATGCTGCATGATTACGGTGTGAGTAGTGCACGAGTCCTTACTGCTAGGTCAATAGGTGGCAGTAAATAGCCATGTGCTACTTTTAATTTTAGCAGACGGCCATTTACTGCTCCAATTTTTTTTTTTTAAAAAGGCCCTTTTTCCCAGCACCAGTAAAAAATGGCCCAGCGCGTACATACTACCGCAGGCCACTTTTTACTGCAGCTTTACTAAAAGGACCCCTTAGAGCTTTTAAGTCTGTTTCCCTAAACTTTATGATGATCAGTAACCAGTTAATAGCTGTTTTCTGGGCTGACTTTATCCCGTTTATATCCTTTTTGAAGATGCTGTCTCCAGAATTTCATAAAGTACTCCTATTGAGCTCTCACCAAACACGAATAAATACAGAGACACTATCCCCTCCATTTTCCTTCTGCTGTTCCCTATGCACCCATGTCTTTCTGACTTTTGCTGTTAACTTTTCTATCTGTTAGGCCATCTTAAAATAATCGTGATTACACCTGAATCCACTCTTTTTTTTTTTTTTTTTTTCCTGCACCAAAGTACGTCATCCCTTGTACTATACTATGCCCTTGGGTTTTTTGTAATTAAAATATATGAGACTGCGTTTGTTTTCTAAGCATTAAATTTCATCGTTATTTGATATACTTCAAATAAAATCATCTATGTGGTTAAAATAATCTGGGGGAAGAATGGAAAAACACAGGCTACCTAAAATAACAATATATTCCATAGCATTAAAAAAATTCTAAAATTTTAATAAATTAATAATAGAATTCATGAGAGAGGGAGGAAGTGAAAAGAAGATGACCCTTGTGAGAAAGCTGTACCAAGTGGTCATGAACTATTGGTATGCAAAATGACCAGCTAATTATAGTAGAAAGGAAAGTTTGAGTAAAATTGGCTTTGAATTTCTTAACACTGAATGGAGTTCTAAAGGGGGTGAATTCCATTGTTTTGGAGAGACAACCCTAAAGCAGGATGAGTGAGCTGAGTGCGAATGAACCTGTACATGTTGGTGAGCAGCGAGCACAAACTGTGTGACATATGGAATCGTTTTTTCAAAGCACTTAGAGACTTACTTAACTAGGAAACTTTGTAAGTCTAAGTGCTTTGAAAATGAGCCCCAAGGTATAAAGAAAACAAAAATGAAGGAGAACTAGTCTGCAAAATCTAATGGGTGGCAGTAAGTGCTCTTCCCTGAAAAGGCCGCACTTCAAATGCTTCACTTGCCGCATGGCCATTTAAAAAAAAAAAAAAAAATCCCAGTCCTTTACTCGCTTTGGTAAAAGGGAGCCTCAGCGTGTGTCAAAAACACATGCTGACACCACTGCAGGCCCTCTTTTGCCACAGCTTAGTAAAAGGACCCCTAAGATTTTTTGAAGGCTGTACAAACAAAATGGGAAGTTGGTGTTCAACAATAAAAAGTGAAATTACCCTGTCATAATTTTTGGCCCCATGAATTCATTTTACTAATTTTCTGGATCTTTTGTAGTCTTCTAAGCTGATACTGGGGTAAATTTTGTAGAAGTGAATTACAGTAGTCAAAGCAAGATATTGCTAGGGAATGAACTAGCAGTCACAGTGCTTGAACATCCAAAAGTGAATGAATTATGCAATTTTGTCATAATGTAAAAAATGATCTCCTCATTGAGTCTTAGCTGCCAAATTCTAGATTATTTCCCAAGTGTTTGATTTCTCTTCATGTTATCCAGGGTGCCTGTGCTTTGTGGATGATACCAAAACCTGCAACAGAGGCAAACCTTTTCTGATTAACATTTTTTGTAAGCAGTATTGGAGAATGGCTAAGAATTGGGGGGGAGGAGGGATGTGTGGAGAGGAGCCAAGGAGGTAGGAGAGGGATGGGAAGAGAATGGAAGCGTATAAGTAGGATAAGGAAGATAAAAAAAACAGAAGAAATGGGATCTAGTAATGATGATATAACCAAATAAAGATTGCAAACAGGTTTGATTGGGTTTAAAACCAAATTTGAGAATTTGGATTGTTCATTTGATTAGACATTTTCAATAAAAAAGATATACTACTAAAGATTGCTGCACTTTGCTGCCTTCTATAAGAAATGCTGAGAGAATAGTATGAAGGAACAGAAGACAACTTAGGGGCTCTGTAAAACTCCAAAACTAGTATATAAGTGCAAAGCCTATTCTTTAAATGCATGGGGCATGTCCAGCATCTGCTTACATATACCACACAGGGTGCCCTATGTATCAGCAGACATGATGCTAGTGTGTGATATCAACCCACTTACTAGCTGTCACAGCTGGATACTGCATGTATCACAACAGCTGGCCAGAGACCAGCCTGTTAGCCCTCCAATTTTTTTTATTTTTATTTTTTAATTTTCAAAATCATATATTGAACCATAGAACAATGAAAGACGTAGCATGCTGTTTAAAGTAAAATAATAAAGAGAAAAATTAAGAACATTACCAAAGCCCCCCCCCTCCAAAAAAAAAACCCCCAAAAGAGATGTCCTTTTAGGGGGGTTAGAAACATAAAACTGAGAGGCAATATCCATTCTTTAATTTAAAAGCAAAATGAGAGAAGAATACACAAATCAATGCAACATTTCTTTAAGACACTTGAGATCTGAGAGAGAGATTAAGTTGCAGGCAACTTTTTAGCAAGAAGCCTTTTTAGGTGATCAGGAAACGAAATGATGTATCTATTCTCTTCGTTTTAAAACACATTTGCAAGGGAAACATGAAAGAAACTGAGCACTACCTTGAAGAGCAAGAGGTCTCGGAGCCAAAAACCTTATTCTACTAGTTTGAGTAGACTTAGTCGCATCAGGGAAAATGGGAAGGTTTTAACCCTAGAAATAAAGCGTTTCACTTCTGGAAAAAAAATTCTTTTAAAACTAAGGGCCCTGTTTACTAAGCTGCGCTATAGGCACTCTAGCATTTTTAGCGTGCGCTAAAAACTGTGCACCTTAGTAAACAGGGCCCAAAGAGGGGCATAATCAAACGGCGCCGGCGAAATCGATCGTCGGTGATCTATTTTGGCGGCGCCGCAACAGCTGGCCAGAACCGTATTATCGAAAAAGATGGCCGGCCAACTTTTGTTTCGATAATACGGTTGGGGCCGGCCAAATGCCACAGATCGCCGAGTTTGAGATGGCCGACTTTGTTTTTCAGCGATAATGGAAACTGGAACCAGCCATCTCAAACCCGGCCAAATCCAAGGCATTTGGCCGTGGGAGGGGCCAGCATTCGTAGTGCACTGGTACTTCTGGATGTTTACATCTTGCTGAACAGTTATGTTATGACTTACTTGTTCAGGAGTGCTGTATTTTGTGATACTGTTTTTGAGAAATGTTCAAGAAAGACTTCATACAAATGAAAAATGTCCCTGACGTGCACTTCCCTTAATAGCCGTCTTTCTCTCCGAAAGTACACTTCTCTTAATGGCCGTCTTTCTCCCTGAACAGGGAAATTAAAAGTTTTTGCACACTGCTTTTTTTTGTAGTAACAGTGGGATTTGAACCAGCCACCTCTGCATTACAAGACCAGTGATGTAACCACTTGGCCACAGCTCCACTGACTTGGGTGTCCCTCCCTTTTGATTATACCCCTCCAGGTCTCTCTGAGCCACTCACAGCTTAACGCACTGTGATTGGCTCAGAGAGACCTGAAGGGGTATAATCAAAAGGGAGGGACAGCCAAATAAGTGAAGCTGTGGCCAAGTGGTTACATCATGGCTCTTGTAATGCAGAGGTGGATGGTTCAAATCCCACTGTTACTACAAAAAAAAACCTGTGAGCAAAAACTGTTTTGATTTCCCTGTTTGGGGAGAAAGCCGGCCATTAAGAGAAGTGCACTTTCGGAGAAAAAGACGGCTATAAAGGGAAGTGCACGTCAGGGATGGCCATCAAGGGAAAATGAACTGCAGGGACATTTTTCATTTGTATGAAGTCTTTCTTGAACATTTCTCAAAACAGTATCACAAAATACAGCACTCCAGAACAAGTAAGTCATAACATAACTGATCAGCAAGATCCTTTTTTTTTTTTTTTTTTACGAGCTGGCCGACTGGCTTCCCCTCCTAGGAAGGAAATGTTTTAAAGTTTTTTTTTTTTGGGGGGTGGGAGGGGATTGGTGACCACTGGAGGAGTATGGGGAGGTCATCCCCGATTCCTTCCGGTGGTCATCTGGTCAGTTTGGGCATCTTTTTGAGACTTGGTCGTGAAAATAAATAGACCAAGTAAAACCGGCCAAATGCTCATCATCGCCGGTTTTCTTTTTTCCATTATCAGCTGAAGCCGGCCATCTCGTAAGCACGCTCACATCCTGCCTTCACTACCCTGCCGACACGCCCCCTTGAAGTTTAGCCGCCTCCGCGACGGAATGCCGGCGAGTGTGTCCAAAAATCGTCTTTCGATTATACCGATTTGGCTGGTTTTAGGAGATGGCCGGCCATCTCCCGATTTGTGTCGGAAGATCGCCGGCGATCTCTTTCGAAAATAAGCCTGTTAGTCTCAGTCCGTCACTAGAGCAAAAACCACAATTGGTGGTACGAGTGACTTAGGTCTCCACAGAGGTATTGGATGTCTCACAAGTTTTGCAGATATCATTGGAGGCCGGAGATGCTATTTGGTTGTATCTGGTGAGGAAATTTTTTTTTACTAGTACATAATATACCTTCTCTAAAGGAGGAAATGCTTCTACAGGAAAGTACTAAGACCTCCAGTAAATATTTCTTAAACATCTCTTTAGCAGAAATAACAGGACTGTGTGGAAAATTCAGATTAAATCTTCTGATATTATTCTCCATATCAAGTTTTTTTTGCCAGTTTAACATTATCCTTTTGCAAAATTTGGGACAAAGAAGAGAAATCTAAATTTCCTTTTTCAAGTGCTTGAGTTTTTGCTGAATGTTCCAATAAAGTATTCTCATACACTGCACATTTTCCTTGAATATCTTTAGTCAATCCAGTTAATCAAGTTGCTTATTCATACATAGTACCTTGCCTTGCACAACTGATGGCATGATCTGGTCGGGAGCTGGGTCGGCACTGTCTGCACTTTGTGGGTCACTGCTGGTTAAAAATAAAATAATGGTGCCTCGGAGGTACAGCTGATTGATGTAAAATGTTCTCTACTGGGGCTCCCTCTGTGTACTCTTCTCCAGAGGAGTTACTTGAGATATTTATAATCCCCACTTTTTTCTTCCTATTACATCTGGATAAGTCCATCCATGGAAATAAAGATCACTTTGTATAATCTAATTTGTCTCACTTGTATTTTGCCACCTTTTGGGCACAAATCTCTTGTTTGTATGTATCCATAGACCTAAATGTTGTTGATTTTGCTCGTATGCAGATTCTGTTAAGGAGTGCTTTAAATTATCCAGTTTAACATTCAATTAATTTTGCTGTTCACGTATAATATTACTTAACTTATCTATAGTCAACAACATCAGGTCTAAAGAACATCTGATATGGACTGCATTCCATCTCTCTACATAATCTTTATCAACCAAATATTGTGGTTCTTTATTCAGATGGAGCCCCCTTGGGACCCTTTGAATTTGACAATATCAACTAAGGTCTTAGCATGAAACTCCAATCTGTTAATGTATTTTTGTAACCTTTGAATATCAGACCAATCTGTAGCTGTCCCTTCTTCCGGAGACACAAACTCTTTCAGTGGACTTTAATTCAGTAATGCACTCTGTTGACAGGCCCGATTTGCAGTCCCACCCAGTAGCCATTCTTCCCCTGAATTTGACAATCTGTATACTCTGGGGTATCCACTATTTCTGGGGTTTGAAAATATCCAAATTACACAACCCCCCCCCCCCCCACCCCCTGTTTTCAATAAACTAGTCAATATATAAAATCACAATAAAAATTTTGATGCTTGGAGTGAACAGTTCAATGCAGACAATCTGCCATGAGACAAACTATGCCATTGTAATGGAAGAAAAGGGAATAAGGAATACATAAACGTATAGGAATTGCCTTTCTGGTAGTGCTGGGCAAGCTTGTATGGTCTGGGTCCTGTATAGGGCTATCCAGTTTAGGATAGGCTGGGGTGAGGGGGGCTTCAATGGAAACTCCAGTAATTTGAAATGTGAGGAGAGTGCTGGGCAGACTTTTACAGTCTGTGTCCCACAAATAATAAAACTGATTTGGATAGGCTAGAGTGGGCTTCGACGGCAACTTCAGTAGTTGGAACCTAAGGACAGGGCTGGGCGGACTTCTATGGTATATGTTCCAGAAATACCAGAGAGAGATAATGATCATGTATTTTATATTGCATTCATTGTTGGTTTAATCGTGACTTGGTAATGTGTGACTGTTGAGCAGGCTGAATGGACCGTTCAGGTCTTTCTCCGAGGACAAGCAGGCTGCTTGTTCTCACTGATGGGTGACGTCCACGGCAGCCCCTCCAATCGGAAACTTCACTAGCAAAGTCCTTTGCTAGCCCTCGCGCGCCCGCGCGCACCGCGCATGCGCGGCCGTCTTCCCGCCCGAAACCGGCTCGAGCCGGCCAGTCTTCTTTTGTCCGCACTCGGTACGGTCGTGTTTTCGCCGTGTCGAGCCCCGGAAAGTCGACCTCGCGCGTCCAATTTGTTTTGAACGTGTTTTTTTCCTTCGGGAAAGCTTTGTCCTAGTCGGGAAGTGCTCCGGAAACCCCCCGTCGGGTTTCGTGTAAATCCTCCCCGTACTTCCAGCTTTTTGCCCCGGTAAGTTTTCTTTCGTCGTCGGGGTAGGCCTCTTTTCGGCCTCGGTCGAGATTTTTTCTCCCTCTAAATTTGGTGCTTCAAATTTCGCCATTTCGGCTTTTGATTTCGCCGGCGTGATTTTTCCGCCCATGACATCGAAGCCTTCCAGCGGCTTCAAGAAGTGCACCCAGTGCGCCCGGGTTATCTCGCTCACTGATCGACACTCGTCGTGTCTTCAGTGTCTGGGGGCCGAGCACCGCCCTCAGAACTGCAGTCTGTGTTCCCTGCTTCAAAGGCGGACTCAGGTAGCGAGACTAGCCCAGTGGAACGTGTTGTTCTCGGGCTCTTCGTCGGCATCGGCACCGGGATCTTCGAGTGCATCGACGTCGTCAGCGTCCAGACCTTCTTCCTCGGCCGCCCCTGCATCGAGTGCATCGAGGCATCGGGCCTCTGCATCGGCGCCGAGACATCGGATAGCTGCATCGACGTCGGTGGTACCAGGACCTCGTCTGCTGATGTCGTCGGACGGTGGTGCATCGGGTGGAGTGCAGGTGAGGGCTGTCCATTCCCCTGCTGGTGGCGGTGAGCCCTCGGGTGAGTCTCCGCCTACCCTGAGGGCTCCTGCGGTACAGCCCCCCCGAGATCGACCTTCTTCAGTCTCGGCCCCGAGGAAGCGACGGATGGATTCGACGTCCTCCTCGTCGGTGCCGGGGAGCTCCGGTGACATGCTTCGGAAGAAATCGAAGAAGCATCGACACCGGTCTCCTCCCCGTGTCGGCACCGAGAGCTCTGGGTCGCCGAGGGATTCGGCACCCAGCAGGCATCGGCACCGAGAGGACCGCTCACCCTCTGTTCAGGAGGTGTCTATGCGCTCCGCTCTGGACAGCCCGGAACAGCCTCCACGCCCGGAACAGGTACTGACGTCGACGCCTGCATCGACCTCTCAGCCTTTCTCTGCAGCCGCTCTAAACGAGAGCCTCCGGGCCGTTCTCCCAGAGATTCTGGGAGAGCTGTTGCGCCCTACCCCTCCGGTACCGGCGGTGCTTGCGCCACCGGTACCGTCGAGCGTGGCGCCGGCTGGCCCATCGCCCAGGTTGAGGTCCCCGACGTCGGTACCGCGTGCGGTACCGACCGCGGCCACCTCCCAGGAAGGCTCCCCGACTACGTCGGCGGAGGGAGCTTCGCCGATGCGGGCGAGGGAGTCTACCTCTCGACGCCCCCATCGTGGACGGGGTTCCACGGAGTCGAGCAGGGCGAGGTTGCAGACACAGGTCCGTGCACTTGTGTCTGACACCGAGGGTGAGGCCTCGTGGGAGGAAGAGGAAGATCCCAGATATTTCTCTGACGAGGAGTCTGAGGGTCTTCCGTCTGATCCCACTCCCTCTCCTGAGAGACAGCTTTCTCCTCCCGAGAGTCTGTCTTTTGCCTCCTTTGTCCGGGAGATGTCTACGGCCATCCCCTTCCCGGTGGTTGTGGAGGACGAGCCCAGGGCTGAAATGTTTGAGCTCCTGGACTATCCTTCTCCACCTAAGGAAGCGTCCACTGTTCCCTTGCACCATGTCCTGAAGAAGACATTGCTTGCGAACTGGACCAAGCCATTAACTAATCCCCACATTCCCAAGAAGATCGAGTCCCAGTACCGGATCCATGGGGACCCAGAGCTGATGCGCACTCAGTTGCCTCATGACTCTGGAGTTGTGGATTTGGCCCTAAAGAAGGCTAAGAGTTCTAGGGAACATGCTTCGGCGCCCCCGGGCAAGGACGCTAGAACCTTAGACTCCTTTGGGAGGAAGGCCTACCATTCCTCTATGCTCGTGTCCAAGATCCAGTCTTACCAGCTCTACACGAGCATACACATGCGGAATAATGTGCGGCAGTTGGCGGGCTTGGTTGATGCTCTTCCCCCTGAGCAAGCCAAGCCTTTTCAGGAGGTGGTCAGGCAGCTGAAGGCGTGCAGAAAATTCCTGGCCAGAGGAGTTTATGACACTTTTGATGTTGCGTCCAGGGCCGCTGCTCAAGGTGTGGTGATGCGCAGGCTCTCATGGCTGCGTGCCGCCGACCTGGAGAATAGAATCCAGCAGCGGATTGCGGACTCGCCTTGCCGTGCGGATAACATTTTTGGCGAAAAAGTCGAGCAGGTGGTAGAGTCTCTCCACCAGCGGGACACCGCATTCGACAAGTTCGCCCGCCGGCAGCCTTCAGCTTCTACCTCTACAGGTAGACGATTTTTCGGGGGAAGGAAGACTGTTCCCTATACTTCTGGCAAGCGTAGGTACAATCCTCCTTCCCGACAGCCTGCGGCCCAGGCTAAGCCCCAGCGCGCTCGCTCTCGTCAGCAGCGTGCGAATCAGCAAGGCCCCGCGGCTCCCCAGCAAAAGCAAGGGGCGAGCTTTTGACTGGCTCCAGCAGAGCATAGCCGACATCCAAGTGTCAGTGCCGGGCGACCTGCCTGTCGGAGGGAGGTTGAAAGCTTTTCACCAAAGGTGGCCTCTCATAACCTCCGATCAGTGGGTTCTCCAAATAGTCCGGCAAGGATACACCCTCAATTTGGCCTCACAACCTCCAAATTGTCCACCGGGAGCTCAGTCCTACAGCTTCCAGCACAAGCAGGTACTTGCAGAGGAACTCTCCGCCCTTCTCAGCGCCAATGCGGTCGAGCCCGTGCCATCCGGGCAAGAAGGGCTGGGGTTCTATTCCAGGTACTTCCTTGTGGAAAAGAAAACAGGGGGGATGCGTCCCATCCTAGACCTAAGGGCCCTGAACAAATATCTCGTAAAAGAAAAGTTCAGGATGCTTTCCCTGGGCACCCTTCTCCCCATGATTCAGCAAAACGATTGGCTATGCTCTCTGGACTTGAAGGATGCCTACACACACATCCCGATACTGCCAGCTCACAGACAGTATCTGCGATTTCAGCTGGGCGCACGCCACTTCCAGTACTGTGTGCTACCCTTTGGGCTCGCCTCTGCGCCCAGGGTGTTCACAAAGTGCCTAGCTGTGGTAGCAGCGGCGCTTCGCAGGCTGGGGGTGCACGTGTTCCCATATCTCGACGATTGGCTGGTGAAGAACACATCCGAGGCAGGAGCCCTGCAGTCCATGCAGATGACTATTCGCCTCCTGGAGCTACTGGGGTTTGTGATAAATTACCCAAAGTCCCATCTTCTCCCAGTGCAGAAACTCGAATTCATCGGAGCCCTGCTGGATTCTCGGACGGCTCGCGCCTATCTCCCAGAGGCGAGGGCCAACAACTTGTTGTCCCTCGTCTCGCGGGTGCGAGCGTCCCAGCAGATCACAGCTCGGCAGATGTTGAGATTGCTGGGCCACATGGCTTCCACAGTTCATGTGACTCCCATGGCCCGCCTTCACATGAGATCTGCTCAATGGACCCTAGCCTCCCAGTGGTATCAGGCCGCCGGGGGTCTAGAGGACGTGATCCACCTGTCCACGAGTTTTCTCGAATCCCTGTATTGGTGGACGATTTGCTCCAATTTGACTCTGGGACGTCCCTTCCAAATTCCTCAGCCTCAAAAAGTGCTGACCACGGATGCGTCTCTCCTGGGATGGGGAGCTCATGTCGATGGGCTTCACACCCAAGGAAGGTGGTCCCTCCAAGAAAGCGATCTACAGATCAATCTTCTGGAGTTGTGAGCGATCTGGAACGCTCTGAAGGCTTTCAGAGATCGGCTGTCCCACCAAATTATCCAAATTCAGACAGACAATCAGGTTGCCATGTACTATGTCAACAAGCAGGGGGGCACCGGATCTCGCCCCCTGTGTCAGGAAGCCGTCAGCATGTGGCTCTGGGCTCGCCGTCAAGGCATGGTGCTCCAAGCCACATATCTGGCAGGCGTAAACAACAGTCTGGCCGACAGGTTGAGCAGGATTATGCAACCTCACGAGTGGTCGCTCAATTCCCGTGTGGTGCGACAGATCTTCCAGGCGTGG
This sequence comes from Microcaecilia unicolor, assembly GCF_901765095.1. Lineage (NCBI taxonomy): Eukaryota > Metazoa > Chordata > Amphibia > Gymnophiona > Siphonopidae > Microcaecilia > Microcaecilia unicolor. The sequence continues at coordinate 215,033,394 of NC_044031.1, forward strand.
GGCACCCCCCTGGTGGATCTCTTCGCATCTCAAGTGAACCACAAGGTCCCTCAGTTCTGTTCCAGGCTTCAGGCCCACGGCAGACTGGCGTCGGATGCCTTCCTCCTGGATTGGGGGGAAGGTCTGCTGTATGCTTATCCTCCCATTCCTCTGGTGGGGAAGACTTTGTTGAAACTCAAGCAAGACCGAGGCGCCATGATTCTGATTGCTCCCTTTTGGCCGCGTCAGATCTGGTTCCCTCTTCTTCTGGAGTTATCCTCCGAAGAACCGTGGAGATTGGAGTGTTTTCCGACCCTCATCACGCAGGACGAAGGGGCTCTTCTGCATCCCAACCTCCAGTCCCTGGCTCTCACGGCCTGGATGTTGAGGGCGTAGACTTTGCCTCTTTGGGTCTGCCAGAGGGTGTCTCCCGCATCTTGCTTGCTTCCAGGAAAGACTCCACTAAGAGAAGTTACTTCTTTCATTGGAGGAGGTTTGCCGTCTGGTGTGACAGCAAGGCCCTAGATCCTCGCTCTTGTCCTACACAGACCCTGCTTGAATACCTTCTCCACTTGTCTGAGTCTGGTCTGAAGACCAACTCCGTAAGGGTTCACCTTAGTGCAATCAGTGCATACCATTACCAAGTGGAAGGTAAGCCGATCTCAGGACAGCCTTTAGTTGTTCGCTTCATGAGAGGTTTGCTTTTGTCAAAGCCCCCTGTCAAGCCTCCTACAGTGTCATGGGATCTCAATGTCGTTCTCACCCAGCTGATGAAACCTCCTTTCGAGCCACTGAATTCCTGCCATCCGAAGTACTTGACCTGGAAGGTCATTTTCTTGGTGGCAGTTACCTCGGCTCGTAGAGTCAGTGAGCTTCAGGCCCTGGTAGCCCAGGCCCCTTACACCAAATTTCATCACAACAGAGTAGTCCTCCGTACTCACCCTAAGTTTCTGCCAAAGGTTGTGTCGGAGTTCCATCTGAACCAGTCAATTGTCTTGCCAACATTCTTTCCCCGTCCTCATTCCTGCCCTGCTGAACGTCAGCTGCACACATTGGACTGCAAGAGAGCATTGGCCTTCTATCTGGAGCGGACACAGCCCCACAGACAGTCCGCCCAATTGTTTGTTTCTTTTGATCCCAACAAGAGGGGAGTGGCTGTAGGGAAACGCACCATATCCAATTGGCTAGCAGATTGCATTTCCTTCACTTACGCCCAGGCTGGGCTGGCTCTTGAGGGTCATGTCACGGCTCATAATGTTAGAGCCATGGCAGCGTCGGTAGCCCACTTGAAGTCAGCCACCATGGAGGAAATTTGCAAAGCTGCGACGTGGTCATCTGTCCACACATTCACATCTCATTACTGCCTGCAGCAGGATACCCGACGTGACAGTCGGTTCGGGCAGTCAGTTCTTCAGAACCTGTTTGGGCTTTAGGATCCAACTCCACCCCCCGAGGGCCCTGTTTGTTCTGTTCCAGGCTACACTCTCAGTTAGTTGGTAAATTTTTTAGGTCAATCTCAGTTATGTCCTCGCCGTTGCGAGGCCCAATTGACCAATGTTGTTGTTTTGAGTGAGCCTGGGGGCTAGGGATACCCCATCAGTGAGAACAAGCAGCCTGCTTGTCCTCGGAGAAAGCGAATGCTACATACCTGTAGAAGGTATTCTCCGAGGACAGCAGGCTGATTGTTCTCACAAACCCGCCCGCCTCCCCTTTGGAGTTGTGTCTTCCCTTGAAGTGTATTGTCTTGCTACATACTGGACTGGCCGGCTCGAGCCGGTTTCGGGCGGGAAGACGGCCGCGCATGCGCGGTGCGCGCGGGCGCGCGAGGGCTAGCAAAGGACTTTGCTAGTGAAGTTTCCGATTGGAGGGGCTGCCGTGGACGTCACCCATCAGTGAGAACAATCAGCCTGCTGTCCTCGGAGAATACCTTCTACAGGTATGTAGCATTCGCTTTATCTGCCATCATTACTATGTTTCTTTCAAATGATACATAAACGTATATTTCTGGTTGTATCCAAATACTAATCCTATATAATAATTCTCACCTCCAACGTTCTATGCTTGGGACCGTAGCTCCCTGGCTGCAGGTGGACTGCGAGGCAGACACGCACGGACGTCAATGACGTCAAAACAGCTGATTCCAAGGCAAGGAGAGAAGTAGGGAAACACGCGCAGCGTGTTTCCCTACTCCTCCTACTGCCTCAGAATCAGCTGTCACCCCCCGCGCTACGGCCCCCTCGAAACCCACCCCCTTCCTGAACCTGTCGATCCCCCCCCCCCCCCCCACCGAAACGCCGAAAACCGCACCCCCCGCCGCTGTTGTGCACTACCTGTGCTGACAGCCGAAGTGTTTTGCCCTTCGGGTGGGTTCCTCAATCATCTTCTCAGAAAGTTTAACTCCGTGCGTCTGACGTCAGATGCATGCAGAGGAACGTCCCGACAAGATGATTGAAGAACCAACGGGAAGGAAAGAACAACACTTCGGCTGTAAGAACAGGTAGCACAACAACGGCGGCGGCGGCGGGGGGCAGTTTTCGCCGGAACGGGGGGGGGGGGGGAACGACAGATTCGCAGAAGGGGAGGGTTCAAGGGAGCCGTAGCACGGGGGGGGGGGGGGGGGGGGGAATTGCCTGCCTAAGGCCCATTTCCTTGCCTACAGAAAAGGGTCTTTTTTACTAGTTACATATATCAGAATGAAATATGGGTATCGTGGTTTCAGAGCAGTGGAAACCGTGCCTATACTCTGGTTGTGTATGTTTCAGATAGCACAGCTAACATTAATATTAATGTAATTTGTATTCTACTAATACCTCACATTTCTAAGCGGATCACAATTCACAAGAAGCTGGACATATCTAGGAAGTTAAAATAGTAATTAACAAAACGTATATTCTCATATAAAATCTACTAGTCTGTACAATTATTTAGATTGCAAAACCAGAAATTTAAAATAGCTTGAAATAGAAAGTAAGAGTTTGAACATCTTTACCAAGGTGAGCTGCTTGAAAAGGAAAAAGTGTCAATCTATTTTACATTTTTTAAAAGAGGAAAAGTAAATAGAGATGTTGATCTTGTAGCTCAAATTTTTGAGAGAAGGTGAAATGACCTAAGAGTGGAGCTTAATCCATAGATTACTTTGTGAATAAGACAGTAGAATTTAAATTGAACTCTAGCATGAACCATTAACCAATGACTTTTTACAAAGAACGGAGATACACTTTCAGACAAAAATGAAATGGAAAACCCAAGAAAGCAGACACTGAGCTATGCAATACTGAATAAAGAGAAATACCAATTAATTTCTTCCTCTAATGCAGTTTCAAAATCTGACTTTTTTTTTTCATTTTCTAAAAAATCATTTTTGTTTCCTGTTGCATTGATCCTGGCCTATCTTTAGTATGTCCTCTTGTTTTCACTTATTCCTTTCCAGGATCTCATTACCATTTCATTTTTCTTCACTCTCCCTTCCCCCATCTTCTTTTCTTTCCTTACCTCTGTATCAGAAAGTGATCCTTCTGGTTATTTCTTTTATCTTTTTTATCTAAAGTTTTAATCCTCCTCCCCCTCCAGTCCTCGTCTCTTTACTTCCTACACTTACTTCTCTAGTCCTTTCATTCCCACCTGTTCTATTCCTTTGCCAGCTTCCTCCTATTTCATCTTTCAGTCACTTTCTAGTGCCTCATCTCCTACTCTGCCTCTTAGTTCTCAGCTTTTCTCCACCTCTAGTCCCCTTCCCCCCTTTACTTCCACAATTCTATCTTCTCTCACCTCCTTCAAAGGCCTGTCCTATTCATTGATCTTTCTCGTCATAGTTCTCTGCCTCTTTCTTCCTTTTCCCCAGCATCTGCACACCTATCTCCTTCTCAAATATTCATTTTCTCTGCCTTTACTTCTCCTTTTCTCCAGCAGCATCCCTCTGCTCCTCGATCTCCACACTGTACATTCCCTTGATTCCTCCCTCCCGTGTCTATTCTTTCTTTTCACTCACCAGCATTAAATCCTTCTCCCACAATCATCCCCCTTGACCCACTCCCACCATCAGATCCTTCTCCTGGCAGTGTCAGCCTACTTGTTTCTCTCCCCCTTTTCCTCCTCCATAATCCAGTATCTCCCTCGGTCTCCCTATTCCCCTCATCCTGCATCATGCCCCCCTCCCCTCAAACAGTCCAGTCATGGCTCTTTCCTATTGCTGTGACATTGCCAACACCAAAAAGCAGTGCACCATAGTGCCTCACACTAACATAAAAGAAGTCATTAATGGATCCTGACCCCTCTTGCTACACTTCCTGTTGCCATGTGGGCATGACCTGGTAGTGCCTGGGTATGTACTTCAGTGCAAGAGTCTATGGTGAGTTGCTTTTTTTTAGTGCTGACACTATCATGGCAACAGGAAGGAGCTGTGACAGAAGGAATTGGTGTGTGTGTGTGTGGGGGGGGGGGGGGGGTGAATTCTGGATAGAAAGGGAGGTAGAGGTGCTGGACCTCATTAAGGTAGGGAGGGAGTAATCCTGCAGTGTTGGAGGGATGTAATTGCCTACTCCACCTCCCTTCCAAAAGAAAAAAAAAAAAACAGAACAAAAACTATGCCTATGGTTCAATCCATGCCCTACTTTTGTCCTGGAATGTCTCTTCTCATTGTGAGTAGGGCATATTCTTGGGCTCTTGCCCTGACAGTCGCTGCCATTTTTCAAATACTGACCTAAAATGTCTTTTCTTTAATAGTTGATGTAGTAAGTGATGTTCTTTAATAGCTGGCGTAGTAAGTCACTTATATCTTTATTTTAAAGGAGCGCCTAATGGATGATGGACTCGATGATGATGGCGGGGAAGATGCCACCGAAGATGCTAATGTAGCACAACAGCCTGGACTTCTTGCCTCGGCTTGGTCTTTCATTACTACCTTCTTTACTTCACTTATCCCTGAGGGGCCTCCCCATGCTGCTAATTAGACTTACAAGGAACTTTGTTGGCAGCATATTGGCTGCGAGAAGTATTTTAAATAACAGTGCAATTTAAAAAGAAATTATTACTTAACTTTTTTGATCATGATGTATAAAAGTGTATGTGTGGTTTTTTTTCTTTTTCAGCTCTCTCAAATACAAATATTATAAGCACAAGAGAACTACTAAAAGGCTTTTTTAAAAAAAACATTCCTTTGAAAAAAGGAATAAAATGTAATAATACCTTGTCTTCCATGCTTTATTTTAACCAATTTCAGTTATGTGTTGCCTGCAAAGAAGTGGTTGTGTAGATTTTGTTTCCTTTAAAGAGCTGTTTCAGTATAACTAAATCTCAAGTTTGTTTTTGGAAATGCAAAGGATTGACTTCTTTTTATAATTTCATTTTTAAATGAAAAAAGTTACATTTCGCATCTAGACTTTGTGTGACATCATAGATTAATGACCACATTGGAACTTTCTCTTGCTTGCTTTTATCTTCTTATCTCCTAAAGCAATATATATTGTTTGCAAGATCAAAATTCCTCTGAAAACTACTAAGCTGCTTTTAAGCAAGTAGAGTATGCAGTTCTGTTTTGGAAAGGATTACCTTTTAAATAGAGCACCTCTTTAAAATGAAGTACTGATGAAATCTGATCTCATTGTAATTGTTTCTGATATATGCATTATTTTTTTATTTTTATTATTTTAAATACAGATATACTGAAAAGTTGCGATGTGTAACTATAGCCTTTTTAAAATAAAGAAATCTGTTAAACTATTTATATATTAGAACTGTGTGTGTTAAATATTTGTGTGTATGCCTAAAGTTATCTATGCAGTAAGGATGCATCATCTCAGCCAGTCAGTTGCCTTAGTAGGAGGCAAGTGCCAATCTTAAAAACCTGCCAGGACCAGTGTCATATCTGTAATGAAATGTACGTATTGCACGTAGTGTGTTTCTCTGAACTCGTGATACTTACGGCTCTCTCTCTCTCGTGCTGCTCTCTCTCTCACGAAGTAAGTTCTAATAGTATGCAATACAAATAATTTTGAATTTTTCCATGCTTAGCTAGAAAAACTATCTTGTCCTCTTGGCATTTCAGTGAACTGATCTTAGAGACCCTAGTATTAACCTCATGCACATATTTTGACTAGTTTCTTTGGGTTGTAGCCAAAGGTCTGTGGTGGTAGTTCATATGGGTTGGCCATCTTGGAGGGGAGTGAGGCACAAGCAGGATCTGAACAGTGACATTAATGGTTATGATTTTAGAACTGTGGTATATTGTTTAGCAAGGCAAAAGGTGCCAGTTGCCTGGCACAAGAATGTAAGTATTGTACTGATTGAAGGAAGTTCAATCACACAACTTCCAAATGGTCTGTGACACATGGGTAAAATAACCTGTAATTTAAAAAAAGAATTCAAGAATGTACAGTTCAGATTTTTTTTTATTGATTTTATGCTTTTCCAGCGCATCTCATCTTTCTTATACAATCTGAAGTTCTGTTTTTAATGTCTTTTTTTGTACATCCGATTGGAACAAATAAAGGGAAAAACAATCGTTTTTGACATAGTCCCATATATGTTGATAGTGGTTATTGGAGAAATTAGGCCACAACTTGATGAGAAATATTTTGGGACTTAAGCAGAACATGTTTATTTTAGAAACACAGTAATACATACAGAAATTTGAAACTTAGGAATGGAATTGAAACTGTTGGTGATCAGAACTTGGAGGGCAATGAGCTAGATGGTTGCAGACCACCTGGAAAAGCTGGAACCCTACCAGCTAGTTATAGTGCCTTATATAGCATTAAGACCTATCCCTGAAAATCCTCATTGGGCCAGCAAAGGGCAAACTCTAGTTAGGTACAGTACTTAAATCTAGCTACTGCAGGGCTCTTATAAAACATATTAACACAAAAGAATTGTATACAAGTAACACTTGAAGAAACCTTATACTTTCCACCTGGTTCGATATAATCATTGTTCATGAACAGCAACAGGAAAGAACATTGCTGCACCAACAGCTTGAAACAAGCTCTTAGTAGTGAGGAGTCCAGAGGGGAAAACAAGCAAATAATAGTTAAAATTTAATGCCAAGAAGTGCAAAGTGATGCACTTGGGGTGCAGAAACTCAAAAGAGAGATACCGAATAGGAGGGGAGAGATTAGTAAGCTTGACTCAAAAGAGAGACCTTGGGGTGTTGGTGTCAGAGGATATGAAGCTGAAGAAACAATGTGACATGGCGACAGCTGTGGCCAGAAGGATGCTAGGCTGCATAGAGGGGTATAACCAGCAGAAGAAAGGAGGTGTTTATGCCCCTCTACAGGTCATTGGTGAGGCTCCACTTGGAGGAGTATGTTCAGTTTTGGAGGCCATATCTTGCTAAAAAGACTGGAAGCGGTGCAAAGAAAAGCTACAAAAAATGATATGGGATTTGCGTTGCAAACCGTACGAAGTGAAACTTGCCGACCTGAACATGTGTACCTTGGAGGAAAGGAGAAACAGGGGTGACATGATACAGACCTTCAAATATTTGAAAGGTATTAATCCACAAGCAAACCTTTTCTGGAGATGGGAAAATAGTAGAACCTAGAGGACATGAAGGTTGAAGGGGGGCAGACTCAGGAGTAATGTAAGGAAGTATTTTTTCATGGAAATGGTGGTAGATATATGGAATACCCTTCCGCAGGAGGTGGTGGAGATGAAAATGGTAATGGAATTCAAACGTGTGGGATAAACACAAAGGAATCCTGTTTAGAAGGAATAGATCTACGAAATCTTAGCAGAGATTGGGTGGCAACACCAGTAATTGGGAAGCAAAACCAGTGCTGGGCAGATTTATAGGTCTACGTCCTGATTATAACTGAATAGATATGGATGGGCTGGAGTGTAAATTTTAAGGGGCTTCAGTGTTAGCTTCAGAACGTTTAGTATAAGAACAGTGTCGGGCAGACTTCTACGGTCTGTGCCCTGAGAATGGCAAGGACAAATCAAACTTGGGTATACATATAAAATATCATGTACCATGTAAAATGAATTTATCTTGTTGGGCAGGCTGGATGGACCATTCAGGTATTTATCTGCTGTCATTTACTATGTTATGTTACTATGTTAATCCAAAGAGAGGGTAATAGCAAATTTCTTGGAAAGAACTAACAAATACCTAAGAAAATACTCATGAAGGCCCCAAGGATGGTTGACCCTCTTGAAAAAAAAAATTCAAGTAGCCATCTCTATTGCTCTAAAGTCAGAGACAAGATATACAGGAACAGCCCAATTCTCATCTAAAGTTTCCAAAATCTCCGTCAATTTAGCTGTTCTCAGACATTGGAGACAAGTCAGTTCCATGTCCATCTTGCCCTTTCTTTAAAAGTAAAGGGCAATGGAGAATAGTGAAAAATAGAAAAAAAAAATGAAAAAATCTGTACCATGAGGAAAGGCATTTTGAGAAATAAAGCAATAAAAATACATGTGCTGCGGAGAGCTCACTGGATGCGACCACTCTGCTCTGCAAAAACAATGAAGACTGCTGGTCCCGCGTAGTCATGTTGAATGAGAAGGCACTCATGCATGCATGGTGGGATGCTGCAAAAGGCTTCCTAAAACTATAGAATGCTGGGTAGCTTCCGCATCAGGCTCCAATGGATGTCACTGAAATGTGAGAAACAATGTCCTGCTTGCCCTCGAAGAATAAAGAAAGTTTATACTCGGTGGATAAATCACTCAAAAAAGGGGAAATGCCCCTTGATCTCAAAATAGTGAATGTCAGGCCATTGTTAAAAAATGTTAAATTAGATCATACTGTGGTTGATAATTACTGTCCTATTTCCTCATTACCCTTTCACACAAAAATGATTGAGAAAGTTGTGTTAGGGCAATTATATGATCACCTTCAGAAATATGAGATACTGGCCCAACATCAATTTGGTTTTCGTAAAGAACATAATACTGAGACACTACTGATATCCCTTGATGGCGTCAAGGCAGGCTTTGATAAAGCAAAATGCTTTTATTGGTTACTGTAGACATTTTAGCAGCCTTTGACACCATCAATCATGACATATTATTTAACCATTTACAGGCCATGGAATTAGTAGGTACTATACTGTGCTGGTTCCAATCTTTTTGGAAGAAAGGGGGTTTTGTGTATTTGATGGCAATGACTGAGATTGTACCTTGCAGAGCAGGTGTGTCTCAAGGTTCGTGTCTTTCTGCAATTCTTTTCAATCTTCTACCACTCTGTTCGTTATTAAGATGTCTTGATGTGCAATACAAATTTTACGCAATTATATACAATTTTTAATTCCAAATCGAGAGCTCTTTTGATAGCTTTGCTGTGTTGTGCTTATGTCTTGCTAGCATTAACCAGTTGATGGAAGGGAATCACTTAAAACTGAATATTTCTAAAACATAAATTTTGATACTTTCAGGCTCTTTCGATACTGTTGCTCCCAGTTTATTTAAAATGAACTCGGTTAAGATTCCAGTTTTGAATGAGATCAGGGATTTTGGGTTCCAGTTGGACTCTGCACTCACTATGAAACAACAAGCTCTGAATGTGGTTCACAAAGTTTTTTTATTTTTTTTTTATTTTTTATAAGGTTAGAACAGTAAAGCGTATGAAGCCGTACATCAATGATTTGAATTTTCGTAAGATATTCCAAATTGTTTGTCCATTAATGGACTGTTGTAATGGTCTTCTTATTGGCATTACAAAGAATTCACTTAGGGCTTCTTTTACAAAGCCACGCTTGTATGTTTTACCAACACGTCCCCCGAGATCTTCTCAGAAAGGCTCCTTGATGTGCCGTCTTATTAATTGGTGCAAATGGAGGCGTGTAGATCCTCCATTTTTTATATTACAGGCCCAAAATTATGGAATGTGTTACCCATTGAACTTTGTATGATACAGAATCACAATTTAAGAGAGAATTCAAAATCTATTTCTTTCTCCAAGTATATGGAACAATGAGAACATAGCTGTAATGTGTTATTCATAGTTTTGCACAGCTGATTTTTTTGTCTTGAAGATACATTTTGTATGTTGTTTGTAATACTTTATTATGCATGTGATTTTGTTCCTTGTGTAGAAGTTTTAAGATAATGAGGGTTATAAGGGTTATAAATAATGTTATCATTAGCATTTGCAAATCAGAACAGCTTACAAATATTTTCCAAGAGAACTCATTATAAATTAAAGAAATGATGATTATACAATGGATTCTCAATTTTAATATTATGGGGCTCATTTTCAAAGCAGAAAAATAACCAAAAGGCAGCACAAAGTGACAGATGGACTTTTGTTTTGCCAGAATGTCCAATCACTATTTTCAAAATCCATTTTAAAGACTTTTTCTATGTAGTTCATCTGCAGTATATCCAAATCGAAAGGGGGCATGTCGAGGCAGGATTTGGGGTTCACAAAACGTGGACATTTTTTTTGCCATAACGGAACAAAGCAAAAACGTCCTGGGCTAAAAGACATTTTGATCTAGACCTGTTTCAATCACGACTAAGTCACAAAAAGGTGCCCTTAAATGACCAAATGACTACTAAAGGGATTGAGGCATGATCCCCCTGCCCCTTACTTCCTCAATGGTCACTGACCCCCTTCCCGGCCTTCCCAAAAATGTAAAAGAAACAGGAGGGGGGAGGAGGAGGGGGGAGCAATAAAACTGCAGACACTGCGAGAGGGCAACAATAGGGGGGGGGGGTTCAGTTCCTAATGAAGCGAATGCGAAACAGGAGCTCGCTGTAGAGCGAACCTACTAGAAAACGCCCAAAAAGATAAGTGCTAATAGCTGCATATAAAATTTAAAAAGTGTAAGCGAAAAAATGTGGCTTCTGCAACCAATGCTAACAGTACTGACTCAGTCCCTTGTAATTTGGCTTTAGACCACTTCATTCAACTAAGACAATAACTTAGTAGTAGAACCAGATGAAATAAAAGGAATTGAAAATGAGAGTATAAATTCAGCTAAAAAGTGATCTGACTTTTAGCTGAATTTTGTTAGGAAGTTGTTTCCAAACAATATCTCTGGCATTTAGTTGGAAGTAAGAACTAGAGAAAGTTGTCAGGAAATCAAGGATATGCCCTCTCTCATGCATTGGTTGCATAGTAAACAGAGTTAGTGACATGAATATAAGACTGATACAAAATCAGCCACATCAGGGTCTGTCTTATTCTCCAGGTGTAAATTAATATCCCCCAGCATCATTAGTAGTCAAAATGCATTGCTTGTTAGGATTTTAAAAAAAAATCAGTAAACTCTTGCTATGTACTTTCCCAAGAACTGGAGGCTGATATACTAAAATAAATTTCAATGAACCTAAAAAAGATAAATCTAATAACTTACAGGAAAACATTTCTAATCCTGGAATAGAAATGAAATCAACTAAGGTAATAGTAAAACAAACAAAAAACTTTATAAATTAAGACTAAACCCTGCCCTTTTTATCAGGTCTAGGAGACTAAAATGTTTTAGCCTGAAGGGCATATCTCAGGTAAAACAAGAGTCATGTTTTTATTAAACCAGGTCTCAGAGATGAATTCAAATCATACTCGTGAATTGCCTTTCAGGTCTCTTATGATGATACCGTTATTGAAGACAGATCTGGCATTGAAAAACAGGCAGGGAATAGGAAGATAAGTTGAATCAATAGCTGGATTTATCCTTACCAGATAATTAAATCTAAAATCAATCCTGCATCTATATTCTTTCTTATACCTGCCAAAAGAGTGTTTGCCTACAGTGAGTTCTATAGGTTTGTTAAGAAAGAAACAATGGTCTAATGATAAATTTCAATAAATTGAACTTTGATGAGAATGTCTTGTATGAATCATAAATATGATAAATATCATACATTACAGCCCACCCAAAGAAGTTATCAAACAAGGAATTCTCCAATGCATAATTAACAATTTAAGATGATAAAAATAAAAAAACCATAATTAAATAAAAGTCCAAAGCATACTAATCTCTGTTAAGCATTAAAAAGTAATTTGCCCAAAATGTTGCCCACAAAGGGGAATACTAAGGAGCATTACACACCCCTTAGGCATGCTGCTTTGACGGTGTAGCTCAAACACAGCCCGCTTTTGTGCTGCAGAATGTCGGCTGGTACTCATGACATGATGGAGGAGAAGCGGGGCTAACGCCACACTGCAGACTTCCCAGCAAACAAGTGGAGCCTAATAAACATTCAAGAGCAATGAAATCTAAAATCACAAAGAGGCTTATTTTCAAAGCACTTAGCCTCCCAAAGTTCCATAGAAACCTATGGAACTTAGCCTCCCAAAGTGCTTTGAAAATATGCCTCTAAGTGAAACAGTCTTTAGTTGCATGTTACTATATTACAAGCATTGAATTGTTCTGTTGGACATATTTCAAGTTTTGCTCTGTTGGATATACAATAAAGGTTTTTACACTAAGAGGTCCTTTGTACCACAGAGTTTTTCTATTTTTGAACTAGGCCTCCCTTTGTCATTCTTCTGCTGTCCCTATTTTTCTCACACCTTTTTTTGTGGGGTACCTGTTCTTTTGTTTTTGCCTAAATATTGTTCTTACCCACAGAGGTGATGAGAAAAATCTGTGTCCTGTTCCTCAAACCTAAGTTGAGCCCTGGTCCATTAGAGTACTAAGTGAGATCACATTCTGTCCATCAGGGCATGTTATATCCGCAGTGGTTTAGAGTTCCCATCTGCAGCACCATCCTGCATTTTGTTGCCTTGCTAGGGGGTTTAGTTCTGAGAGCACTCTCTGTAAACCTGGAAGATGTAATAGGGCAATTTGACAAATTAAAGAGTAGAAAATCACCTGGATGGGATAGTGTACATCCCAGAGTACTGATAGAACTAAAAATGAACTTGCAGAACTATTATTAGTAATATATAATTTATCTTTAAAATGGAGCATGGTACTGAAAGATTGGAGGGTGGCCAATGTAACGCTAAATTTTTCACAAGGGTTCCAGAGGTGACCCAAGAAATTATAGACTAGTGAGCCTGATGGCCAAGAAAAATGGTAGAGAGTATTATAAAGAACAAAATTACTGATCATACATAGGCATGGATTAATGGGACAAAGCTAACATGGAATTAGTGAGGGAAAGCTTGACTCTCCCATCTCCTGCATTTCGGTAAGTGGTTGATATTGTATATCTGGATTTTCAGAAGGCATTTGTCAGAGTACCTCATGAATGACTCCTGAGGAAATTAGAAAGTCAGGGGATAGGAATCAGTGTTCTATTGTGGATTAAGAATTGGTTAAAAGATAGAAAACAAAGAGCAGGCTTAAATGATTAATCTTCTCAACGGAGAAGGGTGAATAGTGGGGTTCCCCAGGGGTCTTTGGTGGGACTGCTGCATTTTGACATAGTTATAAATGATGTGGAAACTGGAATAATGAGTGAGGTGATTAAATTTGCTGCCTACAGAAAGTTATTCAAAGCTGTTAAATCACAAGAGGACCTAATGAGACTGGGCATCCAAATGGCAGGTGGATTTTGGATGTAATAGTTCAAAGTGATGCATCTAGGGAAGAGGAATCCAAATTATAGCTATGTGAAGCAAGGTTCCACATTAGGTGTCACTGCCCAGGGAAAGGATTTATGTACCATCATTAATTATATTTTGAAACCCTCTGCTTAGTGTGCAGAAGTGGCTAAGCAATCCTGCAGAAGGACCTCTGTTGGCTGACACACATATATGGGAGTGGAGTAGATATTGCACAGTTCACACAAGAAAATGTTTATGAACAACTGGGAAAACTGATCGTGGATAAGCTATGGGGCTAGATGAGATACATCTGAGGATATTGAAGGACCTCAAAGAGGTTCTGGTGGGACATGGCTATTCATTTTGGATGTTCTCATGTATTTTTGAACAAGAAACTCCCCAACATATTTGTTGTTCAAAAATGACTGTGAGATGGATAGTTTTTGGACGTTATGAGCAGGATGTTCTAATTCTGAATTGAGAAGAGTAGCAACAGAATCAGGCTCTTCAAAGAACAGACCAAGGACATCGAATATTGAAATCAAGTTTTTGAGAGAAGACTCTAGACGGTACCATGTTTCAGCACTGGGAGTGTCTTCTTCAGGCGTCTACATAAATATAGGGAAAGATAAGAACTTCTTTACATAAAAACATTGAAAAAAATAGAAAATTAAAAAATTTAAAAGCAGATATTAAACAACAAAGGACAAAAGTGGAGGAGTGGCCTAGTGGTTAGACCACCGGTCTTGCAATCCAGAGGTGGCCAGTTCAAATCCCGCTGCTGCTCCTTGTGATCTTGGGCAAGTCACTTAACCCTCCATTGCCTCAGGTACAAACTTAGATTGTGAGCCCTCCTGGGATAGAGAAATATCCAGTGAACCTGAACATAATTCACCTTGAGCTACTACTGAAAAAAGTGTGAGCAAAATATAAATAAATAAAAAGATAAAATTATTGTGAGGTAATGAGATATCAAAAAATATAATAAAACATATGCTACAACATATAAATGTGGTGAAAAATGAAAAGAAGAAGAAAAGCATCTGATGATGTACATTGTTATATGGACAAAATTTGTCCTTTATTCCATTTATGTAATAATGTATGATATGCAGTGCTTTTTAAACAATTGTTTCCATCACATCCACCTTTTTGTCATTATGCCACAATGTATATTGCTTACTGCATTTATGTAACAATAATTGCTTGTTACATTTTGCATACACATTATAGTAACACATGTTTTTTTTACCTCTTTTCTTCTTTTGTTTTTTCCTTGTTTTCTTTTTTCTTTTTCATTATGATATATTTTTTATTTCACACCTACCATCCAAATTGCCAGTCAGTATAAACCTGCTTGTATTTTAATAGTTGACAGCATAAACATGTATGCATTTTCCCTTGTATGATCATACCTATCATTTCCAAATACGTGCCTATACCCTTATTCCAAACTCCATTTTATCACCCCACATGTTCATGTTTCATATTTTTTTATACACTGTCCCTATATCCATTCATATATACACTATTTCTCAGATATTTTTCCTTCTTTCTATACACACGCAATTATTTATACAACACTTTTTTTTAACTTCATATTTCACTTATACTCCCCCTAGTGGACACTTTATTATCCTTCGTTTCAGTTTCTACCCCATAACACTTCACTTTTTTTACATGTACTGCTGTGGCTTAAACAACATTGTCTGGTGTACTTTTCCCTACCAATTCATCCATCCACACACTCCTTTTTCATTCCAAAATTCGAGTTTATCAATTTGTCTTAGACATCTATTCGATTGCTATATTTATTATTTTTTTAATCTTCTATGGCCCATCTATTCATCCAGATCTTTCTTGTTTTTCTCCTCTACAGTTTGAGTGCATTCTATTTTCTACGCTCACCTATTACTCGATTCACTACTTATATTTCCAACAGGAATCATCTCTACACACTCTGATTTCCATTACTTCCCTTCCTATACTTACCATCATTCTGTTTATTTTCTTACCGCTGTTTATTTTCTCATTCATTTCAAACACGCCATCCTCAATGCACCATACCTTCGTTGATATTCTCTGTGCTGTCTTCCTACACATCACCAACAACACATGTGCCTCTTTTTGGTGCCTTTTTGCAGTCGTTTAAACCCACTTGCATACAGTAAATGTTTTTCCTACAAACGAGTGGCGTTTAGAAGCCTGTTCTATACTACATTCTAGTTCTACAAAGGTCTTTTTAAAGGTAAGAGCCCACCTCGTTGCCTATCCTACTTCTATTTTGCCTGTCACCTATCTTTTAATAGTTTGTTCATCCAGTTTCATTGCACGACACATTCCCGTCTGCACGTTTCAATCATTTCACACTTTCCTCCACTTTTTCCTGTCAGTGTTTCTACAAGGCCGGGCACTTCCACAGCCTTTCTTCTAATCTCTCAACTAGTTTATCATACATTTTCCAACTTGCAAGCTTTCTTCTCCGTTAAGTTAAAACCATTCATGCTTTACATCTTCACTATCTTTCCTTTCTCCGCACAGTTCTTACTGCATTTCCCTTTGTCTATCGTTTATCTTCAACACAAGGTAGCAGTTTCTTTATTCCTTTCACCCTTAGAGTCGTTTTGTTCTACCATACCGGTCACTGGTCTCTATATATGTGCAGCTTGCAATGCTTATCTCATGCATATTTTAGTATCACACACCGGTTCATTTTATAGTTACTATCGTCATTCTCCATCCAGGTCTGTTTTCTTCTCTCTAGGTGCGACCATCTTTTCTCAAAAGCATGTGGCGTTTATCTCTTTGAGCCACCTCTCACTATTTGTTCTACACTTACATTACTCTGTTCCCTTTATGTACATTACATTCCTATGGCATTTACCATAAGTACATAAGTATTGCCACACTGGGACAGACCAAAGGTCCATCAAGCCAAGCATCCTGTTTCCAAAAGTGGCCAATCCAGGTCACAAATACCTGGCAAGATCCCAAAAAAGTACAAAACATTTTATGCTGCTTATCCCAGAAATAAGCAGTGGATTTTCCCCGTCCATTGTAATAATGGTCTATGGACTTTTCCTTTAGGAAGCCATCCAAACCTTTTTTAAACCCCACTAAGCTAACTGCCTTTACCACATTCTCTGGCAACAAATTCCAGAGTTAAATTACACGTTGAATGAAGAAATATTTTCTCTGATTTCGTTTTAAATGTACTACTTTGTAGCTTCATCGCATGCCTTCTAGTCCTAGTACTTTTGGAAAGAGTAAACAGATGCTTCACGTCTACCCATTCCACTCCACTCATTATTTTATAGACCTCTATCATATCTCCCCTCAGCTGTCTTTTCTCCAAGCTGAAGAGCCCTAGCTGCTTTAGCCTTTCCTCATAGGGAAGTCGTCCCATCCCCTTTATCATTTTCGCCACCCTTCTTTGTACTTTTTCTAATTCCATGATATCTTTTTAGAGATGTGGTGACCAGAATTGAACACAATATTCAAGGAGCAGTTGCACCATGGAGCGATACAAAGGCATTATAACATCCTCATTTTTGTTTTCCATTCCTTTCCTAATAATATCTAACATTCTATTTGCTTTCTTAGCCGCCATAGCACCCTGAGCAGAAGGGTTCAATGTATCATCAACGATGACACCTACATCCCTTTCTTGGTGACTCCTACCACGTTCGGATGCACTAAACATCCTACTTTTCAATTATGTCATTAGATACATGATTTCTCCTTTTGTTTCTTGACCTATTCTCTTTTCTTTCCTTTTATTCAGTTACTAGTAAAACAGGCCCGTTTCTGACACAAATGAAATGGGCGCTAGCAAGGTTTTCCTCTGAGTGTGTATGTTTGAGAGAGAGTGTGTAAGAGTGACTGTGAGAGAGAGAATGAATGTGCAAGTGTGTGTGTATGACAGAGAGAGAGTGAGTGTGGGTGCGAGTGTGTCTGTGAGAGAGAGAGAGAGTGTGTGTGAGACAGTGTGAGAGTGTGTGCGCGATACACAGTGTGAGACATAGAGTGTGTGAGAGACAGTGTGTGAGAGTGAGAGAGAGAGAGAGAAAGAAAGACAGACATTGACTGTGAGAGTGTGTGCCAGAGATACCTCCCCCCTCCTCTGGTCTCAGGACCCTCTCCCCCTCTCAGGTCTCTGGACCCCTCCCCTCTGGTCTCAGGACCCCCTCCATCCCCCCTCTCTGGTCTCAGGACACCCTGCACCCCCCTCCCCCCCAGTCTCAGGACCCCCTCCCAATGTCTCCCCTCTTTCTTTCTGCAGCCTTCCATCCAGTGTCTCCTTTTTTTTCCATACCCTTCCATCCAGCGTCTTCCCTCTTTCTCTCCCCATCCTTCCACCCATCTACCCTCTCTCCTGATCCTTCCATCTAATGTCTCTCTCACCCTCCATCAGGCATTGGCTATTGGCTCTGCAGCTGCTCCTCTCGTCTCTCACATCGCTGCGCTCCTCCGGGGTCTGCTCCAGGGGCAGTGACATGAGAGGCGAGAGGAGCGGCTGCAGAGCTGGCAGCCAATGCCTGATGGCTGCCTGCGGTGCCGCGCTTGCTTTTTAAAAACATTTTTGGTGCTTTAATTAGCTCTTTTTGTTTTTGTAGTGGCCACTGCTGCTCAACAGGAGAAGCAGCAGTGACCGGAAATGGGAGCTGGCGCTGCGTGTTTCGCGGGAGATTTGGCAGGTCTGTGTTGGGTGGGTGGGTGGGTGACGACCTCGGGGGGTGGAGGGGGAGCAGTGGCTGTAGTGACCTTGGGGGGGGGTGGAGGGGCAGTGGCATACCAAGGGGGGACGGTGAGGGCGGTCCGCCCCGGGTGCACGCCGCTGGGGGGTGCCACGACACGCCTGTCGGCTCCGAGTTAGCTAACTTCGCTCATTCGCTGCAGCTCCCTCTGTCCTGGAACAGGTTACTGCAGCGAAGTTAGCGAACTCAGAGCCGACAGGCGCGCGCTGCGGCACCTCCCCTAGCGGCGTGCACCCAGGGGGGGGAGGTGTCATTTTGCATTGGCGATCAGCCCAGGGTGCCATCCAGGCTAGGAATGCCACTGTGGAGGGGGAAGCGCTGGTGACCTCGGGGGGGGGGGGTGGAGGGGTGAGCGGCAGCAGCGACCTCATGAGGGGGCATGGCGGCTAGGGCGGCAGGGGCGCCCTTGCCCCAGGCCCAGTCTCTTGGCGGCCCTGGGTGAAGATGTTGGTGCGTGTGGAGGAAGGGCTGAAGCTGCTCCTGCAACGTTCCAATGTCTCTTATTGCGGTAACCATCTCCTGACTTCAGGCAAGCAGGCTTCTACTGCGGGAGAGTGACGTCAGGAGATGGTTACGAACACAGGTAGCCTCATTGGAACGTTGCAGTAGCAAATTATTATATTAGATTATTTCATCTCCTCTCACAAATGTTATGTCTTTCACTTTTTAGTTTGTTTCTATCTCTCTCATTATGCACTTTTTTCAGACCACAACTCCCTTTCAAGAAGAGACTTACTCCTGAATACTTTGTCCACATGTTTGTTCAGACAAGGTTAGTATTTGTACCACTTATACACATACAGCCATGTTCCCGAACACGTCATTTTTTAAGATTGACATTTGTTCATATTTTCTGCTGTCCAAATTATATATATTTTTTGTTATTATTATTTAAGTATATTTTTTCTTCCTCACACCAGTTATTTTACCACATATAGACCCAGTTTCATTTTTATGTATATGTACATACATATACACATATATGTATTTGTACACTTCCATTTGCTCCCAAATTTTGTCCATATAACAATGTACATCACCAAATGCTTTTCTTGTTTTCATTTTTCACTGTATTTTCTATTTTGTAGCATACTTTTTATTATATTTTTAATATATTTTTTATTAAGTATTTTGTTATTTCATTATGTCGCAGTAATTTTGTGATATTTGTCCTTTGTCATTTAATATCTGCTTTTCAATTTTTTTTAATTTTCTAATTTTTTCTATTTTTATATGTAAAGATGATCTGATCTTTCCTTATATTTATGTAGACTCCTGAAGAAGGCACTCCCACTGCCAAAACATGGTACCGTGTAGAGTCTTCTCTCAATAAACTTGATTTCAATATTGGGTGTCCTCAGTCTGTTCTTTGAAGAGCCTGATTCTGTTCCCACTCTTCTGCTCCTGAGATTGTCCGTGGGACTTTGTTCTTTCCACTTTTGTGGTTGCATTGCCAATTCTGAATTGGACATTCTTTTAAAAATGTCCCTCCATATTAATATGTTACTAAGAAACAAATAGTATGTTAGGAATTATTAGGAAAGGAATGAAGAACAAAACTCACAATATTATGATGCCTTTGTATTACTCCATGGTGCTGCCACACCTTGAGTGCAATTTTGGTCACCATATCTCAAAAAAGATATAGTGGAATTAAAAAAATAAATAAATAAAGGTACAGAGGAGGGTGACGAAAATGATAAAGGGGATGGGATGAGTTCCTTATGATAAAAGTGGTCTTCAATTTGGAGAAAAGAAAGCTGAGGTAAAATAGGATAGAGGACTATAAAATACTGAGGGGTCCTTTTCCTAAGATGAGCTGTGCTAGTGCAGGTGTGTGTTTTGGGCGCATGCAGATCCATTTTTCAGCGCACCTGTAAAAAAGGCCTTTTTAAAATTTATGCTGGAAATGGACGTGTGGCAAAATAAAAATTGGTGCATGTCCATTTTGGGTCTGAGACCTTATTACCAGCCATTGACTTAGCGGTAAGGTCTCATGCGTTAACCGTGCGGTAATCGTCTACATGCATAGAATGATGATTATGCCTGGTTTCTGCACTGCGCAAGAAAATAAAAATTGTTTTCCGGTGCATCTAGTGGGCATGTTTAAAAAATGAAATTACCACAAGGGCCATGTGGTAGCGGGGTGGTAATTCCAAATTGGCACATGTTGGGTGCATGTAGGTTCCTACACGCCTTAGTGAAAGGGCCCCTGCGTGGCGTAGAACAAGTAGATGTAAATCTCATGTGTACTTTTTACAAAAGTACAAGGACTAGGGGGAACACAATGTAGCAAATTTAAAACAAAAAAGAGAAGTTATTTCTCCACTCCGTGTGTAATTCATTGCCAGAGGAAGTGGTTAGCATAGTAGGGTTTTTAAAAAGTTTGGACAATTTCCTAAAAGAATAGTCCATAAGCCATTATTAAGATGTACTTGAGAAAAATCCACTATTTCTACCTGTGATAAGCAGCATAAAATCTGTTTTACTCTTTTGGAATTTTGCCTGGTACTTATGACCTGGATTGGCCACTCTTGGAAACAAGATACTGGGCTTGATGGACCTTTGGTTTGTTCAAGTATGGTTTGCTAGTGATCCTAGATGGGAACTACATATTAGCATAACTTGTGACACATACTGTGATAAGGCAGGTAAACATGACCCTAGACAAAGGCAGCCAACCCTAGAACTACCATACCCAGAATCCTTTGGGAGACTGAAAGAGAGGGGTGGACCCAAAAACATGGAAGGGACCTCTGCAGGAATGGAAACAACTCCAGGAATTGGGGGCCAGTTACTCCGGCTACCAGCAGAGGGAGCTGCAGTCAAGAAGCTCAATTTCCGTGGTTGCGGAATCAATATATAATGCCTCCCAGCTGTGAGGAGGAGAGGGCGTATCTCCTGAAAGCTCTCAGGAGTGTGGGAGAGGAGAAAGTCTGAACCTATGGAGTATGTGGAGCAACAAAAGGACCTGCTTCCAGGACTTCCCTGCGTAGAAGAATAAGCCAGCATGGACTGGGAAAATACAAGAGCCAGCCTTGCCAACACATAAAGGCAGTTGTGGGAGGCCACAGGATTTTTGGTTACTGTGGAGTGGGAGGTGAACTGCCAGCCCTGCTTGCTGCAGGGCGGCAGGAGTGCTATAATAAGAAAGGTGATGTGCTCATGTTGGGGTTTTTTTTGCTTTTGAACTGAACTTTGTTTAAGTTGTTGAACTGACTTTACTTAAGTTAGTGAACTGAACTTTAATGGACCTTTTGAACTGAAGAGAAGATTGGTGGTGGATTATGTTTTGGGGAACTGGGTTTGCATTAAAATTTCTTTTTGTTTGAACTGAGTTTGGCTTAAGGTGTGGTGCTGCACCAGAACCCTGCGCCCAGAATGGGGCTTCTGGTTACCTCCCCAAAATAGAAGAGGAGGACCCCTTTACAATACAGAACATAGTCGCCAGACCCTCATCTAATACAGAGTAAGGAAGCAAATTAGACATGAAAAAGTGTAGACAAAACTAAAATGGAAACATCAAGAAAGCCAGATTCTATAAGCAGTGCAATGCTAGGAAAAGAGAAATCTGTGTTTCCTCCTGTACTGTGCAAAATATAACAGAAAGTATGCACAGTTCCCAAAGCTAACACACTCTGACATATTGTGTGATGGATAGGAAAACTATGAACGTGACAGTTGCGGCTGGGAAGGGGGGAAAGGGGGTCTGTGTGCAAGTTGGGCCAGGGGCCCACAAACCTGTGATCCATCTCTGGTCATGGGGCCTTCCATCTTGCAAGTATTGCTAAAAGCTCTTGTGGTCCTGCCCCTCAGAAACAGGAAATGTATTTCAGAGGGATTGGGACCGGCAGAGCCTTTAGCAGCACACACAATCCCCCTAATTCTATAAAAGTCGCCAAAACTTGTGTGCACAAATTTGGCCATGCATCCAATTTGCGCATACAGTTTAATTGAATGAATTAATTATTGCCAATAATTGGCTTTTAAATAAGGGAAAGGGGGAGGGAGAGGGAAATGGGACTTGATATACTGCCTTTCTGAGGTTTTGCAACTACATTCAAAGTGGTTTACATATATTCAGGCACTTATTTTGTACCATGGGCAATGGAGGGTTAAGTGACTTGCCCAGAGTCACAAGGAGCTGCAGTGGGAATTGAACTCAGTTGAACTAAGAAATTATTGGCACAGATTTAATTGGAATTTACGCTCGTAAATTTTGGCATGACAAAAAAAAAAGGGCACTGAAACGGGAGGGTTAAGGGTGGAACAGGGGTGTTCCTAGCATTTACCCACATTGCTATAAAATAAGGGGGGATATGCACCAAATTTAGGGCCCTGTTTGCTATGCTACGCTAGCATTTTTAGTGCATGTACAAAATTAACACGTGCTGTGTAGGCACCCATAGGAATATTGTGGGCGCCTATACAGTTAGCGCGCACTGAAAGCACTAATGTGCCTCTAGTGTGGCTTAGTAAATGGGGCCCTTAGGCATGTGCATTTGCACCACATTTCAGTTGCTGCAAATGACTATGCCTAAAATTAGGCACCAATCTCGGGCATAAGCACTGTTCTATAAACTGCACTTAACTTTTGAGTGCGGCTTATAGAATATCACTTTTTTATCCACCATATATAGAATTCACCCCAATGCAGAAGCCCCCCCCCCCCCCCCGGCTTTTCTCTGCTTTATTGCTGCTGCTGCTACGTGTCCCAGGAAGTAGCTTAGTGGTGGCAGCAGGTATCTGGGTCCAGAGCTAGGACTGATGGCATTTTCTGCACAGCTCTTGAGATCTTCTATTAGGGAATCTGGTCTTCAGATTCATTGCCAGGAATAAAAAACCTTAAAATATTCTGGTATTCCTCCCCCACTAGAACAAACATGTTCAGGGACTCAGTATCAATCTGCTATCAAGTTCCAGCTAATCTCATAGCACTACTAACAAAAATTAAATGGGGACAGAGATGCCTGCTGAGGATAACTGCCTAGTCAATGAAGACCCTCAGGCCAAAAGTGAACCTGATTATCCCACTGCTACCGCAATATGAAAAAAAAAGGGATCCGTCACGTGATGTGCTTCCTTGCATCACTCCCTGACATCCACTAGTGGTTAAACCCTTGGCCACCTGAGAATCTCAGCACTGTTCAGCACTGCACCTTTGCCCCTACTGAAACAACTTCCACCCATCAATTAGGTTCCCGCTTGCCTGACAAGTTCCTACTTCACAAGTTAATTTCCTAGGGTTTCTGGGCACACCAAGACCTCACCACAATCTAAAGTCATGATTCCTAGAAAGAAAAATACCCATAGACCCTTGACTTCAAAACACTGAAGTGTTTGATTTTACCTAGGATTCTAATCTGTCTCAGATACAGAACTAACAAATTAAAAAGTTTATTATTAAAGATGAAAAATGAACTGGTAAAGATTCTAATGCACAGCAAGGGGCATGCAAAATAAATAGAGATTTTACCCAGGAACCACTCATACTTCATCTTAACTTGTCTCCAGAGTTAAATTCTGATAATTTTCAACCCTTCTGTCTTATGCTGTCCCAGGGACAGACTCGGAGCACTGTTTAATCTTTCTGGCAGATTTGTTTCTGCCAGTTCCCAGCTGCTTTTATCTCAACTGAAAAACAGGGATTTTTTTTTTTTTGCCAGATTCTTCATCTAATTCTCAGCAGTAACTGATTTATTTTTCAATTGCCA
Source organism: Microcaecilia unicolor (assembly GCF_901765095.1). NCBI lineage: Eukaryota > Metazoa > Chordata > Amphibia > Gymnophiona > Siphonopidae > Microcaecilia > Microcaecilia unicolor. The sequence goes on from NC_044031.1 coordinate 215,057,285, forward strand.
GAAGTGGTATCTCTAGACAGAAATATTTGGAAGGCTGCAGGGGGCCACATTAATGTGACATTTCCACATATCACATCCACCCCTAAAGCACTGTTCCCAGGTTTTTAAATTGGCTATAAAAATTACAAGGCTCTTCTATACAATTTGAAACTGGCTAATTTTGTTTTCTAACCATCCAGTAGAGCTGCCATTAAAATTATTTGATAGCATCACACACCCTATAAGGCTGTGAAGTTTGAAGCCTATAGAGAATAGCACACAACCTTAATAGAAACCCTGCACCTCCTGTTCTATAACACTCTCCATGCATCTACTGAAGTTCTCCAAATAATATATGTGGAGCAAAGCAACTTAGCATACAAGAAAAATTATATATTAAAATTCTGGTCTCACCTCAGTAATGGCAACACAAACTGCTTCTATTCTGAGCCACTTTAGGGGTCCTTTTACTAAGGTTCACTGAAAAATGGCCTGTGGTAGTGTAGACACGGGTTTTGGGCGCACGCAGAATCATTTTTCAGCGCACCTGTAAAAAAGGCCTTTTTAAAAATTTTTGCCGAAAATGGATGTGTGGCAAAATGAAAATTGCCGCGCGTCCATTTTGGGTCTGAGACCCAAATAGACCCAGCCATTGACCTAGCGGTAAAGTCTCATGTGGAAACCAGGCGGTAATGACCTACATGCGCCAAATGCCATTTGGCGCATGTCCAATACATGTGGCAGAAAATTATTTTTCAGTCACGTATCGGCTGCGCGGAAAAAATGAAATTACCGCAAAAGCCACACAGCCATGCGGTAACTCTATTTTGATGCACGTTGGGCGCACGTAGACACACGGCTTAGTAAAAGGGTCCCTTAGTGAAGTAACAGAAGAAAGACCTACACAGCAAATGTGCCATAACAAAAAACAGTATTAATTCCCAGGACTCAAAATAGCAACAACCAAGACTATACCAACCTATAGTTTTGCCCTGTGCAATTTGTTCATTGGCATCCTTTCATCCACAGCTAATGAGAGGAGATGGTAGGATGGAAACAATTTTTGCGTCCCCCTCTATATTTGTGTTCTGTATGGTCACACTGCTCGCACACCCCTTGGTGTGGCATAGACAACAACCTTACTTATGAAAAGGCAGCAATGCTAATGTTACACCTGGCCCTAGAGTTCCAATATGGTACATGCTTTCCAAGGCATGTTTAAACATGTGGATAAAGATTAGGCAGTTAATATAGGTTGTCTAGATTTTCAGAAAACTGTTGACAAAGTTCTTCATGAGATACTCCTGAGACAATTAAACAGTCATGGGATAGGAGGCAAGGGGGCTAATTTCTAAAGCACTTAGACTTACAAAGTTCCATAGGTTACCTTGAGATGTATTTTCAAAACATTTAGGGCCCTGTTTACTAAGGTGCATTAGCGTTTTTAGCGTGCACTAAAAATTAACGCATGGTAATACTAGAGACACCCATAGGAATATATGGGTGTCTTTAGCGCTAAAACACTAGCGCACCTACAGCGCGGCTTAGTAAACAGGGCCCTTAGACTTACAAAGTTACATAGGGGCCCTTTTACAAGCTGTGGTCAAAAAGGCCCTGTGGTAGCAGCGGTGGTTGATTTTGCCGTGTGCCAGGGCCCTTTTTACTGCAGTGGGTAAAAAGCCCGAAAAAAACACATGGCCATGTGGTAAGCTTGCACTTACTGCGTGACCGTGTGGTGTGGGAGCACTTACTGTGACCCACTGAGATGGCGGTAAGGGCTCCTGCGCTACTGCCGGGTAACCTGCTGCGGTGTATTTTTTAAAATCCAGCAGTGCCGGAAATATCACGTGCTGAAGGCAGAACTAACGCTGGTGGCCGCGTTGGGCTGGCGGTAGTTCCAGGTTGCTGTTCGACAAACCTTTAGTAAAAGGCCCCATAGTAACCTATGGAACTTTGTAAGCTTAAGTGCTTTGAAAATACACTTCTATGTTCTATATGGATAGAAAGCAGAGAGTATGCATAAATGGCCAGTTCTCTTAATGGAGGAAGATAAATAATAGTGTACCATAGGGACTGGTGGTTTTCAACATATTTATGAATGATCTGGAAATGAAATGATGAGTGAGGTGATTGAATTTACAGAAAATTCAAAATTAATCAAAGTTGTTAAATTGCATGGAGATTGTGAGAAATTGCATGATGATCTAGGGAGACTAAGAGACTTGGCATAAAAATAGATGAAATTTAATATGGACAAGTACAAAGTGATGTATATAGGGAAGAATAGCAAATTATAGCTTCATAATGCTAGGTTCTGCGTTAGGAGTCACTACCCAGAAAAAGATCGAGGTACCATCAAGGACAACACATTGAAATCTTCTGCTCAGTGTGTATGTGGTGGTGATGGTGGTGGCCAAATATGTTAGGAATTATTAGGAAAGGAGCAGAGAATAAACCAACCTATTATTATGCCTCTGTATTGCTCCATGGTAAGACTGCACCTTGAGAATTGTGTGCAATTCTGGTCGCTGTATCCCAAAAAGATATAGCAGAATTAGGAAAAGTACAGAGAAGGGCACCCGGAATGATTAAGGAGATGGAATGACTTATATGAATGAAGGCTATTGAGGTTGGGGCACGTCATTTTGGAAAAGAGAGATGGCTGAGGGGAGAAACCAGGGTGCTAAGTGGTGGAATTCACTGCCAAAGGCAATCAAGAGTACATAAGCACATAAGTATACAAGTATTGCCATACTGGGACAGACTGAAGGTCCATCAAGCCTTGCACTCTGTTTCCAACAGCGGTCAATCCAGGTCACAAGTACCTGGCAAGATCCCAAAACACTACAATACATTTTATGCTGCTTATCCTAGAAATGAGCAGTGGATTTTCCCCAAGTCATTCTAATAATGGCTTAAGGACTTTTCTTTTAGGAAGCAATCCAAACCTTTTTTAAACCACGCTAAGCTAACTGCTTTTACTACATTCTCTGGCAATAAATTCCAAAGTTTAATTCCACATTGAGTGAAGAAATATTTTCTCTGATTAGTTTTAAATTTACTACTTTGTAGCTTCATTGCATGCCCCCTAGTCTTAGTATTTTTGGAAATAGTAAACAAGCTATTTACCTCTACCCATTCCATTCTACTCATTATTTTATAGACCTCTATCATATCTCCCCTCAGCTGTCTCTTCTCCAAGCTGAAGAGCCCTAACTGCTTTAGCCTTTCCTCATAGGGAAGTCGTCCCATCCCCTTTATCATTTTTGTCACCCTTCTCTGTACCTTTTCTAATTCCACTGTATCTTTTTTGAAATGTGGTGACCAGAATTGCACACAATATTTGAGGTGCGGTCGCACCATGGAGCATTATATGTGGCTTTGCTCCATATATAGTCTCATTTTTGTTTTCCAGACCTTTCCTAATAATACCTAATTTCTATTTGCTTTCTTAGCTGCTGCTGCACATTGAGCAGAGGGTTTCAACATATTATCAACGATGATACCTAGATTCCTTTCCTGGTTGGTGAGTCCTAATGTAGCCACATTGAGCCTGCAACTAGCGGGAAAATGTGGGATATAAATGTATTAAATAAATAAATAAATAATGTGGAACCTTGCATTATGTAGCTATAGTTTGGGTTCCTCTTTCCCACATGCATTACTTTCCACTTGTTCACATTAAACGTCTTTTGCCATTTGGATGCCCAGTCTCCCAGTCTCGTAAGGTCCTCTTGTAATTTTTCACAATCCTTTTGTGATTTAACAACTTTGAGTAACCACGTGTCATCAGGAAATTTAATTACCTCACTAGTTACTCCCATCTCTAGATCAGAGTCAGCCTGATTACTTGGTATTTCATAAAAGACTGAAAGCCCTCCTCTTTGAGAGATTCCTATCCTTTAATGGAGTATTTTAGATTGCAACTGGCCATTAATGGTCTATATTTGATATTTTGTTTATGGCTTTGTAAACTTTGTCTGTTGTTTATTTAGAGTTAGCCACATTGTTCGGGATAATGGATATATATATATATATATATGTCAAAAATAAATAAATAAAAGACTATAAGATCCTGAGTGGAGTGAAACAGGTAAATGCAAATTGCTTTAAAAAAAGTACGATGACTAGAGGACCCAACATAAAGTATATTTACAACAATTAGAGAGAATATTTTTTCATGCAAAGCATAGTTAAGATCTAGAACTCGTTGCTGGAGGATATGTTAACAACAATTATTAAACCTGGGTTTAAAAAAAGGTATGGACTAATTCCTGGGGCGAAAAGTCTATAAATAAGAGTTTATAGACTTTTCGCCCCAGGAATTAGTACCAATATACTTAATAAGAAGGTAGACCCAGGGAAAGTCACTGTTTATCCCTGGGAGTAGGTAGCATGGAATCGAGCTGCTTTTTGAGATCTGCCAGGTACTGGTGACTTGCATTGGCCACTGTTCGAAACAAAATGCCAGGCTAGGTGGATCTTTTGGTCTAAGCCACTATAGCACCTCTTATGTTCTCATATCTTCCAGGGATTTTACTTTATGGACTATAGCTCATTCAGAAGATTGCAGTCAAGATGTTGTTGAGGGTTCATAATTTTAATCAGGCTTCCTCCTTCTGGCATCACAACACTGGCTCCCTGTCTTTTATCACATTAAATGTAAATGATTGTTACCCATTGTACCCTATTCTCCAACCAGCTTCTGTACTTATCTAATCAGTTGATTCCATATACTCCTGTACATTTCCTCAAATCCTGTCATGCCTCTTTAGTTACCATTCCATCTGTGCCAGTTTTGATTTATTCGCACACTGCCTGATTTAACTATGCTTATAGAATGCTGAGCATAGATTTTACAAGTAAGTAAAGCTGCTCTGGAGCAAATCAAGGCAGCATCTGTTGTTGCCCAGTTTATCACAGTTAAAAGCACAAAAGGGGTCAATTTTAGAAAAGTCACAGAGCAAAAAAGATAATTAGCTAGATTTTCAGCTGAAATACGCCTAAATCTAGCCTATCATAAACCCATTCTAGGACTGTCTCTTGAGCTTCCCAATATTGGCTAAATTTCTGCGCCTTCTGCAGTCTCAGCAATCCATCCCTTACTCAGAAGATATTTTCCCTCCTTATTCAGTGGCTCATAATTTGTTTTTCTATTCTCAAGGCAGTCTTATTTGCAACAGTTCATGGGGGCACTTTCTTTCACCGTCTGATCATTTTTTAATTAGATTTTTGGTTAAGGTCCCAGTGAATCTCAAAGACATTAAATACCATAATCTGGCATGTATTCATTTTTGCTCTATGTATTAATAGCATTCATATTACTTAGAAATTGGCCCTTCTGGAGTCCAATTTAATTGATTAAATCAGTGGAACAATAACCTAAAATACTCTATAGCTCCTCAGGAAAAATCCCTGTGACTGAAGTAGCCAGGAAAAAAAATAGTATGGTGTTATGCTGGTTTACGGCTACTGAAACAGCAGGATCGCCATCTGGCATATAAATGAAAAAAAAAAAGGTACATCCATGGGGAAACTTATTAAAGAGAAAGTACATGCCAAGTACTTTAATTTAGAGATAAACAAAAGCTAAACAAAACAGTATCACCAAGCATCTTGTCCCTGCTGGCATTGGCATAGATGCTACAAGATTGTTCATGGCCTTTCTTCTCAAACTCATTTAGTTTATCTGATTTGACTGCAACAAGCTCTGGTCACTTTTTTTTTTTCATAGCAAATTGGCCATGATTTGGCCTTCTTTTACAGATGATTTTTTTTTTTTGCTGAGATCCTTCCTCTTATAACTTGGGTGATTCATGCCCAGAAACCTGATATGAAGGCACTAATTTTAAAAACCTTTGATTGTTTTGCTGAACTAATTATGGGGTGGTTAAAAGGGTTTAAACTAGGTGACTGCTTGTCTTGTAAACTTGTAAAAGTGGGAAAAGATGTTCTATTTTCCTTCACTGCTTTTGCCGACTCTTCTGTGAGACGAGGAATGCCCCTGCTGAACCTCTTTTAAAGAAACCAGGCTTTGATTCTAACACCCTGTCTTTCTGTTGTCTGGTGTTTGACCTTCCCTTTCTTTGGAAACTGATAGAGAAACTAGTTTATAGGCTGCTGGTGGGTTATCTTGAAAAGGTTAGTATCAATTATACTTATCTGGTGGTTTTGATGGCATCTTGCTGTATACTGTAGAGTTTACCAGTTCCAGTTTTCTACAGAGTTGATTTTTCACTAACTCACATAAGATATTCTCTTTTGAGTGAGCAATCCCTGAGGCAGGTGGGTGTTTCCTGTCGAAACATGGCCCGGTGTCAGGTCTTGTAATGAATGGTGCCGAATAAAGACTTGTGTACTTCCCGTTTGGCTGGAAGGGTCTAATTAGTTCATTGCCATGTTTCGGCATTTGTGTCTGCATCAGGAGTCTTTCTACTTTACTTAAGAACAAATGAACATGAAATTAAACATCATACATATTCAAACTGACATACATGTTTTAAAAAATAGATTTAAAAGGGAGGTGTGCTATGTAACAATAAAAAACTCTAATCAATAATAAATATCAAGAAATGATAAAAATGAATTAACAATCATATGATTATCAATAGAAATCAAACAAAATAAAACATGGAAAAGAAAATAAGATGATACCTTTTTTATTGGACATAACTTAATACATTTCTTGATTAGTACTGCCATGTCATGAGTCCTCTAGCAGCTGCTCTGGACATCCTACAAAGTGAAACTAAATGTTACTTGGACTTTTTGGTGCCTACTTTGGACATGTTGAAAACAAAGCTGAATAAAGTTGGTACAGACCTTAAATATGCCTCACTTCTGGTTTATGCACTTCAACATGGGTTTGAAGAGTGTTTTGGTCATTATCTTGATCACGAAGATTTGATTCTGGCCGTAGTTATGCTGCCACAGTTTTGTCCTCGTTGGGTGAAGGTGATGAAATGAAGAAGAAATACAAAGAACTTCTTTTTGAAACAATGAAGTCAGTGAAGCTGTCATCAGAGCAAACTGCAACAGCTTCATCGAGCAGTGATTGTGGTGATGAAGATGACTTTTTCTGTTTTCAGAATGTTGATGGCAGTGACAGAAGTGATGTTGCTGCTGAATTGTACATATTTCTAAGTGAAAAATCTCATGAAGTAATCAGTGCATCACAATTTCCTCATATCAAAGCACTGTTTTTGAAGTATGGGTTTGCCTTCAAGTGCTCCAAGTGTTGAAACGCTTTTCACCATAGGTGGACAAATTATGACTCCAAAAAGATGCAGAATGACAGACAAACATTTTGAAATACAATTGCTCCTTTGTTGTAATAGGAACTGTTTTAGTTAAAACATTAGCAGGTGTTATACTTCAAAAATAGTATCTTGATATGAGGAATGTGTCATTGGACCTGTTTCTAAATGACATTTGAAAAACTGGAACCCTATGATCAACCATTTTTGATTGAACAAGTTTTTGTTTCTTTGCTGGCATTGACACCAGAAGAAGGCTCTGCCTGGTGCTCCCTACACTGAGGACTACTGAATATAGATAATGTTTGATTGATTTCTACACTGCTCATATGCTCATATTTTCATGTTTTTTCCCTTATTTGATTTAAATATCTCAGTAATTGTACTGAATCCCCAGTATTTGAGGACTTGAGAATTTTCTGTTTAGATGTTTTCTTCGATAATGGATGGATTTCCAATTGCTAGAATTAATTTTATATAATATAATATCAAAAACAACTGTATATATCCAAGAATTGAAAAGTAACTAAAAGAAACATTACTTTCATTAAACAAGTAATTAGTAACTGTAATATATTACTTTTTCCTTGCAGTAACTAGTAACTTTAATATATTATTTTTACAAAGTAACTTGCCTAACACTGCATATAGAGCAAAACACAATTTGCATAATCTGTTATATTTCATTCCCATATAAACTGTCTGGTCCCTTGACAAGTGGTGTTTCATTCTTGTAAAGTGAGTAAAAATGAACAATTAGACTTACAGACTGGGACTATTTATAAAGATAGGAATAAAGAAAGTTCTCCACAAAAGAGGAAAACTTGTTCATAGTGACCAATCAGATTCCTTGTTTCATTCTCCCAAAGAATAAAAGATGAAACTTGATTGGTCAGTATGGGCAGTTTCTCCACTTTTGTGAAGAACTTTTTTTGTTTTTGTTTATTTTAATAAATTGGCCCCAGTGAACCAAGGCACCTTTCTATGCACATTCCAAATGAAAGCTAAAAATAAAGAGCATATAGAAATGACACAGAAGTGCAAACTTTCTTCAGAATATAAAAGGATTATAAACACAGCCATTTAAACTCAAAGTGTGGCCTGCTGCCTCTTTTAGGATTCTGTGCTTGGAGAATTTGGAAAGTAGCACAGTTGACATGATTTGCTATATTTCATGCTCATGTCTAACACCAGTTCTGGCAGATGTACATTCCAAACACTGACAAACTCTAATCATGGCAGAGAAACTAAAATGACTTTTTCTACCTTTGTTGACTTGTCATTTTTCTAATTATGTTGGTCCCAGTCTCTGGTTTATGCTTTCCTCTATCAAGTCCCTCTAATTGGACCAAGAGGGATCCAAGATGGAGCTGTTATGAAACACGTTGGTGGGAGCTCCTCTTGCTGTGTGGTGTTCTGGCATCATTGATCCTGCTGCCTACGAGGCAAGAGGTAAGGGTGTGAGCCGGGGGAATCCCTATGCACCCCGGACTGTACCTCAATTTTGCCAGACCACTTTACCGGTGGGGAGAGGGTCTCAAGTTTCATCTTCTTCTTCTCCTTCCACTTCCTCCGTGGTGGTGACAGCGGAGAGCAGTGAAGACCGGGCTTCATTGAGCCCAGTCAAGAGAGTACCTCTACCGCGACCCAGAAGCAGTACACCCGTGGCTGGGGTGAATGGTTCTAGCCCAGTATGGGTGCTTGATCTGCTTGCATTAGAGGGCCCCCTACTGACAGTTTCAACTCCCCTGGGAGCTGCTGTGGAGCATCCTTGCAATATGGGGAGGCAGCAATCACAACAGGCTGTGAAAGACATCTTGCAGTTCAAGGAGAAGGTTGCTTCATATTTGGAGGTCCAGGATATCAAGAAACTAGGTGGGGTGTCCTTAGAGTCACTCTGGGATGCCATTCATGGCTTGAATGACTCCTTGCTGAAGCTTTCTGGGAAAATTTGTTTCGGATTTTATTCTTTCTGAAGTTGTTGTGGCTAATTCAGAGAAATTAGACCAGCAGGTGACCAAGGTGAATTCTCTGGAGAATAATGTGCAGCAAATGCAGCAGCTGACTACTGCATTAGCTGAAGATAAGACATATGAGCATCGTAGATTGGAATATCTGGAGAACCAATTTAGATGTTTCAATTTGAGACTTCTTAATAATTTTCCAGAATTGCCTTCGATGGCCCCAATTGATACGTTTAAAAAAATGTCTTATGGAGATATTGGGGCTGATATTCAGACCACAGGAGTTAACATGGCTAACTCCCGCGGTCACCGCTAAACCCAGATATTCAATGTCGGGCTGTTTACGGTGATCAGCATTGAATATCTGGTTTATTTTTGGCCGGTTAGAGGATAACAAGCTATGTTGTTCTTCAAACTGACCTGGTTATCTTCTAACTGGCCAATGATATCCCACATAGTCACATGGCCAAATATAGCCGCTAAAGTGGGACTGATAATCAGCAGGTAGGCAGTTATGTTGGCTGATATAACCAGCTATCTACTAGCTGCTAACCAGTGATATTCAGCAGAAGCTAGTTGGCTATCCCCTGATGAATACTGCCATATAGCTGGTTATGGGAAATTTAACCGGCCAGGTGCCAATCCTGGCCAGTTAAATGCTTTTGAATATGGGGGTGGGGGAGGAGGACTGAATATACTATCATAGTCACTTCCACTGATACAGCCCAATATTTCTCCATAGGGAGACATTTGGATGAGAAGGCCACACAGGCTAAAGGAGCTGCAATGAATTTAACAAAAGTTTTGGAATCTTCTCTGGAGGTCTTCACACAGAGAACAACCTTGATTGTTACTTTTGCCTTTGAATTTATTTGCAATAATGTTTTTCATCTTTACTTCGGACACATGGAGGAACAGTTTTTGGGCTCAAAAAAGTGTATTTTTCTTGATTTGGCTAAATACTCTCAAAAAAGGTGCCAGGAGTTTCTGGCTTTGAAGCTTATGATTTTGGCCCTAGGGACATCTTTTCTTTTATGTTTTCCTTGCCAATTGTATGATAGTTTTTGAGCGTAAGAATTATTTGTTCTTGGATCCCCAGCAGCTGTTGATATTTATTCAAGCTAAGGAGGAAATAAAAGTCCATACTGGGTTCTCAGGGGTAATAAAACACTAAAAGTGTGGGCCCGAGTATTAAAGGTGGGACTGTGTCTTATTATGATACATTCTTGTATTTATTTCCTGGATCTTGGATCTAGTGTTCCTTATGTTGTGCACAAATGTTATCTTCAAATGTTTTGGAGATAGACTTTGTTTCCTGTGTTTTCCTTTTGCTATTGATCTTGGATCTAGTTTTCCTTATGTTGTGGACGAATTTTATCTATAATTTTTTTGGAAATAGATCTTGTTTCCTGTGTTTTCCTTTTGCTATTTTGGTAGGGGCAGAGTGAGTTCATCAACTTTCTGTGAGTTCCACTGGCACGGCTGAAAAAAATCCTCATTAACTGGCTGCTGGCTGTTTTCAAGTCCCATAGCAAGCAGCACTGCCTCTGTTTCTGGTTTTATTCCAACCAGGGGGAGCAAGGTAAAAGTTGGATCCCCCAGATCCTCTGAGTACTAACTTAAAAGTGAACTGTTTAGACAGCTGCTGCTTTCGGTATGCGGCGAACCCCATGCTAATGTAATCTGTTCTTCTATGCCAGGTCCCGCCCCCTCTGATTTGCCATTCTCTTCCTGTGGGGGAGGGACCTGACAGATAATGACAAGGCATGTCAGCATGGGAGCCCACAGTGTGCCTTGCTTTTCTATGTATACTTGACTTTGGTGCAGCTGGGAGATGAGAGGTCTAATGGCAGGTGGCAATAGGAAGAGGGAAAGCTGCTGCATTGGGGGGAGGGGGATTCAAAGAGAGAAAGATGGAGTAATGGCATTATTATCCGGAAAAAGAGGCATGCTGGAGTTCTTGTGGTGGGGTAGTTGTTTGGGGGGGGGGGGGCAGAGGAAGGCAAGATGCTGTAGATAATAGGAGGAACAGAGGAGAGACATTCTGCAGATCAAGGGGGCAGGACATGAAGAAGAGACAATGGATATCGAGGGAGCAGGGAAGGAAGGAGAGAGATATTGGAGATCATTGGGGGAGAAGGAAGGAGAGAGATGTTGGCGATCATGGGAGAAGGAAGGAGAGAGGCTGAAAATTATGGGAAGGGAGAAGGAAGGAGAGAGGTTCTGGAAATAATGAGGAGGAGAAGGAAGGAGAGAGATGCTGGAGTCCTGAGAGAAGGAGAGAAATGCTGGGATCATGGGGAGGAGGGAGGGATGGATAGAAATGCTTGACAATACATGGGAAGTTTGAGAGATGTGGCTATTAGGTTGCTCTGTCGCGCTCATTGCAATGACCATACTACACCTCTATTGAAACAGTACCATTGGTTGCTTGTGGAGTAAAGGATCATTTACAAAATAGCAGTATTGACTTTTAAGGCTCTTTGAATTGGCTACCTAGAATATTTAGCTAGCCTTACTATTCCCTACACACCAGTCCGTGTGTTGAGTTCTTTGAACGATCATCTTCTTGTCCTCCCTAGACCTAGGTTTGCTCATTATGAGTTGACTAGGTGAAGTGCTTTCTTCTTTCATGTGCCGTACATCTGGAGTAACCTACTGCTCCCTGTTCCTAGTATTCTTGATTTTAAAAGTTTTAAGGCAGAATTAAAAACCTGGCTTTTCAAACAGGCTTACAGGGGTCCAGACTAATTAGGTTGTCATGTTTTTAAAGCCTTTCCCCTTTTCTTCCCTAATCTTTCCTTAGCGGTTTCCTTCTCTCTCTCCTCTTTGTCTTTTGTATGTTTGTGTTTCTTTCCTGTCAATTAATGGAGTTCCTTTCCATTTCTTGATACATTGTAGTCTGTACACCACTTTTCTCTGTCTGTCAGTAAGAGCAGTCTAGCAAATATTAATAAACTATAAACTAAACTATAAACTAGAAGCTGGATGCCATGGAGAGGAGGGAACAGGGGGTGATACTGAACAATGGAATGGTAGTGAAGAGAGGGGGAGATGCTGGATTTGGGATCAGAGCTGGGGGTGCAGTTCGGGAGGAGCTTCTGCCCTGCCCCTAAACAAAAAACAGTTCAACTGAACTTGGTCACAAATATCTGGATTTCAAAGAAAGGGAAGAGAGGTGTGGTAGCCGTGTTAGTCCACTCTTAAAGGTTATCAATAGAAATCAAACAAAATAAAACATGGAAAAGAAAATAAGATGATACCTTTTTTATTGGACATAACTTAATACATTTCTTGATTAGCTTTCGAAAAGGGAAAAAAGCCAATGGGCTGGGGCTTCCAAAGACACTGCAACCTGCAATGGCTTGGTCGGGCACTCAAACCCCTCTTCCCCAGCAGTGACTTACTCTCCTGGGGTCTTTATTCCCTTTTCCTCCTTATTCTTCAACCACAACAGAAAGGCAGGAATCTGCCAGATACAGCACTAATTCCCACAAGGAGGGCCGGATCCACTTGGATCCAACATTAATTTGCATAAGAAGGGCTGAATCCACCCAGATCCAACACTAATTCCCACCAAAACAGCTGGATCCACCTGGATCCATGACTCATTCCCACCACAAGGGCTGAATGTAACTGGGTTCAGCACTTATTCCCACCAGAAGGGTTGGATCTACCTTGATTTATCACCAATTCCCACCGAATCCAGCACTATTTCCCACTTGAAGGGCTGGATCTACCTTCATGCAGCACCAATTCCAGTCAGAAGGGATGCATTCACCCACATCCAGCACTTATTCCCAGTGGAAGGGTTGAACCTGGATCAGCACCAATTCCCACCAGAAAGGCTGGATGTACCCAGATCCAACATCAGTTACCACCAGAAGGGTTGGATGAAACCAGATCCAGCACTCATTCCCACTATAATGGCTGGATCCACTCAGATCCAGCACCAATTCCATCCAGAAGGTGTGGGTCTACCCAGATTCAGCACTAGTTCCTGCCAGAAGGGCTGTATCGATCCGTATCCAGCACCAGTTCCCACCAGAAAAGCTGGATCCACCTGGACCCATGTGTAATTCCCACCAAAAGGGCTGTATTGACCCAGATTCAACACTGATTCTCACCAGAAGGGCAGGATCTACCTGGATCCAGCACTCATTCCCATTGGATTGGCTGGATCTACTTGGATCCAGCACATTCTCACCAGAAGGACTGGAGCTGGCAGGCTCCAGCACTTATTCCCACCAGAAGGGCTGGACCCACTCGGATCCAGGTCTAATTCCCACAGGAAGGATTGGATCATTCCACATCCAAGAAAAATTTCTATTAGAAGGCCATTTGCATGATATTTTTGTTTGTTTCTTAAATGGGATTCATCATTCCCAGTGGGAATAAGAGCTCGGGTCTGGCTGATGTTGTAAATTACTGCAAGATCCCACCGTATCCAACCCTTATGGTTGTATGAAGAGCTTGATCCAGCAGGAGTGTTGGCTGTGATTGCTGATGTTGTAGCAGGATGACTGTGTGCAGAGAAGCCAGCTGTGTGTGCTGGGGCAGGGGTAGGTGGGTTACTTGCAGAAGCCAGTATTTTGGGGGCAGGAGGGAGGAAAGAAGGAGAGCCTTGCTCAGGGTGAGAAGGGGTGTTCTTGGGAGAGGGTGAGGGAAGAGTATACCTGATCAATGTTTTTTTTTTAACTATACAGCTCCTGCATAGTGGTCTTTTATTATTCAAGCCAAGCTAGTTTTAAAAGTAATATGTTTCAAGCAATCCCCCTGTTTACTAAGCCACACGGCAATGCTGACACAGCCCATTCAAAGTGAATGGGTTGTGTCGGCATTAGCACATAGCATCTACTAGCACAGCTTAGTAAACCAGGGGAGGAGGGGGGAATGCACCCTAGGCCCAAGAAGCCAAACAGATTCAGGTAGGCTTGATCTTTGGATGGGTGATACTTTTCTACTAGGCTATAATAAAATTTTAGGGCTGCCCTTCTAGTGGAAGGTAGTGCTGGATCCAGGCGGATCCAGCCCACTTGGTGGAAATTAGACCTGGATCCAAGAGGATCCAGCCCTTTTTGGTGGGAACAAGAGCCCCTCTGGTGGGAATTAGTGCTGTATCTGGGTGGATCTGGCCCTTCTGGTGGGAATAAGTGCTGGATCAGTATAGATCCAGCACTCCTGGTGGGAATAAGTGTTGGATCCAGGTAGATTCAGCCCTTCTTCTGGGAACTAGTGCTGGATCCGAGTGGATCTAGCCCTTTTGGTGGGAATTACATCTAGTCCCATTTGGACCTGGCTCTTCTGGTGAGATTGACTGCTGGATCCAGATAGATCCAGTCCTTCTGGTGGGAGTTAGTGCTGGATCCAAGTGGATCCAGCAGGGGTATAGCCAGATATCCAATTTGGGGCAAGCCTGAGCCCAAAGTGGGTGGACATGAAAACCTTGCCCCATCTGGCAACTCCCCCTCCTCTCCCCTCCCTTCCAAGCAATAGGGGATCTCTTAACTGCACTCCCCCAAGCCCCCAGTACCTTTTAAATCCTCCTCTTCTTTGCCAGCAGCGACTCACTCCCGCTGATCACACCAAGCCCTTCTCAGGACCTCCCTATCCCTTCCAGGACAATTACTGGTTCGACTGGCACTCTCTAAGGTCAGCCCAGTGCCCATGCATAGCTCAGCCCCTCTCCCCAACTCATTTGTACAGCAGAGAAATTTACACTGGCTCATCAGCTCCCAGTGACTTCCCATTGGCGGGATCCTACCCTCACTCCATAGTGCTAGTGACACTGGAAGCAGGCATGGCAGGTCCACTCAACAAAAGGGAGGATTAGTGAGCTGCAGATAAAAGTCTAAACTCTGAAAAATGTCCAAATACTTTAGACATCGTTCTGACTTTTGGACATTACTTATAAAAGTTAGGCGCCATTTGTACACACAAAATCAACATCAGGCCTCCTAAATGCCAGGAACGCACTTAGTGGCAGTCTATAACATCAAGATGGGCAAGCGTATCTGTAATGAAAGGGGGCATGTTTAGGGCAGGAAATGGGTGTGCACAGTACAGGACTGTTACCTGTGGTAAGGCATGGTCAGGTTTCACTCTCCACCTAATTTGCTCTGCTCTCATCTAACCCTCTACTGCTCCAGTAATTCCTATTCTGATCATTTGTACCCCTTTCAAGCAAAAATCCTCTCCAACTCTCTATCACCTTTCCCCTCCCTCCTCATCCCCCCTCAGCTCCTACACCCCATCTCTCTGTGCAACTGACAGTGGGTGTGTTAGGATGTGCCCATCTACCACTGTTTCTGCATCTGTATCTGGCTATGTCTTGTCAACCTGGTGTTCGTGTGCATGTGTGTAGTCCAACATCACAGTTGGTGGTGGTCACAGGACATTGTTGTGGTGACTAGGTGTTATTGTTGGTGGGTACAAGCATTATATGAAGCAGGGTGTTGCTCCTGTGGATCCTTGCTCACAAGAGACAGAGGCCATGCCAAACGATGTGTAGCAACTGGTTCAGAGTTCATGAAATCAGACCCATGTATGTGCAAATGTCAGACCATTGTATGGACACTACAAAATTGAGAGGCCAGGAGAATTAACACCAATCAAGAACATAAACTCCACTGTGAAATATGTCTACAACATACGACTGAACTTATTTTTCATCGCTATTACATTTGAACATATAAAAATCGAGTAGGAAAAAGCCTCAGAGCATTTGGCCAGATCTGTGAGGATGTGCCCTGGCAGCAACATATCCCTCACCTCCATTGAGAGGGACGTGCTCTGTGACCCAGACAGCCATGCAAGAATCAGCCAGTGAGACACCACAAAAAGATTAGGCTAGAGTTGATCTTTTCTATCTCCTACTGTGCTTAAAGTTCTCACATATACATCCCTATACATCCCTATTGTCCTTGCCCTCATCTGTTTCTACAAAACTCATGCATCTGCATAAGCCTCCATAAATATCTCCCAAGTGCATGCTGTGGTTTTACCTTTCTACACAGTGGGGTACTGCCTTGCAAGCCCTCTATCTACACCATCTTCTCCTAAATCTATTGGGTAAAGGTATCAAATTGGCTCAGTAGTCACTAATACTGTCTGTATAGCAGATCTCCATCAGCATAGGTACAGTACTGTGCTGTTTGAGGTGAAGAAGAATGCTAAGTAAAAAATGTAGCCAAGCTCTAAGGGTTCTTTGCTTTCCCTGACACAGTGGTGTTTGGTTCTGAAAAATACTGACTACTTTGGAATGGGGCTGTTTGGACTGACATACAAACACAAAAAAATTTTAAGGGCTCTATATTTATTGAAATAAAGAGTAAAGGACAATGTTCAGTAATATTAAGATTAAAATAAAGCAGTGGCGTACCTAGGGTAGTTGACACCTGGGGCCGGTCATTTTTTAACACCCCCCCTCTCCAAAATCTAGTACTAGGCATGCCGAGAATACAAAACACTCAGGACCTATAGAGCAATTCTAGCATACCATAAGCAGTAATTTCTACAAGTCACACAAGGAAAAGGAAAGCATCTTAAACACTACAGTGAGCACTAGAACATCAATTCACCTACTGTAAAACAAAACCAGGCAGAATAACACAGATCGTCCATCTTGCACAGTCAATGCCAACCGAAAGCCATGTCTTTTTCACAAGCACAGATACACCCTAATCCACTATAGAATAAGCAATAATAAACTTTCTATTTAGACAAAAATTAAACTGAACCCCCAAGATGCCAGAGTCTGCATACAATGCAACACCACAGAAACAGAAAATGTCCCCTAGTACTGTGCAAAACATAAAGACAGCAGATGTAAATTTGAAAAAACTAACAAGTACCAATCACCACTTTACAAATTAACAAATAGAAATAAAACAAATCTAGAAAATAAAATAATACCATTTTATTGGACTAATACATTTAGCTTTCAGAGGCCAAAACATCCTTCCTCGGGTCAATACAGTATAGTGTTGTTACAATATCCTATCCGGACCTGAGGAAGGGGGTTTTGTTCTCCGAAAGTTAGCCAAAATGTATTAAAATTAGACCAATAAAAAGATTACCTTGTTTACATGTTCTATTATAAACATTAACACAGCTACAATACTACTTTATTCTAAAGCAAAAAAAATAAAAATATATATTTTATTTACAGTTTGTTGTCTCTGGTTTCTGCTTTCCTCATCTTCTTTTCACTGTCTTCCTTCCATCCAGCATCTGTCTTTCTTCTCTCTCTGCCATCCAGTGTCTGCCCTCTCTGCTGTCCCCTCCATCCAATGTCTGCCCTCTCTCCCATCTACATCTGCCCTCTATCTCTGCCCCTTCTATCCACCATCTGCCCCTGTCTGCCCTCTCTCTCTCCCCCTTCCATTCACTCTCTGCCCTTTCTATCGCTTCCATCCACTGTCTGCCCTTTCTCTCTGTCCGCTCAATCCACCATTTGCCCTCCCTCTCCCATCCATCTAGGGTCTGCCCTCCCTCTCACTCCCCCTTCCATCCAGGATCTGTCCCCTCTCTGCCCCTTTTTTCCAGCCCCTAGTTCCAGCCCCACTATCCCACCAGTCCCCAGTTTCAGCCCCAGTCCTTGTCTCCCACCAGTCCCGAGCTTTAGCCCCCAGCCACTTCTCCCTGTCCCCTTTTTAGCCCCCAGTTTCAACCCCAGCCCTTTTCTGTCACCAGTCCTGAGCTTCAGCCCCAGCCACTTCTCCCTGTCTCCTTTTCAGCCCCCAGTCCCCACAATTTCAGCCCCTGCTGCCTTTCAGCCCCCAGTCCCAGTACTAGCCCCCTTATCCCACCTACCCTCCTTCAGCCCCCAGTTTCAGCCACCTTCATCCACATGCCTTGCCCCCCTTTTCAGCCCGACCCATTCTCCCACCTGACCCAGGCATGCCCCATTTTCCATCATGACCCCTTCTCAGACTCCAGTTCCAGCCCCCTTCTCCCATTTGAGAGCCCCCTCCTCCCATCTGAGAACCCCTTCCCTCCTCCCATCCCTTCCCCACCCCTTCCCACCCCTTCTCCCATCTGAGAACCCCCAGAACACCCCTCTCCTCTCCCATTTGAGAACCTCCTCCCCACCCCAGTCCCCTTCTCCCATCTGGAAACCCCCTCCCCACTCCAGTCCCCTTCTCTCATATAAAACCCCCTCCCCATCTAAGAACCCCCAGAACACCCCTCTCCCATCTGAGAACCCCCTCCCCACCCCAGTCCCCTTCTCTCATATAAAACCCCCTCCCCTCCCCATGTGAGAACCCCTACAACACCCCTCTCCCATCTGAGACCCCCCTCCCCACTCAGTCCCCTTCTCCCATATGAAAACCCCCTCCCCATGTGAGAACCCCCACAATACCCCTCTCCCATCTGAGGACCCCGACCCGACTCTCCTGCTCCCACCCTACCTTTAAAAAAATTATTTTGAAGCGTCGTTGCAGGCAGCGCCTCGCGTCTGCCCTGCAGAAGTAAATCTCTTTGCTTCGAAGTTCGTCATCGTCGCACCTCACTATGTCCCGCCCTCACGGAAATAGGAAGTTTCCTCAGAGGAGGGCGGGACATAGTGAGGCCCGACGACGACGAACTTCGAAGCGAAGAGATTTACTTCTGCAGGGCAGACGCGAGGCGCTGCCTGCAACGACGCTTCAAAATAATTTTTTTAAAGGTAGGGTGGGAGCAGCGGGAGCGAAGCGGATCACCCCCCCACCCACTGACACCCGGGGCGGACCGCCCCTACCGCCCCCCCCTTGGTACACCACTGAAATAAAGGGTGCCTTCCAGTTTAATGTAATGGAAACCGGAGTGTGATCAGAAATAATAATAGGTGAGATTTTGGGGCATTAGCATTTTCAATGCGCCTACAATTAGCGTGTGCACTAACCATGTAGGCGCCTATAGGGATATTGTAGGCACGTACACGGTTAATGCACGTACATAGTAAACGCATGTTAAAGATGCTAACGCGCCTTTAACGCGGCTTAGTAAACATGGCCCTTAGTATGGTAAAGCGATGGCAATAAGGACTGGGGAAATTTAAAAAACTGTCTGATTTGTAGTTCTCTGTTCTACCCCTTTTGGGGTAATTTTCTATGTTACTGTTGTAACTTTGTTATATGTAATTTTTATTGAAAATGTCTAATAAAATTTCAGGAAAAAAAAGATTTTAAAAAAAGGAGAGGATTTTTAACTGATGATTGAACAACTGACACTCCGATAAAAAAATAAAGGTAGTCTTTATTTGTTAAAATTCTTGACATCATGGTTTTGGTGGAACACATTATTGAGATAGCGCCAGATGCAACACCAGAATTTAATCTTTTGATTGGCATTGACTCTGGGACCAGCAGCCCCGTCTGGCACATCATGGTGCCTCCTCACCTCCAGCACGAGAAGTTTACTCACCCTGGCTGCTGTGGCTTCCTTTGTCTAGCTCCCTTTCTCTATCTATGATGGCAGGGTAATAGAATGGAGTTAGCACACTCACACCTATTCTGTAAGGGCACATGTAAATTAGCTATTTGTCCAACAAATAGGCAGCCTTAGCAACTCATAGGCCTCATAATCCCTCCCCCCAGTTAATTGTCAGTCCCCTAGCCCTCAGGCCCCCCAAGAGTTTGATAATTGAGGTCAACAATTCTGATCATCATATAAAATTCTTATGACAATTCAAGTTAAAATATTTGCTGATGGTTCTTTGAGTATGTGTGGCTGTCAGAACCCATTGTTTTGCTTTGACTGAGGCTGCTGTACCCAAGAACCTGCTGCCATAGGTGAACCTAGGCAACTGCCTAATCTGATCTAATGGTTTGTTTCGCTCTGAACAAGTGAATTGGCACCTCCTATCATAATACAAATACATTTTAAAATTCCTACAAAGGGGTCCTGTGTAGTTCTGACTGCAGAGGAGAAAGAAGGAGAGGTGTTACTTGCTGACTTCTCTTGTCAGCTGGAAGACACTGCACAGTGGATGGGTAGAACAGTCAGATCACTGTGGACAGCTATGGCTCTGTTCTTCCATCCCTATCCCCTTTTTTTTTTCCAGCAGCAGATGCACCAGGACAAAAATCTGCAAGGGTTCCTCCTAAACATTTGCTCAACTTTCTAGAAATTGTTTTTAATGTTTGAGACGTTTATGACGAATTTGTTATTGTTTTGAATGTTCTCAATTTAAACTTCTAACTCGAGCTTTAATTCTTAGTTGGTTGGATTACCGTAATTCATTGTATGCATTGTAATTCATTGTAGCTCCTCTCTTCTGAAGAAACTGCAGACATTACAAAATACAGCAGTTAGGCTAGTTTACTCAGCCAGGAAATACAAGAGAGCAACTCCTCTTTTAATAAGAGCGATTGGCTACTTATTCAAGCTAGGATTATATTTCAATTCAATTTAGGTCTTACATAGTGCTAATATCCCCTGTTTAGGGTTCAGTGTGGTTTACATCATCAGTGGGACAAAGTTGATACAATATTATAAATAGGACATTGAAGTGAGTACAATCGTGTTGGTTAGGTGCAATGTTATTGAATTATACCCCTCTAAATGTTTAGATCTTTTTACCACCTCTACAAATCTTCATATATCAGTTACCCACGATTTGCAGAGATAAAAGACCAAGGCTGCATCTATGAGAAAGGTAATTTTATTCACTTATCAAATATTAATACAATTAATAGTTTCTCATGGGAGAATAGAACTACTGCATAAATATGCTGGCTGTATCTATTGCTCCAACATACTGGACTGAAACAGCTATTTTTATACACTTGTGTTTAACAATGATTTACAATGCCTCAACAAGTTATCTTACCCAGGATCATCCTGCCTTCTTTCAAAGTCATCTGGTTTCTCTCACCTGCTAAACCACATTCCAATGTTTGTTTATGCTTCCTCCTTTCCCAGGCCTGTTTGCCCGTAAGGATATCATATCAGATCATAAGTTCCTGGGCCTCACGATTTATGACCTTTGCCCTTTGACTCTACTCCAGGGTGCATAACTGTGTTTATTATCTACATTATATAGCACTTTAGGGCATGAGTGTGGTAGGTATTACATTCAATAGTTCTATGGTCCATCAGAGGCCTGAAGAGTGGTGATTGTTACCTATCAGTGTTTGGGAAGAGGAAGGCTTTTAGCCTCTTACAGAAGCTGAGGTAGTTTAAGCTTTGCACAATAGTATTTAAAATAATTTGTGGTTTTGAGGTTGGGAGTTACAGACCTGTCAGTCTGACCTTGGTGGTGAGTAAACTAATGGAAACACTTCTAAAGTGGAGGATTGTGAGGTTTCTCAAATTTAAATGCCTGCAGGACCCGAGGCAACATGGCTTCAGTAAAGGCATGTTGTGTCAGACAAATCTGATTGGTTTCTTTGACTGGGTGACCAAACAATTGGATGTGGGAGGGGCGCTAGATGGTGGTGTACTTGGATTTTAGCAAAGCCTTTCATGGTTCCGCACAGGTGACTGATTAATAAACTGAATGCCCTCGGTATGGGACCTAAAGTGACTGACTGGGTTAAAAACTGGTTAAATGGAGGAGACAGAGGGTAGTGGTAAATGGAGCTTCCTCTGAGGAAAGGGATGTTATCAGTGGTGTACCACAGGGGTTGGTCCTCAGGCTGGCTCTTTTTATCATTTTTGTGAGTGATATTGGGGAAGGGCTGTCTGGTAAGGTTTGTCTCTTTGCAGATGATATCAAACTCTGTAACAGGGGGACACCCCGGAGGGTGTGGATGGCATGAAGAAGGATCTAGCGAAGCTTGAAGAATGATCCGATAATTGGCAACTAAAACTTAATGCTAAGAAATGCAGGGTCATGCAATTGGGTTACAAGAGTCCAAGGGCACAATACAATATAGGGGGTGAAGTGCTTCTGTATATGAAGGAAGAGCGGGACTTGGGGGTGATTGTGTCTGATGACCTTAAGGTGGCTAAACAGGTAGAAAAGGTGATGGTCAAAGCCAGAATGATGCTTGGGTACATAAGGAGAGGGATGACCAGCAGGAAAAAAGAGGTGATAATGTCCGTCTATAAGTCTCTGGTGAGTCCTCGTTTGGAGTACTGTGTGCAATTCTGGAGACCACACCTACGGAAAGATATAAACAGGTTGGAGTCAGTCCAGAGGATGGCTACTAAATTGGTAAACGGTCTCAGTCATAAAACATATAGTGATAGGCGTATGAATCTCAACATGTATACACTGGAAGAAAGGCGGGAAAGAGGAGGTATGATAGAGATGTTTAAATACCTCAGTGGCGTTAATGTAGAGGAGGTGAGCCTTTTTCAAATGAAGAAAAACTCTGGAATGAGAGGGCATAGGATGAAGTTAAGAGGAAATAGGCTTAGGAGGAAGCTAAGAAAATACTCTTTCGCGAAAAGGGTGGTGGATGCATGGAATGGCCTCCCAGTGGAGATTGTGGAGACGAAGACTGTGTCAGAATTTAAGAAAGCGTGGGACAGGCACATGGAATCCCTTAGAAAAAAGAAGAGTTGCTGGGTACTGAGGAAGTGCAGACTGGATGACCCATTTGGCCCTTATCTGCCGTAATGTTTCTATATTTCTAATATATGTATTCCTTGATCATTTGTATTACTGCAAATGTGCTGGTAAAATTAAGAGATCCTATGATATTGCATTTTGCATCATCTAAAGTGTTTATTATTTGGGTATTTTTAAATTGTCATTTAGTTATTTGATAAGAAAGGCTTGGAATGGTGTACTCAAAGACCTAAGATGTCTAAATGTTTATCTGGGTTTCAGGAAATGACTGAAAATGTGGTGTGGAAGCGAAAGAAGGTTAGGGAAAGTAAAAGAGGACTCTGTGGAGATGACAGAGTTAAATATCATATGCCTCCAATTAGAAAAATAATATTCTTTGAAATAAAGCTTGTTTTAACTGCAGTGCTGGTAATTGCAGATAGACATGCTTGTTTCAAGGACACAGATGTTCCTCTCAAGAAACAACCAGAGAATCCCCACCTGTTGTAATATCTCATTATAGGGACATCTATATCCTGTCCCTTTTTAGAAGTTGTTATTTATCATTGTAACTTGAGAGTATTTTCAAAGGCCCTATAGTTCTAGATATGATAATTAGCAAAAGCCAGATGTTATTTTGTTTAGATTAGATTTTTGAACATTCACTGTATATGAAGAATTTGCTTACAAAACAGTGTATTTTTCTTTGTGCCTTATGATGCCAATTATATATCTTTAAGGTTATAATGCCGATCATATATCTTTAAAGTTTGGACATCTTGACATGAGCAGAATATCTGCATTCTGTTTTTACCTAGTCTTTTCGTCTTTTTCTTAAAGCCATTTATCTTCTTAATTAGCCAAGTAGCTAGCCAACTTTTTGTCTATAAAAAGAGAAGCTTTGCTAATTGTATTTTGAACAGAATTTGACTTAGATAGATATTCTTTGTGTCCAAGATCTGCTCCTTGTCTAGACAAATATCATTGTACTAAAGAGTGAATAAATAAATTGCATTACTGACTTGCTAGACTCATTCATTTTTCACAGCATTATCAGGAGGATTTTCCTCTAGGATCCACAGTGGCTTTTAAAACAACATTTAAGTTATAACACTTAGAATTCTGTGTTATGAAGTCCAGTTTGTAATTCTCTGGGCTATTCCCAGTTCTCTCTTTTTTTGTAATCCACATTGAGCTAACTAGGTATATGCGGAATATAAGTAAATAATAATGTAATGTTGCATTTGGGCCCTAGGCACTGCCTTGTTTGCCTGTTCCTTCATCCTGTTGACCTCACCTGCTACAGTCTACCATCATTCCTCTTCACAAGAGTTTGTGGCCTTTATGCTATTGGCTGCCCTCAATTAGTGTCCAGATGGCACTGTGCTCCTCTTCAGGGAAAAAGGATGTTAAATTCAGCTGTGCAGATGGTCTCTGATGGATCCTCATTTATGTTGATCCACCTGTTGCCCTCTAAAGGCTTTCAAGGGGGGGGGGGGGCACAAGCCTTCCCTATCTATTGATAAACAGACGCTTTCCAAATAGGATGTCTACATTCCTGTCTCCACTATGGCTCCTACCTACGATGAGGACACTGAGCAGATGTGGATCTTATGGATGTATCAATGGCCATGACAAATATGCAGTCCTAACTGAAAGTGTGGCAATTCCTGGCTGCTGTTCTGCATCCTGATGAGTCATTCCTGTGCTTCATAATTTGCATACCTAGTAAGTTGTAACCATGGATATAAGAAGGCCTATGCATGGTAATGCTAGAGCAAATGCACTGTAGCACTGCCAAATAATGTGAATGCCTGGATCACATTAACGCCAATTAGGTTCCTATAGCTGATAGTTTTCTACAGCTGTACTGCTAAGCATGATAAGGTGGCCAGTAATGGCCTGTAGCAATAGTGTGATGGTTTTACTTGTTGTGACAGTCCCATGGAAGAGCAATTTGACTATCAGGCTTATTTTCGAAAGAGAAGGATGCCCATCTTTCGACACAAATCGCAAGATGGGCGTCCTTCTCACAGGGTTGCCCAAATCGGCATAATCGAAAACCAATTTTTGGGCATCCTCAACTGCTTTCCGTCGCAGGGGCGACCAAATGTTCACGGGGGCGTGTCAGAGGCATAGTGAAGGCGGGACTGGGGCGTGCCTAACACATGGGTGTCCTCGACCCATAATGGAAAAAAGAAGGGCGTCCCTGACAAACACTTGGACGACTTTACCTGGTCCTTTTTTCTTACGACCAAGCCACAAAAATGTGCCCTAAATGACCAGATGATCACTGTAGGGAATCGGGGATGACCTCCCCTTACTCCCCCAGTGGTCACCAACCCCTCCCACCCTCAAAAAAAATTAAAAAAATATTTTTCCAGCCTCTATGCCAGCCTCAAATATCATACCCAGCTCCATGACAGCAGTATGCAGGTCCCTGGAGCAGTTTTAGTGGGTGCAGTGCACTTTAGGCAGGCGGACCCAGGCCCATCCCCCCCATCTGTTACATTTGTGGTGGTAAATGTGAGCCCTTCAAAACCCACCAGAAACCCACTGTACCCACATCTAGGTGCCCCCCTTCACCCCTTAGGGATATGGTAGTGGTGTACAGTTGTGGGGAGTGGTTTTTGGGGGGTTTGGGAGGCTCAGCACACAAGGTAAGGTAGCTATGCACCTGGGAGCAATTTATGAAATCCACTGCAGTGCCCCCTAGGGTGCCCGGTTGGTGTCTTGGCATGTCAGGGGGACCAGTGCACTATGAATGCTGGCTCCTCCCATGACCAAATGGCTTGGATTTGGTTGTTTCTGAGATGAGCGTCCTCGGTTTCCATTATCGCCGAAAATCGGGGACGGCCATCTCTAAGGACGACCATCTCTAAGGTCGACCTAAATTTCGCGATTTGGGTGTCCCCTTATTTGTGTCTTTTGCTTTTGAGTCTGACAAGAATAATATACTAAGTTTGTATTTTAAACATCATTCAGAGCTATTTCTAGGTAAAAGGCTTTGGAGTTTTCCAAATGTAGGCAAGGAAATGCAGGAGCAATATAAGCCCTTTCTGGCCATGCGTAGAGTAATTAGTAATAGGGGTACTTCAGTGGTATAGCCAGGTTGCGGGCATGGGGGGAGTGGAGAGCAGCCGGCGCATATTTTAAACATGAGAGATCGTGTGAAAAATAGGCGCAAGTGCAGTTGGAAGTCCGTTTGGGGGCGCGGCTGCTCCCCTGGTGATCCACCTAGCTATGCCTCTGGGGTACTTTCTTTCTTAGATTTCCTGTCAAGGGATTTGTCAAAATTGAAAGTGTTCAGTATATTTTCTTTCACCTCAGACAATGATCTGCATTTCTGGATAAGTTTCTGGTTCAAATTGAACTGCCTCCATAGATTCTTTTTGGAGTTTTCAGAATGGGAAATCAGGAATTAGGAATGTTTAGCTGTATGATTACCTTTTCTTGAATTTATAGTTCTGTGTTTTTCCCTCTAGATTTCTGTTGGTATTGTTCCCTTCTTATAGTGGACATAACTATATTCCTTATTTCATTGTTTTCATTGCATTTTGAATAATTATTTTCAGTTTTCTGCTATCAAGTATTTTGCTAGTATAGTAATCTATAATTCAATAAATGTAGAAAAGAAACACCCTCCCCATTCGTAAGCACTAAAGGCCCCTTTTACCAAGTTGTAGC
Source organism: Microcaecilia unicolor (assembly GCF_901765095.1). Taxonomy (NCBI): domain Eukaryota; kingdom Metazoa; phylum Chordata; class Amphibia; order Gymnophiona; family Siphonopidae; genus Microcaecilia; species Microcaecilia unicolor. The sequence continues at coordinate 215,083,654 of NC_044031.1, forward strand.
AAAAGGGGGGCCTGTGCTGGTGTTGGTGCGTGTTTTTGACGTGCGCAGAGTCCCCCTTTTTTTGAGGAAATGGCTGTGCAGCAAGTGAAGCACTTGCTGCCAGGGCTGCTGAGAGACTGAACTGGTCCCCCAGATCGTTGCAGCCTCCCCAGATTGCTGCCACTGCTGCCCCTCCCCCCAGGATCGCCGCTGCCGCAACTGAGATGCCTTGGGGTTGGCGGGGATGCCAAGGCCCTGCCAGTGGAAGACTCCAGCGCTGCTCTTCACACCATGCCTGCCCTGCCCCTGTAGCTGCATTTTTCTCTTGTCACGCATGTTCAGTTTCAACCGAGCATATGCCTGAGGGGAAAATCAGCTGCTCGGCACAGCAGTAGAGGCGAGCGAAGAGCAGCCCTGGAGGGGGGCCTGACGCTGGAGATTTCTCTCTCCTGCTCCTGTCGGGACATGATCACTGGGGCCCATCAGGAACAGGAGAGAGAGAGAGACCCCAGTGCCGGGCCTCCCTTGGAGGCCAGGCCAGGGGAATTTTGCCCCCCTGCCCCCCCTCTCGGCAGCCCTGCTTGCCACATAGCCATTTCAGGGGGGAGACCTTAATGCCACCCATTGAAGTGGTAGTGATACATGACAGCGCACTGGGGGTGGGAACTAAGTTCACTATGATCCCATCCCGTATGGGTTCCATTATGACCTGCTGCAACAGTTCTCCTTGTAGAGAAACTAGGATCTCTCTACTTCTAGAAGACCCCACAATAGGGATACCCCAATCAACATTTGCATATTAAAATCACCTATTAGTAGTACTTCCCCTTTCAGAGCTGTATTTTGAATGACTTCAATTAAATCTTGGTCCACCAGTTCTCTCTGTGAAGGAGGCCTGTACATCACAACTGTGTAAAATACATTTTCCATTCCCTCTTTCCAGATTGACCCACAGTGCCTCTTCCTTACCCTGTAGGCCCTGCAGTTGTGTGCCTTTAATATTATTTTTAACATATAATGCCACTCCCCCTCCCTTTCTTCCTACCCTGTCTTTCCTGAACAGATTATAGCCCGATATAACTATATCCCAGTCATGGTTCTCCGTGAACCATATGCCTGTGACAGCCACTAAATCCAAATCAGTCTGTTCATTACAGTCTATAGATCCAGAATCTTATTCTCCATATTACAGCCATTAGTATAAACTGCTTTCCACACGTTGCCCCCTTTCCCCATTTGTGTAGAGGTATTTAATGCTTAACTTATTTGAGGGCTTATACTTACCTGCGGCTTTGATCATCTAGCCCCAATTATTCTAGTTTAAAGCCTTCTTCAGTAGGTTAACCAGTCTGCTGCTGAAGACTCTTCTTCCCTTCCTTAATGCTCAACAGTCCTTGGAAAACCATCCCATGGTCCAGGAAGCCATGACACTCTCATTGACGCCATTGCATTCATCTCCAGGATGTGAGCTTCTCTGCCTTGGCCTTTACCCTCGACAAGGAGGATTTGTGAGAGTACCACCTGCGCACCTGTCTGGTTCACTTTCTTTACCAGAGTCATGAGGTCACTTTTGATATGTTCAGAAGGGTACCTAGCAGTATCATTTGTGCTAACATAGATGAGCAGCATTGGATGATACTCATTAGGCTTGATGAGTCACGACAAGCTTTCAGTATCATCTTGAATTTTGGCACTAAACAGAGGCTTCCCTCAACTGGTATCTGTGCTCTAAATTGGTGTTGTTAAGCTCTAAAATGCAACCTAAACTTCTAGACTAGACTCTAAGACACTTTTTATATAAAATCCTAACAGACTTTAAAGGCTTCTCTATTGTCTAAACTAACTTTGCTAAATATTCGGAGTAATTTGAAAAAAATACAACAAAAGTACCTATTTAACCCCAAGTTTGAATGCAATTTCCAGCAGGTAAGATACTCCAATGAAGTTTTCCTCCCCTCAGCAGGCCCTCTCTCAGCACTTGGATGTCTTCACAGGAATGGCATGTGTTCCCATGGAAATGCTTTATTATGGGTTTTTATTTGCTGGATACATCACAACGGTCTTTGAGGGACTCACTTACATGATATTTACCTGGCTGAGAACTGCAGGCACATTGATGCTGTGGGCTGGTTAACATACATCACAGGGTATATGTACATTGTGCAAAGGCTTCTATCCCAAGGGCTGTTGGAGACTAGGCCTGCTTATCTGGGGTTGCTTAAAGACAATGCACAGTAGACAGGGTCTAGGTATTTAATGGAACACGTGTTGTTAGCCTATTGCCTCTCCAACGGATGTGCAAATTTTATTATTTTATTTATTTATTTGTGACATTTATATCCCACATTATCCCAAACAAGTTTGAGTTCAATGTGACTTACAATAAACAGTATAGGACACATAACAAAGAATAATACTTAAGAAAGTAATAATTTGTTGTAAGAATTCTGTGCACATGGACTTTTAGAGGTGCCCACATGCATATTTCCAGTATCAAAGGTTAAATGTTAAGAATCTCTGTGTACATCTATGTAAGGGTTCCTCACTTCATTGTCATCAGGTCATGATTTCCTTATCCCCACTGTATCTTCATCAAATCAAGATTTCCTTTTGCTTGCAGCAATATGTCCAGTGTGTCCCTGGGTCTGGAGGTTTGGGGATATCTATCTATTTTTTATGTGGTACTGCAATTGTTGAAACTTGGTTTCTGATGATTTGCATTCCCTCATTGACACAAGAAGCCATTTCTACTATTGCAATAGCAAGTAAAGAAAAAAAAAAGAATGTTACAGTAATATTCTAAATCAAGCATTTAATGGCAGTTCCTCATTAACTGAGAGCACCACTGCAAAATCAGTTTATATTGCTGTTTCCTAACAAGCTGTCAAAGCTGACCCATTTAATACAAATTCTGTCTGTTTTCAGTGGGCTTTAGCACTAATTAAATCATATTCAAATATCTTCGTAATCACAATTACTTTCAGCTGCCTTATATGCTTCTATATGCCAGCCTAGATATAAACAGACAGCAATTTTCAGAGTAAGGGTGTATGCCCACACAGAAAGGCCTTTTGAAAATTGCTTTCCCCCCTTCTTGGAGAAAACAAGCAGTGCTGAATTTGGGGCCAGGGCAGGCTATTATCCTATCTACTTGGTATCTGCCACATATATGGAGTTTTCCTTTAAAAACTGACTTAAAGGTCTGTGAGCTTTCAGTCTCCCCATGGGATCTAAAAATTGTTTCCTAAAAACTACTATATAAACGATGTGGAGGGCAGTTTTATAATAGGGTTCATTTTATGTATTTTGTGAAGGAATACATAGAAACAGAGAAAAATAAATGCAGATAATCTAGTCTGCCTATCCGTGTCATCCACTATCCCTTCCTCTCCCTTAGAGATCTCAAGTACTTGTCCCAAGCTTGCTTGAATTCATATATAGTTTTTGTCTCCACCAGGTGGCCACTCCATGAATTCACCACCCTTTCTATAGTAAAGTATTTCTTCAGGTTACTTCTGAGTCTATTCTCTTTCACCTTCATCCTATGCCCCCTCATTCCAGAATTTACTTTCAATTGAAAGAGACTCGCCTCCTGTGCATTTATGCTACATAGATATTTTATTTATTGGTCCACTTGTATCCCACATTTTCCCAGCTTATGCGGGCTCAATGTGGCTAACAAAGTTACAAGAAAATACAAAATACAACAGCAAAAAAAAAAAAAAAAAGATCCAGTAAAAGAGCTTGCAAATTAAGTACAGAGTAGCAAAGATAAGAGAAGCTGACAGAGGAGAAAGAGCAGATAAGCTAACAAAGCGGGAAAAGAATAAAGGGGTTAAACAGCATTGTTGACGTAAGGGTAGGCTTTGTTAAACAAATAAGTTTCTAGCAGTTTTTTAAAAGTTTGATGATCCAACAACTCTTTCAGGGGTCTCGGCAAAGCATTCCAGGTTCGCGGGCTGATGAACGAGAAGGAAGAGGCATAGATTGTCTTAGATTGTTTTTGCAGCCCAAATGCATGAATCTGCATTTTTTAGCACTAAAGCTAAGCTGCCAAGTTCCATATTATTTTTCTAGCATTGCTAAGCCCTTCCTCATGTTTTCCACACATCAGGGGTGTCTACCCTATTGCAGATTTTGGTATCATCTGCAAAGAGGTAAACCTTACCAGACAGCCCTTCAGCAATATCTTGCCAATAATTGAATTGACCTGAGGTTCAAAGGAAAGAGTTATATCCAGGATAAAACTCAATACCTTAGAGGATCTATGAACAGGTAAAGAAAGGCCATATGATAATTAGATTAATTCTGGAACTGAGTTGTAAGTAGAACTTAGCTATAATAATTTAGTTGTACTAGCATTCAAGCTTAACCCATGAGTTTTACTCCAATTCTTTGCTTTGTTGATATAATTATTACCTGAGGTGATGGAATCAGATTTTTTGTCACTTGAACAAGATGCAACATGTCATCAGCATAAGAATAAACACAAACATTTGAGCCTGATAAATCATCTCCAAATGAAGACATGTAGATATTAAAAAGAATTGGAGAAAGTAGGAAACCTTGGGATACTCCACAATTTGATTTCCAGCTAGATGAAAAGAAATTATTCATTTTCACCTTATAGTGAAATAAACGCATAGGAGGCAAGTCTTTTTCAATTGAAAGGAAGTTCTGGAATGAGGGGGGATAACATGAAGATGAAAGGGGACAGATTCAGAGTAACCTGAGGAAATACTTCTTCATGGAAAGGGTGGTGAATCTGTGGAACAGTCTCCATGTGGAGGTGGTGGAGATGAAGACTGTATCTCAATTTAAACAAACTTGGGACAAGTTCATAGGATCTCTAAGGGAAAGGAAAGGATAGTAGATGGCATGGATGGGCAGACTGGATAGACCATGTGGTCTTTGTCTTCAATTTTCTATGTTTTTATATATTATATTATTGTCCAATTTTACAGCTTTCTGCTGAATCATCCATGTAACCAGAAAACCATTTCCCAACCATTTATATACAACTTATTTGTCAACTCCTTCTCCCGCCCATTCTCTGTTGCCTTTCCTAGGTATTGTTGTTACCAAGGTGAGGGCTAGATGATTGACACTAATTGAACACCACTTGTAGGTCTGTGATTGTTACAACACATTGATGAAAAAGTTTGATCACATTCATACTGACTATTGGCTAGCAAAAAAATTATTGAACCCAGCAAAAATTCAAATATCATTTCCATGACTATATAAGATTATTTGTTCTGATTTAATTGACCACCTATCCCTTAAGCTCCATGTGATGTACAAAATCCATATGAAATGGAACAATATACAAAAAATTCAAACAATTAAAAACTAATACAACAGTACACCGTGTCCAGAAAAAAACAGGACCCCTTACATAGTTTCAAACTACTTTTGCAATTGTTTAAACCTTTAGTAAGACCTTTGAAAATACATTAGTATAATGTTTTTTTTTCTTAGTTAATTCATAATTTGTGTTCAAAGTGTCCTCCTTCAACCTTGACACATTCACAGTCTTTGACGCCACTGAGCTGTTGGCTCAATGAATTCTGGGATTTCATTAATTAAGAGCTCAACTGTTTTGTGAGCTCAATGAATTGGATCCATCATGTTGAAAAAATAAAGTACTCAGAACTGTCTCAAATTTCAGGCAGAAATTTCTGCTGCAGTAGGACATTTTTGGGTTATTTGGGAAAATGTTGTGTGTGTGTGTGTGTGTGTGTGTGTGTGTGTGTGTGTGTGTGTGTGTGTGTGTGTGTGTGTGTGTGTGTGTGTGTGTGTGTGTGTGGGGGGGGGGGGGGGGGGGGGGGGGGGGTTCCTTTTTTTCCCAGGCACCGTGTAGTTCAGAAGGATCATTCAAGATCAATGGAGCCCTGGATTTTTTGAACACATATACAGCAAACATACTTGGTATAAAGTTATCAGACTATATGCTGCCATTTGTTCACAAAAGCAAACCCTGGTCTGATCTGGCAACAATCAACTCCTGAAACTAAAGTGTGAGTTTTCCTAAAGCAAATGAAACAATAGTTACCTTGTTGAAGCACAATAAAAGCTAAAGAGACTCCTTCACACAAAACAAATTATATTAATAGTAGTACACAAATCTTACTGTTATTACAATAGATGATTGTGAGATGGGTAAAGCACACTATCCTGAGAGTCCTTATCAGAATATCACAGCATTCCTATAATTGTTAAAACAGCGTCAACTGTGTGAAAATATGGATAACAATCTTCTTCTTGAATGATGATATGCTCTGATGAAGCTAGAGAAAACTGATTTACCAATATACAAAAGACAATTGTTAAAATGGGCAACTAGACAGTGCATAGGTAATTTTCTCCTAATTTTACTGCTGTTTCATTACAGAGAGAACACAGGGTACATCAGTTGTAATTAAAACGCCAGCAATAGAATGCAGCAGTTGAATAGCTAACAGGAGAACTGTACAACCCCGTACAACCCAAGGGAGCAGTGATGACATGAAGCAAAATCAAGTGTTGATTCAAAACATAACCTAAAAGCTAAGAAGTGTATTTATAATTAATGCAAAAGTTTCTACTTTGAGTCTGATTTGGCCCTTTTAAACTACTAATTAGAGCATTCACATTGACAGCTCATTGGTTGCCTATAAAATGCTCATTTTCAAAGCGCTTAGACTTACAAAGTTCCAGAGGTTATTGTGGGACTTTGTAAGTCTAAGTGCTTTGAAAATACACCTTATACAAGCTAGAATAATTTTTAAGATCTCTACAGTGGCATTTAAAATATATATATGGCTTTGATCCACAGTATATGTTTTCACTGGTATCTTGTCCTACTGTCGAGATGCTAAGTTGAAGGATCCTATGATACTACATTTTCCATCGTCCAAGGGTGTTAAGTATCCAAAAATTTTCAAATCTTCCTTTACCTATTTGTTAGCAAGTATCTAGATTGGTTTAGCTAGGGATCTCAGATACTTGAACGCATATCTAAGTTTTAGGACACAATTGAAAACCTGGTTATTTTAAACAACATCTTGGTCAAGAAATTTGAGTTTCATTGTTATCTGTTAGAAGTTTATATTATATTGTAATTCTCTGGGCTATTCTCAGTTCTCTTTATTACTACTAGTAATCATTCCTATAACACTACTAGACTGCACACACTATATGCAGATACGTTCTCTGTCCCTAGAGGGCACATAGTCTAAGTTTTTTTTGTATCTGGAGCAATGGAGGGTTAAGTGACTTGCCCAAGGTTACAAGGAGCTGCAGTGAGAATTGAACCCAGGTTGCCAGGATCAATGCCTGCTGCACTAGTCGTTAGAACATTCCTCCACTTATGTTATCTGCATTGAACTTAGCAGGTATATGCAGAATACAAGTAAGCAATATAGTGTTTTCCAGATAAAAATGTCTGGTCTGATATTCAAAGCAAACTATGGGGCCTTTTTACAAAGCTGCGGGAAGGCAAATGCACGGTAGCATATGCCAAATCAGCACGGTATGGCTAATGCAAGGTTAGCATGTACCAAATCGGCACGGCACTACTGGCGGGGTAGCCCGTGCACCCAGTGATAATTCCAAGTTTGGCACATGCTAAATCCCATGGTGGTGGTGTTTGTGTGTGTGTGTGTGTGTGTGTGTGTGTGTGTGTGTGTGGGGTTGTCACTGAAAAATGGAGAATTGTATGAATCTATCCTGTTAATGCTATTACATCGATAAGGCTTAGATGGCTCACATGTCTTAGTCACTAGAGGGTAGCCATTTAATTACTAACTGATAGATGTTTGTTTTGGGAACTCAGCAAAATTGTTTTTGGGAACTCAGCAAAATTGTTTTTGAGAACAGTGTAGAAAGCAGGAAACTTTCTAGATTAGAGAAAATCCTTATATAAACTGTGCTTTGAAAGAAATAGAGAAAAATACAGCAATCGGTTTCTCCTCAGCATTCTGTGATTTTCTTAAATAAAATTCTGCTTGACATATCCTAACCAGATAATAAAGTATCTTTTCTTTAACATTTCTTATTTTTAAAATTTCTCTAAATACAAACAAGTAACTACTTGTACAAAAAGCCAGTCCCTCCCCCCCAAAACAACAAAAAATCAAAAAGAAAAAAGAAAATATCAACTAAAAGGGAAAACATCGCTCAGCAAAAGTCTACTATAGATCCACATAATAAAGGAGAAAAAAGGAAATTATTAATATATAATTATGGAGGAAATAAACAGAATGTATGCCAATTATGAGGCAGATCTCTTAAAAACTGCATCTAGTCCCATCACTAGGGTCCAAAATAGGAATCCCCTCTGTAACCAAGAAGGAATTAAGGGTATAGGGCTAGATTCTATATATGGTGCCTGAAAATTCTACGTAGAAAAGAAATACACCTAGGTGTATTCTGTAAAGTACACCTAAATGTTATAGAATAGGCTTAAATTTCCACGTGGTATGTAGAATAACACTGAGCACCTCCCCACATGACCAAATGTGGCTGCAGAGTGGCTGTATTCTACAACAACGAGCATAGATTTTAGAAATGCCCACACTCCACCCATGGCCATGCTCCCTTTTCAACTATGTGAATTAGAATTTAGGCGCACCACATTACAGAATACGCTTAGCAAGTTGTGCGTTTAAATCTCCTCTGGATTTGCAAAGAAACTTGTCCATATACTATACCCTTCTGATTAATGTTCCCCTAAGGTTATCAATAGAAATCAAACAAAATAAAACATGGAAAAGAAAATAAGATGATACCTTTTTTATTGGATATAACTTAATACATTTCTTGATTAGCTTTCGAAGGTTGCCCTTCTTCCTCAGATCGGAAATAAGCAAATGTGGTAGCAGATAGTATATATAAGTGAGACATCCAAGCATTACTTTGACAGTCTGACAGGGTGGGAGGGTGGGGGTGGGTAGGAGGTATGCAAGGGGACATCAAAGCATTTCATTGATATTCTAACAGGATGGGCGTGGGTAGGTGAGAGGAGGGTGGGTAAACAGAGAAATACAATTTTATGGTTTATGATGGGCTAGAAAACCCAGATCCTTGTTAAGTCCTGTCTGTTGGGTGTCAAAATATTCAATCATTCTGACTTCAAAGGTCTTACATTCCTGTATTGTTTTAAAGTTACGTTTCAGGATTCTAACTATGAAATCACTGGTGCAGTGTCCTGGTCTTGTAAAATGCTGGCCCACCGGGGTGGGAACCTGACTGGCACCGGCTATCTTCATGTGATGTCTGTGCAGATTGAATCTTGTCTTAAGCATCTGGCCTGTTTTTCCAATATAGCATCCTTCCGTTACCATGCTCGATTTTAAGGATAAATTACATATTGCTAACAATAGCTCTGCAAGTCCATTTTTCAGTTCTATCAGTACTCTGGGATGAATATCATCCAGGAGATTTGCTACTCTTCAATTTGTAGAACTGCCCCATTACATCCTTCTGTATACGGTTCTGATGGCGGCAAAGTCCTTGAAGATAAGCAAGCTCCTTTCTATGTTCTGGACCTTCTGACTTGGGAAATTACTGGAATGTTACTTTGTGTCTGCAAAATTGCAATTCTTTGGTCTAAGCCTCCAAACAGTCCAGTGATAAGGGTTCTGTGGTCCTGAGTTCATGCCCAAGTTCTAAAGTGACTGAGTCAGCCTGATTTGGGGTGCATGTCACTGAGTAAGAATGTTGTCAGGTGATTGCATTAACCCGTTTTTGCTAATGCAGGACTTTGGTCAATCGGGGCACAGTTCATATTGTATTGATGCCTGGCTTAAAGTATCTGGTGCTAAGGATGTTACCAAGCTCTCATTGTAGTTATATAGGCAGGGATTTTGCCCCTACAGTGGGAAGAAAATATAGACATGTATTTCACATTTCAAAAGGCATCTATGACCCTCAGGATCCACATTATAAGTTAGACCTGCTCCTGGGTCTTTACTGTGCACTTGCTGTCAGGGTTGGTGATAGCACAGTTGCAGTCACTGAGATATTGGTAAGTACAGCTGTGATACTGGTATGCAGTTGCACAGGAACGGCCCCAACACAAAGGACCACCAATACCCTGTTGATCCTCTTACTCTTCCAATCATTACTTCTTGATCCCCCTTTTGAACCTCTCTTGACACCTCACCAATCAATGTCCCTCCTAAGTACCTTGATGTGACCCTCCCTCCCAGGGCCCTCCAGGGGTGCTTCATGTGTCTCCAGGTTACAAAATTGTAGCACTAACCCTTAGTGGCAGTCAGCACTGCCATTTTGAAACCTGGAATCACACAGGGTAGGAGTAGAGGGGACCGCTGCTGCCTCAGTCCCATAGAGGACCACTGGGTGATTCCTGGGGGGGGGGGGGTGCTGGAAGATCTTGGGGGTGATGGGAGGGACAGATTGGATTTGTGGCAGAGGGAAGTGCTTGGTGGGAGATCCAGGAAGAGGGGCTCAAAAAAGGGAGGGGGCTCAAGAAGTGATGATTGGGAGATGGGTGAATGAGATGTTATGATCGAGGGGTGGGGGATAAAAAAGTGATGCCATGGGTGTACAGTGTTCAGCACTGTGACATCTGTGATTTAAAATCCCCACATAGATGTGGCAGTGCTGAACCTGACATGTCTATATGGGACTCTCTGGACATTGCTGCCGCATGTATTTTAGAAATGGGTCTGTGCTAGCACACCCTTTTCTAAAATTCTTGCCCAATTGTAGATGAGTTTGTGCATTATTTCTAAAATGTTGCTCCATGCGTACAAGTTTTACCAAACAAAGATAAAGAAGTTGGGGGTCTCATGAGTTCAAATTTCTCTTTATTTCTAAAAAAAAGTGTTTTACTTGTGCATCTACAAATAAATGTTTTATTTATGACACTTAAAATAGTTTACAGAAAGTCAAATAATGAATGTTCTAGGTTGTGCTACAATCCACAGATTTAATGTCATGTAAATTTAATTTATCAAACTAGGACTGCAGTAGAGATTATTACAGTTATTCATAGTCTTTCAGAACAATGTCAAGCTGAAATTCTAGCACTGTTTCAGTGCTTTGTGAGGATTAAACTTATGTTATAAAGCAGGCTCACTCAGAGTGGGGAATACTCTACTCCATGGCTGGATCTCCCAGGAATAGCTACACTAATTAAATGACAGAAGCACCACCTAAGGTTGCCAACTGAATCCAGATTCACCTAATAGGGTTGATCCAGTCCTGGATTTACCCCATTCTATGTAGGGACTTGTAGTCTTGCTCTTCTTAGAGAAAACAATGGCAGAGCTGCCAAGCTACCCATTCCAGGAGGGAGACATTTTGACCGGTCCTAGATTTCTGCCAACCTCATCCTGGTGCATTATGGGACCTGCAGCACTGAATTCAATGGACAGAATCATGGTCTACAAATACTACACTGCTTTGGGATGTAAGTTTAAAACCAGGACCGGCCAAAAAGTCTCCCTCCTGGAATGGGTAATTGGCAGCTCTGCAATGGGGAAATCAAAACTTTTTGGCTACTAAACTCTGGAATGACCTCCCGCCTCCATTGAGAACTGAATTATTCTTTTCACGAAACTCTCCTCAAAACTCACTTTTTTAACCCTTGCTTTCAGTGTTTCTCCCCAGGCTAGTTAGGGTCTGACACCGAGCCTCCCATTTGCTGTTTGTTCCTTGTGCTATACTGTGCTTGTGACTGCCGATTGATAGTTTCTGTCCTGTCTGCATCTGGAGTTCTTTTCTGTTTTTCAAATTTTTGTTTTTATTTTGTAAACTGCTGCAACCTTTTTTAGACGTGGCGGTATATGAAGCTTCCAATAAACATAAACTACAAGTCCCTGCATGCAATGTGATAAACTCAGGACTGTATCAACCCTATCAGGTAAATCTTGATCCATTTGGCAACTCTAGCACCACCACAGGGATTCTGCACCTGCCTCCTGCATCCTTGTCTTCATGCTGATGATCCAGGAAGGAGAAGAGTCAGCTGCTGACTCTTCCTTCAAGCAGCTCCCAAATCTTTTCAGGGAGAAAGACTGGAATCTTCTGGGGATTCACTGACCAATAGCTTAGAGCAGTATTCTTCAATGTGAGACCCAGGTGCCAGTGGTGGCCCCTGGAGACGTTTGGTGCAGCCCCCAATCATCATTCTGTTTTTTTTCTGCTACTCTCCTGACAGAAAGGGGAAAGTGGATGGGGAGAAGCCACATGCTTGAAGAGAATACATGGGGAGAGGAAAGGAGGGGGGGAGGTGGGATGTCATTGATACATGCTGGTCAGCAGTGTCACAGTCACATATTGGAAGATATTTGGTAGCTCTTCTTTATCTCATTTAGATCCAAAGTGGCTTCAGCTTAAAAAATTATTGAAGCCTACTACCCTAGAGAGTGGTCATTCCCGGAGGAAGTGCTATAACACAATGCTTACATCCAGTCTACTCTGACAACCTTAATATTGCCTCCAGTGGGAGAACTAGAGACCACAGTGGAAGAGTCCAAAGGCTCCTTTACATCTTCATTTTGTGATCTTCTTATTTGGTGAACATATACTCCTGTCTCCACATATGGCAAAACTCACCTTTCCCTTACTACGAAGAAGTCAGTTCTGCCAGTACTGTCATGACCTGACAGCGCCTTGTGGAGAAACTGGTCTTCCAACAACTCTACATATCGAACAGTCCTGAGTGCAGCATTCAAGACAATCAGACTTCAGGCCAGGGCATAGCATTAAAACCATTTTGACTTCCTATTGAGTGAGCTTCATAGTGCCTTGGATTCTGGCAAGGCAGTGCTGGTGGTTTCACTGGAACTCTCCTCAGCATTCCATCTGGTTGATCACAGGGTCCTTTTGGTCAAGCTCACCTCTGTTGCAATGTTTTAATATTTGCTGGCACATATGCACATGAAAAACATGTTGTGATCCAAGATGACTCCTGTATAGGATGCTCATCTTCTCTTACTACCAGATGATCGAAAGCCCTGCGCAGTTCCAAACAGCGCTCTAAAAATAGTGCTGGAACAGCATGGGGCTTTACCGCCCCTATGATCAGAGATAACAGCATGCAAATTTAAGCACGCTATTCTCTCTGATCATAGGGTAAAAGTGCAGGAGGATTGTGCCTGAGCATGCGCTCGGGCACAATCCTCCCGCACTTGTTTGACAGGTCTAGGCTGTCAAAAGCCCAAACCTGTCAAACACAGGGACTAGAGGTCCATGGGACCGCCAGACCCCAAGTACCCCCACCACAGTTTCTCCCTTATACGGTGTGTAGCCCTGCCCAGCGTATCCCAGGATTCGCTGGGCAGGGCATCGCCATTTTCGAGGTGACGCTGATGGAAGAGGAGGGAGGCCACTTCTCTCCTCCAATGAAGATATGGGGTGGGGAAGAGCCGCTAAGACCACCAGGTCGGGGATGGGGTGGGATTGACTCGCAGCCCACTGGGCCATCAGGGCTCCATTCATGTGAGGGGATGCCAGGGGGGTTTAGGGGGGCTGGAGACCCACTGAATCTGTGTCGGGGGCTGGGGGGGTTGGGTCAGGGCTCCTGGTCCTGCGGGGTGGGGCACGGGCTGCTGCATTGGGGGAAATGGGAGGCTGCTAGCATGCAAGTGCATGCGGCTCACCATTCCTCCCCAACGGTTTGCAAACCCTAACACTGATCATTGGGGAAGAATTGGTTTAGCATGCATTTGCATGCTACTTGTGCTAAGAGCCCTGTTTTGCATGAATTTGCATGCTAGCTGCATTCAGAGCCCACGAGTGCATTGTTTCACATGCTCATGGGCTCTGATCATGGGGCAGTAGCAAACACAGGCATTAGTTTGGTGCAGGGGCATAGCCAGACCGGCGGGAGGGGGGTCCAGAGCCCTAGGTGAGGGGGCCACATTTTAGTCCCCCCAGTGCAGCTGACCCCCCTACCATTTTTGACCCTCCTGCCACCTCCACCACCACCAACTTTGACCCCCCTGCCGACGACCCTCTCGACCCCCCTCCCGCTGCCAACCCTCCCCCACCGCTGCCATCACCGTCGGCTACATTTGCTAGCGGGGGACCCCAACCCCCGCCAGCCGAGGTCCTCTTCTTCCGGCGCAAGGCTTCATTCTGTTTCTGTGAGTCTGATGTCCTGCACGTGTGGGTCCAGGGCCAAATTTACTGGGGCCCAGGCCCCCATGGCCCCACGTAGCTACGCCATTGGTATGGCGCTAACAGCCTTTAGTGCCTGTGTTTGCTTCTGATCATCGGCTCATTAGTATCTTTTACAGCTAGGCATATGAACTGGCACTAAGTGCTATTCTATAAAGGGCATGTACCCTTGGATAGAATAGCGCTTAATGCAAATTTCTTTCAGTGCCCATTTTGAGCGCCATTTATAGAATTTCCCCTTATATGTGTTGTTATATTTTTTTTACATCAGACATTATCCCCTGGATTCTATATATTGTGCTCAAAATTACACATAGAAATTTGGACATGCACCCAAATTCCACATGCAATTTAATTGAAAAATGAACCAATTCTCCGGTAAGAGAACGCTATCCTGCTGCTTGACGCTTCTTCGGAGAAAACCTTTTGCTTCTTTCCAATATGCCTCATACTGTCTCTCTATGTCAGGTGTTCAGCGCTGCGTGCGTCTGGTAGCGCTATACAAATGTTAATAATAATAATAATAATACTAAGAGGAAAGGGAACATCAGGTTAGTTCCCCCACCTACCTTGACCTTGTCCCCAGTCCAGCAGAGGCTGGATCAATTCCTCACTGGAGCCTCTCCGTTGAATTTGAGGGCGGATCCCTCAGCGGAGTGTACCGAGGGAGCGGAATCTCCGCAGGGACAAGAAACATCACTATCGCCTCCCTTAGTTTCCAACAACCCTCCTTGTCCGGCTTCCACTGCTTCGGTAAAGGAAAGTACACAGGCTACCGAAAGTGCAGCGTCTGAGCTTCCTGTTGGGGGAATACCGTTTCAGAAATGGCACCTGGAAAGTGAGGCCAGTGGATTCCCTGTGGCCTCGGAAACAACAAAGGAGGTTGACCTTGGACAAATATGGGAAATGCTCAACAAAATGAACTTAATTCTACAAAAATCTTCAGGTGTGATAACTGCCCGTGCATATCATACTCTCCATCTCTCCCTTTAGTCCATCCATACACCACATTTCCCCCCTTCAAATACTCATCACCAGTCTCTATCCCTTCTAAGCCAATCTACATAACACTGTCTTCCCCTCATTCTTTCACTTTTCCCTAATTTCTTCTTCCTCCTCCTCTTTTTCCCCTCCTTACTCCCCATCCCTGCTCTGTTTTCACTGGCTCAAGGCACATTCCTGTTCCCCCTTTCTCTTCATTGCAACACTTCCCCTGGTACTTAGAAATTTCAGGTGAGTGGCCACCCCCTGCCTGCAGAGTCCACATGAGATTCTCTGCCACATGCCCACCCTGATCCCTGGCAGTAGACAGCTGCACAGGAATGAGGATTGCAGAAATCCCATGGCTATGGAAGAAGTTGCCAAGAGATTCCCACAGGGATGGAAGAAGTTACCATGGGATTCCCGTGGCAGTGTAATCAAAATCCCTGGTGACTCCAGAATGAGGCTTGGAATGTCCAGACAGGCAGCTGGAACACCAGACTGAGGCATGGAACACTCAGCACATTTTTTTCTAGCAAAAAAGGTGCTGGTACTCAAATGCCAGGCCACCCTTCCGGGATGGGGTGATCACTGAGGGACCCACCCCATAATAGCCAGGCCCCCTGCAACCAGTCACAGAATCTATGACAAGGCAGAATCGGTGTGTAGAGCCTCAGCTCTTTCATTAAAACTTGGGGTCCATGACTCAATGTTAGTAGACAATGGAAAAGGTGCCGGTACTCAGTACCCCCAAGTACCCCCTCAAAAAAGCCCTGGGAACACTCATTGGTTGAATAGTGAATATCATCCAAAAAACCACGAGAGGCTGGGGTTGAGAGGAAACAGAGGGCTGCAAGCAAATAAATAATAGCATCAAGTCCTGCGAGTATGGGTGGGGATGGAGGAGATTCATTGTGGAGATGGAATGGATTTTAGCGGGTATGGGTTAGATTCCATTGGGGATGGTTGAAATTTCTGTCCCCATGTAACTGGAAGCCCAGCAAGGTTCACAGTTTGAAGCCTCAGAGATTACATACTGTGTGGGAAAACTTGTTCCAACAGCCCAGGGCATGGGAGCATGTATTCATATCAAGCCACTGTGTTCTGGCTCACCATTCTACCTCCTGTGGGTTATAATTGGGGAATAATATTTCTGTGTCACTATAGGGTCTTTTTACTAAGCTGCAGTAAAAAGTGGCCTGCGGTAGTGTGGGTGCATGTTTTGGGCATGCGCTGAGCCATTTTTTTCCACGGCTGGGAAAAAGGCTTTTTTAATAGGTTGATAAATAGGCATGCGTTGAAATTAAAACTAGCGTGCGCCTATTTATGGCTTGAGCCCTTACTGACACCCATTGACCTACAGGCTTATTTTCAAAAGAGAAGGACGTCCATCTTTCGACACAAATCGGAAGATGGGTGTCCTTCTCACAGGGTCGCCCAAATCGGAATAATCAAAAGCCGATTTTGGGCATCCCCAACTGCTTTGTGTCGTGCAGACGACCTAAGTTCACGGGGGCGTGTTGGAGGCATAGCGGAGGCGGGACTTGGGCATGCCTAACACTTGGGCGTCCTTGACCCATAATGGAAAAAAAAGGGCGTCCCTGACGAGCACTTGGATGATTTTACCTAGTCCTGTTTGTCTTACGACCAAGGCACAAAAAGGTGCCCGAACTGACCAGATCACCACCAGAGAGAATTGGGGATCACCTCCCCTTACTCCCCCAGTGGTCACTAACCCCCTCCCACCCTAAAAAAACATCCTTAAAAATCTTTTTTGCCAGCCTCTATGCCAGCCTCAAATGTCATACTCAGGTCCATCGCAGCAGTATGCAGGTCCCTGGAGCAGTTTTAGTTGTTGGAGTGCCCTTCAGGCAGGCGGACCCAGGCCCATCCCCCCATACCTGTTACACTTGTGGTGGTAAATGTGAGCTCTCCAAAACCCACCAGAAACCCACTGTACCCACATCTAGGTGCCCCTCTTCACCTGTAAGGGCTATGGTAGTGGTGTACAGTGGTGGGTAGTGAGTTTTGGGGGGTTATGGGGGGCTCAGCACACAAGGTAAGGGAGCTATGTTCCTGGGAGCAATTTCTGAAGTCCATGCAGTGCCCCCTAGGGTGCCAGTTGGTGTCCTGGCATGTCAGGGGGACCAGTGCACTACGAATGCTGGCTCCTCCCATGACCAAAGGGTTTGCATTTGGTCGTTTCTGAGATGGGCGTGCTCAGTTTCCATTATTGGCGAAAATCAGAAATGACCAAGTCTAGGGACGACCATCTCTAAGGACGACCTAAATATCAGGATTTGGGAGTCCGTGACCGTATTATCGAAACTTGGGCGTCCTTTTTGACTATGCCCCTCCTAGTGGTAAGGGCTAGCGCACTACCTGTGCAGTAACCATGCAGCGCGCACCAACTGTTGATTACCGCTGGGAACACCCCCAGAAGAAAATAGAAAATTATTTTCTACCGTGGAATTAGGTGCACACCAAACTCAGAATTACCGTCAGGCGCACGTGCTAGCTCAGAGGTAGTGCCAATTTTGTGCGTGCTACCCGTGTGTTAGCCCTCCTGCACCTTAGTAGAAGGGCCCCTATGTTATTTTATATTATTTTTGTGAAGAGTGGCAATAGTGCTACTCTCCATTCCCTTTCAGTTCAATCCCTTACCTTAGCCCCTCTCAATATCAGAGATGCCATGGGACAGGGATTTTTAAAAGGGATTTAAAGTTCATGGTATTGCATGTGTTACAAGAAATTTATATATTTTGGGGGAAAGAGCTCTAGAGCACTCGCTACTGTTTATAATTTAAGAGCAGGCGCTGTATTTATAAGTTTTAGGATATTAATTTCTCCACCAATCACCAAAGGTGATAATTGCAATAAATTAAATAAATTAAGTATATATAAAAGATACCATATACTCAGAACACAAAGAGACCGTATTTTTAGCTTCAAAGGTTGATTTAATATACAATTGCACACGAGAGGTAGGTTTTTAAAAGGATCTTAGAACAGAGAATTTGTGCATAAAATAGAACAAAGTAGCAGGTAGGTTAACTTACAAGTCCTTGTTACAAGCATGCTGTGGTCCAGCTGATTGATGAGCACATGTTTAGGACAGGAGGGCTTCTGCAGTGAGTGGATCTGAGTTGCTTGCAGCTGAAGAGAATCTGAATCTTGGGGGAAACAGCTTTTGCTTTTATATCTTGCAAGCTGCAGGAGGATATGATCACAGAGTCCCAGTACCTGCTTCCTGGTTTGCACTGGATAACTTGCAAGGCATTATGGTTATTGTAGTCTGTTCACATGATCTGCATTATAGGTCTCTCCTTTCTGCAGATGTCCTGGCGTCCATTTGTCTGATAGTTGATGGGAGGGGCAGGTATACCTTTGACAAGCAAATGTCTTGTTTATGGTTTCCCCTCTGAAGTCTTTGTTATCAATAGCTGGAGTTATGCCTTTTCCAGACTATCTGTCTGCTGGTGGAGATGTCTATGTGATTCTTCAAGTATCCACCTTAGTCATGCTTTTGTTCAGTCTTTTTAGGTGGGAGGGCAGAGAGAATTTTATTTCTCTTTGAAGCACAGTACCCTTTTGTCTCTTAAATGTCTTTTAAATGTTCCCCAAAGGGAGAGGGAAGAGGGCTTTTGGAATGAAAGCCAGTTCTGCTGCAGTGTCAAATATATATATTTTTAAAAGCGGCACAAATATATTGGTGTATATATGTGTATCTGATCCAACACAACATCATGCTACACATTTAATTCTGATGATTGGCTTATACCATAACACATGCAACCACAAGCTCCTCCCCTTTCTCCATTCTCTCCCCTCCCCCCGTACCTTATTTACCCCAGTAACTGTGAGGCTGGAAAATAACAGCAGATATCAGCTGCCACTCCACAACTGACCCAGCCCAATTAGCAATATTACATCTTCCTCCCAGTGATAAGACCGTAAGAATAACCATACTGGGTCAGACCAATGGTCCGTCTAGCCCAGTATCCTGTCTCCAACAGTGTCCAATCCATGTCACAAGTACTTGTCAGACACCCAAATAGTAGCAACATTCCATGCTACCAATCTCAAGGCAAGCAGTAGCTTCCCCATGTCTGTCTCAATAGCAGACTATGGACTTTTCCTCCAACCCTTTTTTAAACCCAGACTTACCTATAACTTATTTAAAGTTCATGAGTTTTGATTAAAGGTATATGATTATCTTTGCCAATGAGTTGTGGAGACTAGTGGTAGCACAAATTGGATATGGCAATTGGTGATTGCAGAAGCAGATTTATTTCATACCTTCTCACCAATTTAACTTTCCTCTCCCTCTCCACCCTCTTCAACTATAGTTCAAACTACCTCATTTTCTCTTACCATGAATTGCCCTAGACTTCAATGGTGCATGGCACACACTGTTTTAAACCTGATGGTTCGTGTGCACCTCTATCAGTTGCGATTTCCTCTTACTGCTCTCTCCAAACAACAGTCATTTACCCTGTGTTCTGTATACCCTTCCTTTGACCTTTCTCCAGCTTCCTCCTTGGTCATCATCCTAGCACATGCCGTATTCTCAGCTTTACTATCAGCATTGAACGATCCAGCTCCTGCTTATTTTTGCCTGCCTCTTACTCCGGTTGCCCATGCACTCATGTGTCTCTACATAGTGCTTTGCACATCTGGTATATACTCTACCAATTATGATAATAAAAGTAATAATAAGTTCATAGATGTGGCACTATCAGGAGACTGGCATGTTGAAGACAAACAGTTGGAGAAGAGAATGAAATATCAAGACTTGAAGTTGTACAAGAAGCTGCAATTGTGGTCTCCTTGGTAACTGGCAATATCAAAAGACCTGAAACAACATCTGAACACACTGGGCATTGACAAAATCACCATCTGCCAACTACAGAAGACAGTGCTGTTTTGAATTGCCCGTGTCCTATGCCAATACATCTGAATATCCTAGGTTCTTGGGAAGGACTCAATATGTAGAGCACCAAACTCATCCAAAAGCATCTGGCAGGCTGCACGATGTTCTAATGATGAAGTGAAGCAGTCAAGAAACAAACAGATTGCTATTTTCAAGAAGCTAGCTAATGCTTTTAAGTATACTATGACGTATGCTACAATCTGGTAATGAGTTATGTAGACCTATGTTTCATAATTGTGATTTTGCTATCAGATGTTAGGAAGCAGTAATCTCCACTGCAGTAACGCATCAGTAGCTTGGATAATATGCGTGTAGCCTTTCTATTGTAATATGCTTTAGATTATCTGCAGTAGATTGTCCCAAGGCCATTACACAATTGTTTAATGCATGCTTCACTGATCATCACTGATTAAAATGTCACTTTGAGGTAGTGTAGTGTCTCCATGACATTCAGATCTGAGTCCGTAATATTTATACTGCTCTATCATTAGAAATGTTGTCGTATGGGATGTTTCATAATTTTCAAGTGTAATTTCTCTCAGTATCTCTACTCTGTACACATGTAATTCCTAATGTAGTGTAATATGATAATTTTAATAATATTCAATAGTACATATTAATTCTTGGTGGGAAACAGTGTATTATATTATACAAATTTTATTTGCTGAAACAGTTCAGAGGCTTGGAGAGTTAATACCTCCAGCAAACACAGTGGGCCCAATATTCAAAGTATTTTCTGGCAGCTGGAAGATGCATGACTCAGTCAGGCACTGATTTTTACTAGCTGTATTGATAAAATTGGTCCATTTATTTTGGATTTGGCTCATGACTTGTAGCCCGAGGCAAGTTACATTTAAGTAAAGTAGGTATTTCCCTGTCCCTAAATAGATAAATTTTATCTGTAGACAATAGGGCTGGTATCAAGATGGAACAAAGTTGTTGCCACTACTAATAAAAATGCTGCTAAATGGATAAGTTATCTAAAAAAAGATCAATCATAGGGATAAACATCACAACCACTCAGAAAGAGGATTTTCTAATTGGACTTCTGTTTTCCCTTGGAACTACTTCTTCTGTTTTGATTACTGTGGAAGCACTTTCCTGCTTTGGTTAAGTTTTATTTATTTATTTTCTGCATTTATATCCCACATTTTCCCACCTCATTGCGGGCTCAATGTGGCTTACAAATACCGTAGTGGCGATCGCCATTTCCGGAATACGAAATACAAAGTAATATTCCAGTTAGAGTATATAGAATACACAGTAAATTAGAAGAAAATCGGTAATCAATACATTTCAGGTTTTGAAATCAAGGGTAGTGAAAAACGTTCAATAATGACATTGTGATAAAGTAACCAAAATAAGAATAATTCAATGTTAACTAATTCTGGTACAGTTCTGATGTCATGTTTTTTAAGAAGGGTCCTTTTGATAAGTCTCTCTGAACAGGTTAGTCTTTAATAGTTGCTTTTATAGCATTCGGCAGTGCATTCCAACGTTGCGTGCAGATGTAGGAGAAACTAGATGCATGTATTGATTTAAATTGAAGTCCTTTGCAATTGGAATAATGGAGGTTCAAGAAAGTACGTGACGAACTTTATGTATTCCTTGCTGGTAGATCGACGAGGTCAAACATATATATCGGGGCCTCACCATGAATAATTTTGTGGACCAGGGTGCAGGTTTTGAATGTAATTCGATCTTTTAATGGTAGCCAGTGTAATGTTTCTCTGAGGGGTTTGGCACATATTTCGCTTTTCCAAATATGAATTTAAAATTAGGTTTGCTAAATAATGGGCTTAATTATTACAGTTGCTGGTCATAAGTATATTTAGCTATGCTAGTTAAATGGATATACAAATACAGTTAAGAGCCAGCACTTAACTCTAGACACTGGCCATCATTACTAAATATTGGGCTCAATATACTCTAGGTTACAAAAGGCCAAATGCAAGAAATAGGCTATTGCTGTGGCATCCCAGATATTCAAGGATAAGGGAAAAAATGTATAGAAATGATGCTGTTTCTAGCCTTCTTGGGCATATACAATATAACAGTGCAAATTGTTTAAATGATCACTTTGAGCTCTATTGATTCTGCTAACCTTAAATGTTAAGGGGGTTAATAATCCCATTAAAAGAAAGAAGCTCCTTACCTATTGTTATAGAACTCTGACCTAGTTTCTGATCTAGTACTTTTGCAAGTCACTGAAACTGGCAGTTGGGACACATAAAATGCTGACTTTGTCGCCAACACTTCAATAGAAAAATGGAGCTGCAGTTCTCAGAAAGACATTTGCCCTCTAATTCTATAAAAGTTGCCAAAATTTGCATGTGCAAATTTGGGTGCAAAACCAATTTGTGTACACAATGTAATTGAATAATGAGCTAATTAGCATTTATGCATAAGTAAAAAAAAAAGGGCATGGAAGTAGGAGGGTCATGGGCGGAAAGGAGGTGTTCCTAGCATTTACACCTATTGTTTTAGAATAAGGGGGAATATGCGCTCAATTTAGGTGCATACATTTGCACCACGTTCCAGTTGGTGCCAATAGCCAGGTCTATACTTAGTTGAGCTGTATATCACAGAGGCCATGGCAAGGTCTTTTAACCTGCTGCGGTAAAAAGGGCCCTGGTATGTGGGAAAAATGGCCTCCACCACTAGCGCAGGGCCCTTTTTCCTGCAGCTTGGTAAAAGGACCCTAAAATGAAGAAGTAGATATAATAGACATCTCAGAGACCTGATGGAAGGAGGACAATCAACGGGACATTGTGTTATCAGGGTACAAATTATATCACAATGATAAAGTGGATCAAATCGGAGGGAGGGAGGGAGGGTTGTGCTATATGTTAAAGAGGGAATTGAGTCAATCAAAATAAATATTCTAGATGAAACAGATAGCAGCATAGAATCTTTATGGATAGAAATTCTACGTTTGAAAGGAAGGAGTATACTGGTAGGGCTGTACTACTGTCTGCCAGGTCATAACGAACAGACAGATGAAGAAATGCTTAAGAAATTAGGGAAGCTGGCAAATTGGGCAACATTATAATAATGGGTGATTTCAATTACCCTAATTGACTGGATAAATGTTACATCAGGGAGAGCTAGGGAGGTAAAATTCCTAGATGTAATAAATGACTGCTTCTTGGAGCAAGTGGTCCAAGAACTAACAAGAGGGGGAGCTATTTTAGATCTAGTCCTTAGTGGAATGCAGGGCATGGTATGAGAAGTAACAGTGTTGGATCTGCTGGGAAACAGTGATCACAACATGATCAAATTTGAGCCGAAATCTGAAGTGAAGTCACTAAAGAAATCTAAATTTTCGAAAGGGTGACTATAACAAAATGAGGAAAATAGTTAAAAACAAGGTAAAAGGATCAGCCACAAAGGTTAGAACTTTAAATCAGGCATGGGTGTTGTTTAAACATACTATCGTGGGGAGGTCATGTGATGCTGTGAGTGGCTCCGGACAAGTTGCCTGTGAGCTGCTCAGGTCTCCATCTCTAATTGGGTTTTATCTTTGCTTCCCCTGTTGCTGGGCACTTTAATTTGTTGCTCCTGTATATGAACAATTACCTCACCAGATCCCTTATAGTGACGTCCTGTAAACCACTGAGGAGGAAGGATGACTGGAGTCGCACACCTGAAGTCAATATGGTGGCCTCACCTTCTTCATCTCAGCTGCAGCTCAGTTCCAACTCACTCATCACAGAACTTACTGAATCAGTGGTCAGAGCACTTGATTCTAGATTCTCCCACCTATCGGATCAGTTGTTGGGCCTCACAGCACTTACATCAGAACTCACGCGCTGCACTGGAGAGCTGGATGTGCAGGTATCGGAGGTGGAGGACACCCAACAAACCCAGACCACAGATCTTGCATGGTTGGAGCGTCTTATTCAAGACCAGCAGCAGTTTGATGACCTGGAAAATCATTCTCGGAGGGATAATCTCCAGTTTGTGGGCCTGCCGGAATCAATCAATCAATACCAGACCATAAACTGCGGCAAACATTGGAGACCTGGCTCCTGACCACCTTTTCTGATGTGGGAGGAGGGCGACACCATTCGTCTGGATCGGGCCCACTGTGTTGGCCAGCGCTGTCCTCACGATTTACACCCATGCATTGTGATTGCTAAATTTCACCGGTACACACAGAAATCAAATTCCTATACACTTACAAAGGCAATTGTGAAGAAATTAAATTCGACGGGGAGCTGTTTCGACTTTTTCAGGACTACTCTGCCTCACTTACTGTGCGACATCGAGCTTTCTTCACTATGTGTGCCAAGCTTGTGGAGAAACAACTGCGGTTTGTCCTGCAGTATCCTGCCACTCTTAAAGTGTATGTCGATGGCCACCTCTCCTGAGGTGGTCTTAGAATGGCTCAATCTGATACTGGACCCATGTATAGGTCAAGCTAAGATAGCCTAGTTCCCAGGGAAATCTCAAAAAGTGCTGCATTCTTTTATCAGCTCCTGCAGGTTAGTGGACACCCAGCATGTGATGCATCTCATGGACAAAACCTACACATTTTACTCCTTTCCTAAGATGCACACTCTTGAGAGAGTAGAGAAAACTGAATGACTATGTAAGAAAGCTCAGAATGGATGTTTGTTTGGCATTGCAAATATATTCAGTTGTGCATTTGGAGTGTAGAATTCCAAGGGAGTAGCATGCGATTGATGTATATCAGTATCACATTCTCCATGAGGAGACAGACCTTGGGATGATCAAAGGTTAACAGTGCAATACGGGAGTAGTTTTCAAGTCCAGACTAAAAGCCCACCTCTTTGACGCTGCTTTTGACTCCTAACCACTACTCACTTGCCCTGTCCTTTTATCCCCACCTCTTTATTCCCTCACCTCTTAGTTGTTCTATCTGTTTACCTGTCTTATTTAGATTGTAAGCTCTTTGAGCAGGGACTGTCTTTTCGTGTATGATGTACAGCGTTGCACATGCCTTGTAGCACTATAGAAGTGATAAGTAGTAGTAGTAGTAGTTAGAGCCAGGTTTACAGGCATTATCTTTAGAAAAAGAGGTGATAATACCATGAACAGGTCATTTTTGAGATCTGAGCTGGAATACTGTGTTTCTAGCTAAGTGCCGCTGAGTAAATTGTTTTGAATATCAACCCCACACTATTTATTTTTTGTTTATATTAACCTTGAGTTCTCTACCTCTTGATGAGGTTTGTAAACAACACATTTGCCATAATGCAAGGATGAGGGCAGGGCCACTGAGAGACTGAGCAGGTCTCGGGGCAGGGCTGCTGCACCCCCAGGATCGCTGCTACCGCCCCCCCCCCCCCCAGGATCACTGTTGCTGCTCCCCCTGCCGCAACTCTAAATACCTTGGCTGGCAGGGATCCCTAAACCCCACGAGCAGAAGAAGCCTTTCTCTAGTGCTGTTCTTTACTCCGCCACATTGCCTGCCTTGCCCCTGCGGCTGCTTTCCCCCTCACGTTGTGCATGCTCAGCTTCATCAAAACCATTAATGCGTGACATGAGGGGAAAAGCAGCCGTAGGGCAGACAATACAGCAGAATGAAGAACAGTGCTTGAGGAAGACTTCTTCTGATGGTGGGGCCTGGGAACCCCCACCAGCTACACCAGATGCCCTGGTCTGGAGCCCTGTGTCTTCTCCTCCCCAGCCTCTAAGGGGGGCGTGGCACCAGAATTTTCTCTCACCTGCTCCTGTCGGGACGTGATCACCCTGATCATGTGAAGAGCAGGAGAGAGAGAGAGACAGAGAGAGAGAGAGAGAGAGAGAGAGAGAGAGAGGGACCCTGGTGCTGGGACCCCTTGGAGGCCAGGCCTGGAGGAATCTTGCCCCCTTGTTCCCCCTCTCGGCGGCCTTAGATAAGGGTTAGGAAGGTGAGAGGTGATTGAGAGTGGGAAATCTATGAGCTGTGAAACCTTCCCATGACAATGATAACAAGCTGACTGTAGCATTAGCATGGACGTATTTTAAGTTCCATGCTATTTTGAAATTAATGTGCTCTGTGGTGCTGTTTATTTTAAAGTTCATTGAGGCTTGAAAGATAATAAAATTTAATGGAATTATGAAACTAATGAAGCTAAAGATTGCTTGCATGTGAGAGTTCCCTTCTGAAAACCTTGTCTGAGCTGCAGTATAAAAATGTGCAATATCTAAAGACATAATAGAGCAGACAGACACTTTGCATTACTCAAAGGGACCAAGTCAATAAAGTTAATGCCCAAATATCATTTGGCATCCATGCTAACATCACATTTAATGGGCAATTCACTAACACTGGTTCTAAACCTTTTCATGTGACGGCATATCCAGCACCAGATTCACTATGTCATGAGGCATCATCACCTTCTCTCTCACCCCTGGTGGCATCACCACCTTCCTATCTCTCCACATTGGAGGGCCATGGGCAGACCTACCACTTATGGACACAACTTACAGAATCAGTAAGTTATGTATGCCTTTGCTGTATTTAGGTGCCTGCAGTTACACCAGGTCTATGGCATTTACATGTAAGATGCACTGATACCGGGTTACACTAGTATTTTAGAGTGGAATCTGGGCAGCCAGGTGCCATTATAGAATAGGGTCTCGCTGAGCATCGGGATGTCTAACAGGAGGCGCCCACTTATAAAATTCACCCCTTTATGTATCACCAGTCTTCTAGAAAAATAATCTGTCTAGGGCCCCACTGGGATATCTACTTCTGTAATATGTCCTAGTGAAAGGATCATGCCAAGCAGAATATATTAGAGCACAGTTTACCCTTTTGCTACATCATTCTCCTAGAAGGTTGTTTTCTAGATCTTCAATAGGAATAGACCCGTAGGGACCATGTACACATTTGCTTGATTGTAGTGAGGGAAAGGAGATTTTCCCTTTTGCCTATGCCAAGATTTGGAGAGGGGCAAGAAGGGGGGGCTGCCCTGGAGATCATGCCAAAAAACATTATCATCAGTAATAGCTGAGTACACATCTGTGATTCTATGGAGCAGTGCCTCAGTCTCAGGCAGCAGAAACCAGACCTCTACTTATTAGTCCAGCCTCACTCCTTCCAGGCTGTGGTAGGGAACAGGTGGGAGGGGAGAGCGTGGAGCAGACAGAGAACAGGACACATCAAGGAAAAGTCATTTTACTTTCTAGGGTCTAATCCTACCCACTGTCTGTCTGCAACAGGAGAAGAGGAAACAGAAGGGGCAGAGGACTAAAAACAAAGACTTGTCACTCTGATCCAGATCCTCCCTTCTTCTGGTTCCTCCCCTCCTCCTGTCTACAGAGAACAGAAGAGGAAGGTGAAATAGTGGAGTGGACAGCAGAGAAAAGAAGAATTCAGTTTTTATTGGCATATTTCTATTTGTAATTTGTGGTCATTTATTTTGTGTTTTGTAGGTCTGTGCCCTGTGTGTGTGCCTGAGATAAGGCATTCTGCTAGGGTTTAGTGATGTTAGCAGTTCAACTTCTTTTGTTTTCTAACAGAAGGTGTATTGGTGATGTAGGCCCCGATAAACTATTTTCCTGTTGCCTTTTCATAGGGTTGTTGTTTTAGTTCTGGGAGATAGCATTATTTTGGTGCCACCCAGATTTGTGAGTGACTTTTCTGCAGGATTTTCTGTTACTTTACAAAGTATTCGCTGAAAGGAGTCTGTGTCACTGTTATTAAGGTGCTAACAGAATTTGATTCTGTCTCTGGTGAGTGAGAGAGAGGGTTAATGGGCAGACGTGGGAGGGGCTGCTTTTGGGTGAGTAGGATAGAGGGGGAAGCTCTTGGCAAGGAATTGGTGTGTGAGTGAGAGAGAAGGGACAAAGAATGGAGGAAGAGGAGAAGAATGGAAGGCAAGCAATGAGGTGGAAAGGTGGAAGCAGGAGAAGGAGGGTTTTTTTGTGGGAAAAAATTAGAGATATAGGATAAGTAATGGGTAGGAGAGAAAGATGAGGGCAGGTGATAGGGAAGGAAAAAACGGGGGGGGGGGGGGGGGGGATCCAGGGTAACAAGTGGAGTGGGAGAAAAAGGGATATTCTGGGCAAGAGGGAAAGAAGGGTGCTGAGCTAGAGCCATTGCCACCAGAGAGACAGCTCTACCTCTGCGAACAAATGAGAGAGCTCTGTGGTGGAGCAGTCACTGGTTAATCAAGGTGGGGAGTGCCATTTTGAATATCTTCCCCAGGCATAGAAAATCTGGACCTGGCAATGCCTTTTGCTCCACTATATTCTGGCTTGAGATGTAAAATATCTGGCTGATATTCAGCCCATGGTGGTCAGTGGCTTATAAGCCATGGAGAGCCAGGAGATGATCTAGACCCAGATATTCAATGCTGGGCCTTGTCCAAACTCCAGCACTGAATATTCAGGTCAGTGCTGAAACACGCAATTTACCTGGGTACTGGCCGATATTCAGACCAGTGGCTGGATAGCAGTGGCGATCCTAGCCAGCATGACACCCGGGGCGGATCGCCGATGCGCCCCCCCGGGTGCAGCGTGGCCCCCCCCCCGGCGAAATAACACCCCCCCAGGTGCACGCCACTGGGGGGGGGGTGCCGCGGCGCGCGCCTGTCAGCTGAGTTCGCTAACTTCGCTGCAGCTCCCTCTGCCCCGGCCGGAACAGGCAGTAACCTGTTCCAGGACAGAAGGAGCTGCAGCGAAGTTAGCGAACTCAGCTGACAGGCGCGCGCCGCGGCATCCCCCAGCGGCGTGCACCCGGGGTGGACCGCCCCCACCGCTCCCCCCTTGGTACGCCACTGCTGGATAGATCAGTGGATAAAATTAGGACAGCCTTTTTGCTTCCTAACTTTATCCACCTGCTTAGCCAGTTTAGCATTATATTACATTGCTTCTTATATTCTGCAACAATTCATAGAGTTCAGTGCGGATCACATGAAGAATAAACATGCAAACTCTGCAAATGTACAATTTGAAGTCAAACAATCATTAAAACAAACTCATTAAAAAATTAGAAATGTATAAATCCCTAAAAATTAAATCAAAATGTCAATATTACTATTATTGGTAATGTACTAAACTGAAGAATCTGTTATGAATTTCCTAAATTCTAGATAATTTGGGGTCTTTCTCAAATAAACTGGAACAGAATTCCAGATTTCTGGAGCTTGATATGCTAGGCAAGCAGAAAAAAATATTCCTATATTTCATCCTTTTAGTATTAGGATAATGGAGCAATAGATCATCACGCAGGCCTCTCTCTTTACCAGCAATCTGGACCCAGTTAGACAGATAGGCCGAAGCCAAGCCACAAAGGATGTCATATGCCAACGTACAAACCTTAAACTGAACACGTGCCTCCAGTAACAAAGGAGAAACTCTCTCATTTTATGGACTGAAAAAATTAGGCCTGCAGACTGAATATCGCCATTAACCAGTTAAGTACTAGCTGCTCCCAAGCTCCACCCACAGAAGTCAGTGCTCTGGTGGTTAGAGGAGATACTCAGCAGCAGTGGCGTAGCTAGGGTAGTTGACACCCAGGGCCGGTCATTTTTTAACACCCCCCTCCAAAATCCAGTACTAGGCATACTGAGAATACAAAACACTCAGGACCTATAGAGCAATTCTACCATACCATAAGCAGTCATTTCTACGAGTCACACAAGGAAAAAGAAAGCATCTTAAACACTACAGTGAGCACTAGAACATCAATTCACCTATTGTAAAATGAAACCAGACAGATTAGTACAGATCCTCGATCCTGCACAGTCAATGCCAACTGAAAGCCATGTCTTTTTCACAAACACAGATACACCCTAATCCACTATAGAATAAGTAATTATAAACTTTCTGTTTAGAGAAAAATTAAACTGAACCCCCAAGATGCCAGACTCTGCATGCAATGCAACACCACAGAAACAGAAAATGTCCCCTAGTACTGTGCAAAATACAAAGACAGCAGATGTAAATTTGAAAAAAAACTAACAAATACCAATCACCACTTTACAAATTAACAAATAGAAATAAAACAAATATAGAAAATAAAATACCATTTTATTGGACTAATACATTTAGCTGTCAGAGGCCAAAACCTTCTTCCTCAGGTCAATACAGTATAGTGTGTTACAGTATCCTAACCTGACCTGAGGAAGGGGGTTTTGTTCTCCGAAAGTTAGTCAAAATTTATTAATATTAGTCCAATAAAAAGATTACCTTATTTACATGTTCTATTCAGTGGCGTTCCTAGGACGACTGACACCCGGGGCGGATCACCGATGTGCCCCCCCCCTGGTGCAGCACCCCTCCCCCGGTGAAACGACACCTCCCCCTGGCGAAGCGACACCTCCCCCCGGGTGCATTTTTACCTGCTGGGGGGGGGGGGGGGGGGGTGCCGCGCGCCTCTCGGCGTTGCTTGTTCCATGCTCCCTCTGCCCCGGAACAGGAAGTAACCTGTTCCGGGGCAGAGGGAGCATGGAACGAGTGGCGCTGACAGGCACGTTGCACCCCCCCCCCCCCAGCGGTGTGCACCCGGGGCGGACCGCATCCACCGCCCCCCCCTAGGAACGCCACGGGAGGTAAGGCAGCTTTGTTTTGTGTGCTAGTTCTCTGACCCTTGGAAGGGAATAGGAAACGACCTCATTAAAATTCTTTTGACTATATTAGCATGTTACTTGTGCTAATCTTTGCTCGCTCGCTCGCTGGTTGTCTCCTGCACTAGAGCCTCTGAGCATTCTGCACTCAATAATGCAGGTGCTAGTTCAGCACTAACTGCCTCTAGCACCTGCTTTTGGTTCTGAGCATCCGGGCATAAAGGCATTCATCTAAAAGAGAAACTTAGCCATCTATCCCCCCTTCAGTCTGTTCAGAACTCTGCTGCACGTCTCATATTCCGCCAGAACCGATATACTCATATCACCCCTCTCCTCAGGTCACTTCACTGGCTTCCGATCAGATACCGCATTCAATTCAAGCTTCTCCTTCTTACCTACAAATGCACTCAGTCTGCTGCCCCTCACTACCTCTCTACCCTCATCTCCCCTTACGTTCCCGCCCGTAACCTCCGTTCACAGGATAAATCCCTCCTCTCAGTACCCTTCTCCACCACCGCCAACTCCAGGCTCCGCTCATTCTGCCTCGCCTCACCCTATGCTTGGAACAACCTTCCTGAACCCTTACGCCAAGCCCCCTCCCTGCCTGTCTTCAAGTCTTTGCTTAAAGCCCACCTCTTCAATGCTGCATTCGGCACCTAACCCTTACCGTTCAGTGAATCCAAACTGCCCCAATTTGACTGCCCCTATCGGACCGACCGTTCACTTGTCTATTAGATTGTAAGCTCTTTGAGCAGGGACTGTCTCTCTTTGTTAAATTGTACAGCGCTGCGTAACCCTAGTAGCGCTCTAGAAATGTTAAGTAGTAGTAGTAGTAGGATGAATAGATAAAACTGAGGCGAGGAGTGAAAACTGAGTGAAGTTCATGAAAAAGCTAAGGGGAAGAATTCACTAAGAACTAAGAGTTTCACATTCTGAGACCATGGAGAGACCTAAGCATCAAAGAGGTACACAGGGTCTCAGGGAAAAGAACGTTCAAGGGATCAGAGACACTCTAGCGTACCTAGGGAGAGGTGGTGGGAGGGAGTACGTGGAAAAGGTGTGCAGCTGTCGGCTCTGCCAGTCCCCTGCCCTAGCTAAGGAAGTTGACTTCAGAGGGGGCAGGGGACCAGCAGAGCAGACAGCCACGTGCCTGCTCCGCAATCCCCCTTGCTTGGAGGAGGGGCGTGTGCTCTGCCCAGGTGGTGGGTGTGCATTGCCCGGGGAGTGGGTGTGCTCCGTCCTGGGTGCCATATAAGGTAGGCATGTTGCTGCTGAGAGATAGCTATTTATTTAGGTTTCTGCCTGCACTCTGGAGGCTGACCTCTTCCATCATTCCCTCCACCTAAGAATTCACATTATAGCAAGAAAAGTAGTACTTAGAAAAGGAAAGACAGCCCCAGGATTAGTCTGAGGCATTCTGCATTAAAAAACAACAAACAACTAATCATTGTGTCTGATGCTTACCCAGTAGACATTCATTATCATAAACCTATTGTTCACTTCCTATAAATTCTAGAGATGTTATAATATATGAATTACAGGCTCGTCCTAGATATTTATCAACATTTTAAATAAAGTTGTGTTCATGACATATGACTGAACACTGACTGAGAGGAACATTTTCTCATTTCTAAACAGTGGCATTCCTTGGTCGGCTGCCACCCAGGGCGGTTTGCTGCTGCACACCCCCTCCCCCTGGTGCAGCATTGTTCCGTCCCTCCTGTGTGCAGCATGACACCCCCCGGGTGCGTGTCCCTCCCAGCGCATCACCGTCCCTCCCCCTGGGTGCATTTTTCTTACCTGCTGGGGTGCTGGGAGCAGCCACTCGGCTGACGGCTCTGCTGGTTCCCTGCTCCCTCTGCCCCGGAACAGGAAGTAACAGCAGAGGGAGCAGGGAACCGGCGGAGCCGACAACCACGCGGCTGCTCCCTGCACCCCACCTGCAGAGTGCACCCAAGGCAGACCACCCCCACCGCCCCGTCCTTGGTACGCCACTGTTTCTAAATAAGTTTGATGTCTACCAGAAAGATTAACATATATATAATCTATACTAGAAAGCCCATCAATGTGAAAATACATCTATTATTCCTGTGGAATCGCAGGTCTCTGTAGAATAAGACTGTAATATGCTTCCCTGCCCTTTCAATTAGAATCCACAGCATCCGAGATAGTACTGTTGAAAAGGCAGCCCCTAAGTTATCCTATCTATAGATGCTACCAGGATTGAAAAAACCTGACACAAACTATGTATTTCAGACAGGTTTACAAGGGCAGGTACAACCTGTGAGTGTGTGTTTGTGCGTGTGTATGTAAGTGGCAGCACGCTCAAGGCTGTCCTTCACATCAGAAAGCAATTCCAGGTCGACATAATTTTTCAAGGGATATATTTGCATATTGCTTTCATCAGTCACAGGGAATAAATCATTTCTTGCTTCTTACTTCCTAGTTGCGGATGGATTTCTTAACATATGCTGTCTTTGTATATATTACCGCAGCTATGAAAGTTAAAGCAACAGCACCACTATGAAAGTGGTAAAGCTCGATGAGAACTGGCACAAGAAGACAAACTAATTCCCCAAACGTAGACTTCAGTGCAGTAATGCTCAACCCAGACCTGGGGATACACCCAGACAGTCAGGTTTTCAGAATAAATATGCATGAGAAAGATTTGCCTATAATGAAGGCAATGCAGGCACATCTCTCTCAAGCATATTCAATGTGGATATCCTGAAAACCTGACTGGCCAGATGTGTCTGGAGGTTTGGGTTTAGAAGCATTACTATAATGCATTTAGAAGACACATTTTTCTCCCTTCACTTTCCATAAGTATGTGCTGACCTCTTAAACTTTATGTTAAAATGTAGATGTGATGATAGGCAATTCTAGAGCACATACTTCTGCTGTTTTTTTAATTTCCTTGCATATTTTATATTGGCATGAAACATTTGATACATTGGGACATTGATGTGCTATCATTGTGTTATAAAGGATCTTCTACCCATAGATATTGATTTTTGAAAATGAATGGGAATGATAAACACGACACAATTCACCCCTCCTTGGACAAAGTGAAGGAGGTTGCTCAGTACTGGGAGTGCTCAGCACTCACTGGCACTGACAGAGCTGGCTCCTATGCTTCTACCAGCACGGTGAGACCAGTGGCGTAGCTACGTGGGGCCATGTAGGCCTGGGCCCCCGTAGATTTGGCCCTGGACCTCCGTGCCGACGACTCTCTCGACCCCCTCCTCCCGCTGCCAACCCGCCGTCGCCTACCTTTGCTGACGGCGGACCCCAACCCTTGCCAGCCAAGGTCCTCTTCTTCCGGCGTAAGGCTTTGTTCTGTTATTTGCAAGGAGGGTATATACCAGGGGCATAGCCAGACTTCGGTGGGAGGGTGGTCCAGAGCTTGAGATGAGGGGGCACATTTTAGCCCCCCCTGGCGCCGCCGCCCCCCACCGCCACCTTTGCCCCTCCCGGCGCCAACCCTTTTGACCCCCCTTTCCGCCACCGCCAACCCTCCCCCGCTGCCGCCACCAGGTAACTTTGCTGCGGGGGTCCCCAACCCCCGCCAGCAAAAGTTCCCTTCTCTGGCGTGGCCGCGTTGCTGATCTGCAAGGGCAGGCTTCTGTTTCTGTGAGTCTGACGTCCTGCAGGGTTAGTGTGGCGGGAGCACATTTTGGCCCACTTTCCCACCGCCGCTTCTGCCCCCGTTGCCGCTCCCCACTGCCCCCCACCGCCGCTTCCTCTGCCCCCCCTGCCACTGCTGCAAAGGTACCTTGGCTGGCGGGGGTCCCCAACTCCTGCCAGTTGAAGCATTTGTCCCATGCTGGTCTTGCATTGCCTGTCCTGTTTTCAGTCGCACCGTGCACGCTCGTTTTAATGAAACTGAGCGTGTGCAAACTGTCACATATGCTCAGTTTCACTAAAACGAGTGTGCACGGCATGACTGAAAAGAGCAGGGTAGACAATGCAGTGAGACCAGTGCGTGACAAATGCTTCAGCTGGCAGGGGTTGGGGACCCCCCACCAGCCAAATTGGGGGCCCAGAGCCAATTTGGGGGGCCCAGGCCCCTGTGGCACCCCCATAGCTATGCCACTGCATATATGGCCAAAATTCACTATCCATATAGTTACCCATCAAAGTCAGACTGCAGAAATAGCAGCAATAACTTTCTCCATACAAAGCTATGCTGGCATGTTCATTGGACTTGGATGACTATCACTGCTGAATTTTGGCCCTAGTATGTTTTTATGCTTCTTGAAATAAGACTTTGGAGGGCAATTTTGCATTGCCTCCTATGTTTACAATGTACGCGGGTACTTTTAACCCACACACATTACAATGCATTTTCAAAGGGAAAGCACAAGCATTAATAATTAGCAGCCACACAGTACATGTGCTAAAAGTGATAGCTTATTTTGCTCCTTCTATTTGAGTGGGCGGGCAAAAGGAAGAAAAATAGTATCTAAAATTTTGAGAATACCAAGTAAGTATGCTGTTTATGTCCCCAGAGCTAAAGGGCACACGTTACAGAAGTTCATGTATACTTCTAGTCAGAAGGGGAAGGCAATGTTCACCCAGGTCACTTTAGCTGGGTAAATGACTCTCTGACACGTTCCTTCATGTTGAATGGAGGAATTTAATTCATGTATATAGATAGAGGGCAGTTCTCAAGGAGATCTAGCTAGCTAATAAAGGAATTAGCTGATTAACCGTCCTGCTAATTGGCTAAATGTAACTACCCAGGCTGTTTCTCTTAAAAATTTCCTAACACTCTCTAAAGGGTTGCTAGATAGCTTTGTGAAAATCGCTCAAGTTCTAACATCTGGTTTGATGGTAACATAGAGGCCCAGTAAAGATATAACAAATTTTCCACATTAAGAGATTTAATGCCTGTCTAGGGTAAATCCATTCAGGAGCTCATATGGATACTAAAAATGAGCTCCTAATCTGGATTTACCTCCTTCTCTAATGTGAATGTCTATCTTTGCAGTCAGTAGTCAGTCAATAATTGTAGGGCGTGAATGTTTGCTGTGGTAAGACTGGACAGACATTTCTGGAATGGGATACAGATTACTTACATACACTGCAATTCACACATAAGCTCTCACCAGGATTAGTCTTATTTAGAAAATAAGGCTAAGCCAAGCAGTGTTTGCAAAAGCAGGCCTGTCTTCATTTATAGAGTAAACAGTAGGTACACAAACACACCCAACTCAAGAACCTCATAGTAGAAGTGTAACACTACTGTCAGCAATACAGATAACAACCTTTTCAGCACACTTCCTGGGTAAAGCTGAACTGTTATGGTCTCACAAGCTCTCTCCTCTACAGCCGTGTGCCGAGTCCCTGCTTCCTGGAAATGATTGGTAGCATTTTGGAATCTTGGAGATCCAGAAAAGCCAGAGGGTTTCTGTTTAGGAACAGCTGGCTTCCTTTCTTTGTTGAGATTGCAATAGTCAGAAACCATTGCTGCTGACTTCCCAGCTGATTCTAGGTTGGAGGAGGTTCTGTAGGATTTACTGTATCTTCGTCCTAGGAGCTTTCTGCAAGCAGTATCTGAGTGGAATCTTCTATCACTAAGGCAGGAGCTGATCTGACATGGTGGCTACTCTTCAACCTGTCTTCTACAGAACTCCTCAGAGATATGATTCAGAAACGGGGTTTCATAAGCTATTCCCTGGTGGCTTAAAGGCACACCTTATGGGAGTATTTAAAGCAAATAATTAAATAACCAAAAACAAACTCCCATAGTGGAGCACCTGATAATATTGTGCAGGGGTTACAAATATCTATCTATCTATCTATCTATCTATCTATCTAATCACAGCCCCATACTCAGCAAGGGTGTGACCTCTTTGTAGCCTCTTGTGACTCTGGGCAAGTCACTTAACCCTCCATTGCCCCAGGTACAAATAAGTACCTGTATATAATGTGTAAACCGCTTTGAATGTAGTTGCAAAAACCACAGAAAGGCGGTAATCAAGTCCCTTTCCCCTCCCCCTCTTTCATCTCTTGGCCAGCAGTAAAAATAGAAAAAATGACAATAAGGATGAGCACAGATGGACAGAAAGAAAAAAAGGATGAAGGAAAACCAAATAAAAAAGAAGCAAGAGAAGCATTTCCACCCAAACCCAATGGTGCAGATGTTTCAATATGTATGCAAAGTGTGTAGTTCATACATATACATGTATTCTGACTTTGGTCCTGAGGAACTGGGTTCAATTCCCACTTCAGGCACAGGCAGCTCCTTGTGACTCTGGGCAAGTCACTTAACCCTCCATTGCCCCATGTAAGCCGCATTGAGCCTGCCATGAGTGGGAAAGCGCGGGGTACAAATGTAACAAAATTCTCTCCCCATTCAAAAAAAAAAATCCTCTCTCAGAATCCTCACTTGTCCTCTGGCAAATCTAGTGTGAATAGAACACAAACACAAAAAGTTATTTTTGCAAGGGGGGAAGAGAGACACATCCACACATCGTGATCTTTTATTTCAGAAAGTAGGCAAAAAAAGAAAAAAGAGGGAACAATAAGAAGACAGATTCCTTATCTACTTTTTCTCTCCTCTCAATCCTGGACCACCTCCTGCATCTGTAATATCTTTAACACCATGACACATTTCTGTTACATCTGCTTTGCCGCCTGTGCCAAAGCAGCCGCATTCATTACTGCAAAAGATGTCTGATGAGTTGACAAGGGTTACTGCAAAGGTCTACCTTCTGTGTGATTCCAGCAGCCAAGTGTAACACCTTCTCAATCCACTGGCATTAACTCCTGAACAGAAAGACATTAATTCATATCAAAATGGTATAGTATCTCTACTATCTACTTCATTCTCTGAGCTGCAAGGAAATTATTCCTTATCCTCCTCTTCACCACATTTATGTTTCCCAAGTAACCTACATGATTACCCAGATCTGGATTTTATTCCACCAAATCCCTCCTTAGAAGAGAAGGAATTCTGTCTGGCACCGTTTCTTAAGCAGATCCTGGAGTACACTTAACCAGTCTGGTTAAATATATGGGGCGACTCTAACATTTAGTGCATGCTTATTTTTAGCGTGTGCTAAAAACTCTAGCACGCCTCTGTAAAAGGTCCTCTTATTGAATATTGCAAAGTTGAATGTATACCACAAGGTCTAAGGATGTTTAAGGAACATCAAATTTTTAACAGCAATTGGGAAGTATTCCAAGAATACTAGGACTAGGGGGCATGCAATGAAGCTACAAAGTAGTAAATTTATAATGAATTGGAGAAATTTTGTCTTCACTCAACATATAATTAAACTCTGGAATTTGTTGCCAGAGAATGTGGTTAGCTTAGCGGGGTTTAAAAAGGTTTGGATGGCTTCCTAAAGGAAAAGACCATAGACCATTATTAAAATGACTTGGGGAAAATCCACTGCTTATTTCTGAGATAAGCAGCATAAAATATATTGAACTTTTTTGGGATCTAGCGACTTTGGAGATTGCAGTACCTGCTTTAGTCTCCTAGATGTAGGAAGAGGGACACATCAACCAGCTCACCTTTATCCATGTGTTTATTTAAGCCTTCAAAGAAATGAAGCACATTGGTGAGGCAAGACTTCCCTTGGCTGAACTCATGCTGACTCTGTCCCATTAAACCATGTTTGTTTACATATTCTGTAATTTTATTCTTTATAATAGTTTCCACTATTTACCCCAGCACTGAAGTCAGACTTACTGGTTTGTAATTTGCCAGATCACCCCTGGAACCCTTTTTAAAAATTGACCACCCTCCAATCTTCAGGTGCTACAGACGATTTTATCAACAGGTTACAGATCACTAACAACATAAGTCCGAAGCAAAGAATCCATTTAATGTCTCTACTATGGCCTTGTCCTTGCTGAGTGCCCCTTTTGCTTCTTCATGATCTAACGGTCCCACAGATTTCCTCACAGGCTTTCTACTTCTGATGTATCTGAAAAAGATATTACTATGAGTTTTTGTCTCCTCTGCAAGTTTTTCTTCATATTTTCTTTTAGCCTTCTTTATCAGTGCTTTGCATCTAGCTTAACAGTGCTTATGTTGCTTCTTATTTTCTTCATTTGGATCATTTTTCCATTCTTTGAAGGGTGTTATTTTGGCTCTAATAGCCTCTTTTACGTCACCTTTCGACCACACTGGCTGTCATTTGCCCTTCTCGCCACTTTTGCTAATATTTATTATTAGGATTTATTTACTGCCTTTTTGAAGGAATTCACTCAAGGCAGTGTACAGTAAGAATAGATCAAACATGAGCAATAGGCAATTAAAGCAGTAAAAATATTCAAGTAACAATGCAAAATATGGCATGGTATACTACTTGCAATGACAACACAATACGTAATAGAACATTATAATTGGTAGTGAAGGGTAAGGCAAAGTTGTAACATATAGATGAGTAAGAAAGTAGGAAGAATTTGAAAGTAAGGTGACTGATTTGAAGAAAGTTGCACATGAGGTCATAGAGATGGTTAAATATTATCTCAGTTAGGCTAGGAGTGGATAAACATGTCCCACTGCAGTATGTGCAGCCCGAGTCAATCCTTGTGTGTGTGAGTGAGACTAACAAGTTAGTTACGTCTTCCATTAAAGGCTTGGTTGAAGAGCCAAGCTTTCACCTGCTTCCTGAAGTAGAGATAGTCTTGTGTTAAGTGGAGCCTTTCAGGCAATGCATTCCAGAGTGTGGGGACTACTCCGGAGAAGGCTTGCTTGTGGGTATCACATCATGTAATGTCTTTTGGAGAGGGTGTAGTTAGTGAAAGTCCTTGGGAGGACCTTAGTGTCCTTGGCGGTGTGTGGAGGATCATCCTATTCTTCAGAATACATCTGGTCTAGGCTTCAGAGATGGTATTTGTAAACAATGTCCACACATGATTTAAAGTCCCAACCTTTGCGGCTGACCCTTTTAGCTCCTTTTTAACCATTTTTCTCATAGTGACCCTTTCGAAAATTAAATGCTATTACAGTAGATTTCTTTAGTAACTGCAAATATCAGCTCAAATTTGATCAAGTTATGATCTCTATCTCCCAGCAGATCCAACACAGTTACCTCTTGTCGGTTCTTGGACCAGTTGTTCCAAAAAGCAGTCATTCATTATATCTAAAAATTTTACCTCCCTAGCGCTCCCTGATGTAACATTTTTCCCAAAGCCCAGTTGTTGTTAAATGGGTTCCAGAGGTGACCTGAGAAATTACAGACCGGTGAACCTGATGTTGGTGCCAGGCAAAATGGTAGAGACTATTATAAAGAAGAAATTATAGAGCGTATACATAAGCATGGATTAAATGAGACAAAGATTTAGTGAAGGGAAATCTTGCCTCACCAATCTACTACATTTCTTTGAAGGGGTGAACAAACATGTGGATAAAGGTGAGCCAGTCGATACTGTGTATCTGGATTTTCAAAAGGCATTTGCCAAAGTACCTAATGAAAGACCAAAGGAAATTGGAAAGTCATGGGATAGAAAATAATGTTTTACTGTGGATTAAAAACTGGTTAGAAGATATAAAACAGAGAGTATGGTTAAATGGTTAGAATTCTCAGTGGAGAAGAAAGATTGATAGTGGGGTTCCACAGGGGTCTGTGCTGGGACTTAAATTGTGCACTATTGCGAACATTCAGCTTTGGTCCACGGAGCACAAAATATACCTTTTTGTGGATGTTATTACTACTACTACTACTACTATTTAGCATTTCTATAGCGCTACAAGGCATACGCAGCGCTGTACAAACATAGAAGAAAGACAGTCCCTGCTCAAAGAGCTTACAATCTAATAGACAAAAAATAAATAAAGTAAGCAAATCAAATCAATTAATGGGAAGGAAGAGAGGAGGGTAGGTGGAGGCGAGTGGTTACAAGTGGTTACGAGTCAAAAGCAATGTTAAAGAGGTGGGTTTTCAGTCTAGATTTAAAGGTGGCCAAGGATGGGGCAAGACGTAGGGGCTCAGGAAGTTTATTCCAGGCGTAGGGTGCAGCGAGACAGAAGGCGCGAAGTCTGGAGTTGGCAGTACTGGAGAAGGGAACAGATAAGAAGGATTTATCCATGGAGCGGAGTGCACGGGAAGGGGTGTAGGGAAGGACGAGTGTGGAGAGATACTGGGGAGCAGCAGAGTGAGTACATTTATAGGTTAGTAGAAGAAGTTTGAACAGGATGCGAAAACGGATAGGGAGCCAGTGAAGGGTCTTGAGGAGAGGGGTAGTATGAGTAAAGCGACCCTGGCGGAAGATGAGACGGGCAGCAGAGTTTTGAACCGACTGGAGAGGGGAGAGGTGACTAAGTGGGAGGCCAGCAAGAAGCAGATTGCAGTAGTCTAAACGAGAGGTGACAAGGGTGTGGATGAGGGTTTTGGTAGAGTGCTCGGAAAGAAAGGGGCGGATTTTACGGATGTTGTAAAGAAAGAAACGACAGGTCTTGGCGGTCTGCTGGATATGAGCAGAGAAGGAGAGAGAAGAGTTAAAGATGACCCCAAGGTTTCGAGCTGAGGAGACAGGGAGAATGAGAGAGCCATCAACAGAAATAGAAAACGGGGGGAGCGGGGAGGTGGGTTTGGGGGGGAAAATGAGAAGCTCGGTTTTGGTCATATTTAATTTCAGGTGGCGTTGAGACATCCAGGCAGCAATGTCAGACAAGCACGCTGAAACTTTGGTTTGGATGCAAGGTGAGATATCAGGGGTAGAAAGGTAGATTTGGGAGTCATCAGCATAGAGGTGGTAGGAAAAGCCATGGGATGAGATTAATGAACCAAGGGAAGAAGTGTAGATAGAAAAGAGGAGGGGACCAAGAACAGAACCCTGGGGTACGCCGACAGGCAGAGGGATAGAAGTAGAAGAGGATCCACCAGAGTGAACACTAAAGGTGCGGAGGGAGAGGTAGGAAGAGAACCAGGAAAGGACAGAGCCCTGGAATCCAAGTGAGGACAGGGTATCGAGAAGTATGCTGTGATCGACAGTGTCAAAAGCAGCGGAAAGATCAAGAAGAATGAGGATGGAATATTGACCTCTGGATTTAGCCAGTAATAGGTCATTGGAGACTTTAGTAAGCGCAGTTTCGGTTGAGTGGAGAGGGCGAAAACCAGATTGTAATGGGTCAAGAATAGCATGTGAGGAGAGAAAATCAAGGCAGCGGCGGTGAACAGCACGCTCAAGTAATTTGGAGAGAAAAGGAAGGAGGGAGATGGGTCGGTAATTAGAGGGACAAGTAGGGTCAAGTGAAGGCTTCTTAAGGAGAGGTGTGACCACAGCATGTTTAAAGGCAGCAGGGACAGTCGCAGTGGAAAGTGAGAGGTTGAGAATGTGACAGATAAAAGGAATAAGAGTAGGAGAGATGGCATTAAGAAGGTGGGTGGGAATGGGATCAGAGGAACAGGTGGTACATTTTGAGGAAGAAAGGAGAAGTGTAGTTTCCTCAATAGTAACTTCAGGAAAGGAGGAAAGGGAATGAGGGGAAGGAGAGAGAGGGGAACGGACTAGTGGAGGGAGAGCTGGTGAGGTAGAGAAAGCAAGGTTTGTTGTGTCTAGGGGATTCAGGTAGGGGCTTGCCAATAGTTGTTCAACTTCTAAATCAATTTGACTCTTTTTCTGGCCTTAAAATTAATTGTGATAAGTCTGAAATTATATATTGTGGAACTGCTGAAGCTCACAGTTCTCCAGATTTCCTGAAACAAGCCCCTGGGGTTCTAAAGTACCTAGGCATATATCTTAGAGCGGATGTGAAACGCCTTTATAAATTAAATGTATGGGACAAAATTGACCATATTAAGATGCTGTGTGATAAGTGGAAAGATCTCCCTCTTTCTTTGCTGGGTCAGAATGCCTAATTCAAAATGGTAGCCTTGCCTAAACTTTTATATCCTTTGCAGATGGTCCCTTTTTGGATAACCACAAAGAATGAGCATTGGTTGCAGAGCATTCTTAGACAGTTTCTTTGGAGGGGATGTGTAGCCCGCATTAGTCATTCTAGATTGTATTTGACTCAGGAGCAAGGGGGTTTGGGGTCCTTGATATCTGGTTATATAATGTGGCTGCATTAATGTGCTGAGTACACGAACATTATAGTAAAGCATGAAATTTTTTCTGGCGGATATGCCTGAGGTGCTGGTGGGAGAACTGGATCCTTTGACTTTACTTCATTGTGGGAGTAGTAGAGGATGGCAAACAGGTACTGTACCTTTTGTTGTGCCCTTAAAAGGGATGGTTCTGGTGGGGGACATTTGGAAGCGTTCCACCAAGATCTCCCCTTTTTGGCCTTAGTAGGGAATCCAGAGTTTGAACCTGGCCTTTCTTGGGGTGTGTGTCACCAATGGGCGTGGGGGGGGGGTGCTTGCTTGAAAAGTGCAGGGAGACAAAAAGTTGCCTGTCCCTGTTTACATGAGCTTTGACGGTGTGTTCGGGTACTGTTGGGGCAGGTGGTGGGAGGGGGTATGCCTTGCTGTTGTTGGGAAACTGGGAAGAGCAGGAATGGGTGGCTACATGGTAGAAGAGGGTCATTATGTGGGATCTTTATTGTATATAAGCTTATACTGCAGAACTGGATTAAAAAAGACTCACCGTCTTTGTCTACTGGAGTTGCCAAATGCACCAAGTGGCCCAGTTTGAGCTCTGGCATCTGACCTGGCATGGAGAGATGCCCTTTCTCAGAAATGACTTTTGATTCAATTGTTGAAGCTTCTACCCACAGACAATTCTGCTTCAGATGACCCTCCCAACGTTTTGTCTCCCTGCACTTATCAAGCAAGCACCCTTTCTCTTTGCTTGTGATCTGAGCTGGATCTACAACAAAAAAGCCTCAGGAATCTGCATCAATTGGATCAAAGGGCATCAGGATCAGAAACTGCAATTTGTGAGTTGACGTTCATAACTTTAACTTATA
Source organism: Microcaecilia unicolor (assembly GCF_901765095.1). Classification (NCBI taxonomy): domain Eukaryota; kingdom Metazoa; phylum Chordata; class Amphibia; order Gymnophiona; family Siphonopidae; genus Microcaecilia; species Microcaecilia unicolor. The sequence goes on from NC_044031.1 coordinate 215,127,083, forward strand.
TTATCTCTAAATTTCTGATATCTTGCTGTAGAGGAGTGTGGTAGCCGTGTTAGTCCACTCTTAAGGTTATCAATAGAAATCAAACAAAATAAAACATGGAAAAGAAAATAAGATGATACCTTTTTTATTGGACATAACTTAATACATTTCTTGATTAGCTTTCGAAGGTTGCCCTTCTTCCTCAGATCGGAAATAAGCAAATGTGCTAGCTGACAGTGTATATAAGTGAAAACATTCAAGCATTACTATGGCAGTCTGACAGGGTGGGAGGAGGGGGGTGGGTAGGAAGTATGCATGGGGACATCAAAGCATATCATTGATATTCTAACAGGATGTCTTGCTGAATCTTCTTCTGCATTGAAACTTCCAAATAATTTCACAGGAGGGAAATACAGCCATTTGATTTATGTCTCTAGTGAACAGAAGTGACTTAGATATTAGATATTGGATGGGGTCTGTTATAAACAAACAGAAATATATTGGAATTCCTATTCTCTCAGCCAGGACTAAATTTTGGAGTCCCCTGTGTCCAAGTGTCCCTTATATCAGAGTCCCTTATAAAAAAGTTCTACTGTATTATTGTTTTAGGTATTTGTTTGAACTTTAATTAAATTATTAACTGCTATTTGTTTGTTAAGCCTAAATGCATGAATGTAGTGTATCATTATTAGTTATGTCTTGTCAACTTGAGACATTATCTTTGCATAGTAACATAGTAAGTGATAGCAGATAAAGACCAGAACTGTCTGTTCAGTATGCCCAACAGTATGCTCATGATCAATTCATGATTAAATGAACAATGAACGTGATATTATATACTTGATCATAGTCTTTCTTTGGTGTTTTGGGCCATAGACCGTAGAAGTCTGCCCAGCTCTGTCCATATGTTCCAATTACTGGAGTTGCCATCAAAGCCCACTCCAGCCTATCCAAATCCATCTTGTCATTTGTGTGACCCAGACCATAAAAGTCTGCCCAGCACTGTCCTCTGTTCCAGCTACTGAAGTTGTAATTGAAGCCCTTTCCAGCCCATCCTAAACTGGATTGCCATATACAGAACCCAGACTTACAAAGTCTGCCCAGCATTAGCCTTAGTTCTTCACAGCCAGAGTCACCATCCCAGTGTCACTCACACATCCACACATATGCAGCTATTTAAGTTTTTTTTTTTTAATACCATCCATTTTCTAAATAGAGATCCTCTCCAGCTTATTTTCGAAAGAGAAAAACGCCTATAGTGCGACCTAAATCGGGAGATAGACGTTTGTCTCGCAAAGGCGCCCAAATCGGTATAATCGAAAGCCGATTTTGGGCGTTTCCAACTGTACTCTGTCGTGGGAACGAATAAAGTTGACGGGGGCATGTTGGAGGCATGGTGGAGGTGGAACTGGGGCGTGGTTATCAGCCGAGGAGAGATGGGCGTCTTTAGCTGATAATCGAAAAAAAAAAAGGCGTTTTTACTGCGATTTTGGGTCACTTTTTTGGACCCTTTTTTTTCATGAACAAGTCCCAAAAAAGTGACCCAACTGCCCAGATGACCACTGGAGGGAATCGGGGATGACCTCCCCAGACTCCCCCAGTGGTCACTAACCCCCTCCCACCAAAAAAATCCCACTTTAAAAACTTTTTTGCCAGCCTGTATGCCAGCCTCAAATGCCGTACCTACCTCCATGACAGCAGAATGTGTTCGATCCTCTCACAGCCTTTCCCTGGGTCAGATGTGGCTCTTGGGTGCAGTACAGGGTCACATCAGCATTGCATTGTGGTGGGTGTAGGGTATTGGGCTCCGTGATTTCATTAGCTTCTGTTACAGTCTCACGATGTTGGTAGTTGGTAGGTTCTTCTCCCATGGTGCTTTTCCCCCTGCCTACTGGGTCAGAGTGTGCCCTGTTGTGTTTCCTGTTGTAGTCCATGCGGTAGTGGCCATTTTTGTAAGCCAGTTTTAGTTCCCTTTCCTGTGTTAGCCACGTTACAGAACTTAGTTCTTACCTTGAATGTGGCTGAAAGAGGGCATTGTACAGCATTCTGCCAGCTCTGACCTACTGCTAATCTCAGTACCATGGAGACTCGTTGCCAGTGGGGCACAACCTCTGATCTGCAGTTAACTGTGAGTAAAGGCGGTTATTCCAATAAAGGAGATTAGTCTTCAGGTGTCAACTGGTGTGCCAATATTATATAGCAGCAACCAGTCCTAGAGGCCAGCGTGTATGCAGGTCCCTGGAGCACTTTTAGTGGGTACCGCAGTGCACTTCAGCCAGGTGGCCCCAGGCCCCCCCCCACCTGTAACACTTGTGCTGGTAAATGGGAGGCCTCTAAAACCCACTGTACCCACATGTAGGTGCCCCCTTCACCCCTAAGAGCTATGGTAGTGTTGTACATTTGTGGATAGTGGGTTTTGGGGGAGGGGGGTTGGGAGCTCAGCACCCGTGGTAAGGGAGCTATGCATGTGGGAGCTTTTTCTGCAGTCCACCGCACTGACCTAGGGAGCCCAGTTGGTGTCCTGGCATATCAGGGGGGCCAGTGTACTACCAATCCTGGCCCCTCCCACAATCAAATGGCTCGGATTAGGACGTTTTTGAGCTGGGCTTTTTTAGTTTCCATTATCGCTAAAAAAAACAAACGCCCAGCTCAAAAACGTCCATTTTTTCGAAAATTCGGTTCAGCCCGCCCCTTCACGGATCCGTTCGCGGAGATAAATGCCCATGGAGATAGTCGTTTCCATTCGATTATGCCCCTCTCTGTGTTCATCCCGTGCCTTTTTGAATTCTGTCACTGTTTTTGTCTCTATCACCTCCTTTGGGAGGGCATTCCAGGTACTGACCACCCTCTCCGTGAAAAAGAATTTCCTGACATTATTCCTAAGTCTACCGCCCCACAGCCTCAGCTCATGTCCTCTAGTTTTAACATTTCTCCTTCTCTGGACAAGATTTGTTTCTATATTAATACCTTTCAAGTATGTAAATATCTGGATCATATCTCCCCTGTCCCTTTTTTCCTCTAGGCTATATACAATCAGGTCTTCCAGTGTCTTCTCGTGTGTCTTATGGTACAAGCCCTGTATTATTTTTGTCACCTATCTCTGGATCGCTTCTAGTCTTTTTTACATCCTTAGCAACATGTGGCCTCCAAAACTGAACACAACATTCTAGGTGGGGCCTCAACCTGTACAGGGGCATCAACATCTCCTTTCTTCCGCTGGTTATGTCTCTCTCAATGCAGCCTAGCATCCTTCTGGCTATGGCCACTGCCTTGTCACACTGTTTTGTTGCTTTAAGATCCTTGGACACCACCACCCCAAGATCCCTTTCCCTGTCTGTGTATATCAACTTCTCACCTCCTAGGACATATTTCTACTCTCCAAATGCATCACTTTGCACTTCTTTGCATTAAATTTTAATTGTCAAATATTAGACCATTCTTCTGACTTTTGCAGATCCCTTTTCCTGTTGTCCACTTCCTCCAGGATGTCCACTCTATTACAAATCTTGGTATCATCTGCAAAAAGGCAATCCTTATCTTTTAACCCTTCGGTTATGTCACTCACAAATATATTGAGAAGAATTGGCTCCACCACCGATCCTTGAGGCACTCTGCTACTCACCTTTCCTTCCTCTGAATGAATTCCATTAACCGCCACCCTCTGGCATCTGTCTGTCAACCAGTATCTATTCAGTTCACCACTTTGGGTCCTAACTTCAGCCTGTCAAGTTTATTTAAGAGCCTCCTATGAGGAACCATGTCAAAGGCTTTGCTGAAATCCAAGTAGATTACATCAAGCACACATCCTCGATTCAATTCTCTGGTCACCCAGTCAAAGAATTCTATCAAACTCATGTGGCACGATTTACCTTTGGTAAAACCATGTGGCCTTGGATCTTGTAACTCATTGGATAACAGGAAATTCACTATCCTTTCCTTCAACAACACTTCCATTACGTTTCCAATAACCAAACTGAGGCTTACCTGCCTGTAGTTTCCCACTTCTTCTCTGTTGAAACTTTTGTGAAGAGGGACCACATCTGCTGTTTTCTACTCCCATGGAACCTATCCTGTCTCCAAGGATTTATTAAACAAATCTTTAAGAGAACCCGCAAGAACCTCTCTAAGCTCCCTCAATATGCTTGGATGGATCCTGTCCAGTCCCATGGCTTTGTCCACTTTCAATTTTTCAACACGTTCTTCCATAAACGGTGTGTTATCCAGTCCATTCTCATATGCATCATTACCAGCCAATTGTGGTCCTTCTCCAGTATTTTCTTCCGTGAACATAGAATAAAAGTATTTGTTTAGCACGTTCTCTTTTTCGTCATTGCTCTCCCCATAGTTGTCCAAAGCATCTTTCAGTTTCGATTCCATTTTTAGCCATCCTCCTTTCACTAATATACCTGAAAAAATTCTTGTCTCCCTTCCTTACATTTCTAGCCATTTGTTCTTCCGCTTCTGCTTATGCCAGACACATCTTCCTCTTGGCTCCTTCAGTTTCATCTGGTATTCTTTTCTGTGCTCCTCTTCTTGAGTTTTCCTGTATTTCATGAATGACAACTCTTTTGCTTTTATTTTCTTAGCAACTTGTTTGAAGAACCATATTGGTTTCCTTTTTTTTTTTCTTGCTTTTATTTAATCTCCTCACATAAAGGTCAATAGCCATTTTAATAGCCCCTTTTAGCCTGGACCACTGTCTTTCCACTTCTCATATGTCTTCCCATCCCATCAGCTCTTTCTTCAGGTACTTTCCCATTTTACTAAAGTCAGCATGTTTGAAATCCAGGACCGAGTTTTGAGTGGCTTCCCTCTGCTCTAGTAGTTATATCAAACCAAACTGTTTTATGATTACTACTGCTCAGGTGGGCAGACACACTTACTCACATTTACTGTGAGTGAGTAAACACACACTACTGTTTATTTTTACTTAGTATTTCAAGCTGCTCAGCCCTTTTATGAGCTGACTCCCTTGAAATAAGGGGGTATGGGGGGGGGGGTAATGTCAGAGCAAGAGGCCCTTCATAAACACTATGTAGCACGGTATGGCACTATAGCATATCTATATGGAATTCTGGCACCATAAGGACCTGGCTCCTCAAAGCATCCTGATACATGTTGGGCTAAAAGCCTTACACAGTGTGCAGGGATTCTCCCAGCCAACTATATGGATGCCAGTTAGGATGACACCTCAATATTGTTTATTAGAACAATGGCACATGGTCAAAGTGACCCTTCAGCATGACGCAAGTGGAACAATATTGTGACTCCTCGAGTCATAATATCTGAAACAGACAAGATTGTTATGATTAATGTTTGGGGATTGTGACTCAACAGCAAGGCCAAGATTTATATCACTAAACCATCTGGATCCTGAAACCCCTGTATAAATAGATGCTTGAAACCTAAGATAAGGGCTGCTGCCACCACTACTGCTGATTTTCCACCAGTACAGAATGCAACCCCACACCACCTGCCTAGCTGATTCATCTGGGAATCTTCTGCCACCTACTGATCATCTGGTGCCATCTACATTCAGGATGTGTAACTGCTATTTTATTGCTAATGGGTTAAGATAAGTTGATAGAATATATTGGCCTACATAAGAATAGCCATACTGGGTCAGACCACTGGTCCATCTAGCCCAGTATCCTGCTTCCAACAGTGGCCAATCCACATCAATCTTGGCAGAAACCCAATTAGTAGCAACATTGCATGCTACCAATCCTGGGGCAAGCAGTGGCTTCCCCCATGTCCATCTCAATAACAGACTATGGACTTTCCCTCCAGGAACTTGCCAAACCTTTTCTAAATCCAGATATGATAACTGCTGTTACTATACTCTCTGGCAGCAAGTTCCAGAGCATAACTTTTTTTCACTCAAAGAATTATTTACTCCTATTTGTTTTAAAAGTATTTCCATGTAGTTTCATCGAGTGTCTCCTAGTCTTTGTACTTTTTAAAAGAGTGAAAAATGAATTCACTTCTACTCATTCTACACCACTCAGGATTTTATAGACCTCAATCATATCCCCACTCAGCCATCTCTTATCCAAGCTGAATCGCCCTAATCTCTTTAGCCTTTCCTCATATGGGAGGAGTTCCATCCCCTCTATCATTTTGGTTGCTCTTATTGGAACCTTTTCTAATGCCACTGTATCTTTTTTGAGATACGGCGACCAGAATTGAATGCAATATTCAAGGTGAGGTCGCACCATGGAGCGATGCAGAGGCATTATAATATTCTTGGTCTTATTTTGCATCTCTTTCCTAATAACTCCTAGCATCCCGTTTGATTTTTTGGCTGCCACCGCACAGTGGGCAGAAGATTTCAGCATATTGTCTACAATGACACCTAGATCTTACGGTACTTCACAATTCACCTGCCTCCATTGAGAAAAATGGCAATTTAACTCTACCTTCTGTTTTCTGTCCAATAACCAGTTCCTAAACCACAGAAGGACATTTCCCCCATCCCATGACTTTTAAATGCTCTCAGGAGTCAGAGGAACTTTGTCAAAAGCTTTCTGAAAATCCAGATACCCTATATGACCTTTATTCACATGTTTATTTAGGCCTTGAAAGAAATGAAGCAGATTGGTGAAGCAAGTCTTTCCTTGGCTGAACCCAAGCTGACTCTGTCCCATTAAACTATATTTGCCCATGTTTTCTATAATTATAATCTTTACAATAGTTTCCACTATTTTCCCCAGCACTGAAGTCAGGCTTATAGTTCTGTAATTTCCCAGATCAACCCTGGAACCCTTTTTAAATATTGGCATTACATTGGCCACCCTCTAATCTTTAGATTCTACAGATGATTTTAATGACAGGTTACAGATCACTAATAGATCAATAATTTCATGTTTGAGTTCTTTCAGTACCCTGGGGTGTAAGCTATTTGGTCCAGTTGATTTATCACTCTTTAACTTATCAATTTGGCTCAGTATGTCTTCAAGGTTCACCAAGATTTTTCATTTCCTCTGCATCATCATCCTTGAAAACCATTTCCGGTACAGGTAGATCTTATATCTTCTTCTGTAAAGACTGAAACAAAGAATTCATTCAATCTGTCCACTATGGCTTTGTCTTTCCTGAGTGCCCCTTTTGCTCCTTCGTGATCCAATGGTCCCATGGATTCCCTCACAGGCTTTCTACTTCTGATTTATCTGAAAAAAGTGTTACTATGAGATTTTGTCTCCACAGCAAGTTTTTCTTCATATTCTCTTTTAGCCTTCTTTTATCAGTGCTTTGCATCTAGCTTGACACTGCTTATGTTGCTTCTTATTTTCTTCATTTGGATCGTTTTTCCATTCTTTGAAGGATGCTATTTTGGCTCTAATAGCCTTTTTCACGTCTCTGTTTACACCATATGAGGTGTAATCTATATTAGCCCCACAAACACTTAGAATCATCATGTGCTTTTGGAATCCCAATAGTTATGTTTTTGGGGAAACTCCCCCGCCTACTGAATACTACCAATGCACAAACATTTCATCTTCAAAGTCGTCTCAATGCTGATGTTATTGTTTTGCCCCTGTTTCTATGGTTAGAGATCTATTGTGATTACACAGAAAAATATATGAGCAGAACAGTCAGACAAAAATAAAGGGGATGTGCTGTTTTTAATTTGTAAGTCTGTGTCTGAAGTTACAGACCCTTTCCTTCATCCTCTGGAACTTACTGGGAGTTTCCCTGGTAGTCTAGGAGTGAAGGGCAGGGGTGGTCCCCCTTCACTCCCACCTTGGGGTTGCACTGCATTCAAAATGGCACTGTCATGCTGATGATTTGTAACAGAAGTCTTGTGGTACTTTCACTAGGGGTTAGCCTTCCATATAAGCAAAATTGCTCTTTATATTGATGCTTGACATGTCTCTTGCATTTCCTACATGGGTTTTGCACTTAACGTACCTTAAAAATCGCAGTTGAGATGTAGAAACTGCAATAGATAGATACTGTATACCAAGATTTTTTAAACACATTCTTGTATTAGAGAAATACATGCATATATGTTGGACACCATACAGGTCTTTATCTGCCATCATATATAGTGTGCTCCATTTAATTGCACGTCGGATAAACGCATGCTCTGTTTAACTGCATGCCGTATTTCGGTCCCGTTTTTGGCGCCATCAATTTCTATGGGGACAAACTTCGGTTTAGCGCACCACTGATAAGTGCAAGATTTGCTTATATGCATGGTTTAAGACCGCTCCTCTGAAGGAAAGACTCCACATAAGCACACACATGGAATATGGAAGCCGACTGGCATGTGACAAAAGGGCGGTAATTTGAAATCTCGTTGGCTAACTGCCAAAGGCAGAATAAGTGAAAGAATGTTGTTAGAGTGTACACTGGAGTTGTCATCGCGCAACTGTAAGACTTTAACACTGGCTGAACGAATAGAAGTTCTTAAAAAAATTAGAAAACAAACAAAGTCAAGCATCTATTGCTAAAGAATATGGTGTCAATCCCTGTCAAATTTCATGTATCTTGAAGCAGAAAGATCAGCTTCTGGAAGAATGGCAAAACAATACAAATCCACAACGGAAACGAAAATGGGCGGGAAAAGCTGAGGATGTAGAAGATGCTCTTCTTTGGTGGTTTTCTCAAGTCAGGAGCAGACAGTTTCCTGTCAGTGGTCCACTGCTTATGGAGAAAGATAATCAGCTAGCTGAAAGTCTTGGACTAACTGAATTCAAAGCCACTGTTGAATGGTTGGAAAGATGGAAGGAGAAGAACAACATAAAATTCAAGAAACAGCATTGTGAAAAACAAGATGCTGATGACTTTGGTGTTGAAAATTGGGTTGTTTCAGTTCTTCCTACCGTCTTGAATGAGTTTGCACCTCGTGACATTTTCAATGCTGATGAAAACGGTCTCTACTGGTGAGTGATTCCTGATGGAACACTTGCATTCAAACAAGCCAAAACTACAGGAAGTAAAACGTCGAAGGACCGACTGACGATCCTCCTTTGCTGCAATATGGATGGGAGTGAGAAGTTGGAACCACTTGTCATTGGAAAGAGCAAACAGCCCCGTTGCTTCAAGAATGTTAAGCGACTTCCTGTGTCATACAAGGCTAATGCAAATTCATGGATGACTGGGGAAATTTGGAAGCAGTGGCTAAAGAAGTTAGACACTAGAATGTGGGCACAAAAGCGTCAGATTTTGTTGCTTTGTGATAATTGTACTGCACACAGTGATGATGTCAGGCTGTCTAACGTCAAGGTGGTCTTCCTGCCACCACACACTACCTCTCTGATCCAACCTATGGATCAGGGCTTTATAGCCAATTTCAAATAACATTTTCGGGCTCTTGTGCTACGTCGTCTGATGAGCGTTATGGATGACCAGACTGGCAAGGATAAACGTGCTGCTGAACTGGCTCGTAATCTATCACTGTTGGATTCCCTACATATGCAGAAAGAAGCTTGGAATCATGTTACACAGGCAACCATTGTGAACTGCTACAAGCGGGCAAGCTTTGTTAGGGATGTGGAGAGGGACGAAACAGATGCAGCTGTTGCAAACGCGTCAGATGAACAGGCTATTGACATCCCAGCTAGTGTTACTGAAGAGGAGTTCCATCACTACGTAACTGATGACAGCACTGATGTCCAGATATGCGCCTACACGCAGGCAACGGCTGATGATGAAACAGATGATGAAATGAGCAGTGAGGCACATGCTGACGAAATTCAACAACTTCCTGTCACTTTTGCAAGAGTGCTGGAGAGTCTCAACACCGTGCGGGACTATCTGGAGGCCACTGGATGTCAGTGCTATGACAGTTTTTACCATCTGGCAGACATAGTCTATGGAACTCACAGACACAAGAGTGTACAGAGGTCTATGACTGATTACTTCAAGTAAGCCTAACATCAGTTAATGGAGACTGTATAACGTCAGTTAATGGAGACATAGTAACATAGTAGATGACGGCAGAAAAAGACCTGCATGGTCCATCCAGCCTGCCCAAGAAGATAAATTCATATGTGCTACTTTTTTATTTGTACTGTCCTCTTCAGGGCACAGACCGTATAAGTCTGGCCAGCCCTATCCCCGCCTCCCAACCACCAACCCCGCCTCCCACCACCAGCTCAGGCACAGACTGTATAAGTCTGCCCAGCACTATCCTCGCCTCCCAACTACCAGTCCCGCCTCCCACCAGCTCTGGCACAGACCGTATAAGTCTGCCCAGCACTCAGCACTATCCCTGCCTCCCACCACTGGCTCTGGCACAGACCGTATAAGTCTGCCTAGCACTATCCCCGCCGGCCAACCACCAGCCCCGGCACAGACCGTATAAGTCTGTATACTGTACGTATAATAAACAGTACTGTACATATGTTTATCAGATGTCAAGCTTCTTTGGGTCACAACGGTTAAGTGCATGCTCCGGTTAACTGCATGTATTTCTTTGGTCCCAGACCCTTGCACTTAAGCGGATTGCACTGTACTATATTGCTATAATGACTTTTGGGAACTGACACAGTAAAGGGATAAAGTAGCACAAATTTGAAACTTGTGAGAGGGAGCACCCATTTTCAAGACTTCAGCCATAGCTGTTGTCCACTGCATATCTTTCACAATTCAGTTACGTTAAAAACTGAAAATAGAGTGTATAATATACTTATGTAAGTTGTTTGTGGATCAGAAGACAGGGCATTCTGTCTGCAGCTCTCAAGAAATTTCCTTAGGTAATTTAAATATCAGTGGGGAAGCCTGTCAGTGAAAAGTATGTAATTATACAATTTTAGCATTATACAATATTTAGCACTGTACAATTCCAACATTAAATATAATCTGGCATTTGACTAAAGGTCATGTTATTCATGGACGTAGGGATTTTATACTATGGGTCTGTGATACAATTCATATAAAATCACGACTGTCCTCCAAAATGCTCTGTTGGGTAATGCAGAAATGACTATGCTGCCCCTTGGAGAAATTCCTCCCTATGCTCATGATTTTATTTTTCCACAGCAGAACATTTCTATGGTGTAAAGCTCATTAGATCTAGGGCTCATATGTCTGCAGGCATTCTCTAGCAGGAATCCTCATACACATTCATCAATCACAGGACATGGGAGGAGGGAAGTGGCCAATGAACTTTTGTTTGCTCTTAGCTGTGATTGAGTATGGACATTTAATCTCTGACGGCTAAAAAGGAATTGAAACCATACTTGAAAAGCACGTGATTTGGGGAGAAGAAGGGCTATAAAGCCCGTAGTGAAGATTAATATGTTCTGCCATATTAGTCAGGAGTGGATCCTTGAAATCATTTTGACTGCCTTTTCTCCATGAGGAGCAATTGCTCATTAGTACAGGGTATAGTGATATTATAGAAAGCGTAAGATATAAGAATTACTAAAGCGTGTCCTGTAAATAGCCAGTAAACTTAGATTCATATAATCAAGTGAAACCTAACCGCTATGAATTATATCTTCACGAGTCCATCTCTGATAACATTGATCTCTGCAGTGACATCTTCACTTTGCAATCCTGTTTTCTTTTTGGGTTCAGTATACTATGGCCCTCCACCTGCATGTTATGCTGCATGCTCCATTATATTTGTGCTAGCTGGAAAACGCTGGTCTTCGAAGAGAAAAAATAAACTGCAGAAATGCATCAATAACCTTATCCTATTATAAAATAGAAAGTGGATCAAAGTGACCAAAGACTTGCTGACCTGAACATGTACACCCTGGAGGAAAGGAGGAACAGGGGTGATATGATACAGACGTTCAAATACTTGAAAGGTATTAATCCGCAAAAAAATCTTTTCCGGAGATGGGAAGGCGGTAGAACGAGAGGACATGAAATGAGATTGAAGGGGGGCAGACTCAGGAAAGATGTCAGGAAGTATTTTTTCACGGAGAGGGTGGTGGATGCTTGGAATGCCCTCCCGCGGGAGGTGGTGGAGATGAAAACGGTAACGGAATTCAAACATGCGTGGGATATGCATAAAGGAATCCTGTGCAGCAGGAATGGATCCTCAGAAGCTTAGCTGAAATTGGGTGGCGGAGCAGTTGGGGGGAAGAGGGGGTGGTGGTTGGGAGGCGAGGATAGGGGAGGGCAGACTTATACGGTCTGTACCAGAGCCAGTGATGGGAGACGGGACTGGTGGTTGGGAGGCGGGAAATACTGCTGGGCAGACTTATACGGTCTGTGCCCTGAAAAAGACAGGTACAAATTCAAGATATGAGTTTATCTTGGGCAGACTAGATGGACCATGCAGGTCTTTTTCTGCCGTCATCTACTATGTTACTATGTTATGTTTGTTAACCATAATTAATTGTTTCTGTAATCAGAAACAAGAACAAAAAGTATATGCCCACTGAAAGGACAGACATGGGAGTATATATGTGGTGGTGGGGGTTCTTTTACTGACATTCCCATAGTGTGAATCTTCCAGCATGGAATGACTTTTGCAGTGCTGATGGGTCCCTGCTGCAGAATTGATGGCAGCATGGTAGTCCGGCTAATGTGGAGTCCCAGTACCAATTGTCTTTGTCTGCTGGTTACAATGCACAACTTCCTTGGGCTTAATCTTTCTGCACCATATTCATCATTCCCCCTCCCCCAACAGCTTTCAAAACATAGACCAGGCATGCCAAACATGTTCTGTGTGGCCCATGTCATATTATTTAATGCATATTCTAAATTTAACATGTGATTAATTACATATTATAAATATGGGTTCTAAGTAGTTGCAATGGGTAGAATAAGGAGAACAAACAAAAAAAGCAACACTGGGCCTTCAAGACTGAGACAACAGGAGTATTTTATTGATAAGTGACCCGACACGGCCCGTGTTTCGGCGTAAAACAACGCCTGCCTCAGGGGTCAGGGTTTGGATGTAAATGGTTTAGAATATATTTGTGTCCAATGCCTCTGACAACAGACGTGGAAATTCTTTATAACCGAGCTTGCCTGTCAGAATGGGCAGCCTCGATGTAGGAAAAAGTACTTCTGTATTAGCCTTGTCTTTTTCAAAAGCAAATGCTTTTGCTTGGTTATAAAGAATTTCCACGTCTGTTTTCAGAAGCATTGGACACAAATATATTCTAAACCATTTACATCCAAACCCTAACCCCTGAGGCAAGTGTTGTTTTACGCCGAAACACGGGCCGTGTCGGGTCACTTATCAATAAAATACTCCTGTTGTCTCAGTCTTGAAGGCCCAGTGTTGCTTTTTTTGTTTGTGTACTTTCTATGTATGCTGTTTACTCTCTCTGTTTGGTATCTAGAATAAGGAGGACGAATATTTTAGTGTGGCCCGTCGATAAATGTGCAGCTGCTATACCTGCCTAACAATGTGGCAATCTATGTCATTGCTCTTTCACAGTGATATGAAGCCACAGGCAGACAGATGGGTGGACACGGCATACACAACAGCTAAAAACAGACTGAGGAAAAGTAGAATGTCAGGGCTGGTACTTGGGCTTTGAAACAGAAAATATTGGAAGAGTAGCCTAATGGTTAGCGTATTGAGCTTTGATCCTGGCAACCTGGGTTTGATTCCCACTATAGCTCCTTGTGAGCTTGGGCAAGTCACTTAACCCTCCATTGACCCAGGTACAAAAAAACTTAGATTATGAGCCCCTTAGGGACAGAGAAAGTGCCTGTATATAATGTGTACAGTGCTGCGTATGTCTAGTAGTGCTATATAAATTATTAGTTGTAGTAGTAGTAGCTTTTGAGAAGCAGTAACAGACAAAATATATAGGAGCCAACTAGGTCTCTATGGCTGTAAGGTTTCTGTGCTTCACAAAACTGCCCTGAACTTTTCTTGGGTAAGTTCAGTTGAAATTCAGCATTCAAAATGATTGCACCACTAGTAAGCATATGTAGTGCCAAAAGGTGTATGCAGTGCTGTATGGACAAGAAGACGGACTCCCTGCTCTGTTGCACTGATTCTAGTTGGCAGGTAGACATTAATAATAGAGAGACATTGAAGAGTAAACCGGCTTCCTGAAGTATAGTCAGGACGTTAGGCTAGTATTGTTTTTTCTGCTTTTACCTACTGAATGATGGAATCCATTCTAAGAACCATCAAACTGATCTTCAAAAGCACTTTTCTGGGTAGCAGCACCTTACAGTCAGCAATCTTACTGCAGAATTATTGTGGCATTTGAATACTCTAGGTAGCAAAGAAAGAGCAGACTGTGTAGACCTTATTTACTACTCAAGCTCCCGGGTCTTTGTACACACATGCCCAATTATATAAACTGGGCATTAACATTTATACAAACATTATGGGGCTGATATTCAGACCATGGGAGGTAGCCAGGCTGCCTCCCGCGGACAGCACTGAGCTTGGACATTCAATGCTGGTCTGTTTCCGGTGACTGACATTGAATATCCAGTTTATTTTTGGCTGGTTCCAACTTAACCAGACAAGCCAATATTCTGCACTGCCCAGCTAAGTTGGAACTGGCCAAAGATAGGCCTGTTTTTGATGCGCTGAAAATTGGCGGATATTCAGTGGGGTCTGTACTGGGACTGCTGGTTTTTAACATATTTATAAATTACCTAGAGATGGGAGTAACTAGTGAGGTAATTAAATTTGCTGATGACACAAAGTTATTCAAAGTTGTTAAATCACAAAAGGATTGTGAAAACTTACAAGAGGACTTTACGAGACAGAGCATGGGCGTCTAAATAGCAGATGACGTTTAATGTGAGCAAATGCAAAGTGATGCATGTGGGAAAGAGGAACCCAAATTATAGCTATGTAATGCATGGTTCCACATTAGGAGTCCCTGACCAAGAAAGGGAATTCGGCATCGTCGTTGATGATACGTTAAAACCCTCTGCTCAGTGTGCTACGGTGGCTAAGAAAGCAAATAGAATGTTAGAAATTATTAGAAAAGGAATGGAAAACAAAAATGAGGACGTTATAATGCCTTTGGGTGATACTCCCTCCTCCATCAGGGAGGTACGGAAGAGGGGGAGGGGGGCCACAAGACCACCAGGTAGAGGGGGGGTTGGGTTTGTAACCCACTGGGCCACCAGAGAACATTTTGGGTGTTAGGGGGGCTGGAGATCCACCGGATCTCCAGCCCCCTTACTCGTGTCAGGGGGGGGGGGGTCAGGGCGACTGCAGGTCCACTGCTGGATCTCCAGCCCCAATGTCGCTGTCTGGGGGCTGGGCTTGGGGTGGCACTAGGCCACCAGGGCCAAAGCAATGGCAGAGGTCCCATGGACAGGGCTTTTTTTGAGGGGGTACTTAGGAATACTGAGTACCAGCACCTTTTTCATTGTCTTCTAAAATTGACCCATGGTCCCCAAGTTTTAATGAAAGAGCTAAGGCCCTACACACCAACTTTGTCTTGTCATAGATTCTGTGACTGGTTGCAGGGGGCCTGGCCATTGTGGGGTGGGTCCCTTAGTGATCACCCCACCTCTGAAGGGTGGCCTGGCATTTGAAACCCAGCGCAATAACAAAAAAGTGAAGTTAAGCAAAGTTAAACAGTGACAAAAGAGACCTCAGCACATGCCGGGATCACTACCTGACAACTCACTAGTATCTTAATCGGTATCACGAAATGTCACAGAAACTCATTTCTCAAAATACAAAACTTTAATGAATGTCTTTAAATAAGTTTCTTAAAATCACTTATCTTAACTGACTTGTAAATATTTCACTGTCCTAAATTGACACTGCTAACATCTTTTAGCATCTAAAGTAAATCTTAAACGAGAGATGTTAGCCTTTATGAAGCAAGTCTAAGGCAATGCATGCCATTGAGCGAAATGGAAGCCGCTGCTGCAGTTCCAGAACCATTGCCTCATCAACAGAGATATTAAGACTTTCAGATTTATGAGCGTTAATCTTGAAGCCTGAGACCTGACCATAGACATGTAATTGATGAACCAAATTATCCAACAACTCCCCTAGTCTAGTCTAGAGCAAGATATCATCTGCAAATAATAACAGCTTTCAACTCACTGTTGAGAAATGGCATATCGGAAAGTCTGGAAGCAAGAGGAAGAGTACTGGAAAGTAGGGAGAGCTTGATTCCTGCGACAGGAAAGTTTTTTGTGACACCTACAGACGAAGTGGCATAACTTCAGATTGTATTCTGATTCCATCCTCAGTTTCTTCATGTAGGGCCTCTTTTATTAAACCACTCTGAGTCTTGCATAGCAAATGAAAGGAAGTCCATTCAATTCCGTACTGAGAATTGCTAGCATGGTTTAGTAAAGGAGGCCCTTAATTTGCCATCTACTTAGCCTGAGTTTTCCCTACAATGCCCATCTGAATTCACCATGGATGCTACTTAGGAGGCAATTATTAGCCTTAGTAAAGCTACTGCCCCACAAATAACATTTAGGAATCTTGTGTATTGGTTTTGCTCCATTCTTTTATGGTGGACTTTGGAATATGGAGATTAAAATGGCCTTTCCTTCCTTCTTTTTTTTAATTATTCTTACCACTGTGGTCTTTCTATACAAATGTATTGTTTGTAACACAATGGATACGTCAGAGAACAGCTGATATTTAACTGCTTTGAAAAAACGCTGGCGCCATCTTGGCTTTTGAATTACCTTTGCTGAGCTGGCGCTGATAAGATCATGGGGTAAGTTTTTTGGGGGTACTAAATTTGATTATATGTGCGCTCTAGACATAGGTTTACAGCTGATGTGTGGAGTGTATATATTAATAAAATATTTTGTATATTATAGGGGATGTCCTTGAGACAGCTCATTTCGGAGCGAAACGTGCATGTCGGGCAGCCTAACCCCTGGGTCTGATAAACAAAAGAAAAACAAGATAAGTTTAATTTAAAATTATGGGTTTTGAAAATTTGAAAATTTGAAAGAAATTTGTAAAACTACTTATCTAAACCGATGAAGAGGTGGATACGTGTGAATATTGTCAGCGTTATTAATAGCTGATAATCACACATCACTGAGGTTTATGGGAAAGTTATAGTAAAGCTTATGGAACTGCAGTAGAGAACTGAAATACGGGGCTTTGAATATAATATAATCACACAATTAGGACTGGTTGTGGAGACTAATTTTTTACCTGGTCCTACTGAAGATTAAGTGTGCCTGGTTGAACGAGTGTTGTTTGTAACACAGCCACACAGTAAATGACAGCAGATAAAGACCAGCATGGCCTATCCAGTCTGCCCAACGAGGTGGTGAGAGCCATGATCAATGGTTAAACACTGAATTTATGGAACAAAAGAGTAACATGAATCCATGAAAAACATTAATTGACCACTTCTAAAGTTTGTTTACAAAAGGGGAGGAAAAGCTTCATACTACCGTTGCTCAACTCGGTCTATTAACTGGAATTCTTATCAAGGAAGAGCAGTACGGTTAAAAAGTAATCATGAGCTGAAAAACCTCCCAAAAGATGTTAACAAAAACATAGAACAGTTCAAAAATTACTTATCTGAGCTGTAAGAGGTAGTATTGCACCAGCTATTGTAGTGCTGCTCTCATGTGGGGTGAGGTCCGGACGGACCCATTTCACATAGGCTTCTTCAAGAGCCCTCACTACTATCCCTAGAGAGCTGTAGTTTTCTGGCATGCCGGATCAACACACACACATCCCTGAACCTCCACTACCCCAGTTGCAAAGGACTTAAATACAAATCAATATATGCATCTAGCTTCTCCTACATCAGCACGCAACTGTGGAATAAACTACCAAAGGCCTTAAAAGCAATGCACGACTTAACAGCATTCCGGAAGTTACTAAAGACCAATCTGTTCAAGATGACATACTATAATGACCCATCATCATTGACCTAACATCTAAACTCTATCACAACCAGATAAAATTGAATTCTTTTCACCTGACTGCTTCAATCAATTTGTCACCAATGAACATTAACGATTTACCCCCTTATCTCTTATGCCGAATTGAACTATTTATCTAACTTACTTTATATTGTACTTTAACATTAATGAACTTTATTATAACACTACTTTGTATTTCTCATTCCAGAAATGGCTATCGCCATTACGGCATAATGTAGGCCACATTGAGCCTGCAAAAAGGTAGGAAAATGTGGGATACAAATGCAACAAATAAATAAAATAAATAATGTTTTTCACAGATTCATGTCAGTCTTTTGTTGCACAACTGCATTAATTAGTGAATCTGACTTTTGTATAAACACTGAATTTAAACTTGCAAAAAAAAAAAAGAATCATAAAAAAAAACCTTCAAAATTCAGATGGAGCGTATTTATTTTCATGGTAATCCTGATAATTTACACAAGCTCACATTACTTTGAAATAGAAGAAAATAACATTAAAAGAAAATCCAGAAAGAAGCTTCGTATGCTTTCTTGTCAGAACATTACAAGGGTTGATCCCTAGCTATTTGCTAGCTCATTTCTGTTTTGCAACCTCCACTAGAACAAGGAGACAGGAAACTGCTAATTTGTTTACATTCCCCTTACCTAAGAATAAGAAGAGACTAGCGTTCTTTGACAAATCTCTTGCCGTTCAAGCAGTCACACTTTGGAAAGACATTGCCATAACGTTTTCGCCTTCACAATCATATCTCATGTTCCAAAAGAAGATAAAAACTTTCTCATTCAAGAAATATGTACTATAACTAGATTTCTGCTTGATTCCAAAACAACCATTGTAATTCTCAGAGGAATGTTCTGATTTCAATATCCCTTTAATATGTTTGTAAACTGCTTAGAATTGAAAAGGTGTTAGCGGGGATATAAGCCCAAATGTAATGCAATGAATGTACAATCCTCCACCCACATCACAACAAAAAATATATATTAAGGCTCCCATATCTGATAAAAATTTCTCAACATGGGCATGAATAAAGAAAATAAACTTGTTGCCCTGATAAGTGAGTTAGGGGTCCTTTTACTAAGGTGCGCTAATTATTTATTTATTTATATGTTGCATTTGTATCCCACATTTTCCCACCTATTTGCAGGCTCAATGTGGCTTACATAATGCCGGAGAAACAGTCGCCACTTCCGGATCTGAGAAATACAGATTGGTATAGCATGTACATTATACAGTATAGCATTATTATTCGTTGATGATTGCATAAATTACAAGGTGGTATTGCATTCGAGTTCATAAATGATAGAATAAAGTAAAGGGTGGTTAGATAGTCAAATATAGAAAGTTCATTTACGGTACGGTCTGTGCCAGAGCCGGTGGTGGGAAGCAGGACTGGTGGTTGGGAGGCGGGGATAGTGCTGGGCAGACTTGTACGGTCTGTGCCAGAGCCGGTGGATGGGAGGTGGGGCTGGTGGTTGGGAGGCGAGGATAGTGCTGGGCAGACTTATACCGTCTGTGCCAGAGCCAGTGGTTGGGAGGTGGGGCTGGTGGTTGGGAGGCGGGGATAGTGCTGGGCAGACTTATACTGTCTGTGCCCTGAAGAGTACAGGTACAAATCAAAGTAGGGTATACACAAAAAGTAGCAAATATGAGTTATCTTGTTGGGCAGACTGGATGGACCGTGCAGGTCTTTTTCTGCCGTCATCTACTATGTTACTATGTTACTATGGTATGGACAACAGGTGGTGGTGCATAGTATGTTACACGTGTCCGAATTGTGAGGTAGTCCAGTGTAGGGAGTTTGGTTTTGTTTAGTGTTCACTAAATAATAAGACACCAATGGGAAAATAATATGTGTCTTATCATTTAGCACACGCTAATCTTTAGTGCGTACTAAATCCATTAGCGTATCTTAGTAAAAGAACCCCTTAGATGCATACTTGAAAATTATAGGAAAAAAAGTTGCACCAAACGTAATAATCCTAGCTTTCATCAATAGGAATGCCTTCCTGTGCTACTGCATGGATTGTGTCACATCGGGAAAGTCATCAATTTCTGTCTCTTCAAAATAATATTTCATAATATTTATCTTATCCACCTCTGGGAGAAAGAATACCAAGAGAGTGGCTCAGGTAATAATATTGGGTTAGATTCAGTAAATGACACTCAAAGTTAGGCGATGTTATGGACTATGCTAAAATAGTATTCTGCGCAGAGCACCCTTTAAAGAATACTAGCTTTGGGCACGACCACTTCTGCCTGCTGAAAGCTGGTGTAAGTGCTCTGATCATAGGGGTGTGAAGCCCCGCCCAGCATATCCCAGAATGCACTGGGCAGGGCTGGGTGCTGCCATTTTGAGGTGGCGCTGATGAAAGAAGAGGGAGTCCACCTCCATCCTCTGACAAAGGTAGGGGGTGGGGAAGAGGGCCGCTAGACCACCAAGGCATATACAGGTATTCTATAACGTCACATGTAATATATGGGAATGTCTCTGATCCGCCTATGCCTCTCCCATAGCCATACCCTCTTTGGAGTTGCGTGCTATGAAATTTAGGCACACATGTTATAGAATAGAGCATAGTATTCAAAGAAAAAAAAGGGGGAGGGGAAGAAACCAGGATTACTCCCCAGATACTAATACCAAAAAATAAGAAAGAGGAGTAGAATAAATGTGGCAGCAAAACCAAACAAATCAGCTTATTTTATTCACAACTTCTAATCTTTTTCAAAAATTCTCAGCTGTGAAATTCATGAAAGACTGAAAAGCAGGAGTGGTCAAGTTAAGTGGTCACTTTTTTGAATATCTGTGTGTTATATTGCCGATGGTTATACTGCAATACTTTTGCTTGTATTGTTGAATGCTTTTATACATGAGAAACATCTCTCTATATAAAACGCACCTCCAACGTTCGAATGAAGCCTCTGTTAGCCAAAAGTGAAGGGGGTGAGATCGCATTGTGTCTGCCCCGCCCACGCGTCAAACGTGATGACATCGAGGGCGGAGCAATGACACTCATCCAATCGCAACGCTCGGCAGCGAAGCGTCAGGGAAGGAGGCGGCGCTCTCAACGTCTAGCCTTCCCTTCGCTGTGTTCCGCCTTCTTCTGACGTCAAGGATGACGTCAAAAGAAGGCGGAACACAGCGAAGGGAAACCTAGACGTCGGGAGCACCGCCTCCTTCCCTGACGCTTCGCTGCCGGAACCACGGAGGTACATTTAAAAACAAGAAAAAAAAATAAAAACCATGTTGGGGGGAGCGAAGAGGGTGGTCACAAAAGAAAAACAATGGGAGCGGGAGGGCAGGGGAGAAACGACACCATGGATGCGAAGGGGGGGGGGGGGAAGAAGAGGGCGGCCCAGGCTGGGACATGGGAGAGAGAGGAGCATGGATGCAAGGGGGGGGGTCATGGAAGGGAGACAGGGGACTTGCTGGAAAAGGATGAATGGAGGCGGCAGGGGACAGAGGAGCATGGATGGGCATGGATTGGGAGGGCAGGACTCAGGGAGAGAGGGAAATTGCTGGATAGGGATGAATAGAGGGGACAGATGGGCATGGATGGATATGGATTGCAGGGCAGGCCTCAGGGAGACAGGGCAATTGCTGGATAGGGAAAAATGGAGGGGCCAGGTGACAGATGAGCATGGATGGGCATGGATTGGAAGGGCAGGACTCAGGGAGACGGGAATTGCTGAATAGGGATGAATGGAGGGGACAGATGGCCATGGATGGATATGGATTGCAGGACAGGCCTCAGGCAGAGAGGGGAAATGCTGGATAGGGAAAAATGGAGGGGCCAGGTGACAGATGAGCATGGATGGGCATGGATTGGAAGGGCAGGACTCAGGGAGAGGGGAATTGCTGGATAGGGATGAATGGAGGGCACAGATGGGCATGGATGCATATGGATTGCAGGGCAGGCCTCAGGCAGAGAGGGGAATTGCTGGATATGGATGAATGGAGGGGCCAGGTGAAAGAGGAGCATGGATTGGAAGGGCAGGACTCAGGGAGAGGGGAATTGCTGGATAGGGATGAATGGAGGGGACAGATGGCCATGGATGGATATGGATTGCAGGGCAGGACTCATGGAGAGGGGAATTGCTGGATAGGGATGAATGGAAGGGACAGATGGCCATGGATGCATATGGATTGCAGGGCAGGCCTCAGGGAGACAGCGGAATTGCTGGTTAGGGATGAATGGAGGGGCCAGGTGACAGATGAGCATGGATGGGCATGGATTGGAAGGGCAGGACTCAGGGAGAGGGGAATTGCTGGATAGGGATGAATGGAGGGCACAGATGGGCATGGATGCATATGGATTGCAGGGCAGGCCTCAGGCAGACAGGGGAATTGTGGATAGGGATGAATGGAGGAGCCAGGTGACAGAGGTGCATGGATTGGAAGGGCAGGACTCAGGGAGAGGGGAATTGCTGGATAGGGATGAATGGAGGGGACAGATGGCCATGGATGGATATGGATTGCAGGCCAGGCCTCAGGCAGAGAGGGGAAATGCTGGATAGGGAAAAATGGAGGGGCCAGGTGACAAAGGAGCATGGATGGGCATGGATTGGAAGGGCAGGACTCAGGGAGAGGGGAATTGCTGGATAGGGATGAATGGAGGGGACAGATGGCCATGGATGCATATCGATTGCAGGGCAGGCCTCAGGGAGACAGCGGAATTGCTGGATAGGGATGAATGGAGGGGCCAGGTGACAGAGGAGCATGGATTGGACTCACACTTTCACTCTGACTCTCAAACACTCACTCTCACATACACTCTCCCAAACACACACTCCGAGGAAAACCTTGCTAGCGCCCGTTTCATTTGTGTCAGAAACGGGCCTTTTTTACTAGTAGTAACATATAGTAACATTGTAGATGATGGCAGAAAAAGACCTGCACGGTCCATCCAGTCTGCCCAACAAGATAAACTCATATGTGCTACTTTTTGTGTATACCCTACTTTGATTTGTACCTGTCCTCTTCAGGGCACAGACCATATAAGTCTGCCCAGCACTATCCCCGCCTCCCAACCACCAGTCCCGCCTCCCACCACCGGCTCTGGCACAGACCAAATAGGACTGTATAAATAGTCACCCTAACTTTGGTTGCTCAGTTATGTAGCACAGCACCCACATAGCGGCCAGTGGGGTTCACTCCTACCCCATGGACCGCTAGACAACAAAGGCTATGGAAGGGGAGGCCTGGTGGAGCTAGGGTAGGGGGGTACTGAGGGTGATTGGGGGGGGGGGGGGGCAGGAGGGTAGATGAGTTGTCTCTGCTTATGCAGTCCTGGCTGGATCCCGCATAAGTCCCAGCAGCTATCTTCAGGCCAGTCAGACCCCAGTATTCAATGCTGATGCCCAGACATGGTCCTGCATTGAATGCTGAGGCCTAATTCTGTCCAGAGCAGTCAGCATTTAAAAATCACTGACCCGTGCCGGCTGAATATTGAGTGGACAGTGCTAATACTTAATGTCCAAAAGAAAAGGCTGAAAACTGTAAGAAGGATATTCACTGCATGTGTGTAGCCAATGGTGTAGCAAGTATAATTCGTAGCTCTGGAGGCAAGTGATTGATGAAGTAGTTGAAAGGAGCTTGGATTTGAAATAGCTTTGTGTAATAAGAGATACAATACCACATTTATGTATCTGTCTGGTGTCTCCAGGCTTTTTCTTTTCTTTTTTAGCAATTTAGTAATTTATAGCTGAGTATTTTTGAAAAAGATTAGAAGTTGTGAATAAAATAAGTCGATTGTTATTTGCTTTTGCTCCCAAATTTGTTCTACCCCCTTTTTTATAGAATAGAGCATAGGGCAGTTCTACACATGATTCTTAACTACGGCCATTTAAGGGGCTGTTTTATAAAGGTGCGCTTAAAAATGGCCTGCGGTAGTGTAGATACAGTATGTGTTTTGGGCACGCACAGAATCAAATTTCAGCACACCTGTAAAAAATGACTTTTTAAAATTTTTCCGAAAATGAACGTCCGGCAAAATGAAAATTGCTGCCAGCCATTGACCTAGTGGTAAAGTCTCACGCGGTAACCGGGCAGTAATGACCTACGCGCGTCAAATGTCACCTGCAGAACCCAATATGTGCATCCAAAAATAAAAATTATTTTTCAGACACACATATCAGACGCGCACCAAAAATGAAATTATTGCAAGAGCCACACGGTAGCTGGGCGGTAACTCCATTTTGGAATGCGTTGGGTGCACATAGATGCGTACACGGCTTAGTAAAAGGGCACCTAACAACTTGTTAACACCAATAATTGATTGTTAGCACCTAATTGACTAGTTTATTTAGAGGGGCATAATCGAACGGTGCTGGCCATCTATATGGCCGGCACCGTAAAGGGGCGGAGCCAACCGTATTATCGAAAAATATGGCTGGCCATCTTTTCTTTCGATAATACAGTTGACGCCGGCTAAATCTCAACATTTAGGTCAAATGTTGAGATCGCCGGGTTTAGATATGGCCAGCTTCGGTTTTTGGCCATAATGGAAACCGGGCCCGGCCATCTCAAACCCAGCGAAATGCAAGCCTTTTGGTCGTGGGAGGAGCCAGCATTTGTAGTGCACTGGCCCCCCTGACATGCCAGGACACCAACTGGGCACCCTAGGGGGCACTGCAGTGGACTTCAAAAATTGCTGCCAGGTGCATACCTCCCTTTCCTTGGGTGCTGAGCCCCCCCAAAGCCCCCCCCCCAAAACCCATTCCCCACAACTCTACACCACTACCATAGCCCTAAGGGGTGAAGGGGGGCACCTACAGTGGGTTTGGTTTTTTTTTGGAGGGCTCAACATATACCACCACAAGTGGAACAGGTGGGAGGGGGGATGGGCCTGGGTCCACCTGCCTGAAGTGCACTGCACCCACTAAATACTGTTCCAGGGACCTGCATACTGCTGTCAGGGAGCTGGGTATGACATTTGAGGCAGACATAGAGGCTGGCAAAAAAGTTTTATTTTAATTTTTTTGGGTGGGAGAGGGTTGGTGACCACTGGGGAAGAAAGGGGAGGTGGTGCCCGATTCCCTCCGGTGGTCATCTGGTCAATTGGAGCACTTTTTTCAGACTTGGTCCCAAAAATAAATGGACCAAGTGAAGCTGGCGAAATGCTCGTCAGAGCCAGCCATCTTTTTTCCACTATTGGACGAAGCTGGCCATCTCGTAACCACGCCCCCATCCCGCCCCCGTCCCGTATTCTGTACCCTGCCTTGAAGTTTGGCCGGCTCTGTGACGGAAATCAGTTGGCGCTGGCTAAAATCGATTTTCGATTATACTGATTTGGCCGGGTTCAGGAAATCACCAGCCATCTCCCGATTTGTGTTGGAAGATGGCCGGCGATCGCCTTCGAAAATAAGCTGGATAAGCATAGATCTGGGATCCACAATCAAATCTGGGTGACACACAGAATCTGGGGCATTGTGTCTTGCTGATACCAAGAAAACAGAGATCAAAACTCTTAGGTGTAGAAATAACATAAAGTCTACCCTCTGCCTCTATTACCTTTGAGCTGGGTAAAGCTAAGACCTCCTTAAAAATGTTATTTGATTATACTCCAATATCTCTGTCTCCTGATGTGCCTTTATTATTTGGTTGCAAATAAGTTGGTAGTAAATCAATAAGGTCCCTAAGAAAAGAGAACAAATAACATAAATATGACTTGTAAATCATTTTTTGGAGAATAGTTATCTTCCATATATTACTACTGACTGTTCATTTTTAAAATATAAAAGAAATATTGTATGCAAAAGCTCTGCTTGCATTTCATATTATAAATCCACGCATCACCACTTTATCTTTTCCTCCTCCTCCTCTTGTTCATTTCATCAAGTGGAAACAGCAATTCCAAAAACAGAGTGAAATTGCACTCCAGACAAGAACAATGCAAAAATAAAGACTATTTGCATTTACATCATGTTAGATTACTAAAACCAAAAACAGGCTTTACTTTTTAAATGCCATTTTTTTTTGTCTTATTTCCTTCCTATATGGCTTTAGAATCTGGATATTGTTTTTCACTATGTCTATCCCTTTTATTGGTTGTGGGACAGGAGCACATCCCAATAACTCTAGAAAACAATACCTCCTGAGATGGTCACAGCTTGGTTAAGCTTCCATGTGTGAATGTTGCTAACGCAAACTTTGGCTAATGATTGAATGAACCACTTGGCACCAACAGTAGTGCTAGAAAAGTAAAATCTAGTCTGGACAAAAGAAAGAAAAAAGAAAGAAAGAACCTTTAAAGAGCTTAGACTATCAGCAGCAACTTCAAAAGAAGAATGCTTCCAACTCAGGTCTCCATTTATAGAAGTGAAAATTCTTTTTCATGCTATCCTGCAAAGGATAGTTTATTTAGAGGAGAAATTCGCTCAAAGAATAGTTAAGCTCTGGAACTCATTGCCACAGGATTTTGTAACAGTGGTTAGCATATCTGGGTTTAAAAAGGTTTGGGCAAGTTCCTGGAGGAAAAGTCCATAATCTACCATTGAGATAGACATGGGGAAGCCACTGCTTGCCCCGGGATTGGTAGCATGGAACGTTGCTATCATTTGGGTTTCTGCGAGGTACTTGTGACCTAGATTGGCCACTGTTGGAATCAGGATACTGGGCTAGATGGACCATTGGTCTGACCCAGTATGGCTATTCTTATGTTCTTATATTCTTAGGTGGAAAAAATTATTTCACTGATGATAAGAAAATAACCTAAGATTAGAGACACTAAACTGGCTGGAGGTGCAAAGAACATACTTAGTTGGCATTAGGGACAGTGAACAGATATAGTATATTACTGCTTGTTGCACTGTTACCTTTTAAAATTAATTCACATCAAGTGCAAAATACTCAGTTTTTCCAAAGATTTAGGGAGAAGTTATCAATGTGGGCTACTGTTAAGACATGTTACTTTACCAGTAAGTCATGCTATTTTAGCACAGGCCCCATTTTATACAATAAGACCTAGTTACTAATAACCAGGGGTTAACAGTAAACTAACATGTCTTAACAGTAGCCAAGGTTTATATCTTCTGCCCCCCTCCCCTAATTTTGCAAATGCTTGCATTGTGAAAAGAGGCTGTGTTTCAGTATTTTGGGGGAGACATATAGAACAATAGTATGTTAGGATGGAGGGGGTACTTTTCAACTGCAAATGATCTTTATTAGAGCTGCCCTTTTAACAGAGTCCTCAGCATTTATAGTATCTGCTGATACTGGCTTTATATAAAAGATAAGGAGTAACCCCTCCCCAAGCATTTTGGGGAGATGAATACTATTTTGTTGGGGTGAACTGTTTTGGGGAGATAAAGGAAAGGGCTATGTATTCCTCTTCAATGTCGCCTTCAGCACCTAACCACCATACCTCTATTCAGGAAATCTAGACTGCCCCAACCTGACATTTTGTCCTTTAGATTGTAAGCTCCATTGAGCAGGGACTGTCCTTCTTTGTTAAACTGTACAGCGCTGCATAACCCTAGTAGCGCTCTAGAAATGTTAAGTAGTAGTAGTAAACAGCCAGGACAGGAGAGCAGAAGATACAAGCTGTGATCTGATAAATAATTGTTGTACCTGGATTAAATGGAACAGCAGAGACGAACATGCAAATGAATGACACAATTGATGACTAATACTTGAAAAATCTCATATGGCTATTGTTTACACACATGAATAGTGATAACCTTGATAGCTAAAGGGTATGAATGTATGTATTGAAATATTCATATTGCAAGGAAATGGCAGGATTGTATTCAATAGGGGGAGGCAAACTCCTCACCACAACCAGAAATTCAGGATTTTGCCCTAGTTCCTGGCTTCACAGCTACTCAGGTGTTCAGAAGAACGGAGGAAATTTGTGAACATGTCTAGGAAAAGGTGGCTAAAGTCTGTAGAAACAAAAATGAGTTTTTAATAAATTCAGTGGAACAAACAATTTATAATACAACAGTTCAAACTCCAACCTTTTATATGAAAAAAAAAAAATAAACAATTCACAGAAATACAACCATGTAACTTTTGCAGACTGCGTATGGACCCATGGCATGGAAAATCAGCCACTCTCAACATTTTGAATCTGCTACTTTACTCACCTTTTCCTAGAGAGACTCACATTTGTAGGCGAGACTTATTGTTTCTACCTGGCTCTTGACCTTTTGGCGGTGAGAAAGAAGGGTTCCTTCAGGTTGGAAAAGCTAAACTGCAATCCCATGGACTTTATGAGGAGTCTGTCCCAGAACCCGGGATGGTGAGTCCTTGGGTTGCAGCTGGGCTGCAGCCAGGCTGCACTAGACGAGTCCTCTGGGGAAGTGAAGAGCAGAGGTGAACCAGGCACTGAATACAAACAGGATACCAGACATGGCAAAAAGACAGAGCACACTCAAGACAAGCAACAAGCACCATCAGAAAAGGGAGATAGACCACTCAGGCAGGCCTCACGGCCGATACGGAACCCACTCGTACAGAGTCCAAGTGTACGGGCCTCACGGCTCAACTGGAACCCAATCATACCAGCGGGAAGGGAAAAGAAACAGAACAGAATTTCTTGAGCAAGTACTACTGAAGCAGTGCACACACACTGCACTAAACAGAGCCACAAACAAGGGGTCAAAAGACCCTACACACAGGCTCAAAGAAACTGAAGGGGGAGAGACAACCCCACTAGACTCACATGGTAGAAGCCATAAGTAAAAGATTAGAAAACCACACAGGAAGACAGCACATGACTGGGCTTAGAACCCTAGCTATAAATGAATAGTCCAAACCAAGTCAAACAGACATCACACAGAGAGCTAGCACAGGGCTGGGCTAGTAGTCCCAGCTAAACAGAAGAACCACCCACTCAAACAGAATCAAACAGAGAGGATGCACAGGACTGTGCTAGTAGACACAGCTAAACGGAAGAATGGCCCACTCATGACACACAGAGAGACCGCTCAAGGCTGCGCTAGCAGTCACAGCTAAACGAATAAGCAATCCACTCAAACACAACCAGAAACCTCACAGAGAGAACTCAAACAGAAAGCACACAGGAAAAACTCAAGACAAGGCCACACAAAAGGAACACTCATGGCTATGCCACATAGCACTCAGGGAAGAGGGAAGCCACACATAGAAATACACAAGGCTGTGCCACACAGCACTCAAGGGAAAAGGGAAGCCACTCATAGGAACATTGTAGGCTGTACCATACAGCAGTCAAGGGTAAAGGGAAGCCACCTATAGGAATACTCAAAGGTGTGCCACCAGGCACTCAAGGGAAAAGGGAAGCCATTCATAGTAACACTCTAGGCTGTACCATACAGCACTCACAGGTCAAGGGAATCCACTCAAAAGAATACTTAAGGCTGGCCATACAGGACTCAAAGCTAAAGGAAAACCACTCATAAGAATACACAAGGCTGTGCCACATAGCACTCAAGGGTAGAGGGAAGCCACTCATAAGAATACGCAAGGCTGTGCCACACAGCACTAAAGGGTAAAGGGAAGCCACTCATAAGAATATACAAGGCTGGCCATACAGGACTCAAGGGTAAAGGGAAGCCACTCATACGAATACACAAGGCTGTGCCACAGAGTCAAATAACAGACACTAGAAACAAAGGAAAAAGCAAGCAAACAGGGAAAGCTGCCTTTATATATACAAATCAGATAAGGAGCAATGCTCACAAGAATCAGGAGACAGACATAGCAGACAAAGAGTTGAAGCAGGCTAAAAGGAAAGGCTGCTTCTAAAACACAAATCAGCAAGAAGCAGGGTTTACACTGCAGTCAAAGGTTTAAAGCAAACAAAGGGAAAAACAAACAATGTTCTTACCAGAACAGTGCACCTGATGCCATACTCATGAAAAAACGGGCACATGAGAGCGCTACTTTTAAGCATCTGCATCAGAATGTACTGATCTCATAACAGGGGTACTGAAATGCCTCTTTTCAACTGATTGCTAATTAAATTGCGACTGTGCAAACCAGTGCTCCAGGTGCCATATTAAATTAAAGAAAACAACAGGAAGCACTGTAGATGAAGCACTGCCGCCAAAGCAAACTGATTTCATAACAATAATGTCCCGGTAGCATGAACTTTAACCAACCTATTGAATGGTTCACTATTAATGATATATGAAATGAACCTGCATTTTAGTATTGGTTTGATGAATCTTGCTTAAAACCAGGGCTTTTTTTTGATGGGGTACTGAGTACTGGCACCTTTTCCATTGTCTGCTAAAATTGACCCATGGACCCCAAGTTTTAATGAAAGAGCTCAGGCTCTACACACCAATTCTGCCTTGTCATAGATTCTGTGCCTGGTTGCAGGGGGCCTGGCTATTGTGGAGTGGGTCCCTCAGTGATTACCCCACCCTTGAAGGGCGGCCTGGCATTTGAGTACCAGCACCTTTTTTGCCAGAAAAAAACACACTGCTTCATTGATGGTCTTGATGTAATCAAGGTTTATAGTACTACATCATAGCAGTTTGATAATTGTTTGCAGATAATAGCAAACTGTTAAAGCTAGAGTCCCTATGAACTATTACCCTACTCTAGTGATCACAATATTAGCCTACCTGCTGAAAAGCCCATGCTAATGAAAGCAATGAAAAATCAGTAGTCATAAAAACTCATGAAAATAAACCAAAAACTAGTGTTAAGTTATGTACTTGCTGTGCAGCTTTAAAACATGATTACTATCAAGTACAAAACATTAAGTGCTAATTGCTACCTTGAAACATAGAAGATATTCCAAAGCTTGGTATGAAAGGAAAGGTGTTAATGTTGGGAGATTTCAACTTGTCTGATGTAGATTGGAATGTACCGTCAACAGAATCGGAAAGAAGTAGAGAGATCGTGGATGCCTGTCAAAGTGCCTTGCTCAGACAACTGGTGACGGAACTCATGAGGGAAGGGTTGACTTTGGATCTAGTGTTCACAAATAGAGGAAATGTTTCCAATGTCCATGTGAGTGCCCACTTAGGTAATAGTGATCATCACATGATATGGCTTGATGTAAGAGCAAAAGCAGAGTACGGATGCACAAAACTCAGAGTTCTGGATTTCAAATGTACTGATTTTTGTAAAATGGGGGAATACTTGAAGAAGGAGCTGATGGCAGGGGTAGGAATTGGAGAAGTGGAAGTGCAGTGGTCCAAGCTGAAAACTGCTATAAATATAGCAACCGATCTTTATGCAAGAAAAGTAAACAAAAATAGAGAAACAGGAAGCCTATATGGTTCTCCAAACAAGTACTGAAAAAATAAGGGAAAAAGAGGCTTTGTTCAAGAAATACAGAATAATGCAATGAGGATCTCAAAAAGATTACTGGATTAAGCTCAAGTTAGCAAAGAGGGAAATACAGCTGGCGAAACCACAGGCATAAGAAAAAATGGCTAAAGATGTAAAGAACAATGGATTAATTGGAAAAAGCTCCTAAAAACATACAAAAACATGATTACCAAAGCAAAAACTTCCTACTATTCCAAGCTCATAGGTGATACAAAAGTCAATCCAAGGAAACTCTACTCCTTAGTAAATAGTCTATTGAACACTCAGCTTGCATCAACTGCAAAAGAACCCACTCCAACTGCAGACCAATTGGTGACATAGTTTGAACAGAAAATAACTAAAATCAGTCTAGAGCTAAATAACTCTTTTACATCAATTGATTACTTCCTCAATCTTCAGGATCAATTACCATCTTGTTCTCATGCAGACAGATTTTGGTCTGCTTCTCACCCAATTACTATTGATCAGGTAGTCACACCCTACTCAAATATGCAAAATCACAATGCCTACTTGACACATGCCCTAGTTACCTACTCAGATCAGCTCCTAATCTTTTCATCCGTTATTTACACTCAAATTTTACTCTGATGCTATCTCAGGGTCTGTTCCCCTCTCAAAATGGCAATATTATCTTGACTCCCACACCAAAGAATACCCAAGCAAGCTTAAGTATAGTCTCCAATTATAGACCAGTGGCCTCAATTCCTCTATTGGTTAAAGTTATGGAAGGATTTGTCATGCAACAACTAATGGAATATCTCTAACTCCATTCCATCTTGCACAACTCACAATCCAGTTTTAGACCCTTTTATAGTACAGAAACTGTTCTTACTACCCTCTTTGCCAACTTCAGAAGAGAACTGAGTATTGGCAACAAAATATTAATACTCCAGTTTCATATGTCTAGTGCCTTTGACACTGTTGACCATAATATTCTTCTAAATATCCTTGACCAAAATGGTTCTCTGGCTTTCTAAAGTCCAGATCATATCAAGTCAAACAATCAGGTGCAATTTCTTCAACATGGTCTCCTGATTGTGGAGTACCTCAAGGTTCTGTTATAAAAAGTAGACCGATACACATATATAAAAACAAAGAAAGAATTTATTCAAACCAAGATAAAAGCAGTACCCGACATGGCCACGTTTCACCCTCAGGCTGCGTCAGGGGTAAAACTACAAATAAAAACATAAAAATAGTGATAACATCATCTCAAGTTATGTACATATATATATAAAGTCATAACAGCAAATGATAAAATAAAGAACAATAAATGCATTACACATTCAAAATTTAAATGGAGGAGGAGATAAGGCAAGCCACTTTTCAAACATATAAAAGTGTATAAAATGTTGGATGGATTTAATCAAATCCAATAATGTATCAATACATACCTAAAATTCAGGGGTGATCAACATACCCCTTCAAAAAAAGCCTAAAACAAAATTAAAAAGATATACATTAATCCCATCTTGATCAGCCCATGTATCACAAACTCTACATCTCACCAGTCAGCTCAATTAAAATTATCATCAATTGACTATATTTCATGGTGTAAAGCATTCAATTACTCACTGTTATAAATCTTCTACAAATAGACCAACTAAAACTTTATCAGCCTTTACTATAACATCATCAAAAGACATGGCTGCATAAATGAAACTAACTTTCAAAAGACCATAACTCATTCTATAGTAAATATACTTATACATCTGCTTTACTCCATGCTGCCATCTCCCATAACATCATATAGATTAAAGCTGAGTACTTGTCAGCAGACACAGCTCTGGATCAAAATGCAACAGCAATACTATCTGTGCTGTGGCTTCCCATTTTTTTTTTATTATTAAAAAAAGAGAAAACACTCTATTTCTCCCTCAATCACCAAACAAGTTCATTTTTACTAGATATACTTGTACATCTACTTTACTCCATGCTATCATCTCACAAACATCACATAGATTCAAGCTAGCTACTTACTGTGTTTGTTAACAGACACTGCTCTGGATCAAAGCAGGGTTGCCAGGTGGAAAATTTTTTCCCCACCCAATCGAGCCCAAACCCAGCCCAAAACCTGCCCAAAGTCAAACCCCACCCCTGACACCCCCACCACCGCCATCATCAACCCTGCCCCTGCCGTCATCGGCCCCGCCCCCGCCGTCATCGGCCCCGCCTCTTCCGTCACCGGCCCCGCCTCCCCGTCATCGGCCCCGCCCAGAACATCACTAACCCCGCCTAAAACGTCACTAATCCCGCCCAAAATGCCACTAGCCCCACCCCCCGTTGCTCGAAAAACCGCTAAAAAACCGCGGAAAACCCCCAAAACAAGCCCAAAAAACCGCAACCCGCCGCAGGCAAAAATTTCCCGTGGCGGGTTGCGGAAAACCGCCCAATTGGGTGGGAAAACCGCCCACCTGGCAACACTGGATCAAAGTGCAACAGCATTACCATCTGTGCTGTGGCTTGCTATTTTAAAACCTCATATCCAGGTCAAAGGTCATTACTTACTAAAAAACGTCAAAAACTAATACCTTCACATCATTCAATTCTCAACACATACCTATTGCATAAATAGTGACAAAAAGAATAATCTATCTTAATAAACAAACTTTTAATCACTGTCAAACTGATAACATCATGACATCATAATGACAGATGTCAGGACAGGTTGTCACCTTTAACTCAAGCTTAGCTTCACTCTCACAATAGCACAATGTGTAATGAGCACAAGCTATGCTTCCAACATGGTAACGCTTATATATCAAATTGGTGTCTGAAACACTTTTAATCCAAAAAATGTGATGAATTGGACAATTTCCTTGATCCATAAATAATATAAAATAATTAAAAAAAATTGTCTATAAAAATAGTGTGTAGTCATTCTCCTGATTCAGTCCAAAGGGTTTCACTGTGTTGAATTTAAAAATCATTCTTTGCTCTGCTTGTAATAGTTGCCTGTCTGTATCTCCACCTCTCCAAAATGTTTTAATTTTTAATAATACAAGGAACTTTAATTCTTCAAAAGAGTGCTTCAAGTCATATACATGTTCAACTAGTGGTTTCTCCTGTATATTTCTCTTTATAGCACTTTTATGCTCAGCAATGCGTTTGTTAAATGCTCTCATAGTTTTTCCAATATACACAAGTCCACATGGACAAATCACTGCATAGACCACCTGTGTTGTCTTACAGTTGGAGTATTGCTTCAATTCATATCTCTCTCCTGTCATGGGGTGAATAAACCATTTACTTTTCAAATTAACATTACAAAATGAGCAATTCAAACATGGAAAATGACCCCACACTGGGTCATCTCTTATGAGTACAGGTAGAGCTGATGGTGCAAGACAATCCTTCAAATTCCTATTCCTTTTGAATGCTATTAATAATTCTTTATCAGAAAAGTATGGAATACTCTGTATCAATGACCAATGCTTCCTAAATATTTTAATTAAATCAGATGACATGTGGTCATAATATAATGTACATACAATCTTATCTTCTTTTTTCTTTTTCAAATCAATAGTAGTATGGAGGAGATCATTTCTTTGTTTCTGTGACATTCTAAACAGCCCTTCTTCAATGTATTTCCTTGGGTAACCTCTTTGTATAAATCTGTTAGCCATTACCTTCATTTGTTTTCTGCATTCGTCATTATCTGAACACAGTTTCTTTACTCTCAAAAACTGAGTATAGGGAAGGTTACGCTTCAGTGGATGGCTATGACAGCTACCATATTGTAACAATTTATTTCAGTCTGTGGGTTTTCTATATAATGTCGTCACAAATTTACCATATTTAAATTGAATTAATATATCTAAAAAAGGTATCTCCTTTCTGCTATAATTCATTTGAAACTTCAAATTTTTATCCCTTTTATTCAACCATTCAAAGAACTCTTTTAATAATGATTCATCTCCTTCCCATATCACCAAAATGTCATCAATAAATCTCCTCCATACCATGATATGTCTATTATACGGATTCTCTCGTATATATTTCTCTTCAAAATGTGCCATATAAAGATTGGCTACAGAGGGGGCTACCATTGCCCCCATAGCTGTCCCCTTCACCTGTTTATAATATTGGCCTTCAAAAACAAAAAAATTTTCTTTTAGGGACTCAACACATATTATTAATATACTTGATGAGATAAAAGTTACCAACAATAATATATTATTAGTTACAATTGATGTTAAATCCCTATACACTAACATCCCGCAAGATGAAGCCTTGTTAGTGATTAAGCAAGCACTGGTTCATAGGACTATGTTTAGAAGAGTACCCACCGAATTTATCATGCAATTGATTACATTAGCCCTAAAATAAATTTTTTTGTCAATTTAGCCTTTCAGAAAACAAAGAATTCTATTTGAACATTATCCATTCATACAATTAATTTCACTTCTTCTTTCCTCCCTAATCCTATCTAGCCCTAATTGTACCCATATTTATTCATCTTCACTTCTTTGTTTACAAACTTAATTTTAATTTAATCTTCTTCTCTATTCATCTACTCTTAAGAACAGTTGCATCCAGGTTAATTCACCACATATGTTATATTTGTTTTACAAAGTCAATGTTATAGCATTATTTATTGTATTTTATAATCTGTTTATGTAATTTTTAATATGTATCATTCATTTAATTGTTTGTTATGTAAGCCACATTGAACCTGAGTCACTCTCAGGCTAATGTGGAGTAAAAATGCCATAAATGAATGAATGAATGAATAAATAAATAAATAAGAGAGGTAACAAGACCTTTTTTAGATATATTGGGGAAAGGAGAAAAAATAGGAATGAAATAGACTGAAAGATACTGAGAATGTAGAGAGTGATGAGGTCAAAGCAAATGTGCTAAACAAATGCTTCTCTTCAGTGTTCATGGAAAAGGACCACGGTCAGTTGCTGAAGGAATATCTGGGAATGGAATGGATATTGTGTTGTTCATGGAAGAAAGGGTTTATAAACAGCTTGAAAATCTGGAAGTGGACAAAACTATGGAGCTGAATGGGATACCAAGTTACTGAGAGAGCTCAGAGAAGTACTGGTGGGATCTCTTAAGGATTTATTTAATAGTTCTTTAGAGTCAGGAGAAGTTCCAAGGGATTGGAGACAAGTTGATGTGGTCCCTGTTTACAAAAGTAGAGACAGGGCTGGTAAGCCTCATGTTGGTGGTAGGAAAAAATAATAGAATCGCTTCTGAAGGAAAGGATAGTTGACTTTATAGAAGTCAACAGGCTACAAGATCTGAGGCAACATGGCTTTACCAATGGAAAATCCTGCCAAACAAATCTGATTTACTTCTTTGACTGGGTTACCAGTAGTGAAGTGCCTCGGGGGTAGGTGCTGGGGCCAATTCTGTTTAATATATTTATGTGAGACATTGCTGAAGGGTTAGAATGAAAAGTTTGCCTTTTTGCAGATGACATGAAGATAGACAATAGAGTGGATACCCTGGCGGGAGTAGAAACCATGAGAAGGGATCTCCAAATGCTAGAAGAATGGTCAAGGGTTTGGCAGTTTAATACTAAGAAGTCCAGAGTGATGCACTTGGGGTGCAGAAATACAAAAGAAATGTACCGGATAGGAGGGGAGAGATTGGTAAGCTTGGCTCAGGAGAAGGACCTTGGGGTGATGGCATCTAAAGATATCAAGGTGACGAAACAGTGTGACAAGACAGTGGCTGTGGCCAGAAGGATGCTAGGCTGCAGAGAGAGGGGTATAACCAGCAGAAGAAAGGAGATGTTGACATTCCTGTACAAGTCGTTGGTGAGGCACCACTTGGAGTTTTGTGTTCAGTTTTGGAGGCCTTATTTTGCTAAGGATGTAAAAAGACTTGAAGCAGTTCAGAGAAAAGTGACGAAAATGGTAGAGGGTTTACGTAGTAAGGCACACATGGAGAGACTTGCTTATGTATACCCTGGAGGAAAGGAGAAACAGGGGTGATATGATACAGACGTTCAAATATTCGAAAGGTATTAATCTGCAAACAATCCTTTTCCTGAGACGGGATGGTGGTAGGACTAGAAGGCATGAATTGAAGCTGAAAGGGTGCCAACTCAGGAATAATGTCAGGAAGTATTTTTTCACTGAGAGGGTGGTAGATACCTGGAATGCCCTCCCATGGGAAGTGGTAAAGATGTAACAGAATTCAAAAATGTGTGGGACAAACACAAAGAAATCCTGTTTTGAAGGATCGGATCCAAAGAAGCTTAGGGGAGATTAGGTAGGAAACCCAGTGCTGGGCAGACTTCTACGGTCTGTGCCATGATCGAGGCTGAATAGACTTGGATGGGCTGGAGTGGAGCTTTTCAGGGGTTTTGACAACAACTTCAGAAATTTTAGAACAAAGCCAGTGCTGGGCAGACGTCTCTGGTGCCTGCCCTATAAAAGGCAAGGATAAATCAAGATCAGGTATACATATGATGTGTCACTTCATACCATATGTAATGAGTTTATCTTGTTGGGCAGGCTGGGTGGACAATACTGGCCTTTATTGGCCACCATCTACTATGTTACTATGAAACACAAATGCAAACAAGTAACAATAACCTGTATATATGCATGGATACTACTTCCATACTGCCAATGTGGCCACACTGAGAGGAGGAGAAAGCAGAATCATGAAGAATCAATTCACAAATCACATAGAAACCTTTTGACAAGCAGCCAAACAAGCATATTTCTGTTTCACTTCTCCCAAATCCCATGGTTAATGATGTCATTAGCTCGTAGGAAACTGAAAGAAGGCAGGGGCAGAGCAGTATTTCCTCTTCTGCATTCAGAGAACGAAGGTCAGAAGAAAAGGTCCTAGCTTCAGAAGTCAAAAACTTAAAAAAAAAAAAAAAGACACAGCATCCAAAGAACACAGACAGGTCTCTGAGAAAGGGGGGAGAGGGGGAATTGAGAGAGAGAGAGAGAGAGAGAGAGAGAGAGAGAGAGAGAAGCAGTAGCAGTACTGCTTTTCTCTCAGCGTTGGAGGTTATGATCACCTGGGATATAAAAAGCTTGATGCTAGAAAAATGGACATTATAGTAAAAGGAGAAAAGCACAAAAACAGCTTTCATAGCACAGAGGTCAGTGGTAAATGATTATTCTGTTTATCAAGTGGAAAAAGATCTTCAAATACCAAGAAATGCACTTAGATACCAGGAAATTGTGGCAGAAAGATGCAAAATTATTTCCTGTCATATTGAGTGCCACAGACCTGATTAAAAGACAATTTCAGTCACATCTTGATCAGTTGCCTAGTACATTACTACATCTTATGAACTCCAAAAGGAAGTTCTGTTGTGCACGATGGAAATACTATGATGAGCATTAGCAGTAAATCTGAGAGAGATAGATCATATTCCTCACACATACTCTGGTTTAGGAAAAGAGGTTCATTATTGTCATGATATGCGCAAAACTAAGAACACCAAACAGTGGAGACAACCAATATGTCAAGTTGACCAAAAGAAAATTATGTGCACGCCAAAGTCCTTAAAACAGGTCTAAAATTTCAAATGATACTATTCAATTTCTATGTGGGACTCGACACAATAAATAACAAATCGAGAGTCCTGCTAGTTCAACATAATTCACCACTTCTTCTAATCTTGATGGGCGAGTTAGTCTGATTTTAGATATTTCATCTAAAAGTAAAAGGCTAAGGGGGTCCTTTACTGAAGGTGCACTAGTTTTTTTTAGCTCACGCTAAAAACGAGCTGGCGCTAAATGGTGAGACACCAATAAGAATATAATGGGCGACTCAGTGTTTAATGCCAGCTGACTTTTAGCACGAGCTATAAATGCTACTACACCTTAGTAAGAGACCCCTTAAGTCATTAGACAAAGGGTAAAGCTGTTGCTTGCCAGAACATGTCAAACTGGGAGCAGTTAAACTCCTAAAGATCATAAACAGAGACTTTTGATTCAAGCTAGGATTCTCTATCTGAGTCACATAATAAGCCCATTTTGAAGAAGATTATCTTTTTATAAGTATACTTTTCCGGAAACAAAAGCAACTAAAATAGTCTAATGCTCCATCACATAATTGCCGAGATGGGAGGACAGGGGGAGCAAAATTCCCTGGGCCCGGGCCTTCAGGGGGGCCCGGCGCAGGGGTCTCTCTCTCACTCCTGCTCCTGACGGGACCCAGGTGATTGTGACCCCACAGGAGCAGGAGAGAGAAAACTCTGGTGCAGGGCCCCCCTTACATTGGCTGCCTAGCAGATGCTGGGCCCTCAGGCCGCGCATGTTGAGTTTTGAGACTGATCATATGCAACCTGAGAAAAGCAGCTGCAGGGGCAGGCAATGCTTGGCAGAGGCAGCATCTGCACTGCCTGCAGCTTTCAGGGCCAGCTAAGGTACTTTTGGCGGGTGGGAGGGAGGTGGGGGTGGCGGCGATGACGACTCTGCCCCGGGCCCGGCTCAGTCTCTCAGTGGCCCTGTTCCTTCAGTTTTCCTTTGTCTATATGTTCACATCTACAAGTACAGATCATTTAGAGTTTTCTGTTTTGGGCATTATTCAAAAATAACGTTTTCTCATTCTTTGCCTAAGAAACATTTACTTACCTACTTAATTATTCATTGGGATTTACGCACCACCTTTATGAAGAGACTCGTCCAAGGTGGTGTACAGTTTGACATAAAACTTACAATTTTGTTAAAAGTATAACAATAATAAAATGACCAATTATACGCAAAAATACAATCAGTGAAGTAATATGATACAATGTTAGAAATAAAACATTTAATAGCACTGTAAAACAACCATATGGCAGAATAGTCAGCAGATCACACAGCAACACAGTAAATGATGGCAGATAAGGATCCACACGGTCCATCCAGTCTGCCTGCCTGAAACACACCCACAATATACCTCCTTACTATTTGGACGAACTGCAGTGTGAAACATCCAAATTCTGACTTTCCAAAATCGGGATTTGGATGTTTATAGTGGATGAACATGTTTTTAGGCATTTTGAGGCATCCATCTGCTTTGAAAATGAGCCCCATAGACTGACAAGATCATTAAAAAAAAAGTCATTGGGATAAATAGGTGACAAACTGAAGACAAATTATATGTACAGGAATAAAGTATAGGGAACAGGTCTTAGTTACAAGGTATGTGGCAGATGTGGAGTGAGTGGATATTTAGTTACCACATGTATTAAATACCTGAGAGGAGAGCTAGATGTTTGCCTGCTTCCTGAAGTAGAGATAGTCTTGAGTTAGACATAGCCCTTCTAGGAGTAAGTTCCAGAGTGTGTGGGGCAACTCCTGACAAGGTTTGGTGGCAGGTTTCAAATTGTGCCATTCTTTTGATGAGGGTACAGGACCTTAGAGGCCGCAAAGGCATGTAAAAGGCAAATTTATTGTTTAGGTTCTCTGAGATCCTTAAAAATTAATGATAGAGCTTTAAAGTTGGCCCTACAAGATATCAGAAACCAGTGTAGATTTTGCAGGAAGAGTAAGTATGATATTATGATCCACAGTGTTGAAAGCTGCTGAGAAATCTAGCAGTATTAGTACCAAGGTGGATCAGTTGTCCTGGTTTCTATGGAGATCATCAAGCAGGAATACAAGAACTGTCGCTGCTCCATATCTAGGTTTGAAGCCAGAATGACATAGGTTTAGCCAATTTCTTTCATTTAACCAGTCGTTCAGTTGAATGCAAACTTTCTGTTCTATAAGTTTTCACAGGAAAGGAATGTTCGATAGTAGTTTTTGAGGTTGCCCTGATTAAGGGAGCTATTTTACGGAAAGGGGTGTATCACTGCCCTATTTAGTGTTGTTGACAGTTAATAATTTTGGTGGTCACTTCACTGAGGCCTCTGCTTACTAACTGAACTAGTTTTGTTGGGCAGGGATCCAGATGAAAGGATGTTGGCTGCAGGCCTTTCAAGATTTTTTCAAGATCTTCCTCTGCTATGGGGTTAATGACTGCCAGATAGCTGTTCATGGGAGGGGGGGGGGGGGGGGGGGAGATAAGCGAAGGGGATGAACAAGACCCCTAAGGGCTCATTTTTCTTGTCAGTGGTAATTTTGTTAGTGTGATTAGTGAATAACACTGTGATAGCTTGATTGATTTAGTACTGACAGTATGCATTATGTAAATGTTAAATTAATGAAGCCCAACACCATTCAAAGTCCTGTGAATAAACTTAGCTGGATCTGCAAACAGTATAGGCAGAATCTGACTGTAATCCAACATAGTTGCAGGATTTTCAAAACTATTGTGTCAATCCCTAATTAAAATGACAAAAATAACTCAAACCCAGTTGAATGGGCATTTTGTTTTCAACCAAACTAAGCACCTCTATCACTTTGAAACAAATAATCATTTTCACTTTTGTAAATGTTTTACTCCATGCTGAACTTTCTTTTGAAATGCATTTGCAACATCTTTAGACTCTGGTCCATACAGTGAGGTTATTCTGATTGATAGAGTCATGAGATGTTTTTTTAACATGATATGTTCTACTAACTTCACGGTCAGGTTCGGTATCCAGTCTAGTATGGAATCTTTCTTACATGGCCTCCCTGCATGTAATAGAAATGCATTCTTAATGGTGCGTATTTGGACGTGTCATGCTGACAAGTTTGCAGGCTGTTTCAGCTGCTCTTGGTCTCCCCTGTGGTTAATAAAAAAGGCAAAATAGAAAATAAAAATATAAATTTGACTTTTTAATCAAGCCACAGGACAACCCACTGCAGACTGAAGTCTGGGACTGCTTGAGACCAGTGTGCTAATCTAAGCATATAATTGATTTAGTACCTATTTGTAAATCCCTGCAATAGGCAAGCATCAGTAATAAGCTCTTCATATCGATGCTAACCTTTGATAAATGGTCTTTAATCAAGGACGAAACGAAAGCATGTTGGTATGAATTCTATTTTCCTCTGCATTGTGCTTTAGCCCAGAAACATAGAAACTAACAGAAAAAAAATGATATATTTCAGAAATTAAGTGGAAAGAATGCTAATTATATTAACTAGTAATAAACTTGCTAAATTCATTCTTATAAAATTCACAGAGGCAAGTCAGGCAGTCTACAGTGGGCCATCAAAACATAGAATGCTGTAAATATCTTTCATCTGCAGGGCACTTTCTAAAATAATTTCATATCTAATAAAAATAACAGCAGTGACAACAATAACGTTAATCAAACAGATGACTTTACTGAGTCCTATTTTATTGTGATGTATTTCTGGAACACTACTGCGAATTTATGCTTTGGCGTGCTGGTAATGTGCAGTCTCCCATGAGCATCTTGGTCAAGAAGGAAAGTATATAATTAACATCGAATCAGAGCTGCAGCAATCCTAGTTAACTGGTTTGGGAATGACAGAAGATGTGGATTTCCCTGAGGTTTGCCTGTCTCAGGGAAATCTGAAGCATCTCTGCTAATCCAAGGAAATATTAAATCGGCTCACCTCATGCCCTCATCAGATGTTCTGTTTAAGAGGTCCATTGCACCAACTGGATTTTTTTTGCTGCTGTGTTAGATTGAGCGATTATTATTATTAACATTTGTATAGCGCTACCAGACGCATGCAGCGCTGAACACCTGACACAGAGAGACAGAGCGATAAACTATGATTTACAGAGACATGCATGTCTATACCATTGCAGACAGGGTATGTTGTCAAGACAGACACCTCCGAGTTCTAAACCAGGGGTGAGCAACCACGGTCCTCAAGGGCTACAACCTAGTCGGTTTTCAAGATTTCCACAATGAATATTTTTGAGATCTATTTGCATTCAATGGAAGCAACATGCAGATCAATCTCTTGCATATTCATTGTGGAAATCTTGAAACCCCAATTGGGTTGTGACCCTCAAGGACTGTGGTTGCTCACCCCTGGTCTACATGTTTGGATTGGTGTATGGGGAACATGAAAATGGCAGAACAGTTTGCTAACTGTACAAAGCTGGCAAATGGAAAACATCAAGTTAGCTATGCTTTCTGACCAAACTGCTTAGCAATTCAAGCCCTGAGATCGATGCACATTGACGCATTGCCTATAAATACAATGCTACTAGAGTTATGTTCTTTAGACTTTTGGCAAGCACTCGTAATACTTTTTAAATTCCAGTTAAGC
This sequence comes from Microcaecilia unicolor, assembly GCF_901765095.1. Lineage (NCBI taxonomy): Eukaryota > Metazoa > Chordata > Amphibia > Gymnophiona > Siphonopidae > Microcaecilia > Microcaecilia unicolor. The sequence goes on from NC_044031.1 coordinate 215,170,226, forward strand.
TATTCACACGCCACCATCAGGCAGTTAGACAAAAAAAGCATTGAATACTAGAGAGAAAAGCAACACTAATATAAAAGAAAACAGATAATGCAAGTGAAAAGATTTGCCTGCCCTGAGAAAGGAGCACATTAGCAGATAAAGAATAAACAATTAAGCAAGAAAATATGCAGTCCTGTAAGACTGTAGCTTGGAAATTTATAGCTATTCAGGCAGGAGTGTCCCAAAAGGAATAACATTTTCTAATATTAAAGTTAATTTTATATAGTTGGAAAGATAATACAATTTTGGATACTAATATGTGGTGCAATGTAGTTTGTTGCACTCGTAAGCATGGCTTATGGTTCATTGACATTTACTTAATCACATTTACTGAGCATGAAGGTCAAAGCAGTGTACAACTAAAAGTATGAGATTATAGTAGCTGAAAATAAGGGCTTTCTACATAAATGTCATTAAATTTGGTCTCCAAGTGATATGTATATTACTTGGTAATATATGATAACCATACTATTTCACTCTAGTGTTCGGGGCTGAGTGATTTCCAAACTGAATCCAGCAAACTGAACCTGACCCTCAGCTTTTCAGGTAATCAATTTAATCTAGCAGGTTAAAGCAAGGAGACTGACTTTGACAGAACTGGGACCAGAGGATGACCCGGAGGTCTACCTGATAACATTTGAAAGGATAGCCACAGTGGCCAGTGGAACAGCAGGCCATAAGGTTGGCTCCATATCTGACTGGTGAGGCTCACACAGCTTATAGGGCACTGGACGTTAGTAAAGCCCTGGACTATAAGCAGGTATGGGCTGTTATCAAGGACCAACTAGGACTCTCCCCTGAACAATATAGGAGAAAGTTCAGAAAGAGGGAATTCCAAAAGGGAGAGTGACCAAGGGTGGTAGCACAGAGTCTAATGGACTTAGCCACATGGTGGTTGAACCCTAAGCAGCAGAATCCAGAGACTATTGTAAGGCTGATTGTTTTGGAGCAATTTTTAAATATCTTACCTCTGGCTGCTAAGATGTGGGTTACTCAACAGGGACCCAAGACTATAGGAGAAGTCACAACCCTAGTGGAACAGTACTTAGAAGCCGAGATAGTGGGGAATGGGAAGCCAGGAGAATCTTCCACAAGGAAAGTTTTTCTCCCCAGGGAAACCACAGGAACCCTGGAAGTTATTTATCTAAGGAGGAAAAGGGAAAACCCCCAGATGGGAGGTATGGAGTACCCCTGGTGAGATAGGAAAGGGGAGGTGGGAGTCCTTGGATGGTAGCCCCTGGCCAGATAACTGATCCCCATTGAGGTGTTTTAGTTGTGGGGAGGTAGGTCATTTTAAAAGAGAATGCCCATTGATGGAATGCTTCTTTTCGGGTATGACTATTAGCACCGTCCAAACTGAGAGAGGTTGGAAGCAGACCCTAAGAAGAGTGAGAGTGGCTGGATTAGATTTAGTTGCCCTACTAGACATTGGGGAAAAGGAAGGGACATTTGTTGGCACAGTGCAGGTATGATGTGTCCATGTAGATATAAGACAAGAACCCACATATGAGATAGGACTCACTTGGGACAAAAGGACACACCCCTTGAGAGTAGCTGTGGCGGAGCGGTTACCCTTTCCTTTGATACTGGGCTGAGACTGGGTAAGGATGCAGGAGGCATTGACCCTGAAAGAGGGTTGGGTATCTACCTGAGCAAGAGATTACCCCCTTGAGGATAGGAATGCATTTCAGCTGGGGAATATGTTCCCCTTTGATGATCAAGGGGTGATAGCAGACCAGGGGAAAACCAGGAAATCCCAACAGAAGAGGGGGGGGGGGAATAAATGGATGGGGCTGGTTCTTTTTGGGCAAGTAGAAGCAATAGGGGAGGAAGTGATGCAGAAATTCCACCAATTTCCCCTGGAGCAGAGATAGGACCTATCCTTTCAAGCTTATTGGGGAAAAAGCTGAGGGTCCACATGGAACAGGGAAGAACATATACCCGGCCTACCAAAAGTTAATAATATCTTGTACTGGGTAGTTGAGGGCATGCCTGAGGGGGAGTAGAAGCAAGTCATGATCCTGGAATTCTTTGTTAGTGTTAGTGCACTCCCATCCACTAGCAGGGCATCTGGCAGAAACAGAAACCATTGATAAGTTGGTTGCCAGGTTTTTCTGGCCAGGCATATACTAAAAGGTAAGAAAGTATTGTCGCTGTTGCCCAGGTTGCCAAAAGGTACTGCAGAGGCTACCTGAAAAAGCCTTCCTAATTCCTTTAACTATCATTGAACAACCCCTGGATAGGGTGGCAGTAGATATTGTGGGTCCCTTGGACCGCAGTGCCAATGGATATTAGTTCATTTTAGCTATGATGGACTATGCCACCAGATATCCTTGGGCGGTTCCAATGAGGAAAACCACAGCCCAAGGCATAGCCCGGGAGTTACTGGGATCTTTTGCCAAGTAGGGTTCCCGAGAGAAGTCTTGACAGATAAGGGAACCAATTTCCTGTCTTGGACATTAGATGAAGTATTCAAATTGTTTGGGATCCAACATGTAATTGTTTGGTATCAAACATGTAAGAAAGGCAGCATATCATCCCCAAATTGATGGCCTCATGGAATGGTTTAATCAAAGTTTGATCTGCATAATAAAGAAATATGGAGGGAAGGCCATTAACGATTAGGATATGATCATTCTCTATGTATTATTAGCCTATGGGAGGTGTCTCAAGCGTCCATAGGATTCTCACCATTTGAACTTATGTTCAGGCAACAACCCAGAAACCTATTAGAGGTGGTTAAGGAAGCTTGGGTGGGGGAGGACTGATCGGTGACTTCAGTGCCTGAATATGTTCAGGAAATGAGGAAGGTAGTAAAAATAGGAAAAAGGTCACTAAAGAAAATCTCAAATGAGCCCAGGGACACCAGAAGACCTACTATGTTCAGAAAGCCAAGGAAAGGGAATATAAACCACAGGATAAAGTGTTGGTACTCATCCCTACATCAGCCAATAAATTACCATATTTTTCGGACTATAAGACGCACTTTTTTCCCCCCAAATTTGGGAGGAAAATGGGGGGGTGCGTCTTATAGTCCGAAGGTAGACTTCTTCCTACTCACGCGATCTTCCCTGGTGGTCTAGTGACGTCGGGGCAGGAAGGACCCTCCTCTTTCCTGCCCAGCGCGCTGCTCTCCATCCTCCTGTATGCAGCCTGACGGTCTCGGCGAGATTCAAAATGGCCGCCGAGACTTCAATTCTCGGCGGCCATTTTGAATCTCGCCGAGACCGTCAGGCAGCAATGCATACAGGAGGATGGAGAGCAGCGTGCTGGGCAGGAAAGAGGGGGCTCTTTCCTGCCCCGACGTCACTAGACCACCAGTGAAGATCGCGTGAGTAGGAAGAAGTGGTGACAGGGCCGGAGGGAGGGCGGGATTCGGACAAGACGCACCGGAGCACTTAGGTTTTAGAGTTGGGAAAAAGGAAAAATTTTTTTCCAATTTTGCTCCTCTAAAACCTAGGTGCGTCTTATGGTCCGGTGCGTCTTATAGTCCGAAAAATACGGTATTAGCAAAATGGAAGGGCTCTTTTATGGTGACCCTGTGAGTAGGCCCACTAACCTATGAAATTAGCCAGGATCGAAGGAAATCCAAAGTGTACCATGTGAAATTTTTAAAACCTTGTGTAGAGAGAGAGAGAGGGAATTGTTGGGCAGATAGTAGGAGAGGAAGATGGAGACTTAGGACCTGATCTAGGGGAGATGAGAGAGGAACACCCCATTAACATTGGAGAATCGCTACAACCCCAGCAGAGACTGGAGATTCAGGCATTAATACACTGGTACCAGGTTGTATTCTCCCCAGTGCCAGGTAGTACCCCTGTTGACCTACTCCCTAAATCTGACAGAACCAACCAATTTTATGTGGACTTCAGAGGGTTCAACAGTGCATCCCAATTCACTGCCTACACAATGCCTAGGATAGACGATTTAGTAGAACAGTTAGGGGAGCTCAGTTTTTTTATTATGATTGATATGACCAAGGGGTACTGGCAAATTCCCCTAGAGGCGGGCTTAAAGGGGAAGACTGCCTTCATTACATACCAAGGCCTGTACCACTTTAAAGTTTTCGTGTTCAGACTCCTTGGAGCTCTGACTACTTTTTAAAAGATTATAAACCAAATACTGAAATCACATCAGGCATATGCCCAGGCCTACCTGGACGACGTAGTCATCTTCTCTAGTACATGGAAGGAATACTTGACACAGTTAGGGGCTGTGTATCAGGCGCTTTGGCAAACAGGGTTTTCTAATTGAAAACACAGTAGTTCATAATTAACAATGGGTTTCTAGTGTGTCATACCTTAGCCCAAGGTGGACTTGGTTGACTTATGACCATTTTGAGTCAGCATATGGTTTATTATGGAGTATACAAGTTCAAATTGTAAAGCTAACTTTATTTCCTAGGCACTAACCTTTAATTCACAGGGCCAATGGAAACACAAGTGAATAAAGAATTATAGAGACAATAAGTGCTAGAAATGTAATCATAAACCTTAACTATACTATACCATGACTCACCCATTTCCCACATGATGACAGGCTATTTGTAATCGACAACCACAGAAGAACCAAAGTCCTCTGCACAGATACACAGACAGGCAAACACAGCGGGGGTGACACGAAGGATGATGCAGAAAAAGCACGTCCAGTTGACTAAAAAGTTCAAACCAGGTGCTTTTTTTAAAATCAATTGGACACAAATCATGTTTTGGCCACAAAGGACTGCCTCTGGAGTCCCTGTAAGTTGTAGTCCTCAGAAGAGCATATACAAAATGCTGGAACTACTTAGCTACGACTTGGTGCTACATCGTTTCAGCATTTTAGTCAACTGGACGTGCTTTTTCTGCATCATCTTTCATGTCACCCCTGCTGTGTTTGCCAGGCTATTTGTAATGCCAGTACTTGATCGTGATGGAGCGTAACCTACATTGGTTACATGGAGTGGTAGATGCTGCTTTGGGTGCTGTCACAGTGGTGCCCAGGTTCCTTGCTCTCAGTCACCTCGCCCCCCGTTGGTTAGACCTGGTGGCTGCTTTGAACTGATGGCTTACCGTTTCCCATGTTCCAGAAGATATGCTGGTCCGGTCTGGATCTTCCAGCCTTCCAGATTGTTTGGGAGTTTTTTGGAACTAAGCAGTACCCGTACCTGGTGAACTCCCTTGTAAGCTGCCTTTATTAACCACCTGGGAAAGTCTCTAGTTTGCCTTGCAACAGAGGTCCTCAGAGGAGTTTCCTTTGGTGAGAGTTTGTGGCTTTGACCCTGCTTGTCTCCTGGTTTATTCTTCTGTCTGCTGCCCGCCCAGACCCGGCTTGTTTTCTGGTTTCGTCTGCTGCTTGCTGCCTGCCTGGAACCCCGGTGTGTTTTCTGGAAGTACCTGCTGTTCGCCAGCCGGCTGCTGTTCCTGCAGTTCTGTCTTCTTGCCCTGTCCGGTAAGTCCTGTCGGCCGCCTGCACTCAGGGGCTCAACTCCTGAGGAACGGCGGTTAAGTGCAGGTGAAGTTTGGGCTGAATTCCTGTACTGCTTGCTCCAGCTTGCGTTGCCTCGGCTGCAGTCCTCGCCTGGTAGTTCCTGTCCTGAAGTTGCTGGTATGTCTGTTCTGCCTTGTCTGTGTTTGGGTGATTCCTCCTGCCGCTGCGGCCCTTGGGCAGTGGCCCAAGGGCTCACAAACCCCGAGTTTCCACGAGAAGCGTGACAGATGCATTATTGGGCAGACTAGATGGATCATGTAGGTCGTTATCTACCATCATTACTATGGAGCTAATTTTCAAAGCAGATAGGCATCTCAAAATGGTCAAAAGCACACACGTCCATCTTCCAAAAAGGTCTAAATTGTGATTTTCGAAAAGGCAGAATTTGGACACTTTCCACTGAGTTCATCCAAATAACATGAGGGTGTGTTTTGGGTGGGACTAGGGCTGACCAAAAATTAGGATATCTCTCAGTGATAATGGAACAGGAAGACACGTCCAAGTCAAAAAAGAAGGACATTTGTATTCAGACCTGTTTCAATCATGTCCAAGTAAAAAAAAAAAGTTGCTCTGATTTACCAGCTAACCACTGGAGTGATTAATATAATCCTTCAATAATCCCCCAGTTGATGCTGTCCCCCTCCCATCCCCTTAAGAAGTGAAACTATAGAGCCTGGATGGAGTTAGCGTAGAATGAGGAGAACATGTTCAGCTATATATTTAGTATCAGTATGTTGCAACTATTCATGTACCAATGCAGTTTAACTAAGGACAGAAACCAGGCTTTCCTAAATTTAGATTAAACCACTTAGCTTTACGTTTAACGGCAGTGAGCACTTTCCACATTAGAGGGAATTCTATAAATGAAGCTCAAAATTTGTGCCAGAAAATATTCATTGCTAAGCACAATACTATAAAGGCGCCCACACCCTTTACAGAATTGCACTTAGCGCTGATTCCTATGCATAACTTTAAGTGCCAGACTGAAACCAGACTGAGGCCATATTCTATAACTACGTGCACAACCTTTTGGAACGTCCCTGACACATCCATGGCCACACCCCCTTTTGAGCTATACAGAGTTAGATGCCATGGCCTAATAAAATAGTGTACACTGCTTTGTATGTGCATCTTGGGCACACAATCTGGGTGCCACATATAGAATCCGGGGGATATTAGAGTCCCTATGCCTATCCGCATAGTGGTGCCAAATATACTAAACATTTTATACATTGCTGCAACATGTTATGAAAATACAGTCCCTGCTAGGTTTGAATATTGACCCCTCTGTGTTTTAATTTGTGAATATATGAATTTACAAAAGTCAATGCTGAACTTTCTTTGCAAGCCAATAAAAGTATGAAACATTTTTTGAATTATCACATAAAGATTTCAGCTTTTCTTTTACTTCTCTTCCAGTGAATCCTGTGGAGTAGGGCTGAGTAAGAGCTTTTGATTATGCTGAATGAGGAAGCCTGGTGATTGAAGTACGGTCAAGTGTGTTTGGTTTCTTGCTTCACTTGGTGCTCACATCCCAATGGGAACACACTCAAAATGCTTCCTCCTTCTAACTCCAGACGTTGATGATGCCACCACAATGACTCTGCATATCTGAACGGGGATAATGAGGATCATGCATGTTTTGAAGAAGCTGATTATTTATTATGTTAGTCACATCAACAGCTAGTCTAAAGGGCTTATATGACTTTGCTGAGATGAGGGCTTTTGAGACACTTAAAAAAAACCTTTTAAAGTGATTATTTTCATTCATCAAACTTGATGATGGACAACTTTTAGCATGAATGTTTGCATTCCCTGGATTTGAGTCAACCAATTTCTATTTTTTATTTTGCATCCATATTTTTAACCATTTCTTATTCATTCTACAGGAATATTTTAATGCCATATAATGAATGTGTCATAAAGAAAAGAGGGTTCCTCAATATAACATAGTAGATGATGGCAGATGAAGACCTGTACAGTCCATCCAGTTTGCATAGTATAAGGAATGATGTAATATTACATGCGTATATTTGATCTTGATTGTTCTTGCTATTTTCAGGGCACAGATCGAAGAAGTCTGTGCGGCACTGACTTTGCTTCCCAGTTATTGGTGTTGTCATCTAATTACTGCTAAGCTTGCCTTCTATACAGGATTCCTTTGTGTTCATTCCATTCATTTTTGAATTCCGTTACCATTTTCATCTCCATCACTTCCCGTAGGAGAGCATCTATCATCTCTCCATGAGAAAGTACTTCCGATATTATCCCTGAGTCAGCCTCCTTGCAACCTCAATTCATGTCCTCTAGTTCTACCACCTTCCCATCTTGGAAAAGGTTTGTTTGTAGATTAAGTACATATGGAGGCTCATTTTCAAAGCACATAGTCTTACAAAGTTACATAGGTAATATGTAACGTTGTAAGACTATGTACTTTGAAAATGAGCACCTTTATGTCCACAGGAGAGCTGTCCTGTTTCAGGTCAAAGAGGCAAATTGAATACACCAACAGTTTTCAGACATTTCACTTCCACCTCCCCCTCCCCCTCTGCATATAAAAGGAAAGGATACTCACAGAAACCTGGTTCAAAATTGCTAGAGTACACAGTGACTGACAAGGGGTGATGCAGGACTGACCTGACCACTAGTTGGACTAGGTGTCCTCCTAGGGTGGCACAATTTGGAGGGGGGTGGGGGGAAGCACGGATGTGACAGTGTGCCTATGGAAAACATGTGGCTGGTGCAGGGTCTTAAGCATCGTTGCCTGCCCAAGAATCAACCAGGTCCTGCTCTCTGAACTTCCTGTTTCAAAAGGGGTGGGATCCACCAGGCTTGAACCATGCATGAATACTTAAGGCCTGTGCTGGCCATGATGAGTGTAAGTATGCTGCCATGTCAGTGCGACCTTGGAGGAGTAAAGAAGGGAAGGGAAGCTGTTGAACACTTCAGGGCAGGGAGAAGGGGAGGGAAAAGGAGATGCTGGACACTGAGGAAGAGGGAAGGAGGGAGATGTATGTAAACTGATTGCAGTGTAATTGATTGCGATATATAGAGTTTGGAAATAAACATAAACAAATCATGTGAGGTGGGGTGGCAGGGGGAGGAAAGGGAAATGCTGATTTAAGACGAGTGGGGAAGGGAAGGTGACACGCTGCACATGAGAAGGGGGGGAGGATTTGAGCTTGCTCCAGAGAGGGGATGTGCATGGTTGAAAATTCACCTGGGTGTCAGATACCCTTGTAAGGCTCTGAGGTGACTTCCACAGCATTATGTTCAACACTAATTTACAGTTCTTCATATTTGGTCTCTGCATGCTATTTACCATGCTTTTCTAACCACCTGGCTAGATTACTGGAATATCACACATGCAGGGTTCCCTCAATCTAGTCTAAAACAGTTACAGTCCTTGCAAAACACAGCTACTCGCTTTTTGTGCAGAACAAGGTGCTGGGACTCTGTCACTCCACTCTTCTTGAATTGCATAAATATGCAAAAATGATGTGCGACTGTACTACACACCTGCAATTAAAAGCATCCTACTTTAACCCCATACCTAGCATTCCTTAGGGGAACTTAAAGCTGGAATGGAATGGGACAGGATTAAACATAACTGATCGAGTGTAACTAAAGACATAAACAGAGGGATCACTGGTGAAAAGAAAGTTGCAAAATTGTCAGGCAGAACAAATGCAGGGCTAAGCTAATAGGTCTACTTGCAGGAGTACCTCTCGTATAATAAACCCCCCAAAAGGCAGACTACTTTATCCAAGGTTATCCAAAAAATAACTCCAGTAAAGGTAAGAAATAAACTACAATGAAGGTAAAAGATAAAATCCCAATCTGAGCCAAATACAACAGCATTACATGATTTTGTGAAATCAATAATGTACTGTCACTATCAGTTAAGAACTATAAAAATAACAGGTACTAAATCAAAAAGACCAAGTTCTCGGTGCAACAGGGAGCAAACGCCGGTGAAAAGATGAGAGAAAGCTGGAAAAGCTGACTCACAGGACAGTAAAGGAAAGACGTATGTAAATGCTAAAAAGGCGCCAAAATCTTGTTTTGAAAAAACGAAGAAACAAAAGGGAACAGGCTGTTATGGATCAATTTGATGTGGTAACAGTATAAAATGTCAAAAAAATAGGTGCTCATAACCATCTCTATAATTGCTAAGGTAGCCAAGTAAAGGCAGAGACACTGGGAGGAAATCCAAACACACAGCGTCACCCGAAGGCAGCTAAATGTCAGAAAGGGAGCCATACCAATGACGAGTCTATTTAAATAGTCTCCTAATGTATATTAATGAGTCTCACATGCATGTGGAAACGTTCCAACCATGGGAGCTCAAAATCACAATGGAAAACACCTAACTGAATGAGACTAGTGCTTGCCAAAGTAGGAAAAACCACAAGTGAAATAAAAAAAATATATAATAATATAAGGGCTGAATATAAAAAGCATTAATGGGAAAAGGAGACAGGAACAGGAGGAGAATACAAAATACAGATCAAAAATAAAAAATAATAATAAAAAAATATATATTTGTAAGAAATAAAATAAAGCAGAGGATTTACGTATACATCTGTTATCACAAAATAAAATACATATGTGTAACAGTCACTGTAAATGCAGAAACTAAAAGGGAAAGATGTAATATTAAACAAAGCAGGGAATGTGTATGTACACGTATGGGCACAGATTTAAGAACCCATGATCATAGAAAGTGTAAAAGTTCTAGTGCTGTGTTCAAGCCATGTGGACTTACTGAGTTCATATTAAATATAACTTTCTGTTCCTCTCTTAGTAATTGTGTATCTAAATCACCCCCTCTCCAAGATGCCCTAAATACTTGAAAAACAATGAACTTCAAGTCCAAGATACTGTGATTTTTATCATACCAATGCTTTACCATAGGGGCGCTCGCCATTCGTTGGCCAATGCAGCTTCTATGTTCAATAATGCGAGTCTTAACTGCTCATTTCGTCTTGCTGACATATATCATGGGGTATGGGCAAACAATTATATAGATGACATTGCAGGTGTTGCAGTTAGAAGAGTGTGTAAGCTTATATTCACTGTTGGAAAGTGGATGTCGGAAGACCGTGCCTGCCAGAACATGTGGACAGACACTGCATTTCCCAAAAGGTCTATGTCCTAGCATGAGATCTTCTAAGGGGTCACAAATGTTGTTGGGAAGAGCTGATGGAATGAACTTCTCCTTGAAGTTCTTATTTCTGGAGTAGGCAATGGCTAGGTTCTTATTTCTAAAGCATTCATAGCCTTCTATGCCAAAGTTTCCTTATTGTCTTCTGTATCTGACTGGCTAAATGCAAGTATCTCAAAGTACATACAATATCAGGTTTCCTCTTTTCACAAAGTTCTAAAAGATCACTGTGGGACTTAAGACTTGCTTTTTAACATATCCTTCTTCGATACATTGTCTAGGGTAGCTCTTTTCATGAATCTTTCCTTGATAGTGGTGGATTGTTCCTCAAAATCTTCAAAATCAGTGCAAATTCTTTTCAATGTCAAGAATTGACTGAATGGTAAATTGCGTTTGAGAGATGGATTATGAAAGCTAGAGAATTCTAGAAAAGCATTCTGGTCTGTGGATTTGCGGTATAGGGTAGTTACAAATCCATATTCTCCTTTACAGATCAACAGATCCAAAAAATTAATTTGATGTTCATCTGAGTGTAATTTAAACGTGAGATGAGGATCCCTCTCATTAAGCCAGTTGAAGAATTCTTCTAAAAGGATTTTGTCACCACACCAAAGTAAAAAAATATCATCTATATACTTCTCATAAAATATGATGCCTAGATTTGTGCGCTAAAATGAGGATGGATTTCCAAGATACATGCACAAATTAATTGGCTAATGAGCCAATTAACATCAATAATTGGGTGCTAACAACCAATTATTGATGTTAATTGGCACCCAATAAAATGTGCATGTGTATCTGGCTGCGAACTGTTGTGTAATGCATGGCACCTGACTCTAATAGCATGTAACTCAAAGGGGGGCATGGCCATGGGAGGGGCATAGGCGTGTCAATGGCATTCCAGAAAGTTACTGCCTCAGTATGCCTAACTCAGGTGCCAGCATTTATACCAATCCTTCTTATCTGTTCCCTTCTCCACTACTGCCAACTCCAGACTTCGCGCCTTCTGTCTCGCTGCACCCTACGCCTGGAATAAACTTCCTGAGCCCCTACGTCTTGCCCCATCCTTGGCCACCTTTAAATCTAGACTGAAAGCCCACCTCTTTAACATTGCTTTTGACTCGTAACCACTTGTAACCACTCGCCTCCACCTACCCTCCTCTCTTCCTTCCCATTCACATTAATTGATTTGATTTGCTTACTTTATTTATTTTTTGTCTATTAGATTGTAAGCTCTTTGAGCAGGGACTGTCTTTCTTCTATGTTTGTGCAGCGCTGCGTATGCCTTGTAGCGCTATAGAAATGCTAAATAGTAGTAAATAGTAGTAGTAGTAAGTTGCAGCAGACGTCTGACACCAAAAGTTAGGCGTGGGAATTGGCACTAAGGGGCCCTTTTACTAAGCCACGTAGGCGCCTATGCATGCCCAATGTGCACCAATTTGGAACTACCGCCTGGCTACCGTGTGGCCTGAGTGGTAATTTCATGTTTTACTTGCGTCCACTACGCATGCCGGAAAATATATTTTATTTTCGGGTGCGCAGCACTAACCGGGCAGTAATCGGCACTGTACGTGCACAGACGATTACCACTCAGTTAACGTGTGAGACCTTACCGTTAAGTCAATGGGTGGTGGTAAGGTCTCAGGCCCAAAATTGATGCGCACCAATTTTTATTTTGCCACAGATCCATTTTCAGTCCCCCCCAAAAAAAGGTCTTTTTTGCAGGTGCGCTGAAAAATGAAACTGCACGTGTCCAATACACATGTCTACGCCAGCGCAGGCCACTTTTCAGTGCACCTTAGTAAAAGGACCCCTAAGTGTGATTCTATAAAGAATGCACCCCCTTTATAGAATCAGGCTTGCCAATTTTTGAGTGTCATTTATGAACTCCCCCCCCTAGGAGTGTATCTCTGGCATTTAGGCATGAACACTAACGCCTGCTCTATAGCTGACATAAGTGCATGTGCCCACCTGTGTAGCTAGTATTCTATAAGGGAAAGTAGGTGCATTCCAGCACATGCACAGAGGTGTGTGCACAAAACTGTGAGTGCTGGTTTGTGCAAAAGACATTGCTTCCACTAGTTTATTTATTTACTTATTTGCTGCACTTGTATTCCACATTTCCCCACCTATTTGCAGGCTCAATGTGGCTTACAAAATGTTACAACAACATATACACATTATAGGATAAGAATTTCAGAATATGGATACAGATGGGTACATAGAATATCATAGCAAACATATTAACGGAATAAAAATTTTACAATTGTTACAAATAAGAGTGCATAAGTAAATCATATTGGTTTGGAAGTGAATTGAAAGATAAACATAACATAATGATATCAGGACAAGATATAATATTCAGACATGAGGATGTAATTAAGATGGGCAGATAGGAGGGTTCCTGAATAGTTGTAGTTCAGACCCGTGTGCACATATAACCGGTGTGCTATCCCAGTATTTCCCAAGCCTGGTCCTGGAGTACCTCTTGCCAGTCAGGTTTTCAGGATATCCACAATAAATATACATGAAAGAGATTTGCATATAATGGAGGCAGTGTTTGCAAATCAAGTTCATGCATATTCATTGTGGATATCCTGAAAACCTGACTGGCAAGGGGTACTCCAGGACTGGACTTGGGAAACACTGTGGTATCCCATAATAGTGCATGTTTCTTTCAGGAGGGACCATTTGTTTTACTTTTCCTTTATAATTTTAAGAATATTTTACAAGTTGACCACTTGTTTAAGAAAAACAGAAATGAACTATATTTAGAAGAAATGGCAAAGAAAATAACCTTTCTTCCATTAAAGGAGGGGAGCAGCTAGTAAGATAAGGAGATGATATAAGAAAGCTAAACAATCTCAAGGCCATTAACATAAGTTAACACCCCCCCATCAATTACAACATTCTCAATCACATTAAACTGGAACAATTCTTCCAGTTCAGATCTTCATCAAATCCAAGAAGGCTTTTAGTTGAAGACACCTCTTGTAAAGCTTTAACGGCATCCTTGACAGTTAATAACTGTGCAGAAAACACTTTTTTTTGTCCCATCCAATTTCTTAGATATTGCCTGTGAGGATTTTTCAACTGTAGCATCCAGCTTCTGGAGAATTTTCATAATACTCTCTGACGCCGGCACCAGGGGAGCCTCAGCTGCAGGTATTACCTTGGCAGAATCTTCCCCAACTTCTGCAGAGGTCAGAACCCCCTACTGCCATGAAGTTAGAAGGGCATGGCAATGGATTGAGCACTGGAGGGGAGAATGACACATCTGAGCCAAGGGCTAAGGGCTCTCCTTCACCTGAAACAACTGCTGGGTATTCACCTCCAGGTAGCAGAATGAGGGTCCTGGCTGCATATTGTGCATTCGACTGTTATACCAGAGAAGAGGATCTGGCAGTTGAGGCAACAGTTTTTACCATCCTTTTTCCCTTTAGTATGGGGCATATTGAAACAAAGAAGCACAGATAAGGTGTGCTACACATGCTGACAGGCTTACGCTGCCATCTTGCCACTCCTGGGACAATTTGCATATTATTTTGGTAATTACATTGAGAGGCAAAACTTTGGCTTTACTCTAGCATTAGGAAATCGTGGCTAAGTGTAGCTAAGTGTTAGCATCCAACTCTATTGAAAGGTTTCTGGATTGGTCTCTAGGTGAATGCAAACACTGCCAAAGAAGCATGTATATTTGGTGTCCGCAAAGCAGGAACAGCCTCCAAAATGATACAAGCTTTTTATCAGTTCATAAATGTAGCTTTAAATAAGCAGCAGAATAGCATTGATGTTATATAGGAAGAAAATATGTATTCAGTTCAGGGGATTGAATTAATTTGCTCTCCCACACCAGATGAGAAAGAAACTTTATTTTTTTTTGTTACAGTTTCTGTTGGAATTACTGAAATTGGGGCCAGCCTGGTGCCTCAGTGGTAATTCTGAGACCTGGGACAAGCTTCTGCCAGCCAGATCTGGGGATGCTTTGGAGGACCAGATTCAGCATTATCAGACAATCTAGAGGTCAGATTTATGATTTGCAATTTGCATTAACTTAGCCACAGTTTCTGGCTTCTGACTGAAAAATGTCACTGCAGTGAGTGGGCTCAGCTGGAAGGGGGGGGGGGGATATAAGAATATGTGTGGGGGAGGGGGCAGTGCATGCAATAAGGCCTCACCACTGTATTTTCATAATCTAGGTATTGGGGAGAAAAAGGCATGAAAATATATTAAAAGCAACAGGGAGTTGACATCTTCATTTATGGTATTACTCTAGTGAAATGTATGGAAACTGAACTGGAACATTTGGCAGTAAGCTTCCCTTGAAAGCTTTCACATCTGGATATCTACTTAGGGGAGCAGGTATCAATGTGGGGCTATAATTAAGACATGTTATTTTACCACTAACTTATGTTATTTTAGCACAGGTCCCATTTATGTACGAGATCTAGATACTACTAACTGAGTTAACAGTTGAAAGGTTTCTGGATTGGTCTCTAGGTGAATGCAAACACTGCCAAAGAAGCATGTATATTTGGTGTCCGCACAGCAGGAACAGCCTCTAAAATGATACAAGCCTTTTATCAGTTCATGAGCCATGAGTGGGGAAGCGCAGGGAACAAATGTAACAAAAAAAAAAAACGTCTTGACGGTAGCCCACATTGATAGTCACGGCACTTAGCGTGGAGTGGAGGAGTGGCCTAGTGGTTAGGGTGATGGACTTTGGTCCTGAGGAACTGAGTTCAATTCCCACTTCAGGCACAGGCAGCTCCTTGGACTCTGGGCAAGTCACTTAACCCTCCATTGCCCCATGTAAGCCACATTGAGCCTGCCATGAGTGGGAAAGTGCAGGGTACAAATGTAACAATAATAAATAAAAATGTGATCATTTTCCATGCTACTGATGCACCTTCGAAATTTTTGTTGTCCCTGCTCTATCTTCCTTTCTGCTCTATCTTCCTTGTATGTCCTTGTCTTTTTCTGTTCCCTTTGTTTTGTCTCAGATCTTTTTTTTTTTAAATCTCTTCCGTAATCACTTCTCTCTTTCTAATTTCATGTCATAATACTTGTTACCACCCTTCTTCTTATACTCACTCCCACACATTGGGCTCATAAAGTAATCAAATGTTATTTTCAGTATGGCAGTAGTTTATCACATGTACTAAGAAATGTGTCTGTTTATTGTTAGTATTATTGGGCCTTTTGCTGTGGCCCTTTTGTGCTTCTCCTCTGTTTCTGGTTTACACCTATTTTACAGACAGTAGCATGTACATACAAAGGGGGGTATGCATGGGTGAAGCATGGATGTGACATGGGTAAGGCTCCCACTTAACGTGCATAAATTACAGAATATTGCCACTGTTCCCTCTAAGCTGAGCGGGAGTCCTCCAACTGCCCATGGTGGTGCCTCAATATTGTGTTTTCAAGCACCCAGGACAGGCAAGTTCCCTGGAGTCCTGCAGAGCTTGCCTGTCCTTCACTATTGAAAATAGTGAAGGACAGGCAAGAAAATCCTGGAGAAGGACCACGACTGATTGGCAAAAGTACATATGAGAATGGACCGGATATAGCACCGTTTACGGAAACGAGTGTGTATGAACAACTTGAAATCTAAAGATGGACAAAGTCGTGGAACCAGATGGGATCCACCCCAGGATATTGTGGGAGCTCAGAGAGGTTCTGGCGGGTCCTGTTAAGCTTTGTTTAATAAATTCTTGGAGACGGGAGAGGTTCCATGGGATTGGAGGTGGTCCCTCTTCACAAAAGTGGTGATAGGGAAGAAGCTGGAAACTACAGGCCGGTAAGCCTCACTTCAGTTATTGGAAAAGTAATGGAAGCACTGAAAAATGGCCTGCACTAGTGTAGGCGCATGTTTTGGACATGTGCAGATCCATTTTTCAGCGCGCTTGTAAAAGATGCCTTTTTGGGGGGGGGGGGGCGAAAATGGATGTTCGGCAAATTAAAAATTGGCGCACGTCCATTTTGGGTCTGAGACCTTACTGTTACCCATTCCACTTAGTGGTAAGGTCTCATGCGTTAACTGGGCGGTAATCGTCTACGCGCGTACAATGCTGATTGCCACCAGGTTAGCGCTGTGCGCTGGAAAATGAAATATATTTCCGGCGCGCATAAAAATGAAATTACCACCTGGGCCATGCAGTAGCCAGGCGGTGTAATTCCAAATTGATGTGTGTTGTGTGCACAATGGCACCAACATGGGTTAGTAAAAGGGCCCCTAAATGTGGGGCTATTCCTCTCCCTATACACCCAAGCATCCTTCAAGCTTTTGCCATTGCCTTTTCTACCTGTTAGGGAAAGGGAAATGGGACTTGATATACCGTCTTTCTGAGGTTTTTCCAACTACATTCAAAGCGGTTTACATATATTCAGGTACTTATTTTGTACCAGGGGGTAATGGAGGGTTAAGTGACTTGCCCAGAATCACAAGGAGCTGCAGTTAGGCCACCTTAAGATCATCACATACGATCACACCCAAGTCTTGCTCCTCTTTTATGCACAAAAGTTCTTCACCCCTTACACTGTACCGTTCCCTTGGTTTGTACAGTCCAAATGCATGATCCTGCATTTTTTTTAGCATTAAATTTTAGCTGCAAAATTCCAGACCATTCTTCAAGCTTCACTAACTCCTTCCTCATGTTATCCACGGTGTCTACCCAACTGCAGATTTTGGTATTATCCTCAAAGAGGCAAACCTTACCAGGCAGCTCTTCAGCAATATCGCTTACAGAAATGTTAAAAAGAACCAGCCCAAGAACCGTACCTTTCGGCACACTACTGGTAACATCCTTTCCCTCAGAATGAGATCCATTTAGCACTATCCTCTAGAGACACAGAAATATGATGGCAGATAAGGGCCGAATGGCCCATCTAGTCTGCCCATCCTCAGTAACCACAAACTCCTCCTTTTCCTAAGAGATCCCACATATATGTACCACGCTTTCTTAAATTCTTACACAGTCTTCGTCTTCACAACCTCCACTGGGAGGCCATTCCACACATCGACCACCCTAGAGGAGGAAAAACAAATATATTTTAAAACAGATGGATTGGAGGATCCAAGATGGCGATCGGGTAGGACGCATGGATGGAACGCTCTCTTCTTATACTAACTAAATTACTTATTACCTGCTGAAATGCCTAAGAGAAAAGGTAAACCAAAGGGACCTCCCCTCCCAAGGCAACAACCTGTCTCTGCTGGTCAACTTTCCATCGCAGCGTATATGGTGTCCACACCGACGGGCGAATCCTTAGCCGCGACCGGGAAGAGTCCTGGCTTGGAGGGCGAGACTTCGCTCAGCCCATTAGGCCCAACTACTCCCCCACCGCCACAACCCGACGGTGTCAGAGTTCCGAGTGCGGAAAGCGATAACTCGAAGGGGCGGCAGACTCCGTCGAGGGAAGTGGCGTCAGCTGCTATCGAAGAGGTGGGGGAAAGATCACCAAGTGTGGCGGGAAGAGAAACATCAATGGAGGGGAGCCAGAATGCTGACTCCGGTGAGGAAACTTCATTGCAAGCCATGAAAATACAACCTTTGGTGAAACCCCAAGAGGTAACTCTGGAATCTATATGGTCAGCGCTTGAGGCAATGCATAAGGTTTGTACTGTGTTTATTTCTGCCTCTCTGAACTTTACAACGCAAGTAAAAGAAATAAAAGATAAATTTGAAATTATTTCCTCTAAACATGTAACTTTGGAAGGAGATTTGGCCAAAATAAAGGAGCAACAATCACAGATGGTAGGAGATCGAATGTTATATAATAGAAAAACTGAAAACTTGGAGAACTCAGTGAGGAATTTAAATATCCGGATGTTAAATTTTCCTCAGACAAATTATATGTCTGCTAGAGAAATGTTTAATAAATTCCTGAAAGATATATTCAAATATTCAGAACAATCTCTTCCTCCATTACAAAAAATATATTACCTAGGAGTTAAAAAGAAGTCACAGTTGACCTCTCCACAAGGAGTATTGGACCAACGGGAGGTTTCTTCTGAGACCTTGGATTTGTCAGGTTTTTTAGAGCAAACTACAGAAGAAATTAAAACACGAGCAACTGTAATTGTTACATTTGTATTTTTGCAAGATAAAGAAGCGATGCTCCGTTTATACTTCAAAAATATTAAACCTGAATTTCTGGGAAGTAAAGTACTAATCTTTCCCGATATTTCCCGCTGGACACAATATAGAAGGAAGAAATTTTTGGAAATGAGACAAAGAACTCTGTTGATTAGTGCTTCCTTTCAGCTGAGATTTCCCTGCAAGTGTTTGATTACTTTTAAAGAAAATAGATATATATTCTATGAGCCAGAACAGTTGTGTGCCTTTTTGGATATGCAAGATACCAAGAAGACTGACCGATAGAATTAGTTGGACTATAAGATATAGGATAACCACCTACTCATATTTCCTTGTTATAATTTTGTTGTTAAAAATTCAACTTCCAGTGTTGAAACCTTGGATCCCTCATTTTTGTGGACTATAAAGACCCAATATTTTTTCTTGTATAAATATGATTTCTTTGTGTTTTGAAACATAGTAGGCTTATGTAATATTGGTATATCCGTCAAAGATTTATGTCTTTGTAATTATGAAAAATTAATAAAGAAATTAAACATAAAACAGATGGATTAAAAAAGTTAGTTCCATGTCATGGTCCAATCATCATTCTATTAGCTTTAAAATATCCTCTTTTCTTCCAATGAACAAAAAGAAGAAGAATGTTTGCTTTAGGATTATTTAACATAATATAACTGTGGAAAATTTTCTAATTGCTTTGAATATTCCTCTGATTTAAGGAATGAACCTATGAATAGCACTAAAACAGATACAAAAAGGGCATGCCCGATATTCAAAATGATGTAAGCAGGCAGGTGAGCCTCCTACCTGTTTAAAACACATGTGCTTGCTGTCTATAATTTTTAGCTATAAGCTATACAATTTTATTTCAGGTATACTGCACTATTTCCCATCCCCCATCTCTCTTTTTCCTATCAGCCATATGAAGGAATTTCTGGCTGGTCACATGCTCTGATGGGGTCTCATGTTGCTAAGGCAATTCAGATACCTGGTATATCCTGGTATACCTGGTATATCCTGTTACAAAAGGTATGGCAAGGACCAATTGCAAGCTTCCAGCACATATGAAAGTCCCAATTACAAGTCTCCAGCCCATGTGCAGCACCTATGATTGGTCCAGGGTAGAGGAGAGATGGATGCTCACCACAGCCTATAAAACCCTGCTGCAGACCAAGAAGCTCTGAAAAACCAGGCATGCTTGTAGAGAGTGTTTCAGATCTGTCCAAATGGTCTGTTTTTCCCAAAGGGGTTTGCTTCCCCCCCTTCGTGAACCTGATAGAATCTATAGCTATGAATCTTCTTTCATTCATTCTTTCTGTCTCTGCCTTCTCTCTGCTTTCTTTCTGTTCTGTGAGGAACAAACTTTCATCATCCTTTCTCTTTTCTTTATCTAATTAGTCTAATTAGTTATAATTACCAGAGGTACTGATGTTATATTGCTGTAAGTTTGTTATAACTTGAAACTGATGTCTGATGCTGTGCTGGTGGATGAGTAATTTAAAAGACTTTTAATTATCTCTAATTCCTGTAAATTATTTCTATATTATTTTTATAAAATTTCATAATTTGTCTTAGCAAATAGCAAATCAAATGCGCAGCCTAGAACACTGACTAGCCACGGATATTCAGCAGCACTTAACTAGGCAGTGCCACTGAATATTGGCACTCACCGGCATGTTGAAAGTGGGTGAATGAGGAGTGCTACAGGGGGCAGAGCCAGGGAGGTGCCAAGAGTTATACAGATCCTAACAATATGGTCAGGGGAGTTCATTTGGTAGTTCTTTCTTGTAGATTTTGTGTATTCTGCCAAGCTTTTGTGTCTTTTATTGTGTATGTTCGTTATGTGACACAGAAACATCCATCCTCACAAGTGTTGCCCCTACAGAATTCTTTTGCTCCACTACAGCACTGTGATGTTCCTGAAAATAAAACTGAGGCTGAAAGAAAAAGCAAGGAAGGTGGAACAAAAAGAATGAGGTACCCAAAGAGAAAAGACACCCCCAATCACTAAAACCGAAACACATACTAGGAAATGTAGATGGAAAGCGATGACCACAAATGCTCGCAGTCTAAGCAATAAAGTTCATGACCTTCATGCCCTGATGTTGGAGGCAGACTTGGACATAGTTGCAATCACGGAGACATGGCTCAATGGTTCCCATGAATGGAATGCAAACATACCAGGCTATAATCTTTTTAGGAAGGATAGAGAGGGGCATAAAGGTGGAGGAGTAGCTCTGTATGTGAGAAATGATATCACAGCAACTGAAATGACAGGGAACTGGGGAAAGGAAGAAGCGATATGGATCACCTTAAAAAGAGAGGATAGAACCTCTGTCCACGTGGGTGTTGTCTACAGACCCCTGACACAATTGGAGGAACTAGATAAAGATCTGATCGCTGATATTCAAAAGTTGGGGAAGAAAAGAGAGGTGCTGTTGTTGGGAGATTTCAATCTGCTGGATGTAGATTGGAAGGTTCCGTCTGCGGAATCGGAAAGAAGTAGAGAGATCGTGGATGCTTTTCAAAGTGCTTTGCTCAGACAAATGGTGATGGAACCCACGAGGGAGGGAGCGACACTAGATCTGGTACTCACAAATGGGGATAATGTGTCAAATGTCCGAGTGGGTGCCCACCTGGGCAGCAGTGACCATCAAACAGTTTGGTTTGATATGATGGCTGAAGAGGAGGGTGGCCACTCAAAACTCAAAGTCCTGGATTTCAAGCATGCTGACTTTAGTAAAATGGTGGAATACCTGAGGAAGGAGCTGATGGGATGGGAGGAAATACAAGAAGTGGAAGGACAGTGGTCCAGGCTGAAAGAAGCTATAAATAGGGCCACAAACCTTTATGTAAGGAAAGTAAATAAAAGCAAGAGAAGAAGGAAACCGATATGGTTCTCCAAGCAAGTGGCTGAGAAAATAAAGGCTAAAGAGTTGGCGTTCCAGAAATACAAAAAAAACTCAAGAAAAGGAACACGAGGAGGAATACCGAATGAAACTGAAAGAAGCCAAGAGAGAGATACGTCTGGCAAAAGCGCAAACGGAAGAACAAATGGCTAGAAATGTAAGGAGGGGTGGCAAAACTTTCTTCAGGTATATTAGTGAAAGGAGAATGACTAAAAAGGGAATTGTGAGACTAAAAGATACTGCGAACCGCTATGTGGATAATGAGGAAGAAAAAGCAAATTTGCTAAATAGATACTTCTGTTCTGTTTTCACAGAAGAAAATCCTGGAGAAGGACCGCGATGGACTGGGGAAAAAAAAAAAAGTACAAATGAGATTGTAAAGTGGAATAAAGCACCATTCACGGAAGAGAGTGGTATGAACAACTTGCAAAGCTAAAGGTGGACAAAGCCATGGGACTGGATGGGATCCACCCTAGGATATTGGGGAGCCAGAGAGGTTCTGGCGGGTCCTCTTAAAGTTTGTTAATATATCCTGCAGACGGGAGAGGTTCCGAGGGATTGGAGAACGCGGATGTGGGCTCCCTCTTCAACAAAGTGGGTGATAGGAAGAGGCTGGAAACTACAGGCCGGTAGCCTCACTTCGGTAATTGGAAAAGTAATGAGGCGATGCTGAAGGAAAGGATAGTGAATTTCCTTGAAGCCAATAAGTTGCAAGATCCAAGACAATATGGTTTACCAAAGGGAAATCGTGCCAAACGAATCTCATTGAATTCTTTGATTGGGTGACAGGAGAATGAATCAGGGACGAGCTATGGACGTAATCTACTTAGATTTTCAGCAAAGCTTTTGACACGGTTCCCACAGGAGGCTCTTAAATAAACTGGATGGTCTGAAGATAGGACCCGAAGTGGTGACTGGATTAGGAACTGGTGACAGACAGACGCCAGAGGGTGGTGGTGAATGGAATTCGCTCGGATGAGTGCCTCAAGGATTGGTGCTGGGGCCGATTCTGTTCAATATATTTGTGAGTGACATTGCCGAAGAGTTAGAAGATAAAGTTTGTCTATTGCGGATGATACTAAGACCTGTAACAGAGTGGACACCCGGAGGGAGTGGAAAAACATGAAAAGGACCTAGGAAGCTAGAAGAATGGTTAAGGTTTGGCAATTAAAATTCAATGCGAAGAAATGCAAAGGATGCACTTAGGGAGTAGAAATCCACGGGAGACGTATGTGTTAGGCGGGGAGAATCTGATAGTACGGATGGGGAGAGGGATCTTGGGGTGATAGTATCTGAGGATTTGAAGGCAACGAAACAGTGTGACAAGGCGGTGGCCCTAGCTAGAAGGTTGTAGGCTGTATAGAGAGAGGTGTGACCAGCAGAAGAAAGGGGGTGTTGATGCCCCTGTATAAGTCGTTGGTGAGGCCCCACCTGGAGTATTGGTGTTCAGTTCTGGAGGCCGTTATCTTGTTAAGGATGTAAAAAGAATTGAAGCGGTGCAAAGAAAAGCTACGAGAATGGTATGGGATTTGCGTTACAAGACGTATGAGGAGAGGCTTGCGGACCTGAACAGTATACTCTGGAGGAAAGGAGAAACAGGGTTGATATGATACAGACGTTCAAATATTTGAAAGGTATTAATCTGCAAACTAACCTTTTCTGGAGATGCGAAGGCAGTAGAACGAGAGGACATGAATGAGATTGAAGGGAGGCAGACTCAAGAAAATGTCAGGAAGTATTTTTTTCACGGAGAGAGTAGTGGATGCTTGGAATGCCCTCCCGCGGAAGGTGGTGGAAACAAAAATGGTAACGGAATTCAACATGCATGGTGATAAACATAAAGGAATCCTGCTCAGAAGGAATGGATCCTAAAGAGCTTAGACGAGATTGGGTGGGCAAAGCCGGTGGCGGGAGACGGGAGACTGGTGCTGGGTAGAACTTATACGGTCTGTGCCAGAACAGTTGGTGGGAGGCGGGGCCTGGTGGTTAGGAGGCGGGGATAGTGCTGGGCAGACTTAAACGGTCTGTGCACCTGAAAAGGACAGTACAAATCAAGGTAAGGTATACACGAAAAGTAGCACATGTGAGTTTATCTGTTGGGCAGACTGGATGGACAGGCAGGTCTTTTGTCTGCCGTCATCTACTATGTACTATGTTCCTGATGTACACCGCTTAGGGACTAATGGATAGTGCAGTTTAGAATGCTGGTGCCTGCATAGCTAATTAGGCCACATAGGGCCACATAAAAACAGTCCTAACTTTGCCTGGTAGCTATCATGTCCGACACTAAATATTGGCCAGCATCCGCAATAACTTCTGGGTCCCAGTCTGCAGTGTCTTCCCTCCCCTCCGACCTACCTGGCAAGCTCCAATCACCCCCTCCCTTCACAAAGACGCCCCTCCCACCACCCAATACAATTGGCTGGACCCCCCATGGGCCCCTCCCATCTTAAAATACAATTCCTGGATTCCACTCTGCCCCCTCTCACCCAGATACTTGCTGACCCCCAGTTATGATAGGCTCACCCTAGGTCTACTGTAATCCCTGGTGATCTGTGGGGTGATGAAGGTGGGAGTGAACTCACTTGCTCCTGTTTCTAGCAGCCCCGTTGTGAAAATGACTGCTGCAAACTTACAGTAGTCTTGTAGCTAGTAGTGCTATACAGCTATGACAGCTGCTGAGAAGGAGTATTATCCCTCTAAGATTGCATATTTATTAAAAAAAATAGCTAGAGCTCTATAAAGAACTGAGGTGAGTTAAATTCAGCACAAGTCGCTCTACATTAGATGTGGAGTGTATGATCTCTTGCTGAGAGCATCTGATAAGAATTCCTCACAGAAAATCATGTATATTCAACGTTCTTGGATAAAGGATGCAACTGCTTATTGCTAAAGGCATTTTTTTCAGCACTCCTCTAATCTATTTTGGAGTCTTTCTCCTTAGCAGATGGTGAAAGGTTGATACATTCCTAAGGGAATTAAAACTGACAACCTGCCCATTAGACCTCTACCCTTCACACCTAATTAAGAAAGCCAGAGATTGACCCTACTAGATTGAATCAAGGTGATACTTAACAATAGTTTGCGATGAAAACTTCCTAAGAACCTTTTGATTGTAGGTAGGCTAGCAAAGGATGAGTGTGGCTTTAGTGCACAATAAAAGGGTTTTGTGCAAAAGGTAACCCTGTGCAAAACCTTGCATTAAGGAAAAGGGACAGAAGGAGCCAGATGCCACAAGTCAGGATGACATAAACAGGTTCAGTTTATTAGCAAATCATCTTTAAGGAACAAAACCCAATTGAACTACAATATCCGTAGAAGCAAGGAAGATAGCATACAATTGGTACTCCAAAGTATATAAATGACCCAACATTGCAGTGTTTCAGCAACAACCTTTGCCTTCTTCAGGGGTCCTTAAGAAAACAGAAATTTAGTCTATAAATTTGGAGTGGAGGAGTGGCCTAGTGGTTAGGGTGGTGGACTTTGGTCCTGGGAAACTGAGGAACTGAATTCAATTCCCACTTCAAGCACAGGCAGCTCCTTGTGACCCTTGGCAAGTCACTTAACCCTCCATTGCCCCATGTAAGCCGCATTGAGCCTGCCATGAGTGGGAAAGCACAGAGTACAAATGTAACAAAAAAAAATATTAAAAACATAAAAATAGTGGAAGAAAATGAAAGAAGTTGTGCAACATGTGAAAGATATATATATATATAAAGAACTCAAGCATGAAATTGCTAATCTGCTGTTAGTAATATGTAACCTGTTGTTGAAATCATCTGTAGTACCTGAAGATTGAAGGGTGGACATTGTGATGCCAATTTTTAAAAAGGGTTCTAGGGGTGATCCAGGAAATTATAGACCGGTAAGTCTGACATCGGTGCTGGACAAAATAGTGGAAACCACTATAGAACACGTAGACAAATATGGTTTAATGGGACAGAGTAAGAATGGGCTCAGCTGAGGGAAGTGTTGCCTCACCAATTTGCTTTGTTTCTTTGAAGGCGTGAATAAACATGGATAAAGGTGAGACAGTTGATGTAATGTATCTAGATTTTCATAAAGCTTTTGATAAAGTTTCTCATGAGAGACTCCTAAGAAAATTAAAGAGTCATGGGATAGAATGCAAGGTTCTGGTGTGCATTAGGAATTGGTTATTGAACATAAAACAGAGGGTAGATTTAAATGGTCATTTCTCTCAATGGAGGAGAGTGAACAGTGGAGTGCCGCAGGGATCTGTACTGGGACCGGTACTATTTAACATATTTATAAATGATATGGAAATCAGAACGATGAGTGAGGTGATCAAATTTGCAGATGATACAAAACTATTCAAGGTTGTCAAAACACGTGCGGACTGTGAAATATTGCAGGAAGACCTTAGGAAATTGGAAGACTGGGCTTCCAAATGGTAGATGAAATTCCATTATCAGCCAAGGTCGGCCATCTCTTAACCACGCCCCCGTCCCGCCTTCGGTACACTGCCGACACGCCCCCTTGAACTTTGGCCGGCCCTGTGACGGAAAGCAGTTGAAGCCGGTCAAAATCGGCTTTCGATTATACAGATTTGGCCGGCTTTAGGAGAAGGCCGGCCATCTCCTGAATTGTGTCGGAAGATGGCGGCCCTCCTTCGAAAATAAGCAGGTTTATGTCCTACAGAAATAAATACAAATGAGAACAAATATTAAAGCAAAAAGGAAAACAAAACATCAGACAATGCAAATCCCAGATAAAACTAAGTATGACATCAGGCTAAATAAATAAATAAATAAATAAGTGATAAAATAGAATGGCCCGTCTAACTTACTAAAAAACAAATGGGTAACAAGTAGTCCCAAACCAGTGACAGCAGTATACACATTATTAATGGGTTAACACAAAAAAAGAACAGAAATGAATATGGAACCTTATTATGAAATACATAATTCTTTGCAACCCAAAAAAGCAAATATTAAAGGATCTGATTCAATACTGTTGAGTCTGTAGCCTTTGCCCCCTTAATTTTCTTTGGTATTTTAGGCTATCAGCATCAATAATGAAGCTATACAACTCAATTGCATGTAAAAACATTTAATCTTTACTAAAACTGGCAGTTGTAGCAATTTGTTCACTGTAATACACAAGAAAAAGGTTCCAGACTTATGCAACTGACTTTACTTGCACTCTGCAAGATTTGCTGGGGGCACACCTATTAGTATACTGACCTCTAACAAGTCTTTGCACTAAACTGTGCCCAATTTGCTTTCCCTACTGTGCCTAGACCAGATGCATTCCACATATTAACAAAGGTTGAAAGAAAAGCAAACAGCCAGCATGGTTAAAAGATAAAGGGAAAGAGGCTATTAGAACCAAAAGAACATCCTTCAAAGAATGGAAAAAGGATCCAAATGAAGAAAATAAAGAGGAACATAAGCACTGTCAAGCTACTTGCAAAGCACTGATAAAGAAGGCTAAAAGAAAATATCAAGAAAAACTTGCTGTCGAGAGAAGACTCATAGAGGGGCATAATCGAACGCAAACGCCCATGTGTAAGAACGTCCATCTCCGAGAACAGGTCCGTGAAGGGGTGGGCCGAATTGTATTTTCGAAAAAGATGGACGTTTATCTTTAGTTTCGCAAATACGGTTTGTGCCAGGCAAATGCATTGGATGTGGGCGTTTTTGAGATGTGGGCATTTGTTTGAGCTGGGTGTTTTCGTTTTTCAGCGATAATCAAAACCGAAGCGTCCCAGCTCAAAAACGACCAAATCCAAGGCTTTGGGTCGTGAGAGGGGCTGGGATTCGTAGTGCACTGGTCCCCTTCACATGCCAGGACACCAACTGCGCACCCTAGGGGCACTTTTAAAAAATAGAAAAAAACATTAAATTACCTCCCAGGTGCATAGCTCCTTTACCTTGGGTGCTGAGACCCCCAAATCCCCCCAAAACCCACTCCCCACAACTCAACACCATTACCATAGCACTTAATGGTGAAGGGGGGCACCTACATGTGGGTACAGTGGGTTTTGGGGGGGGGGGTTAGAAGGTTCCCATTTACCACCACAAGTGGTACAGGTAGGGGGGGATGGGCCTGGGTCCGCCTGCCTGAAGTGCACTGCATTACCCACTAAAACTGCTCCAGGGACAGGACCTGTTGCTGCTGTATAACCTTGGCACAGCAGTTCACACCGTAAGACTAATCTCGCTGAAAACGTCCTTTATTTCAATAACTGCGTTTACTCACAGTTAACTGCAGATCAGAGGTTGTGCCTCACTGGCAACGAGTCTCCCTGGTACTTAGATTAGCAGTAGGTCAGAGCTGGCAGAATGGTATACAATGCCCTCTTTCAGCAACATTCAAGGTAAGAACTAAGTTCTGTAACGTGGCTAACACACGAAAGGGATCTAAAACGGACTTACAAAAATGGCCACTACCTCGTGGACTACCGGAAACAAAACAGGGCACACTCTGACCCAGTAAGCAGAGGGAAAAGCACTATGGGAGAAGAGCCTACCAACTACCAACATTGTGAGACTGTAACACAAGCTAGTGAAATCACGGAGCCCAATACCCTACACCCACCACAATACAATGCTGATGTGACCCTGCAGTGCACACAAGAGCCACATCTGACCCAGGGAAAGGCTGTGAGAGGATCGAACACATTCTGCTGTCATGGAGGTGGGTACGGAATTTGAGGGTGGCATAGAGGCTGGGAAATAAGGTGTTTGCAAGTGTGTTTTTTTGGTGGGAGGGGGTTAGTGACCACTGGGGGAGTCAGGGGAGGTGATTCCCGATTCCCTCCGGCGGTCATCTGGTCATTTAGGGCAATTTTTTGGGACCTGTTCGTGAGAAAAAAGGGTCCAAAAAAAAGTGTCCTAAATTCTCGCTAAAAACGCCTTTCTTTTTTCCATTATCGGCCGAGTGCGCCCATCTCTGCTTGGCTGATAACTACGCCCCAGTCCTGACTTCACCACGCCTCTGACACGCCCTCGTCAACTTTATTCGTTCCCATGATGGAGTGCAGTTGAATATGACCAAAATCCGATTATACCGATTTGGCTGCCCACGGGAAATGGACGCCCATCTCCCGAACATGGGCGTTTTTCTCCTTTCGAAAATAAGCAGGATAGTAACTCCTTTTTCAGGTACACCAGAAGGGATTTGATATACTGCCTTTCTGTGGTTACAAACAAAGCTGTTTACATATTATATACAAGTACTTATTTTGAACCTGGGACAATGGAGGGTTATGTAACTTGCCCAGAGTCATAATGAGCAGCACTGGGAACTGAATGCAGATCTCTAGGATCAAAGCCCACTACACCAACCAGTAGGCTACTCCTTCACTCCGCAGCAAAAAGCCTGTAAGCGAATCTGTAGAACCATTAGATCATGAAGGAGCAAAAGGGGCGCTCAGGGAGGACAAAGCGAAGAGATTGAATGAATTCTTTGTTTTGGTCCTTACAGAAGAAGATGTAGGAGATCTACCTGTACCAGAAATGGTTTTCAAGGGTGAAGATCAAAGGAACTGAAAGAAATCTCAATGAGCCTGGAAGTAGTACTGAGTCAAATCGACAAGTTAGAGTGATACATCACCTGGACCGGATGGCATACACCCCAGGGTACTGAAAGAACTCACACATGAAATTTCTGATCTGCTGTTAGTGATCTGTAACTTGTCGTTAGAATCATCTGTAGTACCTGAAGTTTGGAAGGAGGCCATTATAATGACGATTTTTAAAAAGGGTTCCAGGGGTGATCCAGGAAATTGCAGACTGGTAAGCTTGATGTCAGTGCCAGGCAAAACAGTGGAAACTATTATAAAGAATAAAATTACAGAACACATAGACAAACATGGTTTAATGGGTCAGAGTCAGCATGGGTTCAGCCAAGGGAAGTTTTGCCTCACCAATTTGCTTCATTTCTTTGAAGGCGTGAAACATGTGGATTAAGGTGAGCTCAGTAGCGTTCCTAGGCTGGCTGACACCTGGGACGGATCGCCGATGCACCCCCCTGAGTGCAGCGTGACCCCCCGGCAAAATTACACCCCCCCGGGTGCAGCGTGACCCCCCCTGGCGAAATTACACCCCCCGGGTGCATTTTTACCTGCTGGGGGTGGGGGGGGGGGGTGCCGCGCGCCTGTTGGCTCTGAGTCCGCTCATTCCCTGGCTGCTGCTCCCTCTGCCCTGGAACAGGAAGTAACCTGTTCCACGCAGAGGGAGCAGCAGGGAGGGAACGAGCGGACTCGGAGCCAACAGGCACGCGGCACCCCCCCCCCCAGCGGCGTGCACCTGGGGCGGACCGCCCCCACCGCCCCCCCCTTGGTACGCCACTGGGTGAGCTAGTTGATGTACTGTATCTAGATTTACAGAAAGCTTTTGACAAAGTTCCTCACAAGAGACTCCTGAGAAAATTAAGGAGTCATGGGATAGGAGGAACAGTCCTTCTGTGGATTAAGAATTGGTTATTGGACAGAAAACAGAGAGTAGGGTTAAATAGTTGTTTTTCTCAATGGAAAAGGGTGAATAATGGAGTGCTGCAGGGAACTGTATTGGGACCAGTGCTGTTTAAAATATTTAAAAATGATCTGGAAATCAGAATGACAAGTGAGGTGATTAAATTTGCAGAAAACATACAACTATTCAAAGTTGTCAAAACACATGCGGATTATGAAAAATTACAGGAACACCTTAGGAAACTGGAAGGCTGGGCATCCAAATTGCAGATGAAATTTATTGTGGACAAATGCAAAGTGACGCACATTGGGAAGAATAATCCAAATCATAGTTACCTGATGCTGGGGTCCACTTTAGGAGTCAGCACTCAAGAAAAAGATCTAGGTATCGATTCCTGGAGGGGCATAATCAAAAGGGGCAACCAAGTTTTCCTGAGGACATCCTTGCAGGAAGTCCCAGCGAAGGGGCGGGAAAACCCGTATTATCAAAACAAGATAGACGTCCATCTTTTGTTTTGATAATACGGTTGGGGACGCCCAAATCTTGAAATTTAGGTTGCCCCTAGAGATGGTTGTCCTTAGACTTGGTCGTTTCTGATTTTCGGCGATAATGGAAACTAAGGACGCCTATCTCAGAAACGACCAAATCCAAGCCCTTTGGTCGTGGGAGGAGCCAGCATTCGTAGTGCACTGGTCCCCCTGACATGCCAGGACACCAACCGGGCACCCTAGGGGGCACTGTAGTGGACTTCAGAAAAAGCTCCCAGGTACATAGCTCCCTTATCTTGTGTGCTGAGCCCCCCCAAAACCCACTCCCCACAACTATATACCACTACCGTAGCCCTTATAGGTGTACCTAGATGTGGGTACAGTGGGTTTGTGGTGGGTTTTGGAGGGCTCACATTTACCACCACAAGTTTAACGGGTAGGGGGGGATAGGCCTGGGTCCACCTGTCTGAATTGCACTGCACCCACTAAAACTGCTCCAGGGACCTGCATACTGCTGTCATGGAGCTGGGTATGATATTTGAGGCTGGCATAGAGGCTGGCAAAAAATATTTAAAAAACATTTTTTTGAGGGTGGGAGGGGGTTAGTGACCACTGGGGGACTAAGGGGAGGTCATCCCCGATTCCCTCCGGTGGTCATCTGGCCAGTTTGGGCACCTTTTTGAGACTTGGTCGTAAGAAAAAAAGGACCAGGTAAAGTCATCCAAGTGTTCGTCAGGGATGCCCTTTTTTTTCCATTATGGGTCGAGGACGCCCATGTGTTAGGCACGCCCAAGTCCCGCCTTCACTATGCCTCCGACATGCCCCCGGGAACTTTGGTTGTCCCCACGATAGGAAGCAGTTGGGGATGCCCAAATCGGCTTTCCATTATACTGATTTAGGCGACCCTGTGAGAAGGACGCCCATCTTCCGATTCATGTCAAAAGATGGGCGTCCTTCTCTTTTGAAAATAAACCTGATAGTAAACAATATGCTGAAATGTTCTGTACAGTGTGTGGCAGTGGTCAAAAAAGCAAACAGGATGCTGGGAATTATTTGGAAAGGGATTCAAAATAAAACCATCCTTGGCCACCTTTAAATCTAGACTGAAAGCCCACCTCTTTAACATTGCTTTTGACTCGTAACCACTTGTAACCACTCGCCTCCACCTACCCTCCTCTCTTCCTTCCCGTTCACATTAATTGATTTGATTTGCTTACTTTATTTATTTTTTGTCTATTAGATTGTAAGCTCTTTGAGCAGGGACTGTCTTTCTTCTATGTTTGTGCAGCGCTGCATATGCCTTGTAGCGCTATAGAAATGCTAAATAGTAGTAAATAGTAGTAGTAGTGTCTTATGGGACTTTTTCTGTTAGCTTGCCTTGTTCTCTATGCATGCTGGGCTAGTTTCTTCCCCCGTCTCTCTATATTGGGTCTGAAAAGTTAGTCTGCAGCATATTTCCTCTGGAACTGAATCTGCTTATGCTGTATTTTGCTGTATGACCTCTTCAAGCTACTGTGACTTTATTAAAATTTCACCAGAGTAAAAGTATAAACAGCATTACTCTCAGCATGTTGTTGAATTCCTCCCAGCTTCTCTCTTGCATGGAGAGAGATCTGGCGGAAAACAGACTCCCAGTTTGCAAGACAAAAACTCTTGTCCAGCATATCTGAACTGTAAGTTATTTTTCCTTGTTTGATTACTGCATTAAAAAGATTGTGGTTCAAGAGTTCTGAGTCTTCTCATAGTGATCTACTATAATAAAACGCACCTCCAACGTTCTGAAGCTGACTCCGTGGTTTCAGTGAAGGGTTTGTGACATCGTAACATTCAGTGAAGGGTTCGTAACATCGTAACATTCATAAGTCTGTCACATCTCTCTATGCTCCGCCCTCGCGTCAAAACATGATGACGTCAAGGGCGGAACAGTGAGAGTGAAGGCAACAGTGCACAGCTACGATGTCGAGGGACGTATCACATGGAACTGTATGGGAAGAAGGGAGGAGCGTCAGGAGAATGGGTCATTTTCAGTGAGTGAAGGCAACGGTGCACAGTTGCCAGGCAATGGTATGCGACGTCGATGGACCTATCAGAGGGAACTGTATGGGAAGAAGGGAGGAGCCTCACGCAACGGTATGCGACATCCAGGGAACAATGAGAGGGACGTGTATTGGAAGAAGGGAGGAGCGTCAGGAGAAGGGGTCATTTTCTCTGAGTGAAGTCAACGTGGCTTGAGGGGGGGCAGTGGAGAGAGGAGAATCGCTGGGTGGCTGGAGGGGGGGGGGCAGGGGAGACGAGAATCACTGGGTGGCTCAGGGGGGGGGGGCAGGGGACAATCACTGGGTGCCTGGAGGGTCGCAGTGGAGAGAGGACAATCACACACACTCTCTCTCTCACAGACACACTCGCACCCAGTCTCACTCTCTCTCTCTCACATACACACACTCGCACGGTGCTGCCAACCATGCAGAGGAGGGGAGGGGCAGGGGGTCCTGAAACCTGACAGGGAGTGAGGGGAGAGGGGATCCTGAGACCAGAGGGGAGGGGATCCTGAGACCAGAGGGGAAGGGGAAGGGTCCCCACACCACAGATGGAGGGGGAGGTATCTGTCACACACACACTCTCTAGCTCACACTCAGTGTCTTTCTCTCTCTCACTCTCACACAGTTGCTCACACTGTATCACATTCACTCTCTATGTGTCACAGAGTCACTCTCACACACTCTCGGTCTCACAGAGAGTCTGTGTATCGCACACATACTCTCTCACACTCTCTCTGTCTCACACACACTCTCTCTCACACACACAGTGTATCTGTGTGAAACACACTCTCTCTCTCACACTCACTGTGTCTCACATACGCACTTGCACCCACTCTCATTCAAACACACACACTCTCATTCTGACACACACACACACACTCGCACCCAGACTCACTCTCTCTCTCTGTCACACACACAGACACTCGCACATTCACTCTCTCTCGCATACTCACTCTCACACACACACACTCTGAAACATACACACTCCGAGGAAAACCTTGCTAGTGCCCGTTTCATTTGTGTCAGAAACGGGCTTTATTTACTAGTGTTCTATAAACTACATACCAATCACCCAGAGAGAGGACTGAACAGTGAAATCTTGTGGGTCTCAGTGAAATTGGAGGAAACAGTGAAAAACTTGGGATTCTTCACTGAGCTTCAGCTTAAAGCCTTACTGCATTTACTCAAGCATCAGTTGTGAGGTGACAGAGGAATGCTATCATTAGTTTACGCAGTGCATGCTGCTTTCAGAGGACACATAATTAGTTCTGAATTTTGGATGTGACAATTTAAGCTAAAACAATAATGAAAAAACAATATTTTGTTTGATAGCAAGCCAGATCCACGTCTGACATTCTTTAAAATAAATCAACACACACATGAGCTAACACCTGAGATCAAAATTCTGCAGATTATTATTGATCATTCATTAACTTTTCATTGCCAGATTAACAGTTTGATTAAGAAATCTTTCTGTCTAATGAGAAAACTTAGACAAGTAAGACATTTTTTTTTACTGTGGCTCAATTTAGATTATTGGTCCAGGTGCTGTTATTGCCACAATTAGATTATTGTAACATTGTGTATATGGGTTCTTCTAAGCAGTTGATGAAGAAATTACAGTCGATACAGAACACTGCTCTTAGACTGATTTTTCACTTTAAAAATACACCCCCCCCCCCGTTTACAAAAGTGTGCGGTAATGCTGACACAGCCCGTTCAAAGTGAATGGACTGTGACAGCATTAGCGCACCATCAGCTGCTAGCATGGCTTTGTAAACAGGGGGGATAGTGTTCATGAATCGTGGAGCCACCTTAGTGCCATCAAAAAATATGAAGAAACTGCCACCTTCAAATCTCGTCACCTCTCCACCCTCAAAAAATCATGGACACCATTTGAAAAATATATTGTCGCAATACCTCTTTGACTCAACTTTAACAAAAATGTATCATTGTTATCATGTTTGCCTCTTTGTAATACATTTGATATTATTCTTGTTCACAGGTTACAGTTTAATTTTTTATAATTCTGCTTTATTGCTTTGAAACTCAATAAAAATGGCTTGAAAAAATATGACAGTATTTCTTTCTCATTATAACAAACCATTACATTGGTTGCCTTTGGAAGCCAGAATGCAATTTAAAATTTGTTGTATCCTTTACTCAAATCTTCAACAGGCTTTTAGACGCACATCAAACAAGTCTGAATACACTACTGCACACACTACATAGGTGGAGGAAAAGACTTCAGCTGGGACAGCACTTAATTATATATATAAAATGACTGTCTATTACCACCATAAGTCAAAAACCTCCCCCTTCCTTAGTTAATGTTGGTGTCTCTTCACTTTACATTGTACAATTTAGACACTTTTTTCAAATGTTATAATTTTTCTTATATAATACATATTCATGAAAACTTGATGACAACTTTCAAATACTGTACAATGCTCGGCTTGTGCTCAATGCGTTTCACCTTGTAGCTTCTTCTGGAGCCGCTGGCATTACAAACATTGCTAAGTATATACTGTTCACGCTGTCACAGCTGAAGTCTTTCCCTCCACCTATGTGGTGTGTGCACTATTGTATTCAGACTTGTTTGGGGTGTGTGACTGTATCCTTTACAAAATCCTATTCGGTCTAGCCCCAGGTTATATTATGGACATGTTAGTTTACGCATAAAATTAGGGTGTGTAGGAAGATCATATACAATCCTTTTGGTTATCCAACATTGCAAGGAAGAAAAAGAACACAAGTCTTGGAACTCTTGTTATCTTTGAATGCAGTGAGACTAGATAAGAACATTTGTCAAGTCATACAGCTGTCAGTCAATTATAGGAACTTCAGGAGAAGGATTAAAACGTTTTTATTGCATAAGCATGTGGTTCAATCAGAATAGGAACAGGTTAGATGCTTGTCTTTACTAGGAGTAATTTATGTTCTTTTTACCCTTTATAGGTTCTGTGTATTAGTTTATTTGATTATGTAAATTTTTAGATATGTTATTGTTATTCATGTAATTCTCAAGTATATTCTGGTTTCTTCTGCTGTATCCTGCTTAGAACTGAACAGGCTTAAGCAGATAATAAATTCTGTTGTTGTTGTCATTATTAATCAATGCTTATGTATATGCTCTGTAATTTTGTTCTTTATAATAGTCTCTACCATTGTGGCTGGCACTGACACCAGGCTCACTGGTCTATAATTTCCCAGATCACCTCTGGAAACCGTTTTTAAAAATTGGCATTATATTGGCCACCCTCCAATCTTCTGGTACCATGCTTGATTTTAAAGATAAATTACATAGCTCTGCAAGTTCATTTTTCAATTCTGTAAGTACTCTGGGATGTATACCATCTGGTCCAGGAGATTTGCTACTCTTCAGTTTATCAAATTGCCCCCATTACATCTTCCAGGTTTACAGAGATTTGTTTCAGCTTCTCAGATTCATCAGCATTGAATACCATTTCTGGCACTGGTATCTCTCCTACAACTTCCTCAGTGGAGATCAAAGTTTTAACTGCAAATACCCCTGGTGTAAAAGGGAAAATGATTGTAAGCTTATCCTCCTCAGTTTTCTCCTAATACTTATTTGCGAACAAAATATGCTCAAAGAGATCTATTGTTGATGTATTGGAAGAAGACTGAGGAGGATAAGCTTACAGCCATTTTCCCTTTTACACCAGGGATATTTGCAGTTAAAGCCATTATTTTAAAACATTGGTCAGTTCTTTCACTATATTCTTGTTTTTTGGTGAGCAAAGAATTTGGGTGAAATTCCTTCCTACAAGCATATTGATTACTTGGATGTTTAGCAGGAAATGTTTGGCCATGTTTACTGTGGCTCTTGTTAATGGTGTCGAAGTATGACTGAGGGGATAGAATGGACTGATCCTCAGACATCATATACAATTCATGCTCGCTCGAACACTGCTTGTCACTCAAAGTATGTTATCTATGAGATTATTTGCCCCTGTCGATTGGTTTATGTAGGGCGTACTATTAGATCCATCAAACTTCATCTTACAGAACATAAATCTAGGATCTTGAACCAAATGGAATTTGCAGCTTTAATATATTACTGGTTGGACAAAGGACACTCTGTTCAAGATATCCAATGGTGTATATTGGACACCATAGAGATGAGGAGGATGGAGGGTGGAGACATTGAGTCTATTAAACTACAAAGAACAGCATTGGATTTTTTGTCTCAACACAGTTGAACCCTATGGGTTAAATCTAGAAATTGAATGGATGTCAATCATGTAAATTCTGTGTGTACATTTAAATTAAATTAAATGTGGGCACATTTAATGGACTGAGCCAGAAATAAAACTTAAAAAGACATGGCTGCCATTTTTTTTGGCCGTTCGTCAGATTTACTGAAACCATACAGTGAAGGTTTGTGACTTTGATGGTTGTAATATATAATATTACCATAACTGTTTGGTTTGATCAGTGTTTTATATTTTTTCAGGAGAAAAAGCAAAGGAGACTGAGAACCCCGAGGCAGATGATGAAACATCGCTATGTTGGCGATGTTCTCCTATGTACTATTGAATGAATATTCTGCGTATGAACATATAAGATAAGTTGAATTTCACCATTAGTTGAATTTAAATATGTTTTTGTTAGTGAATTGAAGACAGATGAATATATTTCCTCTATTGCAATAACAGTAAAATCAGACTGATGATGAGAATTGGTGGGATATTATTTTCTCCTTATGAATTCTTTAGGAGAAACAGCCACCACTGACTGACTGATCCTTAAACATTTTTAAGAATAAAAAACAAATGTGTAATTAATGCAATACAAGTTGTGACTTGAAGAGTGTTCATGAAATTAAGCTCTGGGATTGATTTATTTGTTTTATTCTGTGTTCCTCCATTGTCATGAGTTTTCGTGGACCTGTGACTAGTGGTATTTTATAAAGACACATAAGATTTTATTTATAAAATAAGCCCTAAATAGGTGTCTACTTAGCATCCCTGCCTAGGCAACCTGTTATAAAATTACCCTCTTAGGGAACAATTTTATAAAGGCATTTTTGCACGTTATATAACAATTTATATATAAAGTGCCAAATTCTATATATGGCGCTTAAAAAATCTGTGCAGAAAACATTTCCACCTAAGCGTATTCTATAAGATTTAGGCACAGTATATAGAATATGCATAGTCACTATCCCAGCACCTAAAACTATGTGCCTCCATTTACAAAATGTGGCATAAATCCCTACACGTAGATTTACGTGCACTGGGCCATATTCTATAAATACACACATAAATTTTGGAATGCCTATGAAATGCCTATTTTTCTGCCCTAACTGCGTGCAATAGAATTTAGATGCAGATCATTATAGAATACTAGTAAAAAAGGCCCGTTTCTGACACAAATGAAACGGGCGCTAGCAAGATTTTCCTCGGAGTGTGTATGTATGAGAGAGTGTATGTGAGAGTGACTGTGTATGTGAGAGAGAGTGAATGTGTGAGTGTGTGTGAGAGAGAGAGAGAGTGAGTCTGGGTGCGAGTGTGTCTGTGAGAGAGAGAGTGTGTGTGCAAGTGCGTATGTGAGACAGAGTGTGAGAGAGAGTGTGTTTCACACAGATACAGTGTGTGCGAGAGAGTGTGTGTGAGACACAGACTCTCTGTGAGACTGAGTGTATGAGACCAAGAGAGTGTGTGAGTGACTGTGTGACACATAGTGAATGTGATACAGTGTGAGACATAGAGTGTGTGAGAGACAGTGTGTGAAAATGAGAGAGAGAAAGACATTGACTGTGAGAGAGAGAGTGTGTGTGAGAGAGAGTGTGTGTGTGACAGAGATACCTCCCCCCCTCTCTGGTGTCAGGCCCCCCCTCTGTCCCTCTCTCTGGTGTCAGGCCCCCCCCTCTCTCTCTGGTGTCTGAGCGTTACTATGCAAGACGCTGAGCTCTGGCTGTGCTTCAAGGAACTGACCAATCTTATTTAATAGAATGCACCTCCAACATTCTGAAGCCGAGAAACCTCGTGTGGTTGGTCACTTCTGCTTGTGACGAACCCGGAAGTACATGATGTCAATTCAGGAGATGGATACAGAGAGCAGGAATGCCTCAGCCATGCAGTCAGCTTCAGAATGTTGGAGGTGTGCTTTATTATATAGGATGCTTAGCGAGTTCTGCGCGTAAATTCTAATTATTGCCAATTAGTGCTCATTATTGCTTGTTAGGTGCTGTTATCAATGCTGATTAGCTTGTTAAGCCAATTAAATTATGATGTATCCTAAAATGATTTTTAGTCCAAAAAATTTAAATTAGCATGCAATCTAGAACCTTCCAGATCCCACTCCTGTGGGACACCATAAAAAAAGCAAAGGTTTTAAGCTTTAGTTTGAAAGCCTTTGCTTCAGTGACTAAAAATGTATAGACAGCTATTGCTATAAATTCAGGAACCAGATCCTTCAAATTCACAAATATTTCACACAAAATAAAATAAGTACTTGAAAAAGTGTTAAACCTAGGACCAGACCTTGCTTTATACCAATCAAGTAGGGTTAACAATTTGTTCAATCACCCCAAGATCTATAGACTTTTCTGCACAAGCATATCAGGCTTCTGAACCATGTCTAGGATAGATTTCAAATCATGTTTGTTTTTGAGACTTCTATTGCACATACTGTAGCTCATGTTTCTTGGTTCACATAAATCAATGAAGAAATGACTATCCATCACAAAACTTATTCTGACATTTTTCAACAGAATTCAATACCTAGGCAACAATACACAAACTACCTACAATGGATACGCTTCGATTTCAGCGCAGATCTCTAGGCATGCTATATAGAATCCGGGGGAAAATGCCTCTTATAAATTACTCCCCATATATAAGTGCATAAAATGATAAGAATGTATAACTTCTACTCAATTTTGTAGTATGCATATTCAGAGTGAGTTTTTGGCAGAGGAGCAAAGTCAGGTTTACACACATATTTTTCTGCGTGGATATTTTCGCCTGATCCTGAAGCAAATGTTTGCAGATTCATTATAGCAAGTAACAGTCTCTTCTTTTTAATGGAGGAAAGACTTCAGATTCTCTGCAATCACTTTATTATTTCATTCATGAATCGCAGACTGCTTACTGTCCTTTGTAGACCATTTTATCTGTCTTAGGGACTAGATGCAGAATCGTCATTAGTCAGAGAACCTCCTAGGTATCTGATATTTCCAATTATTCAACTATTGTTAAGTCACATATACACTTCTCTGGGCGGTAGCTTGAATCGTTGGGAATGCTTGATAGCAAGCCTCTGTTTCTCAAGTGCTTCTTCAGGAGCTATATCCCCGGCTACTTCCTCTGTCCTATAATAAACGTGTAAGTTGACATTTTAGAGAGTGGACCAGAGTGGTCGTTGTATGGTGTAAATTGCATGAAGCGCCTACCTGTAGAGGGTCCTGCTTGTTTTTCCTGTGGGACTCCTATTCTCAAAGATGGCGTCGCAGACTTTTAAACAGGACACCATCTAGTTATACCCAATCAGGTGCCATCTAGTATCTTAAAGGAACCAGGGCTCTTTTTCCCTTTTATTTCTGCTTTTTTCTTATGGGTATTACAAAAATGCTTTCCATTCTATATGATTATTGAGCCCCATCGAGGCCAATGTATCTAACTTAAAGATCCATCTTTGTTCTTTTTGTATCAGTACTTGGTCTCTGTTGCCTCCCTGCAGGGATTGACTTATGTGGTCTATGGCTATGCATTTGAAATCCGAAAATGCATGTTGTTTTTCCATACTATGAGCTACAAGGGGAGCTTCCTTGTGCTGGTGTATTATATTAAATTTATGATCACTTAGGCATTGTTTCAAATTACGCATGGTTTTTCCCCACATACAATTTAGCACAAGGGCATTTCAAAACATAGAATGCCATCTCCCTCCTCCAACCCAAGGTAGGGGGTGGGGGGATTGACCGTGGCCCACTGGGCCACCAGGGACTTCTTGCCAATGCTGGGGGTGGGGGTTAGGGGGGGCCCTGTTTTGTCTTGCTCGGGGCAGGGGTAGTTGGGGTCTGGTGGTCCCATGGACCTCCAGCCCCTGTGTTTGACAGGTCTGGGCTTTGGACAGCCCAGACCTGTCAAACAAGTGTGGGAGGATTGGGCCTGAGCACATGCTCAGGCACAATCCTCCCGCACTTCTACCCCATGATCAGAGAGAATTGCGTGCTTAAATTTGCATGCAATTATCTCTGATTGTAGGTGCAGTAAAGCCCTGCGCTGTTCCAGCTTTATTTTTAGAGCTCTGTTTGGAACAGCATGGGGCTTTTGATCATCTGCCTTTGAGAGCAGTAGGGCTCTAGGGACTACATTTCTCACTATCCCTTGGGCTTCCTTCCAACTCAAACCTGGAACTCTCTACTTCCTGGAGTCTTTGCATCTATGCTCCCCCAGGGATCACAGCAGTGCCTTTCCTCAGGTTCTTTCTTCTGTCCTGGCTGCTGTTTATGAAGGTAGGTAGACTTACCCCAGTTTCTTAATGTCTTTTACTTCCCAAACACAGGATTTCAGGGCAGTGATGGAGGCACTTTGTCATAATATAGAATTACTCCCTAGGAGGATATTTCACTGAAAGGATGCTCCTATAGGTGCTGGTTATGGCACCTTTTTAAAGCCTATTCTATAAAAAAAAGTAGGCATCTACTTTTCTTTATAAAATATTATTACAAATGCAGGGTTGCCAAGGGGGTCCAATTTTTGAGAGAGAGATTTAGTATATGCCCTTAGCCCCACTCACTCCTCAAAGTCCCACCCACTTGACTTAGTTCTCCCATCCATTATCACCATCTCTCTCTCTCTCTCACGCTCTTTTCTTACCCACATCCAGGATTACCCTGTTTGTCATTCTTTTCCCCCCCATTACCCCATCTCTCTCTCTCTCTTCTCCTCCATTCACCATCACCCTCTCTCTTTGTGTCTCTCCCCACCCCCACTCCAGCACTGCCTTATGTCTCTCTTTTCTCCCCATCCAGCATGATTTGTCTCTGTCCATATTTCCCCGCCTCCTATTCCAGCATTACTCCTTTTCTCTATATTTCTCCTCCCTCCCACTTGGTTCTTTTTTTGGATGGCTTCAGCAAAAGCAGCACGTGGATGGAGGTGCAGGATCATTTCTCTGTGCGCATCACTGATAGGTTTGCTGGTCCCACCACCTATGAAGTAAATTTCCTGCATTAAAGGGGGTGGGACTGGCAGATCTAAGGAATGGAGCATGTGGGGAAATGGTCCTGTGCCTACATCTTTACAGCTGCTTGTACTGTTGTCAACACCGTTGCAGCGCTGAGAAGAAGTGGTAACGGTAGAGAGGAAAAGTTGGGTTGGCTTGGCGCTAAGGAGGTTCAGTGGGAGACTTACTCACTTTGGCAGGAGTATTGGTGATAGCCCACTGAATGCGAGAGACTGGGCAGGTCTGCAAATGGCTAAAGCATGTGTATATTAATGTGTGATCATGTACATCAGACCTATAGTTTTAGAAATGTTTGTACCTATATATTAGCATGGACAAGTATAAATGTTAGTATTTTATAATTTATCTGGGTACCAGTGCATACCACTCATCCTCTGCCCAAACTCCGCCCATGTGCACACCTACGAGCAAAGAACACACATCAAATCATTCAGAATACTTTGCTGCTTGTCGGTATTCTATAAGAAGTCATTTAGACACATATGTGGCTACTTGTGCGCTTAAGAGGTCCTGTTATTAAGCTGTGCTAGTGGATTGGAGGAGTGGCCTAGTGGCTAGAGCACTAGTTTTGCAATCCAGAGGTGGTGGGTTCAAATCCCACTACTGCTCCTTGTGATCTTGGGCAAGTCACAACCCTCCATTGCCTCAGGTACAAACTTAGATTGTGAGCCCTCCTGGGACAGAGAAATATCCAGAGTACCTGAATGTAACTCACCTTGAACTACTCCTGAAAAAGGTGTAAGCAAAATCTAAATAAATAAATGCTAGCATGCAACTTAATAGGGCTTATCATGGGGTGTGCTCAGGCATCCTGTGGAAAGTTCCCAAGGGACATTCACTTCTTGCATGATAAAAATATTTTTTTGCGGAGAGGGTATGTCTGAGTAGGGGGAGTGGGCATTTCTGCACTATATCAGCACATCCACACTACCACATGTTAAGTGATTAGCAAAGAATTACTGTGAGAGCCCTTGCCACCTACAAAATAGGTCTTGGTAAGGGCTTCCACAGCAATCTTTTTTTAATGGCCGTGTGCTAATAGCGACATTAGCGCATGGCCATTAAAGGAAAAAAGGGAAAACCGGCCATTTAACTGCTGCAGTAAAAATGGCTTTAGAGTGCGTGGAAACACCTGTGTAAGAGCATGCTAAGGCACTTTCTACCACAGCTTAGTAAAAGGACCTCTAAATGACTAGGGGCCGGATGCATCAAAGTCCCGGTAAAGCACTGATTGCTATTTCCATGATCGGTACCTTCATAAAAATTACAGAGTTGGAATTAGTGAGGGATACTCAAAAGAATCATCATGCGAATGAGCTGCTCACAGTGCCGTAGCGAGGGTGCCTGACACCCGGGGCGGGTTGCTGCTGCGCACCCCCCCCGGGTGCAGGACACGGTGCACCCCCCCCCCCGAAGCGCACCCCCCCCGAAATGCACCCTTACCATGCAGCGGAGGGCAGGCGGGAGGGCCGATCCGCCCCCAGTGCATGTCACTGGGAGCTGCGTCGGCTCTGCTGCTTCCCTGCTTTCTCTGCCCCGGAACAGGAAGTAACCTGTTCCGGGGCAGAAAGAGCAGGGAACCAGCGAGCCGACACCCCCCCCAGCGGCGTGCACCCGGGGCGGACCGCCACACTGCCCCCTTCCTATGCCTCTGGCTGCTCACAAACACAGCGAGCAGCTCAGCAGGGGGGAAACCAACCGGTCACCCGAGCATGCGCAGAACAGCCAATTGCTATGCATGGCTACTCTGTGCATGCTATTGACATCTTTCCTAAACGAATTAGCTGAGTGTATGCAAGCAGTGTGTAGCTTTTTTTTTTCAAACTTTTTTTAATCACTGTGACATGTATGTTACAGATGTCTTTCATACATGCATGCAAGCTGTGTGTATGAAAGCAGTGTGTAGCTTTTTTTGTTTTTCAAACTTTTTTTTTATTGCTGCCAGACCCTCAGCAGCAGTACAGGCAGGGAGGGAAGCAAGCAAGGGAAAGCGAAGCGAAGGAGAGAGTGAAGGGCTGCCTGTGTGCATGCTAGGCAAATTAGGGGGGGGGGGGCTTTAGAGATGCCATCTCTCCTCAGCCAACCGGCAGCTGCTATTTCAGCGGTAATGGGAAGAAAACAGTAGTACCGGCAGCTCCTGATCATCTGTAAATATTTCATCATTAAGGTAGGTGGTCCTTTCTGTGCATCGCTACGAAAATGGCTGTGCGTCACTCAGAAAGCACATTTTAATAGCAATTAACTCGTTATAATAACTTTGCATACAATTTTCGTTAGCTGCTACCATGCCAGGAAAAGAGCTCGCAGAACCCTTTTGTGCATGTCTCACTGAAATCCGTGTTCGCTAAACCAGCTAGAACCAGTGTAAAAATCACTTTGCTGGCTCGTTAAGTTTTGTGCATCTGGGTCTAGAATACCACCATTTCTGCGTGTTCCTGACTCCCAAGACTAGGCTGCTGCTTATACTGTAGAATTACCTCCTACTCACAGCTCTCATACAGTGATCATATCTAGATTTGCCTTTTCCATTAGGGCTTGAAAATCTTTTGACATTTTACTTGTTTATGAAAT
Organism: Microcaecilia unicolor; assembly: GCF_901765095.1. NCBI lineage: Eukaryota > Metazoa > Chordata > Amphibia > Gymnophiona > Siphonopidae > Microcaecilia > Microcaecilia unicolor. Next base: position 215,214,664 of record NC_044031.1, read on the forward strand.
ATAAGATCTTTTCTGTATCTTCTTTTAAATGTTAATTAACAGAATTCTGAATGACTAAATTATTTGAAAACAGGGTCATTATTCATGAAACAACCTGTTGCATAAATGTTGGGAGAAATATTCATCCGGCAGCAGTCAGTATTTTTTTCTGGCATTAAATATACAAGTTTGTGTGGCCGGCTATCTCTTATCTGGTTAAGTGCAATATGCAGCACTTAACTGCCTAAGCAAAACCGGATAAAGATACTAATGTGTTTTACGCGGTCCGATTTGTCCACTTACCATAGGCGGTTAAGTGCTGAATGTTAGCACTTAATTGTATATGTGTCGACTCTGCTTTTGGGCCACCCAAAGAATAGCCAGCTATGGCTGTAGTGGTTAGTGCTGGTCAGGGGCATAGCCAGACTTCGGCGGGAGGGGGGGTCCAGAGCCCGAGGTGAGGGGAAACATTTTAGCCCCCCCTGGTGCCGCCGAACCCCCACCATTTTTAACTCCCCCCCCCCGCCAGCAGCCACCACCACCTTTGATCCCCCCCGGCACCAACCCCTTCGACCCCTCCTCCCACCACCAACCCTCCCCTGCCGCTGCCGCCGTGGGGTACCTTTGCTGGCGGGGGTCCCCAACCCCGCCAGCCGAAGTCCTTTTCTCCGGTGTGGCCGCGTTGCTGATCTGCAAGGGCAGGCTTCTGTTTCTGTGAGTCTGACGTCCTGCACATGCAGCGGCAAAATAAAAATTGGCGCTCGTCCATTTTGGACCTGAGACCTTACCGCCATCCATTGACTTAGTGGTAAGGTCTCACACATTAACCAGGCGGTAATGGTCTATGTGCATAGAATGACAACTACCGCCCAGTTTCCAGTGTGCGTAGCGGACGTGTATAAAAAATAAAATTACTGCCCGGGCTATGCGGTAGCCGGGTGGTAACTCTGAATTGACCCGCATAGGCGCCTACGTGGCTTAGTAAAAGGACCCCTTATTTCTAAGACTGATTAGATGCCTGTTTCACAGATGCCTGTTTTTTATTTTTATTTGCTAAGTATGTGTGAGTCATTCTCCCTCTCCCCCCACCCCCAGCCATGCAAGCCTTTAGGTCAAAAAATATAAAGAGGGGTTGACACTCACAGAATTGTGCCAGTACAGTGTAGTAGTCAAAACAATTGACAAATTTCATTACAGATATTCCAGAAAAGTATATATATGTACCAAGGAGCGGACACTGAGGCAGACCTGCTAATCCATGGGATGCCCCATGGGTTAGTGGCCTTTTCACATATAATTTTTCTATGGATTCAAATGAGTGTTATAGGAAAAGTACATGTGAAAACAGGGACATAGTGAAAAAGCCACACCTCACTGAGGTGTGGGTTTTTTTTTTTAACTGTCCGACAAACATATTTTTATGAGCTGCTTTTCAAAAACATCATATTAGGGAACCCTTTTACTAAGCCATGACAGGCACTAGTGCGTGCCTACTGCATGCCAAAAAGCACTGCCATGTGATGCGCTGAAATGTGCCATGCTAGTGTGCTGATCGCCACACACTAATTCCGTGCTAAAAAAATAGTTTTTTTTTCTAGTGTGGGAGGTGTGTTTGTGGGCAGAGAGTAGATGTGCCATGTGCTAATTGGGTAGCTTTGGTACATTGCCACTTGCTGCCCGATTAGCATGGGATTAGTGTGGGAGACCTTACTGTCTAGTAAATAGGTGGCAGTAAGGGCTTCCCCGCTAATAGCCATGTGCTAATTGGCCAGCTAATCAACAAAAAATGTGAGGAAATGTGCACTTGTATAACATAATCATCAATCAACACAGTCCCGCATTACTTTATGCAGAACCATTTGTGTCTATGTGTTAATTTATTTTTATTCATTTAAAAGGAGGAAAGAAGACTTCAGCAGTCAAAGGTTAATGCTATAACTGTGGGTCATACACTCAAAAAGTTGCAGCACCTTGTGATTAAGACCAATCATCAGTCATAAACCTCCTAATTTTCAATAGTTTTATTCTTCATATCTTCAAAATACCACTTTCATTAAAAATATATCATTTGTAATCAGAAAATGATTAAATCCAAATTGCCTTCACAATTATCAGGTAGCAGGAAAATAGAAGCACTTAGCTCAACTTTTTGTAGAAAAACCTGACGGGGACCCATTTCACTGTCCATGCTTCGTTGGGAGAAAAAATCCTAGGTTCAAATTTTAGTGCTTCTATGCTTCTCACTTAACCACTCTGAACGGTGCAGAATGGGTAAAAGTGAACTGATTTTTCACTCTTTCAAAAAGTACAAAGACCAGGGGGCACTCAATGAAATTACATGGAAATACGTTTAAAACAAAGAGGAGGAAATATTTTTTTTCCATCAAGGAATAGTTAAGCTCTGGAACTCGCTGATGGAGGATCTGGTAACAGCGGTTAGCGCATCTGGGTTTAAAAAAGGTTTGGACAAGTTCCTGGAGGAAAAGTCAATAGTCTGATATTGAATTGTACATGGGGGAAGCCCGAAGCCACTGCTTGTCCTGGGATTGGTAGCATAGAATGTTGCTACTATTTGGGTTTCCACCAGGTACTTGAGACCTGGATTGGCTACTGTTGGAAGCAGAATACTGGGCTAGACGAACCATTGGTCTGACCCAGTATGGCTATTCTTATGTTCTTATGTTTTTAGATTAGTGTGTGGCCATTATGGGGAAAAAAGACAAATGTGGCCATTTTACTGCTGCACTAAAAGTGGCCTCAGCGTGAGGGAAACCCATGCACTAACAGTATCATGGGCCACTTTTTAGTGCAGCTTAGTAAAAGGGCCCCTAGGTGTTTTGCATATAATTATATATTAATGAATTTAAGCTTGCACATAGCAGGTTGCAAGCAAATGTTGACAATGAGCAGACTAATTTTTTTGTTTGTTTTGCAAGTGGGGCTTTGCATGGATGTATGAAAAAGTTGCTTATTTAGAACTGAATTCTGTAAATGGCACTCAGAGTTGGGCGCTGTTTATAGAGTAGCATTTGGCACCAGGATCTGCGATGAATTTTGGGCATGAAGATTTACACCAAGTAAAACCTGGTATAAATTATCGTGTCTAAGAGGTCCTTTTACTAACGTGAGCTAATGGATGTAGTGTGCGCTAATGATTAGCATGCGCTAAATGCTAAGAAGTCCATTGGTATAAAAGGGGCTTCTTAGCATTTAGTGTGCACTAATCATTAGCGTGTGCTAAATCTGTTAGCACACCTTAGTAAATGGATCCCTAAATTAGGTGCAAGTCTCCCTTGTTCTGTAAAACTGCGCAAATTCCAGGTTTTTTAATAGTAAAATTGCATGCATCTGGAAGAATGGACATGGACATCTATTTTAAAGAGGCTTAGAGGGGCATTTTCAAAAGGGACACCCATGTTGAGTGGAGGAGTGGCCAGAGCACCAGCTTTGCAATCCAGAGGTGGCTGGCTCAAATCCCACTGCTGCTCCTTGTGATCTTGGGCATGTCACCTAACCCTCCATTGCCTCAGGTACAAACTTAGATTGTGAGTCCTCCTGTGACAGAGAAATATCCAGTGTACCTGAATGTAATTCATCTTGAGCTAGTACTGAAAAAGGTGTGAGCAAAATCTTAATAATAATTATAATGTTTTGATATGGACGTCCTTGCAAAATGCCCCAATCTAGGGGCAAGGAAACCCGTATTTTCAAAACAAGATGGACGTCCATCTTTTGTTTTGAAAATACGTTCAAGGATGTCCAAATCCTGAAATTTTGTTGTCCCTAGACTTGGTCGTTTCTGATTTTCGGCGATAATCAAAATCAAGGACGTCCATCTCAGAAATGACCAAATGCAAGCCATTTGGTCATGGGAGGAGCCAGCATTTGTAGTGCACTGGTCCCCCTGACATGCCAGGACACCAACCGAGCAACCTAGGGGGCACTGCAGTGGATTTCAGAAATTGCTCCCAGGTGCATAGCTCCCTTACTTTGTGTGCTGAGCCCCCCATAACCCACTACCCATAACTGTACACCACTACAATAGCACTTATGGGTGAAGGGGGGCACCTAGATGTGGGTACAGTAGGTTTGTGGTGAGTTTTGGAGGGCTCGCTGTTTCCTCCACAAACATAACAGGTGTGTGGGGAGGGGGGTGGGCCTGGGTCTGCCTGCCTGAAGTGCACTGCACCCACTAAAACTGCTTCATGGACCTGCATACTGCTGTGATAGACTTGAGTATGACATCTCAGGATGGCATAGAGGCTGGCAATCAATATTTTTAAAGATGTTTTTTGAGGGTGTGAGGGGGTTAGTGACCACTGGGGGAGTAAGGGGAGGTCATTCTCGATTTTCTCCGGTGGTCATCTGGTCATTTCGGCCACCTTTTTGTGCCTTGGTCGTAAGAAAACAGGACCAGGTAAAGTCATGCAAGTGTTCGTCAGGGACGTCCTTGTTTCTTTCGATTATGGGTCGAGGACATCCTAGTGTTAGGCACGCCTAAGTCCCGCATTCGCTATGCCTCCAATATGCCCCCTTGAACTTTGGCCGTCCCTGCGACGGAAAGCAGTTGGGGATGTTCAAAATCGGCTTTCGATTATAGCGATTTGGACAACCATGGGAGAAGGACGTCCATCTTCCGATTTATGTCGAAAGATGGGTGTCCTTCTTTTTCGAAAATGAGCCCATTAGTGTACAGAAATAAGGCCAGAGTATTGGCACAAGGAGAGTTTCACATCTGGGGCCCGCAACTTAGACAATGCAGCCATGAGATAAAGTTGCCCATCCCCCAACTCCCCTGAACACCCCCTAGAAGCACAGGCTTACCTCCCACCCCTTATTTGATAGTTTGAGTCCTAGCAGTACTACCACTAGATTAACTGTAGAGAGTCAGGGGCACCATTTTGAAGTCAGGCAACAGCAGGGCAGGGGAATTTGAGGATTACTCCTGCTCCCCACTAGAGTTCCAGGGTAAGAGCCAAGAATTGGGGAGGGGGGGTATTATTTCTGATGTCAGGGTATTTGGAGATAAGAAGATAATTGTGCAGTGGCGTTCCTAGGTCGGCTGCCACCCGGGGCGGATCGCCGCTGCACCCCCCCCCCCCAGTGCAGCGGCGTCCATCCCGCCAGGGTGCAGCATGACACCCCCCCCCCCGGCGCAATGACACCCCCTCCCTGGTGCATCAAGCCCCCCTGGGTGCATTCTTGGCTGCTGGAGGGTGCAGAGAGCAGCTGCACGCCTGTCGGCTCCACTGGCTCTCTGCTCCCTCTGCCCGGAACAGGAAGTAAACAGTTCCGGGCAGAGGGAGCAGGGAACCAGCGGAGTCGACAGGCACGTGGCTGCTCTCTGCACCCTCCAGCAGCGTGCACCCGGGGTAGACCGCCCCCACCGCCCCCACCGCCCCGCCCTTGCTACACCACTGTAATTGTGTAAGGTTTGAGAGTGTGTGTGTATGTTTGGGGGATGGTTTTCTACTTGCCCCTTTATTTAGAAACCCAGATTTAAAGGGGTAGCTGGCACTTGCGTGTGCCTCACAGCAGGTGCATAAACATACAGGGATTTTTTTTCAATAGATGGAAATAGCTGTTGTGAAATGGGAAGCGCACATCAATTCTGTGCCAAAGCCCAAGCCACACCTCTGCCAATCCCCTTTGAATTCCTGTGTTTCAGGGATGTAAATATCCAAATAGCAAGGGGCTGTTGTACTAAAGATTGGCTCGAATTATCTGCAGCAGGGCCCATAGGAATAAAATGGCATCTGCTGCAGATAAGTCAAGCTAACCTTTAGTAAAAGATCTCCTAACATAGTAAGTGATGGCAGATAAAGACCTGAATGGTCCATCCAGTCTGCCCAACTGTCACATAATTATCAAGTCATGATTAAATCAACAATGAATTTATTTATTTATTTATTTATTTGTTGCATTTGCATCCAGCATTTTCCCAACTATTTGCAGACTCAATGTGACTTACAATAATACATCCTGACAATCGCCAATCAAGAATAGATAAAACAATTGGTTACATAAAGAACAAGTGTAACATAATGGATATAATCAATTCAATAAATCAGAAAACTGACAGATTATCTAGTAAGTAGTGATGTGTTGGAGTTCCTATTATGCAAAATAATGATGTAAAACAGGGGCTTTCTGAAATTGCTATTTGCACATGTATGTGATCTACAAGTGTAAATGCCTAATGGTTAGTGCAGCAAGCTTTGATCCTGGCAACCTGAGTTCGATTCCCACTGCAGCTCCTTGTGACCCTGGGCAAGTCACTTAACCCTCCATTGCCCCAGGTACAAAAACTTAGATTATGAACCCACTATAAACAAAGAGAGTACCTGCCTATAATATATAGTGTATGTCCAGTAGCACTATATATATAAATAATTATTAGTAGTAATATGAAAGCAATTCTATATGTGGGCATCTCCATTTAAGCCCCTGAGGCCATGTAGTAGGTGTCTATTCTGCCACAGAATCTAGGGTCCATTATAGAATACTAGTGTAAGCTGCTGTCAACACGATAAGATTAAGACGCCTGCAGTTACATCAGCCCTACAGCTGGTATAAGTGCAGGAATGTGCATAACTTACAATATTCTGTAAGTTACCTGTGTGAGTGAGAGCCCCACCTAAGTCCCACCCATACTTCTCTCCTGTGTAGGCCCCCTTGCAAATACGTGCTATGTATGTTAAATGGATATTTGCAGAATAGCTCTTAGGCACGCTGCTAGCACTTACGTGGATATGGACACACATATGCGCATAACTGCTAGTATTCTAAATATTTATCTGTGCAATGCACAGGTTAATGAGAGCATCTAGGTTTTAGAATAGTCCTTTTCGTACCTTCTAAAATGACCTCCATATTGTTAAAGATATCTATTAAAGATGTTTATTCTTTCCAAAAATACTAGGACTGGGGGACACGCAATGAAGCTACAAAGTAGTAAATTTAAAACAAATCGGAGAAAATATTTCTTCATTCAACTTGTAATTAAAGTCTGGAATTCGTTGCCAGAGAATGTGGTAAAAGCAGTTAGCTTAGCGGGGTTAAAAAAAGGTTTGGCTGGCTTCCTAAAATAAAAGTCCATAAGCCATTATTAAAATGGACTTGGGAAAAATCCACTTTATTTCTGGGATAAGCAGCATAAAATATATTGTACTGTTTTGGAAACTTGCCAGGTGCTTGTGACCTGGATTGGCCACTGTTGGAAACAGGATACTGGACTTGATGGACCTTCGGTCTATCCCAGTATGGTAACACTTATGCACTTATGTAGAAAGGGTTTATGTGAAAGTATTAGTGTACTGGTAAAGCCTGAAGTTGGATAAGTTAAGCAGTAGCGTATCAGAAATTCACTGAACTTACAAGTCTCTCTCTATTTTGTGTTTTTAATGAATTTTCTGATTTCACTGATTCTGCGTTTCTCTTTATCCCTCTTTCACTCAAGCTTCGCTATTGATTTTGGAGTTCTTTCAGGTTTATTTTAACTTTAAATTTGTTTTTATATTGTACACTGCTTTTTATTGCTTTTAAGGAAGAGCGGTATATCAAATAAAACTAACGATAAGTGTAAACCATGCGGAATGTGGTCCTTACCAGCCATCATTTTTCATGATTCTTTCTGTTTCTCTCTCTTTCTGTAGGTCAATCACAAATCTTTAACTCAATTTACTAAGCTGTTTTATGACAATAGTGGAATTATGTAGAGTACGTGATGCAACTTTCTTTAGCTACCAAATTACCATAATCTACTTCTGAAAACCTGTTTTCTAAATTATCTATTTAATTTTAAGCTAATTTTAGGTACTCATTACACAGCCTTGTAATGATTCAGTGATATTGCACTGATCTGATAGAAAGCCATTCTTTGTTCTCTATTTCTGCACACATGGAGATGACAATAGAAAATTCTCTGCTAGCATACTGATATTAAAGGCCATAAAATCAGAATGCATCCATAAATAAAATAACAGAGCACAAAAGATGTTAAATCGGGAACTGAGAGGAACAGTATGTCCTCTAAAATTAAGTTACATACTAAAACAAAGAATATTGGGGAACAATGCCTATACCGCTAAACCTGTATTGAAAAACTAGTTTGGCCCATGCTGTGCTTCAAATGAGTTTCTGTAACACTTTAAAATACAAGAAAACCAAATCCAAATGGGAGTAGCAGCCATTTTGAATCTGAAGCCACAATGGGTAGGAGCAACTGGGGATCACTCCTGTCCTTTGTACCCTAAACCTCCAGGGATTTTAAAGGTAGGCGTGAAGAGGGGGCAACAGGGGCTGCGGGGGCCATATTAAGAGGAAAAGTACTCTTGGAGGAAGGCCTGGGGAAGGGGGGCAACAGGAGCTGAGGGAAGGGAGTCCATGTTGGGAGGAGGGATCGGAATGGGGGCAACCTTGCTATTGGGGAGGGGGATGGAGGGAGAAGCCCCTTCTGCCCACTTAAATCATTGAATATCACCTTCTAAGGTTTCTACCTGGAGCAATGGAATGTGGCTTGCCCAAGGTTACAAGGACTGTCAGTGGGAGAAGTACCCACTAGGCTACTTCACTAATACATTATAATCTTTGTCTTTTCCAGATTTATGTGTTGGATTTGCAGTAGGTTTCTAATATATTTAGATGTTTTTGCAGCCTTTTGGATAACATATCCAGATAATTTGCATATCAGAATTATTTAGCTTCAGTCCTAGGGTGATGATCTCTCAATTAGCATGGGAAGATCCTCAATATCCAGGATAAAGTGTGTGAGACAGAGACTGCTTCCATGCTGGAAGGCCAGCTGTAGGCAGGTGGGCAAAAGGGAGGTACTAAAGATTCTGCGCTTATGGGCATGTGAAATAGAGATGTGGTCCTAGTTTCATACTAAACAGTATTTACGGGCAGAAGAGTAAATATTCAGAAAAGCACTTGCTGCAGATTTAGGTTAAAGGGAAGTTCATAGGCAAAAAGATTTTGGTTTATTTTTGTGAACTTTGGCTTCTCTCCCCAGTTTTTATTGTTTTTTTTTCTAGTTTGTTTCACACTTTTTTAAAGTTCACACATTTATTATACTTTTTCATTGTATAAACAAAATAACATGTCTGAATCTTATGAAAGAAGTGCAGGTTAGTGAGAAAAGGGATATAGTCCCCTTCCTCACCCACTTTAACAGTGAACTATATACTGTATTGCAGCAGCACACAGAAAGAAACACTTCCTATTCGTAAGTAATGCGTAAGGAACGCATTACTTTCAAAGCATGCACATTAGTCCACAAAATCATTCACGGTGAAGCCCCAGCCTACATGTCTGATCTAATAGATCTACCACTCAGAAATGCTAAAAGATCATCCCGAACTTTCCTCAACCTCCACTTCCCTAATTGCAAAGGCTTGAAATACATGAGCACGCAATTCTGGAATTCACTGCCACGCAACCTGAAAACGACCTACGAGCAAGCCACCTTCCGCAAACTATTGAAGACCCATCTTTTTGAGAATACTTACGGAAAGAACCAAAACACATAAAGCCCACACCCATGGTTCAATAATGCTTCAATACAGCCACCCTGAATTCTCATCCCCTGTAATCTCACCACACTCATACTTCTACTCACAGAAAATGTATACCATATGCTTTCTTGTTGTTATGTACTGCCCCTTTTAGTTTCCCGTTGCTCCCCCAATGTTTCAATGCTCTTTTCCATTGTTATATTCCTTACTGATACTCGCTTAACTCCTCAAAATGTAATCCATAACTGAGTAGTAACAAATTGTATTTCTATCACTCACAACTTATTGTAAGCCACACTGAACCCGCAAAAAGGTGGGAAAATGTGGGATATAAATGCAATAAAATAAATAAATAAATAAAATATTCAGTTGTTCAAATATTGTTGTACAGGGGTCCAGAGTTGCATACACTGATCGTGATAATCATCATTTTCCAGCAAAATAACTTCATATCTATATAGCATACATACTGAGTTTTACCAAAGTGAAGGTATGTCATATTTTTTCCACACTTAAAGATATCCTGTAGTGCAATAGCAATCAGAATCTGAAAAGGTTTCCCTTTCTTCTTGACCTTGTCCGATGTACAAAAATTTAGTCAAAACTAAATATTAACTTAGGATAGGGGAGCTTGAATTCAGAATACTATCCACCTTATAATCGAAAGAGAAAAACGCCTAGATTTCAACCCAAATCGGGAGATAGACGTTTATCTCACAAAAACGAATAAATCGGTATAATCGAAAGCCGATTTTGGATGTTTTCAACTGCACTCCGTCGCGGATGCGGACAAAGTTGATGGGGGCGTGTCAGAGGTGTGGCAAAGGTGGAACTGGGGCGTGGTTATCGGCCGAGGAGAGATGTACGCGTTAGGGCGATAATCGAAAAAATAAAGGCATTTTTAGCGAACATTTAGGACACTTTTGTTGGACCCTTTTTTCACACGAACAGGTCCCAAAAAAAGTGCTCTAAATGACCAGATGACCATCGGAGGGAATCGGGGATGACCTCCCCTGACTCCCCCAGTGGTCACTAACCCTCTCCCACCACAAAAAAATGATGTTTCACAACTTTTTATTTTTACCATCAAATGTCATACCCACATCCATGGCAGCAGTATGCAGGTCCCTGGAGCAGTTGTTAGGGGGTGCAGTGGACTTCAGGCAGGTGGACCCAGGCCCATCCCCCCCTACCTGTTACAATTGTGCTGCTTAATGCTTATTAGTCGTCCAACCCCCCCCCCCCAAACCCACTGTACCCACATGTAGGTGCCCCCCTTCACCCCTTAGGGCTATAATAATGGTGTAGACTTGTGGGCAGTGGGTTTTGAGGGGGATTTGGGGGGCTCAACACACAAGGGAAGGGTGCTATGCACCTGGGAGCTCTTTTACCTTTTTTTTTTTTTTTTTTGTAAAAGTGCCCTCTAGGGTGCCCGGTTGGTGTCCTGGCATGTGAGGGGTACCAGTGCACTACGAATCCTGGCCCCTCCCACGAACAAATGCCTTGGATTTATTCGTTTTTGAGCTGGGCGCTTTCATTTTCCATTATCGCTGAAAAACAAAAACGCCCAGCTCACAAATTGTCGAATAAAACATGGACGTCTATTTTTTGCGAAAATACGGTTCAGTCCGCCCCTTCACGGACCCGTTCTTGGAGATAAACACCCATGGAGATAGACGTTTTCGTTCGATTATGCCCCTCTATATGTATCTGGTGCCATACCTGCTGCCAAAAAAGTATTGACAATAAAAAAGCAAGTGATCAAGAGTTCCCAGATGTGAGCCATAGGTCCAGCACAAGTTAGACAACTTGGGATCCAATTTTTGCCATCTAATTGGTGTCCATAGGACTTTGTGCACTATAAAGTGTATCAATTGTGTAATAGAAGCCAAAGATGGACATTTTCGATATGACGTCTAAGTCTGACTTTAGACGTTTTGCAAAAAAACGTCCAAAATCTGAATAGGAAAGAAGTTCGTTTTCAAAAAAGAAAAACGCCCATCTTTTGTTTTCGAAAATACTGTTTCTAACAAGGTTTTCTGCATTGGATGTTTTGTTTTTTGATCCATTTAAAAAAGAAAGTCCAAGTGAAAAATGTAGAAAATCAATCCATTGGGAAGTAGGAGGGACCAGCATTTTTAGTAGTCTGGTCTCCCAGACATCCCAGGAGATAAATGGGGCACCCTTGGGCGCACTGCAGTGGACTTCAAAAATATGCTCCCAGGTACACATCTCACTGTTGCTCCCTTATCTTGTCTGCGGAGTCCCCCAAAGTCCACCCAAAGCCCACTGCCCACAATTGTACACCACTATAATAGCCATTATGGGTGAAGGGGGCACCTATATGTGGGTACAGTGAGATTCTGGTGAGTTTTGGAGGGCTCACAGTTTCTCCCACAAAAGTGACAGGTAGAGGGAGATAGGAACCAGAGTTCCCCACTTCATGGTGTACTGCACCACACTGACCACTACACTACTCCAGGGATCTGCATGCTGCTCAAATAGACATGACTCTAACATCTGAGGCTGTCATAGAGGCTGCTAAATCAAAGTTGTATTCACATTTCTGGGGGGTTGGTGGGGGTCAGTGACTACTGGGGGGGTATTGGGGAGTCATCCTTGAGTCCCTCCAGTGGTCATCTAGAGGGAGTGGAGGAGTGGTTAGAGCAACAGTCTTGAAATTTAGAGGTGGCTAGTTCAAATCCCACTGCTGCTCCTTGTGATCTTGGACAAGTCACTTAACCCTCTATTGTCTCAGGTACAAAGTTCCTCCTAGGACAGAGAAATATCCAGCATTCCTGAATGTAACTCACCTTGAGCTACTACTGAAAAAGGTGTGAGGAAAATCCAAATAAATCATTTTGTGCCTTATTTTTTTATAAAAACAGGTCTAGCTCAAAAAGTCTTAGTTTTAGTCCTGGACACTTTTGTTCCATTATGGCTGAAAAACATCCAAATGTTAGAAATGCCCAGATCCACCCCTGACACACCCCCTTGTGATTTGAATGAACTTCTGATGCACTTCGTAGGAAGACATCTAAAATTTGGTTTTGAAAATACCAATTTGGACATTTTTGTGAAAAAACATCCAAATGCAGATTTATGCCACTTTTTGGACATTTTCCTTTTTTGAAAATGAGCTCCAAAGCCACATATCAGACATTAAAAGACTAAAATGAGTTCCCCTGGTCTTCCAACAGCATCCCAATTTCCATCTTCGAGATGTGCTGTAAAAAAGGCAAAGAAGAGGACTGTTTATCCTCTGCCATGCGGAGATATTTATACGGTGATGAAGCCGAGAGTTGCACTTTACAATTCAATTCACTCAGCTGTTTGATCCAAACAAAACAGACAAAGCTGCAATATTCAGGGTTCCAGTTTGAAGTGCATGCTGTAGATGCATCTGTCTTAAGGATATGATAGAATGGAAGAACATGGACTTTCTGCAGTTCTTGAAAGTTTATTAACCGTTTGTCATAATATGTTGACATGAGCGTATCGATTGATGTGAGCATATCGATTGATGTGATCACTGTGTCCAGTGAATCTTGCACCTGCTTATGTTAACATTTACATTCCACCATAGGAGTCACTGTTGTGAATTCTTAGTGGTTGGTGGAAGGATGGTGTCTAAGTGCAAAAGAACTTGCATTGTAGACTTCAATACTGGATTACAGTGCAAATCAGAAGACAGTTCTGTGCCCAGTAAAAAAAAAAAATAGTTGAATGGTACACACCAGTTCTTGTTCTAAACTTAGCCAGGATGGCATCAGATCTGTGCTTGCATCCCGCATCCATATTAACCCTTGGCGAGAAATGAAAGCTGTATGATATTGATAAAAATGAGGGAAGTTCACCCCTCCAAATTCTTTAGCTCTCTGCAAGGTAAAAAAAGTGAATCCTAGGGTGCTTACCAGCCCAAAGAAAATGGCATACAATGTGATTTATTTAGATTTTTGCTCACATTTTTTTCAGTAGTAGCTCAAGGTAAGTTACATTCAGAATCACTGGAAATTTCTCTGTCCCAGGAGGGCTCACAAACTAAGTTTGTACCTGATGCAATGGAGGGTTAAGTGACTTGCCCAAGATCACAAGGAGCAGCAGTGGGATTTGAACTGGCCATCTCTGGATTGCAAGACCAGTGCTCTAACCACTAGGCCACTCCTCCATCTCGCTATAAAAATCTCTAGAAAAGAAGAATGGGTGTGTGTTCATATTGTACATAATAATTTTTACAGTTTCTAGCCATCCCGACCAACTCAGACATAATGGAGCCCAGTAAGCACACAAGTGCTTAACTTTTTTGCAAAACCCATTGTTCATTGACAATTTTCGTTTGTGGAATATCAGGCAGAATTATCAGTCCCAAATATTTTAAGCCATTCAGTTGCCACTGAAAGGGATAATTAGTAAACATATCCCTAGTACTGTGAATATTCAAGAATAATAGTTCAGACTTGTCCAATTGATTTTGTAACCCGAGAAGATTCCAACAGTGTCAAGAGTGAAAGAGTAGCCTAGTGGTTAGAGCACTGGTCTTGACATCCAGAGGTGACTGGGTGCTGCTCCTTGTGTTCTTGGGCAAATCACGTAACCCTCCATTGCTTCAAGTGCAATCTTAGAGTATGAGTAAGTTCAAAATAAAACTAATTGCAAGAGTAAGGGGTTGTCTGTTCTGAATCAGACAAATCTAAAAGAATGTCATTCTCAACTGCCAAACAAAATTCCTGCAATATGCTCTGCTATTATATGGTCACACATTAGAACTTGTTAGCACATGCAGATTAACTGCACATATGTTAACATGTACTAAATTAGCTTTCACACACAGGGGTGTAGTTATCAACATGGACTACCGTTAAGACATGTTATTTTATCACTAACTCATACTGTTTTAGAACAGGTCCCATTTTATACAATTAAACCTTGTTACTAATAACTAGGATTGACAGTAAAATAATACATCTGAATGTTAGCCCACGTTGATCATATGCCCCCTGCAATTTTTATTGTTCACTAATGAACCAAGTACATGCTGACATGTGCATTTTCCTATTAGAAAGGCAAGGCAGAAAGGAGGGTTGGAAAAGGGGCAATCTGTGCTGGTCTGTTAGTCCCTCTGCTGCTTCAATAATTCCGAGATCAGCAGTAATGACAAAGAAAAGAAGCAGAAATTTCTGTATTTGTTCCTTTCTTATACCACCATATAATCCAAAGATATCAAGGCAGTGAACACAAAGTATAAAATTAGCAGAGTACTCAAAAATAAAGACAGCAAATAACAATACAATGATTGAGGGAGGGGAAGGACTAGCACAATCCTCTTTACAATTGGGAATATAGAGATGGGGGATCATGGAAAAGAGGAGGAGGAATGAATAGGAGCAAGAGGAAGGAGCTAGGGCTGGGAGAAAGACATCAGAGACTAAAAGAGAAGAGAAGGGGTGGCAATGACTGTGAGACTGAGAAAGTAGAGGGAAGATGTGAAGGGGGACTAAAGGAATCAGAGATGGAAATGTGGAGGTCTGGGAGGGGCAGAGAAAATGAAAGAGAGGGAGGAGGTCTGTAGATGTAATGAGGATGAAACCAGGGAAACCAAAGGGTGACAAAATATAGAGGATAAGACTAGGGACAGAGGGGTGGGAGAAAGATTATAGGTAGTAGAGAAGTTAAAAGATGATATAGGACTGAAGAAAATATATTTCAGAGAGATAATTGGAATGGTGGGGGGTTACTACTGCTACTCATTTCTATAGCACTACTAGATGTATGCAGTGCTGTACACATTATAATAGGTTCTTTCTCTGTCCCTAGGGGGCTCACAATCTAAGTTTTTGTTTTCAGGTTTTTTTTTTGTATTTGAGGCAATTGAGGGTTGAGTGGCTTGCCCAGGGTCACAAAGAGCTGCAGTGGGAATTGAACCCAGGTTGCCAGCATCAAGGCCTGCTGCTCTAACCATTAGGCTTCTCCTCCACATGAGGATAGAAGAGGAATAAATCCTTAAAACAGTATGATGAAATAAATATTCTGATAAAGGATGAAAATCTTTGTTTATTAAAAATTATGATAAATCAATAATCAGTGTCACCACATAATGGAGGGGGGAGGATTCTATAAATGGTGCTCAAAATTCAGCATTGCAAGAATCAACAGTAGACGTAATTCTATAAAGGGCGCACACGCTTTATAGAATCGCACATAGTGCCGATTCCCACGCCTAACTTTTGGTGACAGTCTTTTGCCAGTTGAAACCTGGTGTAAATGCTGGCATCCAAGTTAGGTGCGCTTACTCAGTATTCTATAACACACGTAACGTTTTGTAATGCTCCTGACATGCCCATGCCCCCTTTTGAGTTATGCGCTATTAGAGTTAGATGCCATGCCTTGTAGAATAGCGTGCATGCAAATTTTAATGGTTGCCAACTAACATCAATAATTGGTTGTTAGCACCCGGTTATTGACGTTAATTTGCTTGTTAGCCAATTAATTTGCGTGTGCATTTCGGGAGCGCACACAAATTTTGGCACGCAAACCTGGGCACCATATATGGAATCTGGGGGAATGTTTTAGGGACACTTTGCAGTGAATGAAGCATCATGACAAAGGGCAAGGGTGTACTGTGTGGTCTGGTTTCAAAAATTTTCCCCACTGTTTCTCTGTTATCAGAAATCGGTTCAAATGCACTTATGAATTTATTGCTGTCACACAACAGTTCATGTACTCTCTCCTTTCATCTCTACAGCTCTTTAAGTGGAACAGGAAATTAGCCTGGGAATTGAACTTTGGTGTCCTATAGAGGAGCACACTGCACTGCTTCAGGGACAGTCTGATTGTTATTTTATTTTATTTTATTATGTTTGTTTTGGTAGGGATTGAAAAAAAAAATCAAATGTCCTGAACTTCTAACTGCCATGTTGATTTTCACTTAATGACATTTATGTTAATGCTAAATTCCCACAGTCTAGACTAATAGTTGAAAGACCAAGAATGTTGTAATTTGCAGAAACATTTTATCTGCTATACAATATCTTTACGCATGTAAAAGGAATATGAATCTAGTACTGTTTGCTTTTCAGTTCAGTAGAAGGAGCTTATTGGCTCTTGCATTTTAGTAATTATAATCTCTTTAAATTGGAGTAATTTATGGGATTTGAATCCCTGATTATCTACATATTAGTAGGAGGGTTCTACCTCTGAGCCACAAGCAGCTCCTAGTGGAGTGAAGTGGAGGTGTAGCCTAATGGTTAGTGCAGTGGGCTTTGAGCCTGCTAACCTGGGTTTGATAATGATTCCCACTGCAGCTCCTTGTGATGTTGGGCAAGTCACTTAGGGGCCCCTTTTACAGAGTGGCAGTAAGCCCAATGCGGGCTTACCGCTCACTCTTCTGGGACTACAGCTGGCCCAATGTGGCTGCTGGTGGTAGTCCCACCCCCAGCATGTACCATTTCCAGAGGAAAAAGAAACCCCCCAGAAATGGCTTGTGTGGCAGTAACCCGGTTAAAATCGGGCATCACTGCTCCCTGCCCGGTTACCGCTAGCATGGGTTAGCATGGGAGCCCTTTTCATCACCTCAATGGGTAGCAGAAAGGGCTCCCCATCTCTTACTGCATGGCCTTGTGTGTCTAGAGTCCTTTTACCCGTTGTGGTAAAAAGGGCCCTGGCGTGTGTGAAAAATGGCCCCTGCCACTAGCGCAGGGCCCTTTTTCCCCGCAGCTTCCCTTAACTCTCCATTGCCCCAGGTACAAAAACTTAGATTGTGAGCTCTCTAGGGACAGAGAAAGTACCTACATATAACCTAGTAGCACTATAGAAATGATTAGCAGTAGTAGTTTTACATATTTGTCTGCAGTACACTAAGCTCAAATATGTTACTCCGTGTTTTTGTATCCGATGGCTGACTATCAACCTCCTGATATATAAATACCATGGTCAGCATTGCCTTCAAGCTCTGACCATGGCATTTAAAGTTATACCTGGACAATATGTAAAAGTGGTACCCAGATAAGTATCCAATGAACACTGGCAGTGCCTGGATAAATTCTGGCCCCACCATAGCTCTGCCCTGGACCACTCTGGTGTTATTCAGACAGCACCGGGGTGGCCAGTAATGATATTAGTGGCAATATCTAGTTAATGGCACTGAACATCAGTGCTGGCCCCAGTAAAGAGCACTTATCCAGGGTACAGTAGGAGCTGGTTGGAATATCGGATCCCAAGTATTTAAAGGGAAACACTATCCCCCTAATTCTATATATAGCGCTCAAAATTGCACGTGTAAATTTACACACACAATTTAATTGCCAAATGAGCCAATTAGCATTGAGAATTGGGCACTAATAATCAGTTATCGGTGATAATTGCATTAATTTAAATGTATGAGTGCATCTTTAGGCACTGGATCCGCGCATAAGTTTTACATGTGGATTGAAAAAGGGAGCCCAGCCATGGGAGGGGCATGGACAGATCATGGCATTGTTGGAACATGCACACAGTTTTACAGAATAAGGGCGATCCAAGCCTAATTTAGGTGTGATCATTTACACCAAGTTTCAGCTGGTGTAAATCCTTGCGCCTGGAATTGGGCACGGATCCCAGCACCAAATGCTATTCTATAAATGGCATCCAATCTTAGCACCATTTATAGATTAGCACTTAATGCTAATTTTTATTGGTGCTGATTTTTTGGTGCCATATACAGAATGTAGCCCTAACAGATCAATTCTGATCAAAATATATATTTTCCTGCTTTATATTCCTTGTGTAAATAGAAAATAAAAATTCTTACCATGGCATAATATAATACATCTGTTAAGGGAAATATTGTTTAAGTCTTCACTTTCTCCCATACCTAAAGCAAGTGGCCAGTCACTCGGTCTGTTTGAAAAGCTCCTTGCTAAGTAATAATCTTTAAGTGTAAGGAGAGAGACTATCATTTGTTCTTATAAAAACAAACACAGGATAATCCTTTAATGCAGGACATCTGGCAAAATACAAATGATTTATTCTTGCATAATCTGTGCATCTGCGTTATATTTGTAAACCATGGGGTACTTTTCATAAGCAGTCTGAGTGTAGAGAACAGTGTTTTACAATGGTCAAGTAGATACTTATATTATTACCCAGGGGTATATGATATATAAATATAACAGTAGCAGCCTTGTTCATTAAGCCATGCTAGAGGCGTGCCGGCATTTTTAGCATGCGCTAACTGTGTAAATACCTATAATATTCCTATGGGCATCTACTCGGTTAGCATGTGCTAATGTTTAGCACATCCTAAACACACTAGCGCACCTTAGTAACCAGGGCCCTAGGTTTGCTCAAAAACACAGCAATATAACTGTAGGTATTCCTGGGGAGTAGATACTAGATGAAGAATGGGTGTGATTAGAACTTATTTTGTAAAATACACATAAGGATGTTGATTTCTACTGGCATATACACACACAAAGTAACTTCTGCTCAGGGTGGGTATAACTTTGTGCTGGACCTTTTGAGTTGGAAATGTTATAAAAGGCATATACAGTATGCTGCCCTCATAAAATAGGTGTAACACATTCACCTACTCCTGCCTAGATACCCTGCTGTAAAATTGCCATCAATAAGGGTAATTTTAGAACAGGGCACATGGTTTAAAAAAGTGTCTAGTAAGAAGCTGTTTCATAGTGACATATAGGCGCCTCTGAGGCTCATTTTCGAAAGAGATAAATGTACAAAAAGTGTCATAACTCACCATTTGGACGAAGTCCTTCTCAAAACATCTAAATTGGTATTTTTGAAACCTATTTTGCAGATGTTTATCTATGCAATTTGTCTACAGTCCATCCAAATCACATGGGGGCATGTTGGGGGCATTTTGAAGGCAGGGTTATGATTTATAGTAGTAGTAGTAGTAGGATTAGGGCATGCCTAACAGTTGGACATTTTGAAAGCCATAATGGAACAAAACCAAAATGTCCAGGACTAAAACCTCAATGTTTTGGTCTAGACCTGTTTTCTAATGAATAAGACACAAAAAGGCGCCCTAAATGATCACATAACCACTGGAGGATGACCTCCTTTCTCCCCCAGTAGTCACTGACCCCCATCCATCCCCCCAAAATGTGAATAAAAATAGTACTCATCAGCCTCCATGACAGCCTCAGATGTTATAGCTAGGTCCATTAGAAACTGTGAGCCCTCTGAAACTGACCAGAAACCAACTGTGCCCACATATAGGTGCCCCCTTCGCCCAAAAGTGCTATTGAAGTGGAATACAGTTGGGGGTAGTGGGTTTTGGAGGGCTCACCAGACAAGATAAGGGAGCAATGATGAGATGTGTACCTGAGAACAGTTATATGGCATCCATAGCAGTGCCCCCTAGGAGCCCCATTGCTCTCCTAGGATGTCTTGGGGACCAGTCTGCTAAAAATACTGGCCCCTCCTATATCCCAATGGCTTGTTTTGTACATTTTTAACTTATGTGTTTTTAAAAAAAAAGTCCTAAAATGATAAATGCACAAAACACAAAACCTTATCCGAAATGCTATTTAAAAAAAAAAAAACTAGTAAAAAAGGCCCGTTTCTGTTTTAAAGGAAACGGGCGCTAGGAAGGTTTTCCTTGGAGTGTGTATGTTTGAGAGAGTGTGTGTGAGAGTGACTGTGTGAGAGAGAGTAAATGTGTGAGTGTGTGTTACAGAGAGAGAGTGAGACTGGGTGCGAGTGTGTGTGTGAGAATGAGAGTATGTGCCAGGGTCCCTCCTCCCTCCCAGTTCCAGGGTCGGTCCCCCCTCCCTCCCTCCCTTCCTTTTTCCCAGTTGCAGGGTCCCCCCTCCCTTTTTCCTAGTTGCAGGGTCCCTCCCTCTCAGTTGCAGGGTCTCCCTCCCTCCCAGTTGCAGGGTCTGTCTCCCTCCCTCCCTCCCTCCCTCCCTCCCAGTTGCAGGGTCTGTCTGTCTCCCCCCTCCTTTTGTCCTCCACGTTTTGAGGCACTGTCTATCCAGTTGAAACAGCTTTAGACTTGTTTCAGATGGAACAACAATTTTAAAAGGACAATGTGAAGCAGCAGCTCCTACGGTAGGTTTGCTTATTTTTGAGTGTATACCAATGACGGCTGCGTAGGGGAGTGGAAACAGAGATTAACCAAATAGGCTTCCTTGCTTACCGTAGACTTGCTTTGCTCACTTCCACTCCTGTGTATTAAACGTCCTGCAGCATCTCATAGATTTGCTTGCTTTGTTTTCAGTGAATGGGGATGATGGCTGCGCTGGAGTCGGACCCGCTGCTCTTTTCCTCCCCCCTCTTCAGTCTCGAGCGATTCCTAGGCAGGGGGAGGAGTTTGCTGTTTGCTCCTGGCTGGGTCACCATTTGTTGCTGTGCGTCAGGCTGCTCCTCCCCCTGCCTTGGTCGCTGTTTGCTGCTGGCTGGGTCGTGGTTTGTAGCTGTGCGTCGGGCTGCAACCTCCCCCTGCCTGGGTCGCTGTTTGCTGCTGGCTGGGTCGCGGTTTGTTGCTGTGCATTGGGCTGCTCCTCCCCCTGCCTGGGTCGCTGTTTGCTGCTGGCTGGGTCGTGTTTTGTTGCTGTGCGTCAGGCTGGTGACTTCACCCGAGGCGCAGCCAATCAGTGGGATTCATGATGTCAGCTTGATTTACAGCTCCTAGCAGACCACGGCGGAAGCCAGGGTCCCAGGCAGCTTCAGAACGTTGGAGGTGAGAATTATTATATAGGAAGATCTTTTTTTTGAAAATGGGTATATTTCCTATTTAGATTTGGTACATTTAGCGCAAAACGTCCAAAGTCCGATGTAGATGCACTATCGAAAATGCCCCTCCACGTGTCTTTATAAAACAGTAGTGTAGTCAGCAGAAACCACAACTATTTTGCAGGCGCAGGTACCTACACCTGTTAAATGTTCATGACTGGATTGTGCTGCCTCAGCGTTTCTTGCTTAGCACCACTGCGGTTGATTTCTGTTCCAGTTTTGATTGTTTTTTTAAGCTTATGCTTGGCGCATTCATCTGTCATTAGCCATTCTAAAGGCTTGATTTGGCTGCCTTGCTTATGGTGTTCCATTCATTGGCTTACACAACAAACAAACTCCTGAAGCAGGCGTTTTTTTTTGCCAAAACACGGCTCCATGTCGAGTCTTTTTAACTTTCATTTAATAAAGCATTTTGATTGCTCGTCTCCACAGTGTCTTGGAAGTGTTGTGTTGATCTTGCTACTTTTTTGCTGTTCTTTTATTTTTATGCACGTAGCGGATCTAATTTCTCCACTTTTGTTGTTTCTTTTTGTTGGATTGTGCAAGTAGGCATGTACAGTAGATTAGCATATTATATAACTTACACGCGTATTTGCAAAATCCAAAAACAATCTGCCCCTGTACATTCCTACTGGCAAAAGTACATACCATCATGTCGTGTATACTTTTATGCACTAGAGAAAAACCTGCCACCTGATGCACCCATGCCCTGTCCCTGCCCCACCCCTACTCCACAACATAAATTAAATTGAAATCCCAAGAAGCCAGAGAATTAGAAAGAGATGCACTTCTTCTTACACTGTGAAAAATATAAAGATAGCACATGCCAGGGATGGTGTTAGGAGGGTAAAACTAGGGCAACTGCCCTTGGCCTCCTGGCCAGAGAATGCCTCAAGCCTGCTGTAAGCTGAAGAAGGTTGTGAGCGATAGTGTGCAGCTTAGTAGTAAGCTTTGGGGTCCCTTCCTAAATTTCTGCCTCGGGCCCCAGACATCTCTAACACCAGCTCTGGCAGGATTCCCATTTCAAATCTGACACATTCTAATCACAAAATAGAAAAATAAATTATTTTTTCTACCTTTTCTTGCCTGGTCATTTTATTTGTTGGTCCCAGGCTCTGTTTTTTGCTTCTCTCTGTCTTCTCTTAACTTGCTCACCAAGGTCTCCTGTCCATTTGGCATTTCTTCTCTCTCCATGTCCACTACCCATCTTCCTCCATCTCTGTGTCTATCTTCCTCTATGTTTAGCATCTCCCATTCTCTGTGTCCTTATATTTCCCAGTCCAGCTTCTCCCCTCCCCCCCCATGCCAATATGTGTCTTTCCTCTCTGATCCCACCCCATCCAGCTTTTCTCCCTCTCACTCCCCCCCTTCCCAGCAACTGGCTTGCTTGCCTGCTTTCTGGCCATCCCTCCTCCCTCCTCCTGTGGGTTCAGTATTTGATCCACTCTTCCTTCATCCCCTTGGTCTGGCATTTCTCTTTCCCTTCCCTCTCCTCCCCACATGTCTCTTCCCTGCAGTCCCCCCACCTCCCACGAGTTCAGCACACCTCTCCCTTCCCTGCAGTCCCCTTCTCCCACAAGTCCAGCATCTCTCTGCCTTCCCAGCAGCCCCCTCCTCCCACAAGTCCAGCACCTCTCTGCCTTCCCCAAATCCAGCATCCCTCACTTCCTTCACTCTCACAGGTCTGGGATCACTGCCGCTTCCTTCTTCTTCCCTCACCACCACTTCAGGGCTTGCAGCTTACATTTTCAGGCCATCCGCATTTCACACAGGCATACCGGGGCCTTCCCTTTGCCACATCCGGCCCTCTCTGATGTAACTACTGCAAACGGAAAGATTGACGCAGAAGCCCTGTGTGCATCACTCACTGAATAACACGAACGCTAAACTGGCTAGACCCAGTCTAAAACAGATGTTGCTAGCATGGTAAGCTTTGTGCATTGGGGCCTAAATGTTGTCCTGCTGGGTACTAGTAATTGGGGCTATCATATGAAGCAGCCACTTAAATCCCATATTCTCCATAACCTTTAGGAGCTGTTCATCCAAAGCAATATGTACCATGTAACTACTTTAAATGCAGCCTGCCTCTTGGCATGGGGCAGGGAGGAAGGACACCATCCTATTTGCTTCATTGTGGCTTGCCTCTGTGTCTGGGGAAGGGCCTAGGTTGTTGTAATTGGTTTCAGGGGCTTAGGAACTGGGTTAACAACAGAGTGACTGCTATTAGACCCTTCCCTTTTCTCCTGTTTCTTTGCTGCTACTACTGGTTCATTTATCTGACTTCCAAGCTCCTCTGAAAGCAACACATCCCTATGTTGTACCTAAGTGGTACTTCAAAGAAGTGTAGGAAAGATAGCAATTATTTTTGCCTGGCTCACATGCTTTTTACAGTGCAGACACTCTGCAAAGCATTGATCTTCTAGGGTATGAAAGTGCTTCCAAATATATGCATTGTTACTTGACTTCCTAGTCTCTATCCCCTAGATTCTATAAAGCTTGCGGATCCCAGACTGGCACCCAAAATAATTAGTTAATGGGCTCCAATGATTTAATTATTGGAGTTAAGCACTTAATTGTCACTAGTTGTGATTTGGCTACACATTATTCTGTAACAATGGGCACCTAAATTGGATTGTGTGCAACTCAAAAGGGGGCATGGCTATGGGAGGGACATGGGTGGGTCAGGGGCGATCACAAAATATGCACGCAGTGCTGCAGAATAGCAGGGATCCATGCCCAATTTGTGCAACAGTATTTACATCAGGTTTTAGCTGGTGTAAGTCCTCATGCCCAAAGTTGAGTGCTGAATTCGGTGCTGAGCACTATTCTATAGTGCTCATCCTGAAGCGCCTTGAGCACCAAATTTTATTGGTGCTGAATTTTCAATGCCATTTATAGAATCTGGCCCTGTATGTTTGGCCGCTGCTTTGAAATCCTTTGATGTTGCTGGGGCACTGTGCTAGATGGGTTCACTTTTTCTTGTTGTCACATTGTCTAAAACTGCAGTCTAAAGTGGGTGGGAGCAGGGGCGACCCGACCATTAGGCCACCTGAGGCAGGGGCCTCAGGTGGCACTCTTCGGGAGTGGAATCTCGGGGGGGATGCCTTTGCGGCATTTTACCTTGACAAGGTGACATTCCAAACCTGGGAGCGGCAGCGATTCCCATATGTTGCCCTGCCGCTGCCGGTACCCACCTCTTCCCTTTACTGCGGCCACCTGAAGTAACTTCCTGCTTCACTCAGGCAGCCGCAGTAAAGGGAAGAGGCAGGTGCCGATGGTGGCAGGGCAGCGTATGGGAATCGCTGCCACTGCTGGGTTTGGAATGTCACCGTGACAAGGTAAAACACCTGGGGAGGGGGCGGCATCTCGGCCCGGGGGGGGGGGGGGTTATTCAAGGTCCACCTCAGGCAGCATCTTGCCTTGGGCCGGCCCTGGGTGGTAGAATATCTGAAGAGGACCTGCACAGCAACTAGATCATCTGGAAAGCTCTAAAACACCTCAAGAGTACCAATGCTGCAGCATGATAGTCTAACCTAGGTAACAGGAGTGGAATAAGGTCAGCTAAGCTGTGTGCCGGCAAGTTACAGTTCTGGTACTAAAGATTTTACTGCCAGTGTAGGAACCTGCTTGGAATGAGATCATGTATGATTTAGGTAGATAGCATTCTAATGAAGGACCCAAAAGAACTTGGAGTTGGTACAAGGAGTGGCAGCATCAGCTGCTAGAGCCCAGAACAATGGGAGAAGCAGAAGGGCCAACACTGTAGCAAGATAGGTCCAAGCAGCAGGAGCAGAGCATTGTCAGATAAGATGTGCTCCTGCAATTTAAAGTTCTGGCACTAATGACTTTGGTTCCAGGCTAGAAACCTGAAATACAGAAGAAGATCCCCCTGGAGTAAGGAAGGCTTCAAGGATTGTTTAGAATGAAATACCGAGGGGCACAACATAGGATACTCACTGGTGAAGTTCCAAAAAGTAATGGCACCTAGTGAAAGGGGCAGCGCTGGCTGCAAGAACTCAGAACACTGGAAGAAGGGCCACAGCAGCAGGAGGTCACCCAAACAAAAGGTAAGACAACAGAAAGATAGGCTAAAGACCCTATCTCCACATAGGAATAATAACCTAATGATTAGAGCAATGGGTGGAAAACCAGGGTTCCAATCTCATTGGCAAGTCACTTAACCAGTGTGAGCCACCAGGAGCTACAGAAATACCTGGTGTACCTGAATGTAACTCACCTTGAGCTACTCCCCCTCCCCCTCCACCAACACACACACACACCCCAACTCTACTACTGGCACTTCCCTGCCTTGAACAGTTAGAAACTCGGGGGGGGGGGGGGGGGGGGGGGGGGGAAGCAGTCCTTGTGGAGAAATACAGTTTTTATTAATTCATAAAAACTCCAAGGATTAAAATACAGTCACCCGACCGTCTGCTTTGTTGTTTTCTTACAGCTAGAAACTCTAACAAACATGGAAAAGTAAGCAAGCATGAATCTAAAGTAAGCTGTAAATACAGTTTTTTTCCTAACCCACTGTGTCCCTCTGTGACTTTGCTGACCTCCTCTCCCGCTCTTTCCCTTCAAGACCAGGCAGCCAGCAGTGCCCTTACAGACTTCAAAAGACTGCACAGTTTTTTGGTCTGCTTGTAACACAGCTGTCTGCTGTCACTGTGTGCTCTGTGGCAGAATTTCTTTACCTTTTTTTTTTTAAATTTTAACTGCTTCTACACTGAAATTGTTTTTGGTAGAATTACTGGAGTCCCAGCTACTGGTCCTTCCCTGTCTAAGTCTGAGAGAAAATGTTTGCCTGCCTTAATGCTGGACTGAATCATGCAATTCATCTGTGATATCACTGCGCCTGGGATCTGGATAAGTCACAGATAAGAGGCTTGTTAGTTGTTTGGCTGTACCTTGTGGTTCTGGCTCCCAGAGTAGCTCCAGTCTGTGTACTGTAACAAAAATAAACATGACCAATGGCAGTTTGTTAAATCTGCAGTCTCGTGTATTCAGTTAAGGGGTCTTTTACAAAGCGGCGGTAGGCCCAACGTGGGCTTGCCGCACGTTAAATCTGAACTGCTGGTCCAACGCGGCCGCTGGTAGTAGTTCTGGATTGAGTGTGCACCATTTAAATTTTTTTCTAGTGCAGCGGTAACCTGGTGGCAGTTGGGCGTTGCTGTGTGCTGCCCGGTTACTGCCGGGTTAACGTGGGAGCCCTTACTGCCACCTCAGTGGGTGGCAGTTAATGCTCCCCGCTTCATGGCCATTTTGGGGGGGTTTTACCCACTGCGATATAAAAGGCCCTGGTGTATGGGAAAAATGGTCCCCGCCGCTACCGCAGGGACCTTTCTCTCATAGCTGAGTAAAATGACCACTAAGCTAGAGATGAAACTAAGAAAATATGCCACCATTTGTCACATTTTACCATTAATTGAAAAACCAGAGCACATCACTACTTTCAATTTCTTTTTGAGTCCCCACATTTCTTAAATTTTCTATAATCTGCTTCTTTGAAATCCCTTTTCATTTCAGGAAGGATTTTGACTTTTTCTATAGCAGTGTCTTCCAAATAACGAGGCCCTTTCTTCCGATTCATCCATTTTCTTTTGAAATAGCAAGAATTGCATTTTAAAAAGAAATTAAATAAAAGTGGCTTCATTTAGTTGTATCCCTTTAGGGATTATGCAGCTCTTTCATGATAAAGAGGTTTCAGTTGCTTTACCAGCAGCTGTTTCTAGCGGTGATGGAGCAGTTCTGTTTCCTCCTTTATAAAAGTATGCATCATTACAAAAGCAGCTTTTATTGTACTTGAATGACTACTAGCCATGGAAATTATCCTTTAGGAATAAGTAAATGGAAGAGATAGCAGTTTCATCTGAGGTTTACTCATCTTTTATAACTTGTTCTTCAAAGAGCAGAAATGCATTGAATTGATGAGCTGATGTTGTATATGCATTTCTATGTGTAGCAGCTAAATAAACAGAGCAAAGTTTCATGGGCCACAAAATAAAGAACTTTCACATTTCTTCTTGTAAAAACTAAACTTGTTTCCATATAGACAAGGGTTCCAGTTGTGTGCAATATACCAAAAGTTATATTGTTACCTTAAAATAAATATGATGTTATGTTTGTGATTTTCCCTTCATCGTGGCAACTTGCTTTCTCTGCATGACCTACATGTATGTCTTAGGACCATCTGATTATTGTGTCATGCCCCTCATTTCAATCATGTCTCGCCACTACTACAAAAATACCACTGGCTTCCAATCCATCAGTATATTCTGTTGAAACTACTGGTTTCTCACATTCAAATCTCATAAGATCGGTTTACCACACTATCTCTCATCTCTTACTATTCCATATTCACCTGTTTGCCTTCTTCATTCATTAAATGGCCATCACTTAGCCGACAATCTTGTAAAACGCTGATAATAATAATCAAGTAAAGCATGCCTGGCGCGGAAACCTTGGTGTGAGCGGGTTCCCTGATGAAGATACTCGAAATGGGACCGTAGGAAGCGGCGCAGTACTGAGATGGAACAGGCGCGGAATTGAAACGAGAATATGACAAGATAAGTAAACGGCTTTGCTTTTTTCTAACAAGTGAACAATGTATTTTTAGTTTCACTTAGATATCACAGTCATTCAATTTAGAGGACACTATATTAAAAAATTTTTTTTTTCAATAAAAAGTATATGAATAAAACATAAATATTTGAGGGTTTTTTAGTCGGTGATGACTTTTTTCTACATGCTATAAAATTAACACCAATGTGTGAATATAGCTGTAGTAGTTGAGACTTTTCCCTCATTCATACTATAATCACTGCTATTGTAGTTATTACATCACTTAGTCCCTACCAGGGCCCAAATTTAGTCATTTAGATTCCACCCATCATTCAACTTTCTTTTTTGCTGTGCCCTTTCACTGGAATTCTCTCCCACTAGAAATCCGTGTTGAATCCTCATTTTGGAATTTAAAATCAAAATTGAAGACCTGGTTGTGCACTAATCCTTTTTCTTTAAACTGAATTTGCAGTGATTCTTATCTATTATCCTTTCTTTTCCCCTCAATTAGCCCCTCTTTTGTCCCCCCTTCCCTTTAGATTATGCTCCCTCCCCTTATTCTCCTTTTCTCTCTTCCAGTGTGAGTGAGTCGTTGTTTTCCTTTCATATTTTGTAGTTCCTTTCCTTTTTCTGAAATTTGTTTATAGCATTGTAAACCACCAAAGACTGCTAGTCAGCCCTGGCAGTTTAGCAAATCTTAATAAACTATAAACTCTATAATGTAAAATGGTTTGCAGTCCTCATTCATCTCAATATACTCTTTTGGCAATTAAGAGAATGTCAGTTTTTAGGATGTGAGCATTTATTAATATAATGAAGACAAATTGAATGTTAACTGGAAGCAAATTGATTTATTTTCATTGTAAGCTATAACTATTTAGGGCAGAATGTAGCTTCAAGGTTATCCTGATTTTCAAGCAATGTAAGTTATTATTGTCTCTGGGGAGCCTATTTACTAAAGAGTATTAATGTTAATGCAGACATTAACCACTTGCTAAATTTATTTATTTAATTGAATTAAGCTCTGGAATTCATCTCTGGAGGATATAGTTAAAGCCTTTAATGTAGCTAGGTTTAAAAAAAAATGGTTTGGATAAGTTCCAGGAAGAAAAGACATGGGAAGCAATTGTTTGCCCTGGGATTTATTTATTGCATTTGTATCCCACATTATCCCACCTTTTTGCGGGCTCAATGTGGCTTACAATTCATCGTGGATATGGGAAATAGAGGGGAACATACATTTATTATAACAGATAGTTTTGGATTAAATGATAGTAATAAAGCAAAAGATAGTATAAAACATTACTGGATAACATTACTCCAAACATTACAGTATGGAGTGTTGCCACGATTTGGGTTTCTGCCAGGTACTTGTGACCTGGCTTGGCCACTGTTTGGAAAACAGGATACTGGGCTAGATGGACCATTGGTCTGACCCAGTATGGCTACTCTTATGTTCTTATGTAAACCATTATTAAAAAGATGCAATTCGGGAATTCCATTGCTTATCCCTGGAGGTAAGGAACCTGGATGGGTCACGGTTGGAAACAAGATACTGCACTTGGTCTGACCCAACTTAACAATTCATATGTTCTTATGATTAATCCTCCTACACCAATTGTCCTGGTGGAATGTATACTAAAATAAAATTCTATAAAGCACACAATAGTACAGTCATTTATTAATAAAATTAATAAAACAAATCAAATTGTAGCAATAGTACCTATTTCAAAATAGGTCAAAATGTCCTAAAGATTAAAGAACAATCAAGATTTAACCAGTTTCTGAAACCAAAGGTAACTGTCTCTTGACAAATCCCTGCAGGCAGAGAATTCCACAGAGATGGTGTATAATATCAGAAAGCCCTATTTGTGGTGGAAGCTAGCTTAATTTTCTTATGGTCTGTCAAAGAAAAATAAACTTGTTCTGAGGGTCCAAATAGCCTATTAAGAACATAGATAAAAATAATCTATGTTCACTCAATAATCATTAAGGCAGGGTACTTTAAGTTCTCCTGGACTGTTTTGTAAGGTTAGGGCCAGAATCAGCTGGAGCTGGGAGGCGAAAGGCTGAGTATGTAACTAGTGTATCTCACCCCCATGTGTCACACTAATTGACTTTGATAGGTGCCATGCTCACTTCCGGGTTCTCAGACAATCGGAAGTGATGACAAGCCCAAGCCATGCCCACGCCCTGCACACTAATCACTCTTTATGACAATGTCACTGGATATGATGCCATAGCCCCACTCCTAGCCCCACCTTATTTACATAGCCCCACCACAAACCCTGCCCCATTTTTATATAACTTCATCCCTTTTGGTGATGTCACATGCAGTGAATCATAGCCACTCCCCTTTCCCAAGATAGTGGCTAGAGTTGCCAACTCCACGGTTTACATGTGGAATTGGGCGGGTCTTTTAAACTCACGCAGGCATTTTTCTTCGGTCATGGGTTGCTTTTTCAGGCTTTTTTTTTTTTTTTGCCAGGTTGGTTGGTCCCCTCTTCGCTCCTCACATTCTTTGTTGTCCTCTGGGAGCTCTGACAGGAACACCCCCCCCCCCCCGCTCCCCGCTCCTCGGGTAGCTGTGTTGGGTGTAGGACTATTTTGGGCAATTACATTTGGCCACGAATTGGGCTGGGGAACTTTCAGACATCTGACAACTCTGATGGCGGCGAGCACTGTACACATTACATCACTTCCTGTTTCACACTATTAGCTGCCATCTTGGATGGGGTTATGTGATGGGAAGTGACATCAAATGCCTCCAATACTGCTCTTTACAGCCTTGGAGGAAAGTGTGCAGCTTAACTTTTTTCTCATAGGAAAGAAAATAGGCATTTTAGCCTTCGGACTGTTTCTTTTTTAAATTTTTTCTTTCAAAAGGATACCATGCTCTTTAAATCACAGCCCTAACAATTTTAAATTGGATTAAGTCCTCCATTTGTTTTTCAACCCCTCTGTTTTTTCACAAGACATCAGGCAGCAGATGCAAAGCTGTTTAAGATTAACTTTCACAAGAAACCATTGGGGGTCTGGCTCGTCAGGCTTTCAATACAGTGGTGTAGCTATGGGTGTGCCTGGTTGGGCACAGGCCCACCCATTCTTGGCTCAGACCCACCCAGTGGCAGAACCCCACATCAACATCTCTCCTCCTAAGTGGCACCCCGGCATCTGCCCACCCGTCACTGAACCCTGTCCCTCCCTAGTGTACCTTACAGGCATCCCCAGTGCCTGCAGTGGTTCATTATTGCTGCCTGCACTAGCCCCGCAGGCTTCCATCGGCCAGGCCCCGCCCTTGCTGATGTCATTTCCTGATTCCTGTCTGGCAGGATCCGGCCAATGGAAGCCTCTGGGGCCAGCTCAGGCAGCAATAGTGGATCACTGCAGGTGCCAGGGATGCATGTAAGCAGGGCCACCAAGAGGGGTGGGCAGGGGGGACAAAATTCCCCGGGCCCAGGCCTCTAAGGGGGGCCCGGCGCCACAGTCCCCTGTCTCACCCACCTGCCCTCAGCTCCGTTGACCGTCCGCCACTGGGCCAGGCCCCCTGAATTCAAATCTCAGCACCTCACCTCCGTGTGAAAGATCGCCTTCCTTCGGGCCTTCCCTCCCTGTGTCCCACCTTCATCTGATGTAACTTCCGCGAGGGCGGGACACAGGGACGGAAGGCCCGAAGGATCCCTATTCAGACACTTGGCCTTGCAGTCATACATGCAGAACAGGAGATAGCCCTTATTCAAATTCTTCAAAAATTAACCCGAAATCCTAAGAAGCACAATACCAGAAAAACAGAAAGAAACACGTTGCTAAACACTGCAAAATATGATAGCAGATGTAAATTCTCAAAGTGGACATATTCCAAACACTAAAATGAAAATAATTTTTTCTACCTTTGTTGTCTGGTGACTTTGTTTTTCTCATCATGTTGGCCCAGTATCTGATTCTGCTGCTCTCTATCTGTTCCCTTTACTCCATTTCCAGGGCTTCTTTTCCATTTGTTTCTTTTCTTTCCTCCTTTCTTCTTCATTTCTGGTCCTCCGCAGACTTGACTGTCCAGTGGATCCAGCTTCTTCCTTTTTTCTCCATCCATGTGCAGTTTTTCTCCTCTCTTCCTTTTCCCTCATCTCATCTCATTCCTCTCTCTTTCCTCCATGTCCAGCATTTCTTCTCTCTCCCTTCCCTCTCCTCCATCCATGTCCAGCATTTCTCCTTTCTCCCCTCCATTCATGTTCATCTCACTTCCTCTCTTCCCTCCCCTCCATCGATGTTCAGCATTTCTTCTCTCTCTCCCTTCCCCTCCATCCATGTGCATCTCCTTCCTGTCTTTCCTCCCCTCCATCCATGTCCAGAATTTCTCCAGCCCTCCCCTTCATCCATGTCCTGAAACTCTCTTCTCTCCTCTGCCCTCCCCTCCATCCATCCATGTCCAGCAACCCTCCTCTCTCCCCTGCCCTCCCCTCCATCCACCCATGTCCAGCAACTGTCCTCTCCCTTCCCTTCCATCCACCTATGTCCAGCAACTTTCCTCTCCCCTGCCCTCCCCTCCATCCACCCATGTCCAGCAACTGTCCCCTCCCCTGTCCCCCTCCAGACATCCATACCCAGCGATTCTCTTCTTTCCCCTGCCCCACCTCCAGCCACCCATACCCAGGGATTCTCTTCTCTCCCCTGCCCCCCTCCAGCCACCCATATCCAGTGATTCTCTTCTCTCCCCTGGCCCCCTCCAGCCACCCATACCCAGCGATTCTCTTCTCTCCCCTGCCCCCCCTTCAGCGAGCGATTCTCTTTTCTCTCCCCTGCCCCCCTCCAGCCACCCATACCCAGCGATTCTCTTCTCTCCCCTGCCCCCCTCCAGCCACCCATACCCAGCGATTCTCTTCTCTCCCCTGCTCCCCTCCAGCCACCCATACCCAGCGATTCTCTTCTCTCCCCTGCTCCCCCTCCAGCCACCCATACCCAGCGATTCTCTTCTCTCCCCTGCCCCCCTCCAGCCACCCATACCCAGCGATTCTCTTCTCTCCCCTGCTCCCCTCCAGCGAGTGATTCTCTTCTCTCCCTTGCCCCCCTCCAGCCACCCATACCCAGCAATTCTCTTCTCTCCCCTGCCCCCCTCCAGCCACCCATACCCAGCGATTCTCTTCTCTCCCCTGCCCCCCTCCAGCCACCCATACCCAGCGATTCTCTTCTCTCCCCTGCTCCCCTCCAGCCACCCATACCCAGCGATTCTCTTCTCTCCCCTGCTCCCCCTCCAGCCACCCATACCCAGCGATTCTCTTCTCTCCCCTGCCCCCCTCCAGCCACCCATACCCAGCAATTCTCTTCTCTCCCCTGCCCCCCTCCAGCCACCCATACCCAGCGATTCTCTTCTTTCCCCTGCCCCACCTCCAGCCACCCATACCCAGGGATTCTCTTCTCTCCCCTGCCCCCCTCCAGCCACCCATACCCAGGGATTCTCTTCTCTCCTCTGCCCCCCTCCAGCCACCCATACCCAGCAATTCTCTTCTCTCCCCTGCCCCCCTCCAGCCACCCATACCCAGCGATTCTCTTCTCTCCCCTGCCCCCCTCCAGCGAGCGATTCTCTTCTCTCCCCTGCCCCCCTCCAGCCACCCATACCCAGAGATTCTCTTCTCTCCTCTGCTCCCCCTCCAGCCACCCATACCCAGCGATTCTCTTCTCTCCCCTGCCCCCCCTCCAGCCACCCATACCCAGCGATTCTCTTCTCTCCCCTGCCCCCTCCAGCCACCCACACCCAGCGATTCTCTTCTCTCCCCTGCCCCCCTCCAGCCATCCATACCCAGCGATTCTCCTCTCTCCCCTGCCCCCTCCATCCATCCATATCCAGCAGCTGTCCTCTCTCTCCTGCCCTCCCCTCCCTTCCATGTCCAGCAATTTCTCCTCTCTCCCTGGGCCCTGCCTTCCCATCCATCTCCATCGATGGCTTCGATGCTCCTCTCTCCCCTGCCCTTCTGCTCCAATGTCCACCTGCCCGCCCTCTTCTCCCCCCAACATCCCTCTTTTTGCTCCTGCCATCCTGGGGGGTTTAAATTGTTGATTTACCTCCATCACAGCAGCCGCAGTGAAAGCTCATCTCTAGCCTTCCCTTCGTTTCCTGTCAGTGTCCCACCTTTGCGGAAAGAGGAAATGACGTCAGAAGAAGGAGGGACACTGACAGGGAACAAAGGGAAGACTAGAGACAGGCTTTCACTGTGGCTGCTGCGACGGAGGTAAATCAATGATTTAACCCCCTCCCCCCCAGAGTGGCGGGAGGTGTGGTAAGCATGGCTTGTGGCGCCCTCCTACCATGCTTACCTCACATATCGCCGGGTTGCGCCGCCCCTGGGAACCGGCTCGCCTGCCAGAACAACTGGCTCGCAAGAGCTTTAAAAATGTAACAACCGGCTCTTGCGAGCCGGTGCGAGACGGCTCCAGCACACCACTGACTGCAGGCACCAGGGATGCCTGTAAGATACACCATGGAAGGACAGGGGTCAGTGACGGGCAGGCAGATGCCTAGACGCTGCAGAGGAGGAGTGATGAGGTAGGTGAAAATAAAAACCTACATTTTTTTAGCTCTCCTGGGGAGGAGGGGGGAGGGGGAGGTGGCATGGTGTGGAAGGGCCCATTTAAGTTAACTCTGGGCTCATCCAAAATACTGGGTCTGGCTATGTCACTGTTTCAATACACATGGACTTGTAAACTGCAAAAAAAAGGCTCAATCCCAGAGTGCCCCCTCCTCTCGAGCCCTGGCGTCAGACAGATGCTTAAAAAAAACCAAAACACTTTTTTAGGCTTTAAAGGCACACAGGCAAAAGAACTAATGTGAATGGTTAGTATTGAATTTTAAAGCAGAGATGGAGAAAGATCACATGATGCACTGAGAGGGTGAGACATGTTTTCATGTTCTCTGAGGCTCCCATGCCCCTTTTACCTTACAAAAAAATGATATTACCAGTTTTTGTAGCGTGACTGAAACCTTTGACGGTGCCCAGTAGATGGACAAATATTTAGAGACACCACGATGTTTTGGGATTATCAAATTCTGGTCGTAAATATTAACTGTAGTACATGAATACTGGGGATGTCGAGTTGCATTGCATCCTTTGATATTGTTTGATGTATATAAATATTTCAAACCTACTCTCCCAGAGTTTAGATATTTCCTTCAGAGAGCCATTCTAATTGGGAAAAAAGTCATCCTATTGTGTTGGCGAGAGCCCCTCGTGCTTACGGTTGGGATGTGGCGCACCTATATGATAGACTTACTTATGTCAGAGAGAAGTAGATGATTTCAACAGACATGGGAGTGTTGTTTAACTGCTCCTTGTGGTGATTCATCTAGTGTTTAGAGTTTGTGTTATACAGGGGGATGGGGAGGGAGGGAGGTTAAGGAAAGGTGGGTGGAGGGTAGGGCTGTTATCATTTTGGAATACTTGTATCTATGTATTAGTCACTTGTTCATGGATTACATGTACTGTTTATCATTGACCAAGTGCACTAATAAAGATGATTTAAACAAAAAACAGAGATGGAGTGATGTTTTGCTTTATGTGTAAGAATCCACACTCCACCTCATATCCCCCTGCAACCCCCTCCTTTCACAGCCCTCCTCTTTTCAAGTCATCTGTGTGAGATCACTCAGCATGGATCTGCTCCCAATCCCCCTCCCTTTTCTGCAGACAGCCTGAAGAGCAGGGCCGTGCCAAGGGTCTGTGGCGCCCCCCCCGCAGGAGATCAGTTGGCACCCCCCCCCAGCAGACGAACAGTTGGTGCGCGCCCCCCTCCCCCACCGTGAAAATGATCGTTGCCCTCCCGCTCCCATGTTCCAACTGCCCGCCCTCTTCTCCACCCCCAAGATCCCTTTTAAATTTACCTCCGTCCGCCAGCGAAGGCGCGCCACAGCGTCAGTGAAGGAGGTGGCGCTTCCGACATCTCTACTAGTCTTCCCTTTGCTCAATGTCCCGCCTTCTTCTGATGTCATTTCCTTGATAATGGGCATGCAGGATGGGCTGGCCCTATGCAGTTAGACGGATGGGGCCATTGTTTCCATTGTTGACAGGGATGTAGTTGTGTGTGTGTGTGTGTGTGCCCATGGATTTGTCCTAGAGCTGGCTGGGAGATGGCAGGGGACTCTGTGGTAACAGCTGATCCTTCTGGACACCTCTGATGGGACCCGCAGGTCAATGGCGTTTTTTAGATGTGAAAGTGGGAAAGGTCAGTTTGGGGCCATCTATCTGTGGAATAGTTCGCTAGCAGTTTTAAGGGTCTGACTTATGGCAATGCTGCACATCAGCCCATAACTCATGGCCATACTTTGGGGGTCCCGGGGAGGGGGGGAGGAAATGTACACATAGATGGGGGTTCATAAGTACATAAGTATTGCCATACTGGGAAAGACCAAAGGTCCATCGAGCCCAGCATCCTGTTTCCAACAGTGGCCAATCCAGGTCACAAATACCCGGCAAGATCCCAAAAATGTACAAAACATTTTATACTGCTTATCTCAGAAATAAATAGTGGATTTTCTCCAAGTCCATTTAATAACGGTCTATGGACTTTTCCTTTAGGAAGCCGTCCAAACCTTTTTAAAACTCCGCTAAGCTAACCACCTTTACCACATTCTCTGGCAATGAATTCCAGAGTTTAATTACACGTTGAGTGAAGAAAAAGTTTCTCTGATTTGTTTTAAATTTACTACATTGTAGCTTCATCGTATGCCCCCTAGTCCCAGTATTTTTGGAAAGTGTGAACAGACACTTCACATCTACCCGTTCAACTCCACTCATTATTTTATAGACCTCTATCATATCTCCCCTCAGCCGCCTTTTCTCCAAGCTGAAGAACCCTAGCCGCTTTAGCCTTTCCTCATAGGGAAGTCGTCCCATTCCCTTTATCATTTTCGTCGCCCTTGTCTGCACCTTTTCTAATTCCACTATATCTTTTTTGAGATGCGGCAACCAGAATTGAACACAATATTCGAGGTACGGTAGCACCATGGAGCGATACAAAGACATTATAACATCCTCATTTTTGTTTTCCATTCCTTTCCTAATAATACCTAACTTTCTTAGCCGCAGCAGCACACTGTGCAGAAGGTTTCAACGTATCATCAACGATGAAATCTAGATCCCTTTCTTGGTCCGTGACTCCTAACGTGGAACCTTGCATGACGTAGCTATAATTCGGGTTCCTCTTTCCCACATGCATCACTTTGCACTTGCTCACATTAAACGTCATCTGCCATTTAGACGCCCAGTCTCCCAGTCTCGTAAGGTCCTCTTGTAATTTTTCACAATCCTCCCGCGATTTAACAACTTTGAATAACTTTGTGTCATCAGCAAATTTAATTACCTCACTAGTTACTCCCATCTCTAGGTCGTTTATAAATATGTTAAAAAGCAGTAGTCCCAGCACAGAGCCCTGGGGAACCCCACTAACTACCCTTCTCCATTAAGAATACTGACCATTTAACCCCACTCTCTGTTTTCTACCTTTTAACCAGTTTTTAATCCACAATAGAACACTACCTCCTATCCCATGACTCTCTAATTTCCTCTGGAATATTTCATGAGGTACTTTGTCAAACGTCTTCTGAAAATACAGATACACAATATCAACCGGCTCACCTTTATCTACATGTTTGTTCACCCCTTCAAAGAAATGTAGTAGATTGGTGAGGCAAGATTTCCCTTCAGACTTTGTCTCATTAATCCATGCTCTGTAATTTTGTTCTTAATAATAGTCTCTACCATTTTGCCCGGCACCGATGTCAGACTCACCGGTCTATAATTTCCTGGATCGTCTCTGGAACCTTTTTAAAAAATCGGCGTTACATTGGCCACCCTCCAGTCTTCCGGTACCATGCTCGATTTTAAGGATAAATTACATATTTCTAACAATAGCTTCGCAAGCTCATTTATCAGTTCTATCAGTACTCTGGGATGAATACCATCCGGTCTAGGAGATTTGCTACTCTTCAGTTTGTAGAACTGCCCCCATTACATCCTTCAGGTTTACAGAGAATTCATTAAGTTTCTCCGACTCGTCAGCTTCCAATACCATTTCCGGCACCGGTATCCCACCCAAATCTTCCTTGGTGAAGACCGAAGCAAAGAATTCATTTAATCTCTCCGCTACGGCTTTGTCTTCCCTGATCACCCCTTTTACTCCTCGGTCATCTAGTGGTCCAACTGATTCTTTTGCCAGCTTCCTGCTTTCAATATACCTAAAAAAAGTTTTAGTATGTGTTTTTGCCTCCAACGCAATCTGTTTTTTGAAGTCCCTCTTAGCTTTCCTTATCAGCGCTTTGCATTTGACTTGACATTCCTTATGCCGTTTCTTATTATTTTCAGTCGGTTCCTTCTTCCATTTTCTGAAGGATTTTCTTTTAGCTCTAATAGCTTCCTTCACCTCACTATTTAACCACGCCGGCTGTTGTTTGGTCTTCCGTCCTCCTTTTTTAATACGCGGAATATGTTTGGCCTGGGCTTCCAGGATGACAGTGGTTGGGGGTACACCATTATGTAGAGATTTACAGGGCCCCCAGCTTGGCCCTTGAGAGATGACCCACAGGACGGCAAATGGCCTCTTGAAGTTGACAGTGGTCTATCCAATGAGTGTGGACTGGGGCCATGACAGGGCAGCCATCTGGGGGGCCAGGGATGCTGTGAGGACCTTGTGTGGCCTTCCTTGATCAATTCTTTGTCAGATGCATTTTTGGTGTAGAGGTTAGGGCTGTGGTACCTGAATAGAAGGGTTATGGTGTGGGTATTTGTGGTTACTCTTTTATATTTATTTATTTATTTATTTAGATTTTGCTCACACCTTTTTTCAGTAGTAGCTCAAGGTGAGTTCATTCAGGTACACTGGGTATGTCTCTGTCCCAGGAGGGCTCACAATCTAAGTTTGTACCTGAGGCAATGGAGGGTTAAGTGACTTGCCTACTTGCCCCGTGCTGTTGGGGCGGCAAAGTGTAGGTCAATTTGTGTGACAAGGTGAGCACTTTCAATGGTGGCTGGAGGATGGGGCTGACTCTAATTGTTCTCTATGCCCTCATGGAGACAGCATGTGGGGCAGGTGGTGGTGTCTTTTAAATATAGGCAAGGAGCACCAGGAGCTCAGTCTCCTCCCTGGAATAATCGGGATCCCTCCTCAGACATGATGCCCTATGAGGAATGTTCCTTCACGTGTGTTGCATGTTGCAGGAACATCTGGATGCTATCTTGGTAACATCTAGACACTGCAGTGGTAATTTTCAGTAAAACATTTTGCATAGTATATTTTCGAACAGTGTACCATATTTTTCGGACTATAAGATGCACTTTTTTCCCCCCCAAATTTGGGAGGAAAATGGGGGGTGCGTCTTATAGTCCGAAGGTAGACTTCTCCCTACTCACGCGATCTTCCCTGGTGGTCTAGTGATGTCGGGGCAGGAAAGACCCTCCTCTTTCCTGCCCAGCGCGCTGCTCTCCATCCTCCTGTATGCAGCCTGACGGTCTCGGCGAGATTCAAAATGGCCACCGAGACTTCAATTCTCGGCGGCCATTTTGATTCTCGCCGAGACCATCAGGCAGCAATGCATATAGGAGGATGGAGAGGGCAGGAAAGAGGGGGCTCTTTCCTGCCCCGACGTCACTAGACCACCAGGGAAGATCGTGTGAGTAGGGAGAAGTGGTGACAGGGCCGGGGGAGGGCGGGATTCGGACAAGACGCACCGGAGCACCTAGGTTTTAGAGTTGGGAAAAAGGAAAATTTTTTTTTCCTATTTCCCTCCTCTAAAACCTAGGTGCGTCTTATAGTCCGAAAAATACGGTAAATATTTTGCATTGCTGTGTGGGGACGTATTGTTTCCAGACGTATATTTGGTGTATTTTCGATTATCGGGAAACATTTGTATATTTTTTCAATTATGGCCCTCTGACTGAACTTTTTGTGAAAAGCACCTCTGGTGCCAAAAGCCACATGTCTTCTTTGTCTCAGACTAGTTGAGATGTTTTCTAGGTGCTAAAAAGATCACTGGTTCTAGTCCAGAGGCACATATTTTTATTTCATTTGTACCCCGCGCTTTCCCACTCATGGCAGGCTCAATGTGGCAATGGAGAGTTAAGTGACTTGCCCAGAGTCACAAAGAGCTGCCTGTGCCTGAAGTGGGAATTGAACTCAGTTCCTCAGTACCAAAGTCCACCACCCTAACCACTAGGCCACTCCACTCCATAGTTTGATGCTCTATTTATTATACTAATATCGAAGCTTAAGGTATGCCTAATTCCTATTTCTTATTTTGTGTGTTTTCTTATTTTACTCATTTTAGTCTGAATTTCTCTCATCTCATGCTCAACAATGTGTAACATAGTTCAAACAGATGTGTCCATATGTACAGGATACTAAGAATAGGAGATGGAGGAGGGGTCTAGCAAATCTTACTAGTTATATCGAAAACAGTTTATGAACATCTTGTGTCTTCTTTCATTTACTAATAAATACTGAAAAAGAAAAGACGCAATGCAGTAAAAAAAAAAAATCCAGCAGCTTTGACAAAGTCCATTCTGACAGCACAGAATATCTGTACAAGGCATTGAATGTAACGGCTGTACTCTGCTGTCAGAATGGATTTTGCATTAATACTGTACAACTGGGTCACTCTATTGGATCCTATTTACTATCACTGTTGACCAAACTGTGAGCCCTGATGTTATGGGTCTAGGTTATGGTTTTTACATTAACAAGAATTTAAAGATAACAAACTTGTGATTTCATAAGTATGGAAAATACCAAAATTACCCAACTGATCAACTTGGCATACGTGCAATCTACAAGCAGACGCTTTGATTCAAAAATTGCCTTCCTTTCTCTTTCTCATTACTGCTAATTCAGTGACCTTTCACCATCTTAACAGGGCTGTAATAATGAAAAATGTTCCACTTCCTGACCATAATGAACAGGAAAGCAAGCTGTACTATCTAACCAGATATAAAATTCAAACTAAGTATCCATACTTAGTACAAAACAAGAGGGTAATAATTCAATCTTTTTTTATTTGTTTGAAAAGAGCAAGAAAGACTAAAAGCTGTATAAACAGTTGGGTTACTTTAATAAATGCTAATACACATTTGTTGAACAGCTGCAACGATTTTTAAAAAAAATCAAGTTAATTTTCTTGTTCTGTTTCCCTTCTTTCTCCCTTCCACCTTCTCCCAGTCTCTCCTCCTCCCCTGCCTCCTGCCCTCTTACAATTATTGTTGGCAGTATTCACATTAGTATATCTTTAAGTCACTATATACAAACCTATACTGGTAGATAGATCTTGGTCTAATTTTGTTATTGCTAATTGGATAGAATTCAATACATTGTTTAAAAAATATGCTAAAAAGCATCTCCAGGGAAATTCAGATTTATGATCTTTGAATGGCTGTAGCAGAATCTTTCTCTAGGTAATTTTCCATCTGATGTAGGTGAAATTAGTTTCACACCTATTCTGAAAGACATGAAAATATCGAGTAACCTCTCCTCTACTATAGGCCAATTGTTTCAATCTTTTTGTCAAACTTATGGAAGGTCTGATTGTTTCACAGTTGACTAAATATTTAGACTGAAAAACAAAAAGAAGAAACCAAACAAAAACGAGGGTGGGAATAAACAATGCAATGAGTCAGGATAAAAGCACAAGTCCTTTATTAATATATCTTTTTTGTTTGCTTTGACTTTTGTGGGATTGTTTGCTTTTCTGTTTTTGTTAAAGAACAAACCTCAATGATACTGCACACAAACAAGAGAACACAGTGATGACCAGTAATCAGTAATGCACAACCAACTTTTATTACGGATGGTGTATGCGGATGATATTTTGATGTTAGTACTGGTTTCCAC
Source organism: Microcaecilia unicolor (assembly GCF_901765095.1). Lineage (NCBI taxonomy): Eukaryota > Metazoa > Chordata > Amphibia > Gymnophiona > Siphonopidae > Microcaecilia > Microcaecilia unicolor. Next base: position 215,256,321 of record NC_044031.1, read on the forward strand.
CATGTTGGATTCAGTGCTTTTTTTTTATAGGAAAAAAAGGTAACAGTACTCATACAGGGCCAATCTTAAGGGCGTGGTCACTATCCAGCTTATTTTCGAATGAGATCGCTGGCCATCTTCTGACACAAATCGAGAGATGGCCAGCCATCTCCTGAAGCCAGCTAAATCGGTATAATTGAGCGCCGATTTTGACCAGTGCCAACTGCTTTCCGTTGTGGAGCCAGCCAAAGTTAAAGGGGGCATGTCGGTAGGGTAGTGAAGGCGGGACAGGGGCGGACAGGGGCATGGTCACTCGATAAAGGAAAAAAGAAAGCCGGCCCCGACGAGCATTTGGCCGGCTTCACTTGGTCCCTTTTTTTTCTGGACCAAGCTTCAAAAAGGTGCCCCCACTGACCAGATGACCACCGGAGGGAATCGGGGATCACCTCCCCTTACTCCCCCAGTGGTCACCAACCCCCTCCCACCCAAAACAATTAAAAAACATTTTTTTTGCCAGCCTGAAATGTCATACCCAGCTCCCTGACAGCAGTATGCAGGTCCCTGGAGCAGTATTGAGTGGGTGCAGTGCACTTCAGGCAGGTGGACCCAGGCCCATCCCCCCCCCCCACCTGTTACACTTGTAGTGGTGGTAAATGTTGAGCCCTCCAACCCCCCCCCCAAACCCACTGTATCCACATGTAGGTGCCCCCCTTCATCCCTAAGGGCTATGGTAGTGGTGTGCAGTTGTGGGGAGTGGGTTTTGGGGGGCTCAGCACCCAAGGGAGCTATGCACCTGGGTGCAATTTTTGAAGTCCACTGCAGTGCCCCCTAGGGTGCCCGGTTGGTGTGCTGGTATGTGAGGGGGGCCACTGAACTATTAATGCTGGCTCCTCCCATAACCAAAAGGCTTCCATTTGGCCGGGTTTGAGATGTCCGGGCCCGGTTTCCATTATGGCCGAAAACCAAAGCCGGCCATCTCTACACCCGGCGATCTGACACATTTGACCTAAATGTTGAGATTTAGCTGGCCCCAACCGTATTATCGAAAGAAAAGATGGCCGGCCATCTTTTTCGATAATACGGTTGGCTCCACCCCTTTGCGGAGCAGGTACTGAAGATGGCCGGCCATATAGATGGCCGGCACCGTTCGATTATGCCCCTCCATGGCTCCACCCCTACAGTAGCCATACTCCAAAGTGGCCATACCCATTTAACCAACCATGGAGCATATAAAAAGGCATAATTGAAAATAGTATATGAGTCCCTAGGTCCAACAAAAGAACTCATAAGAGTTACCATAAACTATTAAAATATATAGATAAAACCCCCACAAAACTAGACTCTGGCATGCAGGATGATACTAGAAAAACAAAAATATTTTTCACTTGTACTGCTAAAAAGATAGCAGATGTAAATTTCAAAAACTGACATATTCCATTCACTACATTGCAAATTAACAACTACAAATAAAACAAAAAATTAACACAACTACCACACTACTTTATTAAACAATAAAATTATTTTTTCTACCTTTCTTCTCATAACTCTATTGCCAGGATTTCCTGTTTTTGTCATTATTCTCTCCTTTTCCTTTCCAGTTTCTTTGATTTTATTTTATTTTCTGCCTTTGTTCACATTTAGTTCTTTCTTACAATCCAGTCTTCAATTTCCCTCTTTTGACTGTGTCTACCTACAACTTCCCCCTCTCTGTTCCCCACTTCCATCCAGCATTTCCCCTCTCTCTTCCCCACTTTCATATAGCATTTGCCCTCTCACTCTCCTCCACACTTCAATCCAGCATTTGGCCCCTCTCTTTCCTCCTCCAATTCCATCCAGCATTTCTCCCCTTTCTCCTCTCTTCCCATCCAGCACTTTTCCCCATGCCTCCTCTCTACCTATCTGACATTTCTCCCCCATGACCCCTCTCTTCTCATCTGGCATCTTCCATCCGGCATCTCTCCCTTTTCCCCAACATTCCCCATCCGGCATCTCTTCCCTTGCCCCTACTCTGCCATTCAGTATTTCCCCTTGCTCCCTCTCTCCCCATCTGGCATCTCTCCCCTTCCCCTTCTATCCTCATCAGGCATTTCTCCACTTGCTTCCTCTCATTCTATCCAGCTTTTCTCCCCATTTGGCATCTCTCCCCTTGCCCCTTCTCTCCCATTCAGCATCTCTCCTTGCCCCCTCTCTCCCCATGTGGAATTTCTCCCCTTTCCTTTTCTCCCCCATTCAGCCTCTCCCCTTGCCCCCTTCTCTCTCCAGCATTTCTCCCCCTGCCTCCTCTCTCCCCATCCAGTATCTCTCCCCTCTATCTGGCATTTCTCCCCTTGTCCCCTCTCTCTCCATCCAGCATCTTCCCTTGCCTTCTCACTCCCTATCCATCATCTCTCCTGTGGCTGCTGGTGGTTCTCCCAATGAGCAGCAGCAGCAGCAGGAAAATCAAGGTAAAAGACATAGGCCACAGTGATCAGACACAAACTAGTGGCTCTGCCGATCCCCTGCCCTTCTGAAGTCAAATTCTTGTTCCGGGGCAGGGGATTGGGAGAGCCAACAGCACGTGTCCTAGCACTGCAGCCCTGCACCTGCTACTCTTGCTTTGCCACTGTTACTGCTTATTAGGAAAAGTAGCAGTGGGAGATGGGGGGGGGGGGGGGGGGGGCGGGGATGAGTGGCACAAAACAGCCCTGCTGCTATTAGTTTCTCATTGTATGGATACAATTCAATGGTGGGCTGTGGAGAATATTAATATGTTAAACCCTAACAAAACTATGTACTTTGGTTTTATAATTCTTTGATGGCTTATTCTTGTTTAATGGGGAAAATCTTAAAGGTAGATAATCATGTGTTTTGGGAATAATCTTGGACACTTCACTTACTTTGAATCGCAGATTTGGAAATGAACCTTTTACCTCATTTTGCATTATTAGTCCAGATGCTGGTGTTGTCACACCTGGATTATTGCAATTTTCTTTATGTTGGATTACGTGTTAAATTGTTGAATAGACTGCAATTAATACAAAATACAGCGGTGCGTTTGGCTTTTCGTTTGAAAAAATATGAGAGTATTTCTCAGTATATGATGGCTTCTCTTAAAAGTGTGTATCACTTTTAAAGTTGTTTGTGTGACTTTCCATTTTTTGTACCATAGTACATTGGAATTGCTTCTTCAATTCTTTTGTGGTTATTTTTTTAACTTCTTCTTGAGTACGAGATAAATTTCTGTTGACATTCTTTATTTATAATGGCATATGTATGAAACGCCACTTTGATGCAATGTTTCCTAAATGGCCAGTTCCTATTTGAAATGAACTTCCCCTATATATCCAATTGGAAGTAAATTATATGCAACATTGTAGGCACCCAGTCAAAAGAAACCAGACAAAAGAAACCAGACAAAAAAGCTCCAAACAAAAAAAGTTCCCAACATAAAAGTCCCTGACAAAATTGACTCCCGACAAAAGGGCCAGATGAAATAGATTTATTTTTGAATGGTACGAATTTGAAGGGTACAAAGAAGTGGAGAAGCCATAAATTACTGAGAAAGTCCATGGCTTGTCACTTGAAAGTCCTGGCACCTGCCTATGGCTTGACTTCACTAACCACACTTGGTATCTAGTGAGAATCATAAATCTGTTTTGTTGAGGGTTTTTTTTTTGTCATGATCTGTTTTGGTTTTAGTTTGTTTTGTTGGGTTTTTTTTTTGTCGGGTTTTTTTTTGTATGGCCTATTATGTCGGGGTGCTGGTATCAAGAGGCAACTGCCTTCTGCATCTGTGTAACCACTTTATGGATCAACGAACAGAAATAAATCAGGCTAACAAAACATTTCAAATATATCTATATCCTGCTGTTTGCCTTCGAGTTCAGTCAGAATCAAACTCTACAGGGCAAAGGCACATAACCCTTCATTCGCAATGTAAATCATCGACAATACAATGGCTCAAAATTAAAATGCTTGGTATAGTGCTTGTGCAGAATGCTTTCATGACATATTAAGTGGACCTTTTACTAAGATGCGCTAATGGATTTAGGGGGTCTTTTACTAAAGCTCAGCTTGAGTTATCTGCAGCAGGGTCCATGTTATTCCTATGGGTCCTGCTGCAGATAACTCGAGCAAAGCTTTAGTAAAAGACCTCCTTAATGCGTGCTAATGATTAAAGTGCGCTAAATGCTGAACAGCCCATTGTATAATTATGGGCTACATGGCATTTAACTCACATAAATTTGTTAGTGTGTGCTAAATCTGTTAGCTCATCTTAGTAAAAGGGCCCCCCTATGAGAAAGAAGAATCTTACAGTCTGCATGATATCCCTTCAGAGTGGAGCACTAACTCAGTGCTTAAAGAAGCAGATTCCATACCAGTGAGGCCAGGATTTACTCATAAACCCCTTGTTTCCCAGTGCCACTCTGTACGTGAACTTGGGCTATTCATTTCACTTTTCTTCGCCTTGGACACAACTAGATTATAAACCAGTCTGGGCAGGGAAATAACTGATGTAACTGAATAAATAATAATTGATCTTGAGCACAGATTTGGGAGAGGCTAGTAATAAATCTAAAATCGAAACCCATAGAGTCAGATCACTGTCTGTTATGTTAAATGTAACCTGACTGCCTTTAAAGTGGTTACACGACACATTATAACATTATCCTAATCATTTCCTGGATAAAACATTTTAAACTTCCTTCAAGAAAATAATTTTTTCTACTGTTTTCATTTAAAAAAAAAATGTTACAGCAGAAAATTCAGCTTTAGCTTCCAGGAAATGAATAGCAGAGAAATATTGATTTTCCCACATGCCTAATAACATTAAAAGGACATTTAGTCACTAAAAGGTGTGAGCAAATCTAAATAATAATAAATAATATTTAAGCTATTCAGAAAGGGGCCATTTTACTAAGCTGCATATGGGCCTACGCGTGTTCAGTGTGCACCAAATTGGCATTATTGCTCAGCAACCACGTGCCGCAGGCAGTACTTCTGAATTTGACACACGGTTCTATTTTCTACTATGTGGCTCTTACCTGGCAGTAAATGACAGTGGGCGCTCGGTACATGCCTACTGCCTGGGTAGCACGAGACCTTACCGCTAAGTCAATGGGTGGCGGTAAGGTCTTAGGCCGAAAATGGACACACACTGGTTTTTATTTTGCCACATGTCCATTTTCCGGCCCCTCAAAAGAAGAACCTTTTTCCAGGACATGTCAAAAAATGGTCTGACACGCGCCCAAAAGACGAGCTCACACTGCCGCAGACTTTTTGCTGTGGCTTAGTAAAAGGGCCCCAAAGTCTCCAACAGGTATTCAGAGATGTAGTTATGAAGGTATAGCAAAAGTTAGGATTTTACTGTACCTTACTTTACCATGGGAGGTACTAGCCTACATTATCTCAGCACCACAGGTTAGTGATTCTCATGGTACATGAATAATACAGCTTGTGATCAACTATTCATGTTAAAGAGGGAAGGAATTAAAAGAAGCCACTCTCAACACAACCCCACCCTCCTGAACCCCCCCAAACATATCCCCCTCTCTCAAAGACCCCCACAAACATTTCCCTCTCTCCTGATGACCCCCAAAGACCCCTTTCTGAAGAATTCATTACAACTCCCTCCCAACTGAAGAGCTCCCCTTTTCACCCAAAGATCCTATATGTACCTATAGGTCCCCTAAACCTACCTATTCAAATCCTTGGTGTCTAGGAATTCCGAAGCAAGAGTGATCCCCAGTTGCACTTGCCCCTGCCGACAACAGTTTCAAAATGGCACCAGCACCTCCTAACAGTAGTCTTGCGGTATTACTGATAGAGGTCAAGCTGCATCATTCAATTTATATGATAATGGGCTGTTTTGCTTGCATTTGCATGCTTTGAATCTCATTATTATGTGTCCCGTGGTAACTTAAAATGGCCTGCATTATGGTAATATAACACGTTATTGCTATTTAATGTAGTTAAAGGCAAATAATGGTCATTTTTGCTGTAATGCACCTTAACAGCAAACATTTGGTGGTGTCTTCCTACATCTTCTGTTGCAGACTTTGCCCACAACTAGCAATTTGCATATACTCCTAGATACAGAAGGCTTTATTTAAAGGATTTATACTCCTAGCTTTGAGAGTTAAGCTCTTAAATTGGTACAGAGACAGACATCATGTGAAAAGATATTTATGTGCAGATAGTCCAAGTCACTGTTCTCTCAAAGCTGAGCAGGAGTCCTCCAACTGCATTGTTGCCAGTGGGGGGCGGGGGGGGGGGGGTGCTTCAATATCATGTTTTCAACTGTTAGGGACAGGCAGGTTCCCTGGAGTCCTACAGAACTTGAAAATGTGACAGTGAAACAGCAACCTCCACTGGCAGGACTGTAGGTGGAGGACTCGACTCAGTGAGGGAACAGTGGTCCAAGTCTTCAGATCTTTGGGGAGACTACATGCTCCCCCCTCCATCTTCTGATGTCACATGGAGATGCAAGATCAGTTGGGAGAAAGTCAACTGGGTAGTTGTTGCTGAGTCTGTATGCCTGGAGCAGCCTTAATTTCTCTGCCACATGCTGAAGCTTGCAGGGAGAAGAGGTCGAATTGTAGGTACATATTGTAGACACCAGTGGCCCACCCATTCTTGACTCAGGCCCACCCAGTGACAACACTACACTACCTTCTCCCCTCTGTGGTGCTCCAGCATCTGCCCTCCTGTCACCAAACCCGTCCTCCTGGTGCATCCCAAAGGTGTCCCCAGCACCTGCTGCTATCCACTCCGTTACCCGTGCTGGTCCACAGGCCTCCAACCACCACGTCCCACCCTTGCTGACATCATTTCCTGTTTCCTGTCTGGCGGGATGTGCCACATCACGGCAGATGGAAGCCTGTGGGACCAGCACAGACAGCAAAAATGAACCACTGCAGATGCAGGGGATGCTCACAAGGCACACTGTAGAGGGACGGGGCCCAGAAACAGGAGGGCAGATGCTGGGACGCTATGGAGGAAAGAGAGGAGAGATGTTAGATGTGGGGTAAGTAAAAAAAAAAAACTGTAATTTTTTTATCTCAGGGTGGAAGGTGTGAAAGGGCCCATCCAAATTAACTCTGGGCCTATCCAAAATACTGGCTCTGGCTACACCCCTGGTAGACACAGGAGTAGCAGCACTTCCAGAACAAAAGGAATTGCTTTTGAATAGCCCTTTCCCTGTCCTTTCACCCTCTATGGGACAGGAAGAGCCGCCCACTGATACTGCTGACAAATGATTGGCTACAAGGACATAGAGTTCCTGTTGTTAAACACTACACCTGTGGCTTACCTTACAATGCCATTGGTTTCACATTGGAAGACAATGAACAGCATTGTAGAAAGGAGAAAAAGGAAATCTAGGTCAGTATAGTTGCTGGCGGTGCTAATATTTTAGAACAGGATCTGCAGACATTTAGCCTGTTCTAAATACATGACAAATGGACAATCACGTGCTAGTGACATCCAGCATGATAAAAAAAAAGCCACATAAGAGTATCCTGTGGAACAGAGGTTAGAATGATGGACTGAAGACCCTGGCTCAAATCCCACTTCAGTAATTTGGGGGGGGGGGGGGGGGGGTTAAATTATTTTAAATTGTGATCCCTATAGGGACAGAGAAATACCTGTTGTACCTGAACGTACACTGCTTCAATAGCCTTTGGGCTTGCAGGAGGTATACTAAAGGATATTGAAGTAGTGTACATTCAAGTACAATATGTATTTTTCTGTCTTCAACACTGAACAAAAATGCAGTAAAACTAGTGTCTCAAATACGGTAAATCTATACAAAACCAATGACATACACTAGAAAATATGGCTTATCAAACTAATGTATTTTATAAGGAGAAAATCCTTCAGAAACCTGTCGGACGTTGAGGCCTAGGTTTACAACGGAATTGAACGTAAAAAAACATTGATGAGTTTCTATCATAGGGATTTATGGATACTCTCCTTGTATTTTTTTTGATATATAGCGATTTCTTGAATATGCTCAATTCAAAATTTCAAAAACTATGTGCTGTGCTTAAATTCACAAACGTATACACATTTGGGTTTGACTATTAATCCAAGCATACAAGCTTAAAGGAAAGCGCCAATAATGCAGAAAACAACACAACCTAAGTGCCTTACCGAGCAGTAGAAAAAATGAGAGAAAGAGAGGAATAATTGGGAGAAGAACCCTGAGAAGAATATCTCAGAAACTGGAGATTTGTGGAGAAGCAGAGGAGGGTCATCCCATAAATGGCAGGGAAAACATGCAGTTTTATTACCACTGACATAGGAATAGTAGTCTTAAGGAGATATTTCTAGGACAGGCATTAAGATGATTTTGTATTCTTTTGATGCATAACAGTGTCAGTTAAATGAAGTCAATCACGAAAAGCATCAGTTATCCACATTTGTATGCTATTGTGCACGCAGATCTGTGGGTATCTCTTCATGCTACTGCATAGCTGTACCTGTCTGTTCCAGCTCCACTGTACCCTCACTGCAGTATATAGTAATCAAAAGCAAGAACCTGTACTGTTTTGCTTGAGCAAGACTCTCCTGCTGTGCCATATGGTGTGAGATGCTCATTCACGCTACACTCGATTTGACTGCTACAGTGGCTTTTGTATTGAAAAGGTGATGGTGTTAGGTTTTGTACTGAGGAAAATATTGGAGACAGGAAAAATAATGCGGTACGCAAATGTTCAATTATCTGAACAGACCCAATCCACAATTAGTTAAAATAATTGAAATTATTGTATTTTACATATATACGTGTTTTCTAAATTCACTTTAGAAGTGTTCATCACAGTAGGGGAAAAGGAAAGGTATTCAATCAAAGCGGTTTACATTTTATATATACAGGTACTTTTTCTGTCCCTAGTGGGACAAGAGAACAAAATCAGCTCATTTGGGAAATATGATTCACATCACTGTTCATTAATTCAGACATAAAATAAAGTGCCCTTTTTCATTAAGCCATGGTAAAATTTGCAGTTACTATGGCTTAATACAGAACATTACTGCGCAGTAACTGCAAATTTAACATGTGCCTATTGAGAGCGTTCCCAGTATTTTCTATTGAAGTTCTTGCATTAATGTTGAAATTAACGTTTGGCACCTTCTCCTGGTTAACATGGAAGCATTTAGCAGCTACTGTTTAAGAGGTGATAAGTGGTCTCACGATAACTCCATGTAAGCATGAGGTGAGTGCAGCACATTAAGGAGGGATTTTATATACGGCGCCTAAACAATCCACATGGAAAACATTTCCACCTAAGCACATGCTATAAGATTTAGGAACTGTATATAGAATACACCTAGGTGGGAATCGTAGTGCCTAAAACTACTTGCATCCTTTTACACCAATGAAAACATGGCGTAAATCCTGGCATGTAGATTTATGCACACTGTGCCATATTCTATAACTACGTGTATAAATCTTAGAACGCCTACCAAATGCCCATTTCCCCACCTATAACCATGCCCCTTTTTGCCTGCATGCATTAGAAGTTAGGTGCACTGCGAGTTGTGTGTGTAAATTCTAATTATTGTCAATTAGTGCTCATTATTGCTCGTTAAGTGCTGTGTGCTAGCAGTTACTGTGTGGTAAACCGCATGTTAAGTGCTTAACATGGTTTAGTTAAAGGGCCCCAAAGTTACTGAACTCAAACAAATATTCATCTATCTCCAAATTTTATAGAAGAACTGACTCTTCTTCTGTGGTCAAGCCATTTCATAGTTATACATGAGGCTTGCAATTCTATGCCATAAATGTCCATCAAGAAATGTAATGTCTTTGATTGCGAGATGTTCAAAGCTTTCTAGTAGGGGGAAATATGTATAGAAAAAACCCCTAATAGATTGCAATGTAGGTACTTAGAAAACAAATGACACATCTTAATTTATTTTCAATAACCTTCCAAAAAGGTTGAAGATTAGCATAGTAGTACAACATATGGGTTAAGGTTGTAACTGGCATATTACAAAACTAATATTTAGTGTTATCATTTGTTTTCTCCTTCAGGAGTGGAGTGATCACTGAGGAACCCACCCCACAATAGCCAAGACCCCTGCAACCAGTCACAGAATCTATGACAAGGCAGAATTGGTGTGTAGAGCCTGAGCTCTTTCAGTAAAACTTGGGGATCATGGGTCAGTTTTAGCAGACAATGGAAAAGGTGCCGGTACTCAGTACCCCCAAGTACCCCCTAAAAAAAAGCCCTGAATAAAACAAATAATATTAGGATTCTGGGGCTACCAGAGGGAGTTGAGGGTGATGACCCAGTTAGTTTCATGGAAGATTTTCTCCCCAAACTTTTTTATTTTTTTTTTAATTTTAATATTTATTCATTTATCCATTTTATTATAAGAAACATCTTGCTTAAGAAAGTATACAAAGATAAGGCAGTTACATAACTGCTAAGGAATATTAAGAAAATATATAAAGAGAAAACAATATACATTGTCAAGGAAACCCATACTCAAGTCCATAAATTTGAAATCCAAGATTAGGATATCTAAGGGAGTATAACAAAAGGAAATATATAACGGATGGTGCAAACCTTGCTAAGTGGAGTTATCTTATAATTTAATGCTTATCCACTTTTACCGAGGCAATAAGTGCCGATACGTGAGCTGGTTCTGTGAAAACGTATTTCTTCTCCCTAAGCCTTATTATGCACTTGCAGGGGTACCTTAAAAAAAAGGTTCCCCCCAAGTGCAAAACCTCAGGCCTAAGGAGCAAGAATTGTTTCCTCCGTCTTCTAGTCTCTTTAGAGACATCGGGAAATAATAATATTTTAAAGCCCAAAAAAGGCTTATCTTTATTTCGGAAAAATAAACGAAAGATCCAATTCTTGTCTGGTAATAATGCAACCGTCGCCACTAACGTGGCGGCAGTTGCTAATTCAGAGTCAGAAGTCTGAAGCAAAAGAGAGACATCGATCGGATTATCAAGTTGGTTCAAATTTTTCCCAGGAATATAATATGCCATAGTCAGTGGTGGTAGATTCGACTCAGGTATCATCAAAATTTCACGCATATAGCGTTTCAGCATCTCAAGAGGAGCAACATTCTGTAATCTAGGAAAGTTAACAAATCTCAGGTTGTAACTTTTAGTATAATTGTCAAAAATTTCAGTTTTCAGTCTGAGGTTTGTCAAATCTTTCGTCATAGTAGGTTGTATTGTTTCAATCTTCACAATTCTTTGATCCATTTTATCCACTTTATCATTTAACTCTTTAAGCTGCTCATCTTTTTTTTGTAAATCAATTTCCAAGGATTTTACTTTTGGCATTACTTCATTAGTCTGTTTTAAGAAGGTTTGTCCCAAATTAGAAACTAAGTCCCATAATGCATCTAATGTCACTTCTTTCGGTTTAGTTACTAGCTCTTTAGGTAATTCAAACCTTTCAGAAAACCGCTCACGAGTCTCACCCAGTCCCTCAGGTCCTCCTCCCTCGATCCGCGGCGATTCCATGGGCAAACTGCCCTCCGTTCCAACCTGAGATGTAAATGAAGCTTCCAATCGGCGTTCCTCTGGGCCCCTACCATCTTCCGGAGTGGACCCCGTCGATTCAATAAGGAAAGAACTTGCGCCGATCGGCTGGGGAGGAGGGGTGGGCGCGGCGGGGCTCAAGGTGACTTCATAGCCAAGAGAAGCCGAAATCTCCAAATTGCCGGCGTTCCCTACTGGCTGCATTCCGCCGTCAAAAGTAGCTCCCTGTGGCCTCACAAAACGATCCATCGGACCAGGTAAGGAGGGGGGTAACGGGGAAGCTCTGCTCGTTGTTCTCCCTCTTCGTTTAGGCATTTTGGTAGAGCACAAAAAACGAGGCTCACAGCAACTTAGCTAGGTGCAGCCATCTTGGATTCCCCACCGACCTTCTAGCGACTTTTAAATTTATCTTTCAAGTATAAGTTTGAAATTGAAAGGGCTCATGGTGTCCCCTCACATGTCAGCAAATCTTTAAAGCTACCTTGGCTCATAGCCATGAAAATCCTGTTATCTACAAGTCTGAGACATCCTTTAAGCAGTTAAATCCTCACAAGCTTTGAAATAGAAGGGTAATAACTTGATCATTCTCCCTGACTTCATGAAACATACTATAGATACATGCAATAAGTTTTTGGCTCTCAGACCTAGGCTCAAAGCACTTGATGCAAGATATGGTTTACTGTCTCCAGCATGCATGAAAATCACACATAACAGTTGAAATCTAATTGGTTTCCTACCTGCTTTTCTCTCCTTGGTTAAAAGGAAGAATGTTGTTGCTATTATATTACCTAAAAATCTTAATAGTTCTGTGATAGCACATCATAGTGACAATGAAGGGAAATGGGTTATTATGATAATAAAATAAAATTTGGTTTCATATTTACTAGTTAATGTATATGCTGCTACTTCTGATCAAGCAAAAATGTTCAAGGATTTAGAAAACCAACTGTCATTAATAGACACTGATCATATAATTATGGGAGGTGACATGAATCTCCCAATGGACTCAACTTTGGACAGAAAATCTTTAGCTCACACAAATCTCTCATTGACTTGGTACATAAATGGAGCTTAGTTGATTACTAGCACTTATTAAATCCTAATACTCTGGACTATACTTTTTATTCTATTCCTCACCGGTCATACTCTCATTTGGATGATTGATTTATCTCAAAATTGTTGGTTCATTCTCTCCTGTCTGCATCCTTTTATCGGGACACCCTGTCTATTGTTTCACAATCTAACGTGGAGATTCAATTCAGCTTTACTCCAAGATGATGATTTTATTTAAAAGATTTCTCAACAGAATACTTTTCATTGAATGACTCTACGGAAACTGTATTCCAAACCACACGGAATGCTTGTAAAGCATATCTTCAGGGACAAATAATTGCATACACTGCCTATGTTAATAAGAAACAACAACAACAACAACAACAACAACAAAAAGAACTAACTAACTTGGATCTGAAATACAGATGCATGAGAGAAAGTTTATGTCTTCTAGATCTCAAACTGATCTGGTCAATCTGCAAAAACTGAAGTTCCAGTTTAACAAGCTTATAAATCATAAAGGGGCCCTTTTACTAAGGCATGCCCAAAAGTGGCTTGTGCTGGTGTAGGTGTGTGTTTTGGATGTACGCTAGTCTATTTCCTCAGCGCACCTGGAAAAAAGGCCGGAAAATGGACGTGCAGCAAAATGAAAACCAGCAGGTGTCCATTTTTGGCCTGAGACCTTACCGCAACCCACTGACTTAGCAGTAAGGTCCCACGCGCTAACCCAGCAGTAAGCATCCTGAACGCATCAGCTGCTGATTACTGCTGGGTAAGCGCTACAAGGTAGTGTTTTGGGCGGGTGCCAAAAATGGAATCATTGCCCAGGTGGTAGTGCCAATTGACATACGTTAGATGTGCGTAGGTGCCTACACACCTTTTTAAATGGGCCCCAAAGTTGTTATACAGCTCTTTTCATAACAGGTAACTTACTATGCAGGAATGAACAAGACTGGGAAAGTATTAGAAAGAAATCAATCATACATGCTATTAACTAGAATCACTCCATTCTAACCAAAAACTCAGATATTGTTGATCATTTTGTTGATTTCTATAGTACAAAGTCTCTTCAGATGAGGTCCAATATTTCTTAAAATCTATAAATTGTCCTAACACAAATCTGCAGCTGTTATACTCACTGGATGTTCCAATTACAATTAAAGAGATCCAAAAAGCAGTATCATCTATAAAAGCACAGAAAGCATCTGGCAGTGATGGATTAAATGCTGACTTTTATATAAAAAAAAGTTCTCTACATTATTAACTCCCTGGCTTCTCCAATTACTTAATCAAATAATTAAGGATAAATGCTGTTCTACTTCTATGTCTGAAGCTGTTATAGTTTTACTTACAAAAACCAGGCAGAGATCCTATACTCACTGGGAACTGCAGACCGATATCATTACTTAAATATGATTGTAAAATTTATGCGAAAAATTTAGCCGATCACTTAAATCCTGCAATTGGTTCTCTTGTTGCCCCTGAACAAAATGGCATAGTTTAGGATCATTTAGCTATGGACAATACTAGAGTCTTTAGCCATGTTCTACAGATTAGAAAAGATCTCTCAGCCCCTGCTTGAGTTGTTTCTTTAGATGCTGAAAAAGCTTTTGATTATGTTGAATGGCCTTTTATATTTCAGGTTTTGAAATTGATTAATTTGGGTGACAATTAGATAGATGTGATATCTGTTTTATATTCCTCTCCCACAGCAAGATTATATATAAATTCTACTTTGACAAATTCATTTCGGGGTCCTTTTACAAAGCTGCAGTGACAGGGGGCCTGCGCTAGCATCACCCTGTGATCTTGACACATGCTGCTGCCCCCTTTTACTGCAGCAGGTAGAAGGCTATATTTTTTTATGAGGACAAGAAATGGCCATGCGGTAAGTGAACCACTTGCTGTATGGCTATTTGGGGGGGGGAGCACTTACTGCCACCCATTGATGTGGCGGTGAGGGCTCCTGCGCCAACCTGGTAGCAACCGGGCAGCGCACGGCACTGCCTGATTATTGCCAGGTAAGCACCAGTGGTACAAAAAGTAGAAACATTTTTTAGCACTGGAAATGACAGTGGGAGCCCAGAGGTAGTTCCAGATTGGCACACGGCAACACTTTTTAATTTACATAAGTTTTATACACTAGCTGATTAAATACTTCCAATACATTTATTAAAACACTTATTTTCACTAACACCCTCAACTAAAATATCTGCTAATCATCATAAATATGAAAAATTAGGGCTCAGTACATCCCCACCATTCCAACCCTGGAACAAAATGGCTAATGGATGATAATCATCACACTGACAGCTATATTGAAATGAAGAACAGAAAATTTGTACTTTGGGCTGATGTGTTGAAATTGCAGAAATATATTGTCAGGATGGAGCTCCATGCTGCTACATTGGTAGAATATTGTAATGTGCAGCAGATCCCTCAGGGTTTGAGATTATATAAAGAGACACGTTTTTTAGATGATGTGGAGTAAGTATCAAAGTGGAATGAGTTAATATCTGCATGCATCTTAGATCTAATATTGTTAACTATTGATAAACTAAATAAGGAATTGGAGCAATTACAAACTGAGTTTAATTCTAAGTTGGAACATTTGAAACAGGACACCACAAGGATGGTATGATCAATTGTATAGGGTGCATCAACAACAAGTAGAGAAATATAGAATGGAGGTTCGAGCACTGAAAATAGGGAAATATAAGCGTGATGAATTATATTATTCAAAAGGGTATGAATGCCCATGGATGGATCGTAATTGGTGATCATGTAGAAATTGTAAGAACAAGAGAGTAGAATTTTAAAACTCTTCCAGTGATTCTTTGGGAGAAGATATAGCAGATCCTCCTTGAGATAATTCTATAGTGGCAGGGACTGTTTCTTTGGAGAATGGGTCTCATTTTTTACCATCAGTTCCAGTGGGGACCAGTCAGACAGCAAACCCAGTTCACAAACCACTCGACCCAAA
The DNA here is from genome assembly GCF_901765095.1 of Microcaecilia unicolor. NCBI lineage: Eukaryota > Metazoa > Chordata > Amphibia > Gymnophiona > Siphonopidae > Microcaecilia > Microcaecilia unicolor. Next base: position 215,271,827 of record NC_044031.1, read on the forward strand.
AGGCAAACCAAAGAACCAATAGCGGTGTTTAATTTGTCCTCTAAACCTTCAACATCATCCCAAATATTGATATTAACTTTAGGCTTATCCTTTTTTTCCTACACAGTTTTATGATACCTTTACAGTTAAGACTTTTTTGTTTAAGCTTTTTTCAGAAATTAAGACTTTGGTTAAAATTTGGAACATCAGAAGAACAAGTAGTGTTAACTGAATCAGAGCTGTCTTTTTTACAAAAATATTCTTTACCATAATCATGGGTCCCTCATGGACTGGTGGATCCAGTTATAGATACATTTCAAAGGTTAGTTTTGAGGGATCTGGAGAACATGGAAAGTCATATTGAATGATGCACAGTTTTAATTGGGTTTGGAGGGAGAACATACTGAAGAGTTGCAACAGCAAGTAGGGGACAGATTGAAGCATGCAGTTGATCAAGGTGTGCTTTCCCATAGAGAATATAGGCATTTGTATAGGAAATGTCCATTTATTCCATACATTTATTTTATACCCAAAATTCATAAAAATTCATGAAAAACCCCTGGTAGACCCATAGTCTCTGGAAGAGGGTCCCTTTTGGAGCCCTTATCCTAATTTTTAGATTTTAATTTATGTTCTGAGGTCCCCCAAATATTTTTGTATGTTAAAGATTCACTGGATTCATTGAAGCATTTGGAACAACTGAATATTTTGCCAGGTCAAATCATTCTTTTGGTTACTCTTGATGTTTCTGCCCTATATACCAATGTAGCACAGGATGCAGCTTTAAGAATCATACAGCTAGTTACTAATAATATACATATTTCCAGTGCTTTTTTTGTAGAAAAAAAGGTGCCGGTACTCATTATGGGCGGAGTCACCACATATGGCTCCACCCTATGATACTACTCCCCTAACAAGACTCATATATGGTTTTAACCTCCACCTTAACCATATATCATATAGAAATCATTCTATATGATATGTGGTTAAGGTGGAGGTTAAAACCATATATGAGCCTTGTTAGGGGAGTAGTTACAGTTGAAGGGCTCTTAAAGAGAGAGTTAGTAGTGCCAAGTACGTGCGGTTCCACCCTATGATGGCCACATCCACATTAGCCACACCCCTTATACCAGCCATGGCGCATATAAACAGACATCATTGAAAATATACTGGTATAGTAGAAAAACAATAACTTGTGATTTTTTTTCATTATAAATCATTTCTGTAAGATGTTACAGCTCCAGTATACCCAGTGCAAAATAAGACAGCAGATGTAAATTCTCAAATTGGACAAATTCCAAACACTAAAATGAAAATAAAATGATTTTTTCTACCTTTGTTGTCTGGTGACTGTTTTCTATCCATACTGGTCCAAGTGTCTGATTCTGCTGCTCTCTATCTGTTGCGTACCGGCACAAAAAAAGCACTGCATATTTCAGAAGCCATTATGGAATTGTTAAATAATATGGCCAGGTTGGTCATTAAAATAATTATTTTGTTTTTCAGGAAAGGTTTTATTTGTAGGTTAAGAGGGTGGCCATGGGGGCCACTGTGGATCCCACGGGAGTCACTGTGGCTCTCATGGTCACCTGCCTGTATATGGCAGAATTTGAAGAGAAATTTATACTCATCAATGGAAGAAATCTTATAAGGGAGGACTGATGGAGGTGCACTCATGCTTGTGTGTCATCATTTGGAAGGCATCATATTCTGAGAAGCCTTGGAGCCATTTCTGGATATAGCAGTCGGTATGTTTTTGGAAATTGAGTATATGCTACAAAGGTTGTGGTTTTTAGCAACACTAATACTGTCACATTTTTTTGAGGTTTGATCTCCTGAGGAAGCACAATGTGAAACATGACCAGGAATGTTTGTGATGCAGTATCAGTTTGATTGCTAATTATACAAGACACCGCAAGAAATAGTTGTTTTAAGATGTTTTTTCTGCATGAGCTGAATGGAGTATCATCAGGATTATGCCTGCAGGAGTTTCAGTGGATTAAAGATTATTGTATTTATAAGCGCCACAAAAAATGTTTTCCCATTGCTTTTTTGTGGATTTGGATTTTTTTTCCCTTCTTTTTTTTCCCCCTTTCTTTTTGTGGACTAAGACCTAGGAGCTGCTTGAAAGTTTTAGTAGCAGCTATGAGGCTGTAAACTCTGATGATCCTTGAGATAAATTATATAGTGATAAATTTCTTTCTCTGCCTTTGTGATTATTGAAAGTAAAAACTCAAGTGCTTGGGCCATTATTGATTTTGCATTTAATTTAGGCACATTGATGAGAGTAAGAGTTTACACTAGTATTCTATAAGAACATTTACACATGTAAGTGTTGTCATAGAATAGGCTCACTGTCTGCAGAAATATGGCACCTAAATGTTAACACCCTATAGGGCTCATTTTCAAAAGAGAAAAACATCTACAAAGTGGCATAAATCTGCATTTGGCTGTCTTTCTCACAAAAATATTCAAATTGGTATTTTCAAAACCAATTTTTAGATGTTATCCTATGAGGTCCATCAGAAGTGCATTCAGATCACAAGGAGAATGTGTCATGGGTGTGTTAAGGGCAGAATATGGGCATGCCAAACACTTGGACATTTTTCAGTCATAATGGAACAAACCGTTTTTCGGCCATAATGGACTAAAACTAAGATGTGTTGAGTTAGACTTGTTTTCATAACGAGTAAGGCACAAAAGGGTGCCCTAAATGACCACTGGAGGGAATCAGGGATAACCTCCCCTTACCTTTCAGTGGTCACTGACCTCTTCCCATCCCCCAAAAATGTAATTAAAAATATTACCTGCCAGCCTCAGATGTCAAACCCAGGTCCATTAGAGCAGCATGCAGGTCCCCAGAGTAGTCTAACTGTGGGTGCAATGCACTGCAGACAGGTGGACCCAGGCCCATACCTCCCCCGACCTGTTACACTTGTGGTAGAAACTGTGTGCCCTCCAAAACTCACCAGAAATCCACTGTACCCACATATAGGTGCCCCTTCACACATAAGGGCTATTACAGTGGCGTACAGTTGGGGGTAGTGGGTTTTGGATGGGTTTGGAGGGCTCAGCAGAGATAAAGGAGCAATGGTGAGATGTGTACCTGGGAGCATTTATTTGAAGTCCACTGTAGGGTGCCCTATTGCTTTCCTGGGATGTCTGGGGGACCAGGCTACTAAAAATGCTGGCTCCTCCTACATTCCAATGGCTTGATTGAGTGCTTTTTTCATTTGAATGGGTTTTTTTTTTTCAAAAATGGACCAAAAGAAAAAAAAAAAGGTCCAAAACACAAAATCTTGTTTGAAACAGTATTTAAAAAAAAAAAAGTTATACGTTTTTCAAAAATGACCTTCTTACCTGTTCGGATTTTGGACGTTTTGTGCAATACATCCAAAGTCAGACCTACATATTATATCGAAAATGCCCCGCCTTATGTACAGTTTTAGAAAAGGTGCCACATACATTTGTAAGTGCAAATTTCTTGGATGTTGACAGGAATTCAGAAGGCAAGGTCCCAATGATCACCATAATGTCAGTGATGTCTTGTATTAACTTGTGAAGACTAAAATATACATATGTATACATTATAATCAGAGATACCTTATAGATTCACGTCTCTGTTCATTTCAAATCATCTATGCTGAATCTGAACACTAAGAGGTTGACATTGAGAGCCAATATTCAATGCCAGGCTATTTCCTATGACCTGCATTGAATATCCGGTTTAACTTTGGCCAGTCAGACTTTAACTGGCCAAGCTGATATTCAGCACATGCTGGTTAAAGTCAGATCAGCCAAAGATATTCCAGAGACTCACATGGTCAAATATGGCCACCAAGCTTGGCCGGTCTGACTTTAAAAAACGGTGGATAGCCAGTTGTATTACCCAATATAACCAGCTATCCACTATCCGCTAACTTGCATTGTACATGGCTGGCCATGTACCATTGAAACTGAGTGGATAGCCAGTTATTCTGCATTCAATCGGACAGGATCTACACCTGGCTGGTCAAATGTGGCTGAATATCAGGGGGAAAAAGTTCATCTCAACACAGCCACATAGACAGATATATGCCAATTACTGACCAGCTGTTAGACACTTCTGCTTCTTGAAGGTGTAAGCAAGAGGTCATGTATGCTTGAGGTACATTTTGTGGAGGGGCTGCTACTAGCAGTTTTCCAATTGATAGATGAAACAATTAACATCTTCAATAAAATAGGATATAGGGTTTACTTTGTTTATAGACCGCCAGGTCTCTGATCTAAGATACTGAACAAATTTTTGGAAATTGTTTTCTATTACTTATCTATGTTCACTAGATTTATTTTGCTGGGTAATCTTAACCTTCATTTAGAAAAGAGAGAGGATATCAATGTGGTACAGTTCAAAGGTTTTTTTTACATTCTTTGCAAATATTGAATTAGATTCCAGCTGAAATTCCTATAAAGGTACATTCTCCTGATATATCTGACTCCAATCCATCTTATCTCATATCTGATAGTAACTGGAAACCATATGGGCAGATCATTTTTAATAATCTTTTAACTAAAACATTGCTATGTCTAGAGAAGGCTTCCAGCCAAAGGCTGAATGTCGCCTATTTAGAGGTAAAATAAGGGAAGAGTTTATTCTGGCAGTAGATACTAGAAAAATTGAAAGTTGATTGCCAGTCACTGTCAGAGATGCTATCTCATTGGAACACCTCAGTTGGAGATGTATTGAATTAGATCATATCTTTAAAGAATAAGACAAAGGCTTTTAGAAAAGTAGCACCCTGGTATGACGACACACTATTTAAAAAAAGGCATAATGTCATTGCCTTGAAAGATCATGGTGGAAAACTAAGGATGAAAATGTCAAACTTTCATGGAAAGCTAGGATGAAACAATATAAGCCTCAACAATGAAAAGGATGCTTTATGCTAAAATTATAGATTCCAACCCATTGTCATCAAAACTGCTTTTTCAAACAGTGTCCATCAGAATTGAGCTCTGTTACTACTGCTATAGAGCCTAATGCCCAATCACTTGCAGAATTTTTTTCTCCTAAAGTACATAAGATAAGGGAGGAATTAGGCATGCAGCAATTTTCTGGAAAAATTAATGGAAGTTTAATTAAGGAGGATTTAATTAAGGGAGTCCCTATGGATCAATACTGATGTAATTTTGTACGTGTGGCAAGTATAGAAGTTAGGTAGCAAAAGAGAGGGTCAGGGACAGTGTTCCTTCTAAGGAGCAACATGCTGCGTGCAAAATGTTTTTTCATGTGAGTGTTGAAAATAGCCCAACAGGCAAAAAAGAGTCCCGTCCCCCCGAGCTATCTGCGTGGTCCATCTGTAATAAGTCAAAAGCTGTTCCAATTGAATAGGCAGTGCTTTAAAAGGTGGAGGACAAAAGAGTTTTTTTTAAAACTTATTCAACAGCTTTTTAATTTATTTGAAAGTTTCCCATATGTAGATATAAATATCATGAAATAAAAACAGAATAACATTAAAACAGCTTCAAACAGTAATACATGGTCAAATTTCAGTGAGGATATCCTGTTTACTAATCGGTTCACCTTAACTGTTGTTATAATCTGCTTTGGGAAGACTGGTGTTATAATGATTGGAAATAAAATGAAACTCTCATTGGGCCACATGGAATCATATCTTCACCTCATCTCCTCTGTACAAATGGATTATTCTTTTTTTGAGCATGTCTATGGGAAAAGTGGTTTTCATAAGTCAAAAATAATAACAATAAATATTTTCTTTCATGCAGATCTCTCATTTGTTTAAACATAACTATAAGCCCCTACTGCAGTTTCTTTTACTTTGTCCTTGTGATGGCGTATACTGTGCCAAAACTGGAAATACAGAATAATAGAATTCAGTATTATGCAAAACTTCAAAAGTTTTGACACTAAATGGGAAGTTGCAGACATAGAGGGCGGGACACGGCAAGGGGAAGGCCACGGAGTCAGTCTTTTACTGTGAATTGCTGCAGGCTTCAGCATCTTGTAAGTGAGACCTGTGGGGAGGAAGACAGGAAGGGAGGAAAGGATTTCTTTACTGCGGGAACAAAACTTTTTACCACTCCCACGGGGCAGTAAAAAGGTTTGTTCCCACATCCCTCTGAAGTGAGCGCACATTGATCTTAAGTGAGTGATGCTCTTGATTTGTATGAGCAATTGCTCATGCGCTCACCTTAGAGGGAGCACTGGTCAGGAAGTACATAAGCAAAGACAACACAAAAAGCACAAACAGGCCTTCATGACTAGAGCAATCAAGTGATCTTTAATTCAAAGACTCAACATGGGCCGTGTTTCGGCATACAAATGCCTATGGCAGGGGTTTAACACAAAAACATTAAATTTTATTATAAAATGAATCAAAATGATAATAACATACATAAACATATATGACTGTCCATTCATTTAAAAATATATCTAAACAATGAACTGATGTTAAAAATAGTATATTTGAAAAGTAGTGCCTAAAGTGGTAATACATAAAAAGTGAAGGATGACATATATAAATATAGGCGTGTCAATACCAGGTTAGGCTAGGCATTGAGGCTCCTACTGCGCACCTTGGAGGCCCCCAATTTAAAAAAATTGACCTCTATCCCCCAATTTCTATGAATGGCACCCAACCTTAGGCTCACGGTTAGTTGATGGGGTCAGTTATGCACATAACATAATTAACTGATTGGCATTAACTTGGCAAATGATTGGTGTTAACAAGCACTACTTGATGCTAATTTGCAGTTGAAGGTGTAACCGACTTGGGCCTCTATTCTACAATCAGTGCTAATGCAAAAGAGGCATTAACATGAGGGAGGGGCGTTCCTTGCATGCCCTTTATAGAATAGTATCAAAATCAACTTAACAGCACTTGTATTTCAAAATATCGGAGGAGTAATAACAATCCACTCATCAACTGATCTCCTTTTGAAAATACTACTACTACTTATCATTTCTAAAATACCAATTTGACGGTGGGCAAGACTTCAGAGGCTTACTCCGTTATCTTGCCAACCACTGTAAACTCAGCATCATACAACCTTATAAATGTAATTGAATCAATGTAATCTCTAACAACTGTTAAATGTAAGCCACATTGAACTGAAACTCGTTTTTGGATAATTGTGGGATACAAGCATGAATAAATAAATAAAATAAATTAAGAAAACATACAAAATTACCGCAGTGCTCTCTAGTTCCACAGCACTGGTTGCTTTTAGGCACTCTGCCCCTCTCCCTTGCTCAGCCTGGCAGTGCTGTCTCTCTTATTTGCACAGTGCTGCTCAAGGAGGTTTCTTCCTTTCCTCTAGACATCCTCGGTGTTTCCTTTGGAGTACTTTATACAATTCTGGAAATCACACCTTCAAAAGAATATAATCAAGATGGAGTGAGAGGGTGGCTACTAAAATGATCAGTAGTCTTTCTCATAAAGCATCTGGGGACAGACTTAAAGATCTTAAAGGTATATGTTGAAAGAAAGGTAGGAGAAGGGAGATATGAAATATACCTTTAGGGCCCCTTTTACAAAGGCGCACTAGTGTTTTTACTGCGCGCTACAAATAAGCGTGCGCTAAACACTATAGACACCCATACATTCCTATGGGCATCTCTAGCGTTTAGCGCGCACTAATCATTAGTGCATGCTAAAAACGCTAGTGCACCTTTGTAAAACACCTTTTTAAATACTTTTTTGGTATGTAATGCACAGGAGGGAGGCCTATTTCAGTTGAAGGACAGTTCTGGAACGAGGGGCATAGGAAGAAGGTGAAAGGGGATAGCATCTAAGGAAATATTGTTTTACGGAAAGAGTAGTGGATATGTGGAACAGTCTCCTATTGGAAGTGGAGGCTATGACTGTTCTGAATTCAAGAAAGCATGAAACATGCATAGAAGATCTCTAAGGGAGAAAAAGGGATTATAGAAAGTGGCCATTTTGCATCGGCAGACTGGATGGACTGTATGGTCTTTATCTGACATCATAGTCTACGGTTCTATGTAATAACTATACAGCCTTTAAATTCTGGAATTTTCCCAGACCTTAATCTATTATTGGATGTCTGTAATAGTTGCTATATTGGAGCTCATGTCTTAGTCCTATCCTTTGCTCATCAGGCCATCAAGGGCTATAAGAACAAAATACACTGGCTGTGAGATTTAAAAGCATCTGAAAAATAATCTAGAATTGTACACAATGTATGATAATTTAATGAACAGAGAATGAAAAGCTAATATTCTCATCATATGAGTCCTTGAGTCATTTTGTATCTAAGGACATGCTCAAGTTGCTAGACAGTATTATTCATAGGATTTCTTCCAGGAATGATGGCTTCAATATTAAATCATACAATATTCATTTCTCTTACTCAAAAGGCTCTCAAAATGACAATGGGGTTATTACTATACTACTTTATCATTTCTTGGAAGAAATGCATGAATGAGGTCAGGAATTTGGAACATTTGTCTTTTAAAAAATAAAATTATGTCTTTTCATAACTATAGCCTCTTGTCTATAATATGAATGCTAATCTCTAGTCCATCCCTCCCTTATCTACGGAAATTGTATGTTCCAGGACTAAGATTTGTCATGCTATGTATTTCTAGAACATTCTGAGGAAAGTTCAGCCAGTAGCAATGTGGCCACTCTGCTTTGGGCTTGCTATGTGCTTTACTATAGCTGGAAACGCATGATTTACAACAGGAGTCACTAACCTGTGCTGCTGAGGTGGTGAAATATAGTGGTAGTAAAATGAATTATTTTTGGGTCCTATTACTAAGATGCAGTAAAAGGGCCTTGTGGTAGCGGCGGAGGCCAGGGCGCTTTTTACCGCAGTGGGTAAAAAGACCCTAAAAAAGACATGGCTCTGCGGTAAGATTATACTTACCGCTTGGCCATGTGGGGGGAGCACTTATCACCACCCATTGTAACATGGTGGTAACACAGTCAGGTTAGTGCCATGCTAGAAACTATTGAATTATTTTCCGTAGCGCTGGAAATGGCACGCACTTGTGGTGGAACTACTGCCGGCGGCCATGATAGGCCAGCGGTTCCAGGTTGCTGCAAAACAAACCTTTAGTAAAAGGGTCCCTTTATGCAGCATTTTATCTTCCCCTGTGGGTGTGCATTGTTTTGCTTTGCATGTGCCAACACAAAACAGAGCAGCATAAAATGGAAATATGCATCCCTGAAAATGATGAGTGTGACAATGAAAAACAAGAAATTTGAGCAAGCATATTCAAGGGCTTTAGCTCTATGTTTCCATCTGGCTTTATAATGTACCAGAGCCTGCCCATATGGGATTTTTGAAAGGGTATTTTATGCATGAGAGAGCCATCCACACAAGTTGCAATAATGTGGACTGTTTGTAAATTGCTCCCAAAATATCTATTTGGGATTGTTTAGGGCAACAGTGGGGTAGACTAGATGACTCCATGAGGTCCCTTAACAGACATTCTAACATACATAATATCATTATTTAAAAATAATTATGTGATTTTATCAGGTCTACATAAATGGGGAGATAGAGATATCGATAAGGCAACTATAATAAGACATACACATTTATCTTATAGAAACAAAACTAGGTTTACAAAGATTAAATATAATCACCATTTTACACAGCTTCTTTGTCTAAGAATAGATGCTCAAATTACTACTACTACAAATCATTTCTACAGCGCTGCCAGTCGTATGCAGCGCTTCACAATTGAACATGAAGAAAAGACAGTCCCTGCTCAAAAGAGCTTACAATCTAAATCAGGACAGACAGACAGACAGGACAAATAAGGGATAAGGGTAGGACAGACAGATAAGACACATAGGGAAAGGGGACTATTTAAGAAAGGAAGACAAGATAAAGGTTACGAGCAGGTGACAAGTTAGAAATTAAAAGCAAATTCATCCTGGATGCAAAAAACAAAACAAAACAAAACACATAGAGTTAGAAAATTACACAAAACAAGCTGGAAGTTATTTGGGTGCCAATATTCAGTGCCGGTACCCCGATATCTATCTGGATGAGTTAGGGCAGCTATTTCTTCAGTCCTACTTGATCAGATAGTTATCTGGATACTGGCAATGAATATCAACAGTGCCCGGATAACTTCTGGGTCTTCTCTGACTTCACCCCTGGACTGCCCTGGCAAGAACTGGATAGTGTCATGGTGGTCTCCCTGGATTTTCAGTGGCATTATCCAGTTACGTGCTGCTGAAAATCAGGGGAACACCTGGTCATTGGGAGATAACCGGGTAGAAGTCTCTCACTACTTTAATCAGTGCATGTAGGAGGAGTAAAGAACTGTCTGTAACGTCTAATAACAATATCATTGCAGAGTTGCTGTGTCTACTAGATACCAGGGAGCCTGTAAGTGTACCTACTGATTAAATCGGATTACTAATAACAGTAAATATAAAGAACTGTGTATGCCATGTCCTCTGCTATTGGTGAGCAGGCTTGTGTAACAAGGAGAATAAAGAGAATCCATATGTGTGTTGGTGTATGACTGAAGAAGAAGAGAAAAGCTATTGTATATAGTTGGCCCTCTGTTTGAAAAGGCTGAAGTTGTATCCTCATCAACTGAAAGACAGTAAAGTTTCTGGTTTTTGCAAAAGAACTGATGTGGTCTCTATTACTGCATGAAGTGTGAGGTCTGATGCAGAGTTTGCCTAGCCTCTTAGGTAATCCTAGTCCTGGCTCTAGTCCCAACTAATAAATAATAGTGTGCATCCCTCTTAACTAGCTATCCTGGGCATACTCTATGCAGCCAACTAGACCACCTCAAAGTGGGGGTTACATCTATGTAAATGTCTTCACTAGTGTTATTTAGTGAAGACAAAAACAGTACCTGAATTCAAGAGAGCTTGGGACAAGTGTGTTGTATCTCTAAAGGAGTGATAGAGAGAGTAGATTGCATGGATGGGCAGACTGGATAGGCCATATGGTCTTTATTAGCCTACATTTTTCTATGTATCATAATGCCATTAACAAATATGATTCCTGTTAGGGAAGAGAGTAGTGTTAGGAGTATGGACCAGCGATCAAGCCCCCTCGTACTGGCAATGGAGGAACAGATTGCATATGCTGATGCTTTTAGAATGCCAACACGCCCACTCGACGTTTAAGCGGAAAAAACTGTTCCTTTTAATTTGGGATAGATATATCCAAGCTCTACCTCATAGAGCTCGAAGCCTGATTCTAAATACGATAACTTGAACCATAAAGAGATGTGCGTAAAGAGGAGCTAGAGGAAATGGAGACCGAGAGAGGAGGAGGCCTCGGGGCCCGGGACAGCACAGAGCGGAATATTTGGGGGGGGGGGGTAGGAATAGGGAGGGGGAAAGGAGGGGGAATGAGCTGTGAACGGGGAAAAAGGGAACAATGTTTGTCAAAGTTCTCAAAGTTGCTGTTCTATTGCCTTTAACGTATATGGCTGAAAATATGACTTGCACTCTATGAAGGTAGACAGGTGGATATGGACCAATTAGCAATTATATCCATCACTGAGTAGCATGGTGAAGGCATAAAGATGGGAGGAAGAAACTGTGCACTCCTGATGACACAATAGAGGACCTATGCCAAGTTATAGCAAGTACAAAATTATTTTTTCACTGTTACTAGAGATGTTAACCAGATGTCTTTCCCCTACAGAATATCATAATAAAAGATTTTCTTTAGGGGGGGGGGAGGGGAGAGAACATGGGGGAAGGGAGGGAGCGTGATCAGATGGGAGGGTGGAATATTATGTTAAAAGTTGATGTGCATACTGTTTAATCATTCAAGTTTCATTGTACCATTTACAAAAGTAGACATTGTATTAGGAGAATGGAGGCAACTGTTGCATAAATTTCTTCGTTCACATCAATAAAAAATGTTGAAACATAACAAATATGATTCCTAAATTTTCCAGAGCACCAGTGTCCCAATCACTGAATAGCTTGAACAGGTAAGCTTCTCATTTCAGCAAAGGAAGCAGCATCAGGTCTGAAAGAATGAGTACCAAAGCATCTGGGTCAAAACTCACTGCAGCTAAGTAGCATTTAAAAACAATCCTGGATTGAAATCTTGTCTGAGGGGACCCAGACGGCTGCCAGCACAAACATGCTAGCATACTATGCACTGTACAAGTGATCATCTTGAGCACACTGTTAATGCACCAAAGCACCTATGCCAAGCTGGTTGCTTTTACAATGCTGAATCCTTAAACAGATACATATTCTATCGCTCTCATCCTCAAATAATAGCCCTATGAAACCGATGTTTTTGATGGGGCTATATGTACACTCACCTGAACAGCAAAAGACTATCTAAAATAACACCACTTAGTATTTTAAAGCACAAACCTCAGGCAAGACTTTGAATAGCATTAACACCTTGTGTCACATATGTTACCATAGTGACCCCTGCACTTTATGCCCGTGACTTCTGGCAAATCTTTATAGCAACTTGCAAACTAGAAATGAAGTTGTGAGGTCATGATACCCCTGAATCTTTGCAACAAATGCTGCATTAACCAAAGACACTAATAAGACATGAATGGTCGAATCTTGAACTTTGGAAAAAAACGATGAATCAAAATACTGCTTCTTGATCAATAGGATCTCCAAAGATGTTGCTTCCTGCAGGCACTGGCTCTACAAAATGCTGCCATCCTGCTTTGTAGACCTTCCAAATACTAGAAGACAAGTAGCTTCTCAACAATCTTGCAAGTGAAGTAGAACAAGTGTCCACAGGCTGGCTGACACTGGCGTCGACCACTTGTCTGGTCTAGGAGCCAATGCCCAAAATTGTGTCCACTGCGAACAAGAAACAGGGTCTGCTTTTGTATTCTCAAAACCTGGAATATGCTTTGCAGATGGAATAGCATTCAGATACAAAAGCAATGTAAGACTAAGATGTTTGAAAGTTCAAACACTGATGATGATGTAGGAGATTGCCTATTAATCACTTCTACTGTTGTCATAGTGTCAGAAGGACAGATCACTCACCTGTGCCTCAACCAATTGCTCCATACATTGAAAGCAACTAAGACTGGAAATAATTCCAGAAATGTTACATTTCTACACAAATCTTACTCTTTCCAACTCACGCACTAAGGCTCTGCACACCATGCTCCCTTGAACACTCCAAACCTCCAGAAAACAATTCTAGGTCTACATTTGTTACTGCAGGATCCTGCTGGGTCACTCAAATGATGCCTTTTTGGCAAGCCCTGAGTTAACGAAGCCAAGCACCAAATAAATTGTCTCTGCATTGGAATCACTTGACATGCAAAATTAAAGTGACTCAATATAACCTGTGCTAGACTCAATATTACTTTCAGGCATGAGCATGCCTGTTCAGTCACTTCCAAAAAGACAGCAGGACAATCGATCTGAAAACTCTAATGTGGTGACAGAAACAAGCAGGTCAGATGTAAGATCAAACAAGATTTGTTTGATCTTACATCTGATCTGCTTGTTTCTGTTCAGTCAATTCTACAATTTCTGTATCTTATCACTTGGTCCTATCGCCCAGCGGAAAAAAACATTGGAAAGGCCTCAAAACAAGTATTTTCTTTTGAATCTGAAAGCCAAGAGATGGAAGGTACAAGAGTGACCCGAACTGGGATTACCCCCTGTGACATCCACCCCCCTTAGCATCCCCGCTGAATCATAGCCATCACAGGGGAGACAATGGACGGGGAGTGATTCTTCCACCCCTGTCTCCATTGAGCCTTGTATGTTCACACAGCCCTTGGGACAGCCCTGAGAAGGGATCAGGATGGATAGACAGCAGTCTGAATGCTGATTCCACATTGGCTTTCACCATCGAAGCGCCCACATGAATATTAAGGTGTGCATGTGCATACAGTTTTCTGAGAGCAGGCAGACAATAGGTCTCAACTGCTGTTTTATATATACAGTGGGGGAAATAAGTATTTGATCCCTTGCTGATTTTGTAAGTTTGCCCACTGACAAAGACATGAGCAGCCCATAATTGAAGGGTAGGTTATTGGTAACAGTGAGAGATAGCACATCACAAATTAAATCCGGAAAATCACATTGTGGAAAGTATATGAATTTATTTGCATTCTGCAGAGGGAAATAAGTATTTGATCCCCCACCAACCAGTAAGAGATCTGGCCCCTACAGACCAGGTAGATGCTCCAAATCAACTCGTTACCTGCATGACAGACAGCTGTCGGCAATGGTCACCTGTATGAAAGACACCTGTCCACAGACTCAGTGAATCAGTCAGACTCTAACCTCTACAAAATGGCCAAGAGCAAGGAGCTGTCTAAGGATGTCAGGGACAAGATCATACACCTGCACAAGGCTGGAATGGGCTACAAAACCATCAGTAAGACGCTGGGCGAGAAGGAGACAACTGTTGGTGCCATAGTAAGAAAATGGAAGAAGTACAAAATGACTGTCAATCGACAAAGATCTGGGGCTCCACGCAAAATCTCACCTCGTGGGGTATCCTTGATCATGAGGAAGGTTAGAAATCAGCCTACAACTACAAGGGGGGAACTTGTCAATGATCTCAAGGCAGCTGGGACCACTGTCACCACGAAAACCATTAGTAACACATTACGACATAACGGATTGCAATCCTGCAGTGCCCGCAAGGTCCCCCTGCTCCGGAAGGCACATGTGACGGCCCGTCTGAAGTTTGCCAGTGAACACCTGGATGATGCCGAGAGTGATTGGGAGAAGGTGCTGTGGTCAGATGAGACAAAAATTGAGCTCTTTGGCATGAACTCAACTCGCCGTGTTTGGAGGAAGAGAAATGCTGCCTATGACCCAAAGAACACCGTCCCCACTGTCAAGCATGGAGGTGGAAATGTTATGTTTTGGGGGTGTTTCTCTGCTAAGGGCACAGGACTACTTCACCGCATCAATGGGAGAATGGATGGGGCCATGTACCGTACAATTCTGAGTGACAACCTCCTTCCCTCCGCCAGGGCCTTAAAAATGGGTCGTGGCTGGGTCTTCCAGCACGACAATGACCCAAAACATACAGCCAAGGCAACAAAGGAGTGGCTCAGGAAGAAGCACATTAGGGTCATGGAGTGGCCTAGCCAGTCACCAGACCTTAATCCCATTGAAAACTTATGGAGGGAGCTGAAGCTGCGAGTTGCCAAGCGACAGCCCAGAACTCTTAATGATTTAGAGATGATCTGCAAAGAGGAGTGGACCAAAATTCCTCCTGACATGTGTGCAAACCTCATCATCAACTACAGAAGACGTCTGACCGCTGTGCTTGCCAACAAGGGTTTTGCCACCAAGTATTAGGTCTTGTTTGCCAGAGGGATTAAATACTTATTTCCCTCTGCAGAATGCAAATAAATTCATATACTTTCCACAATGTGATTTTCCGGATTTAATTTGTGATGTGCTATCTCTCACTGTTACCAATAACCTACCCTTCAATTATGGGCTGCTCATGTCTTTGTCAGTGGGCAAACTTACAAAATCAGCAAGGGATCAAATACTTATTTCCCCCACTGTAGCTAGATCATCACAGTCAGCACTTCAAAGTATACAGTTTCGTGTAAAATACCATAAATAAAACATATCTATATTACTTCGTATTTCTTCACTTAAATCCTTTATTTCTGGAATAATTCTACTACTCATCTTCTTGAAGCTGTCATGCCAACCACTTGCCTGTCTTGCTTCACCGTTTCAGACAGTTTCTTTATGTCAAATCAAAAGATGTTCAGTTTCTGTAATTTCTAGACTGTCAATCTTTACCTTGAACCTTTTTTTTAAACTTTACCTTTTACTGACTTTATAAAGTATAATCCCTTTATACTGAAAATAACAGTGTGCAGAAATCTGATGTGCTACATAGTAAATTATTGCTAAAGCCAGAGTTTAGCATGGGTCAATTTGACCCAGCACACTTTTTAAATAGCTTAAACTCTTTATCTAAGTCTTGCTATTTTGAATCCTCACTTTCTTCTTTTACTGCTGCCACCTTTTCCGAAATCACTGAAAAGGAAACCGCACATTTTCTTTCCTCCTCCAAACTGACTACCTGTTCCTCTGATCCTATTCCCACTCTCGTCTACTCAGCACTATCTCTCCTACTGTCATCCCTTCTATCTGTAATATCCTTAATCTCTCACTTTCCACTGCAACTGTTCCTGATGACTTCAAACATGCTGTAGTTATACCACTCCTTATAAAACCTTCATTGTACCTGCCCTTCCAACTATTGCCTCATCTCGCTCCTCCCTTTCTTATCCAAGCTACTCGAATGTGCTGTTCACCACTGTTGTCTTGGCCTTCTTTCATCTCAAGCTATTTTTGATCCACTACAATCCAGCTTTTTCCTTCTACATTCAACTTGCTAAAAGTCTCCAATGACCTGTTTCTGACCAGATCCGAAGGTCTCTATTCTATCCTCATCTTTCTCAATCTATCTGCTGCTTTTGACACTGTTGATCACCACCTACTCCTTGATATGCTGTCCTTACTTGGATTTTGGGGCTCTGTTCTTTTTGGTTTTCTTCTTATCTCTTCCATCACACTTTTAGTATATGCTCTGGTGGATCCTCCTCTACTTCTGTCCCACCATCAGTTGGGGTACCTCAGGGCTCTGCCTTGGAACCTCTTCTTTTCTCCATCTATACTTATTCCCTTAGTGCTCTGATCTCCTCCCATGGTTTTCAGTTTCATCTTTATGTTGATGACTCCCAAACCTACCTCTCAACACCAGGGGCATAGCTATGGGTGGGCCTCAGGGTCCCTGGCCCCCTCAGTTAGGTGCACATCCCCCCACCTCTGCCATAGTCCAGTATTTCAGTTTATTCGCTTCCCTTCTCTCCCCGCCCCCTGGCACTGCAGTGCTCTGACCTTCTGGCTGCATTGCAAATCAAGGCAGCTTTACCTCCTGCCGGCCCCAGAAGTCTTTTCTCTGCATAACTTCCTGTTCCTGCGGGCTGACAGGAGGTGAAGCTACCTTGATCTGCAATGCTGCCAGAAGGTCAGAGGACTGAAGCACTGGGGGGCAGGGAGAGAAGGGAAAGATGCCAGACCATGAGCAGGTGAAGGGAAGGGAGAGAAATATTGGGCTGCATGGGGGGAGGGTCTGAGAGAGAAAGAGCTGATGCTCCTGTGGGGGGGGGGGGGGGGGGGGGGAGGAGGGGAAGAAATGGGGACTGATGAGGGGATAAGAGGCAGTGGAGGGTAGGTGAGGGCTGAGAGTGTGAGTACAGAGGATGAAAATGGGAGACTAGGGAATGGGTGAAGATGGGGAGGGGAAGGAGAGAGATACAAGGGGGCAATGGGAATGCTAGAGAGGGTATAAGAGGGAAAAACCAGTAGGTAGATGAGACATGAAAAGGAGACTAATGACTAGAGGACGAGGGTAAGGGAGAATGAGGGTGAAATTAAATGGGCAGATAAAAAATGCAGGAAAGAGAAAATTGAGAAAAAAAACCCCTAAAGACAAAAGAATGGAGAAGAAATGGAAAGGCAAACCTTGAAAATAATTTAGGAAACGACTGACATAAAGAAAGTGAAAAAGAGAGCCCAGTTAGAACAAAATTGCTAGACAACAAAAAAGGGAGAGAAAGGGATATAGTGAACATGGGGGGGAGTAAGATGACAGAATGGAGATGCTGAATTGAGATGGGTGGGGGAAGAGAAGAGACTTATTGGAATGAGATGGAGGAAGATGCTGGAGGGGGAAAGAGAAGATGCTAGATCAGGTAGGGAGGAAAAGGGATATTGAAGGATGCTAGACATGAGGTGAGTAGGAAGGCAGGGGAGATGCTGGACATGGGGGGGATAAGAAAATGATGAGGGTGCTAGATATTGGACGGGGACAGAGAGGGGATATGCTGGACATGGGAGGAATAGGGATATGGGAGGGTGCTGACATGGAAGGGGAGATGGACATGGAGGGATTCTGGATACGAGGGGGAGTAGGGTGACAAGGAGAGATGCTGGATTGAGGGAAGGAGGACATGCTGGACAGAAGGGGGCAAGAGAAAGAGAGAGAATACTGGTCAGAAGAGTGAAAATAGAGACAGAGAGGGTGATGTATGGAAGGCAGGAAATAGAAAGAGAAGGTGCTGGAAGAGGGGAGAGTTAGCAAAAAACAAAACAAAACCAAGAATAGGATGAAAAATAGGATGGTTGGAGTGAGGGAGATGAAAAGCTGTAGGTAGTTTTGTTTAAAAAAAAGGAAGATTGAACACTAAGAACAAATGAAGTCTGAGCAGATTGAGAGATGGAAAAATAAATGAAGGAAAGCTGAAAGGAAAAGATCAAAGTCAGAGATAGATATAGGAGAAGAAGTGAAGAAGATAGGAAAGGAGGGCAGCAGTGGAGATAGACTGGAGATCTTGTAAAGAAAGTTAAGAAAAGATATAGGAAAGCAGAAATTGGAGACTGGGACAAACATGATTGAAAAAAACCCCAAAATAACCAGGTAGAAAGACAAATTTTATTCTTAATTCAGTGAATGGAAAATTTCAGTTTTACAGTAAATTTACACTGCTTTCTTTATAGTTTGAAGAGTGCAGGGTGCTGTTTCAATTTCTCTTTCTCTAGTGTTGCACTGCCTGCAGAGTGTGGCTTCTTGGGCTTTAAGTTAAACAGAAACTCCATGCAAGCAGACTACCTGGCCTCAGTCACAAACATTGAATACAAATAGACCCTTGCCACTTATTTTATACCTGCAAGGGTCTAGGTGTTTGTGACTGAGGCCAGGTAGTCTGTTTGCATGGAGTTTCTGTTTAAGCCTCTGTAATAATTCAGCTTGTTCAGTTTCCCAGTAGGTGTATTGATGTTCTAGGTCTGATTGCAATATTTATTGTGTTGTATTATCCTAGGTAGGGTCCTTGTTGTGTTACTTCTGTAAGTTAGTGGTGTTACGGTAAAGTAGATTAGCTCTATAGGTCCCAAGTGATTTTTGTAGCCTTTGTATCACAATATGCTTGGGGCTAGAAAGGATCAATGTTTTTACTGAGATTATGCAAAGAAACTATAAAAAGTGGAAAGAACACAAAACTCCCATGGAGTGAACAAAATCAAAGAAAAAGGAGTGAGAACTGGATCAGCACTTCAAAAAACAGACTTAGGATTCCAAAATGAAATTATAGGTGTTTATTTCAGTTGATGACATGGTACCATGTTTCGGCATATGCGTGCCTGCTTCAGGAGTCTTGATACGTGTACTTGATGATCACATAAGTCCTTGGCAATGCGTCTGGTGAAATAAACATGAGCCGGATTTAAAAAGATCATTGGTACAGAGTGATGAATAGCATGTGAAATGCCGCTGTGGTGCTCTTAGACTCCTGAGGCAGGCATGATTGTGCTGCAAAATGGTACTGTTTCGAGTGAACAGAAATAAACACCTATAATTTCATTTTGGAATCCTGAGTCTGTTTTTTGAAGTGCCTGATCTAGTTCCCACTTCTTGTTCTCTGACTTTACTGAGATTATACCAAAATCAACTTTTTTTTGGATGGCAAGTTCCTAGGGAAATTTTCTTTTTCTGCTTTGCATCCGTTTTTAGAGGAGGAGATGTGGAGGGGCTTAATTGAACGGGGCGCCCATGTTTTCTTGAGAGCATCCTCGCAGGACGGCTCCGTAAAGGGGAGGGGAAACCCGTATTATCGAAACAAGATGGGCGTCCATCTTTTGTTTCGATAATACGGTCGAGGACACCCAAATCTCAACATTTAGGTCATCCTTAGAGATGGTCGTCCCTGGTTTTCGGCGGTAATGGAAACCGAGGACGCCCATCTCAGAAACGACCAAATCCAAGCCATTTGGTCATGGGAGGAACCAGCATTCATAGTGCACTGGTCCCTCTCACATGCCAGGACACCAACTGGGCACCCTAGGGGGCACTGCAGTGGACTTCAGAAATTGCTCCCAGGTGCATAGCTCCCTTACCTTGTGTGCTGAGCCCCTCAACCCCCCCAAAACCCACTCCCCACAACTATACACCACTACCATAGCCCTAAGGGGTGAAGGGGGGGCACCTACATGTGGGAACAGTGGGTTTCTGGTGGGTATGGAAGGGCTCACATTTACCACCACAAGTGTAACAGGTAGGGGGGTATGGGCCTGGGTCCGCCTGCCTGACGTGCACTGCACCCACTAAAACTGCTCCAGGGACCTGCATACTGCTGTCAGCGAGCTGGGTATTATATTTAAGGCTGGCATAGAGGCTGGCAAAAAAAAATTTAAGTTTTTTTTAGGGTGTGAGGGGGTTGGTGACCACTGGGGGAGTAAGGGGAGGTCATCCTCGATTCCCTCCAGTGGTCATCTGGTCAGTTTGGGCACCATTTTGAGGCTTGGTCACAAGAAAAAATGGACCAAGTAAAGTCGGCCAAGTACTCGTCAGGGACGCCCTTTTTTTTTCCATTATCGGCCGAGGACGTCATGTGTTAAGCACACCCCAGTCTCACCTTCACTATGCTGCTGACACGCCCTCGTGAACTTTGGTTGTCCCCGTGACGGAAAGCAGTTGAGGGTGCCCAAAATTGGCTTTGAACTATGCCGATTTGGGCGACCCTGAGAGAAGGACGCCCATCTCCCAATGTGTCGGAAGATGGGCGCCCTTCTCTTTCAAAAATAAGCCTGTTAGGGGTTTCTGTGGATGTAAAATATATATTTAAATTAACAGTTTGATAGCCCAGTGTGCTATGTTAGGAGTCAGTATTTTTTATATTAGACTTCTTAGGCTATATATTTAAACTGCAACTTCAAAAATAGTTAACTGTTTTATTAATACAACTTATTAAGGTGTTTATATTTGTTAAAAAGCCAAGTTGAAGGATATGTACCATTGTGGTAATTATTTTGCAGGATACTCTGATGTGTGTTGAGATGTTGACCAGTCTCAGATGTACTATAATGGCAAAGTTTAAATTATGGGATAATGCAAATTTATTTTAAAATGTCAGTGTTTTCAAAGGTCTCCTTTTACAAAGTCGCGGTAGGGAGTCCCATGCAGCAAATGCGACAAAGCTCATAGGAATTGAATGGGTTTTGTTGCATTTGCCACACGGGGAATCACAACCACAGCTTTGTAAAAGGAGCCCAAAGTTTCCATAAGTATGTATGCGGTTTATGTTTGATGAAAGATAGACTGTATACTTAGAAATTTGTCATCAAGTGCACGCTAAGACATTATTTAGGAGTATACCAAGCACTACTCACACCTATATGCCTAGTTCCCCCTCATGTTAACTCCCCCCCCCCCAAAAAAAACAAAAACAAAAACAAATGTCAAATCTGGCTACTCCAGTGCTCCACACCAGAAATTTCAGCAGGCTCCAGGCCCAAGCCTCAGCCTGCCTGTCTGACATTGCTGCCCGGTATCTCACAGCATCTGAAACTAAACATGGCCAACATTGAGCTTATTTTCCCCCTAATCCCACTCTCTTCTCTCATTACTCTCTATCTCTGTGGATAATACTCTCATCCTCCCTGTCTTATCAGTTCATAACCTTAGGGTAATCTTTGACTCCGTTCTCTTTTTCTCTGCGCATATCCAACACAGTTAAAACCTGATATTTTTTTTCTCTATAATATCACCAAAATTCATCCCTTCCTTTCTGAGCACACTACCAAAACCCTTATCCACATTCTTAGCACCTCACACTTAGTCTACTGCAACTTGCTTCTCACAGGTCTCCCACTAAGCCATCTTTTTCTCCTTCAATAAGTTCAAAATTCTGCTGCACAACTTATATTCCACCAGTGTCGCTATGCTCACATTAGCCCTCTCTTCAAGTCGCTTCATGGGCTCTCTGTTTTTGCATTCAGTTCAAACTCTTCTTATTGACTTACAAGTGCATTCACTCTGCGGCTCCTCAGTACCTCTATACTCTTATCTCTCTCTACACTCTTCCACGGGAACACTGTTCATCGGGTAAATCTCTCTTATCTGTACCCTTCTCCTCCATTGCCAACCCCAGACTCCATTCCTTTTATCTTGTTGCACCATATGCCTGGAACAGACTTGCTCCAGCTCTGGCTATCTTCAAACCTAAGCTAAAAGCTCACCTTTTTGAGGCTGCTTTTAACCCCTATTCACTTGTTCAGTACCCATGTCTGTTTTATCATTCACACCATAAGTAATTCCCTTATCCCTTATTTGTCTCGTTCATCTATCTTGATAGATTGTATGCTCTGTCGAGCAGGGACAATCTCTTACAAGTTTAATGTACAGCATTGCGCGCATCCAGTACTGCTATAGAAATAAGTAGTAATAGTATATCTAGCAACTTTCCATTCATAAACGCCTTGGCTTTCCACAGCAAAATAGGGAAGATATGTCCTGTCAGTGCACATTTAAATCCCAGGCTGCATTCAAATGTATACCTATGGCCATCTGTTGTAAAAGACACATTTGACCTCTAGCATTTCTTTTCATTTGTTTTCTCGGTAGCAGTGGTCTAAGTCTCATTTTTCTGAATACATGCCTTTTTGTTCATTTTTTGTATACTTAAAAAATAAATCTGTTTTAAAGTACAGACTGAAACTAGTAAAGGAAATAATTTTTCACAGACATCTGACATTCCAGAAATCAGCTTAATTGATTTCTTAAATAAATGTTCTCAGTTCTTTACCCTCAGATTTTAGAGAGAACCTTGCATTGTTAGATCTGTCTCTGGGATTAACAGTTATAGGATTGCACCAAAAAGTATCATTTGATTTCATAAGGGGAAAGCAAATTTAAAATGGATATCTTGTTTTGATCTAGAATTCTAGTGATCCATATCATATTAACATATAGTAAATGATGGCAGATAAAGACCTGCATGGTCCATCTAATCTGCCCAACAAGATAAACTCATTTTACATGGTATGTGATACTTTATAAGTATACCCGAGTTTGATTTATCCTTGCCATTCTCATGGCACAGACCGTAGAAGTCTGCCCAGCACTCTTCTTTTACTAAAAGTTCTGAAGCTAATATTGAAGCCCCTTAAAATTTACACTCAAGCCCATCCATATCTATTCAGTCACGATCAGGGCATAGACCTTAGAAGGCTGCCCAGCACTGGTTTTGCTTCCCAATTACCGGCGTTGCCACCCAATCTCCGCTAAGATTCCTAGATGCATTCTTTCTAAACAGGATTTCTCAAGTACAAAACTTATTATGGATCCAATTTCTCCTTCCTGGGCAGCCGTCTATGGAACGCTCTCCCTAGACCTATCCGAGCTATCCATGACCACCTACCATTCAGAAAAGCACTAAAAACCCATCGATTCAAACAAGCCTACCCAAAAGACCCAGATTAATCTCATGAACCCATCTACCTTACATATACTGAAGAGAAAACGACATTGACCCAGAATCTATCTTCCACCTTACCCTCCTCTCTCTATCACCTGTCTCTACATACCTACCCATCCATTTACTACCCATCCATCCTTCTATTATGTTATACTTAATTTCCTACTTTACATAACAAAATTCTGTGTTACCTATTACTATGTAAGCCGCATTGAGCCTGCTTTTAGTGGGAAAGTATTTGTATTTTTGTTACATTTGTACCCCGCGCTTTCCCACTCATGGCAGGTTCAATGCAGCAGGCAATGGAGGGTTAAGTGACTTGCCCAGAGTCACAAGGAGCTGCCTGTGCCAGGAATCAAACTCAGTTCTTCAGTTCCCCAGGACCAAAGTCCACCACCCTAACCACTAGGCCACTCCTCCACTGTGTGCGGGATACAAATATAATAAATAAATAAATACATTTCTTTGTGTTTATCCCACGCATGTTTGAATTCTATTACCGTTTTCATCTCCACCATTTCCCATGGGAGGGCATTCCATGTATACACCACCCTCTCTGTGAAAAAATACTTCCTGATATTACTCCCAAGTCTCCCCCCCTTAACCTCAATTCATGTCCTCTAGTTCTACCGCCATCTCGTCTCCGGAAAAGGTTTGTTGAGGATTAATACCTTTCAAATATTTGAATGTCTTTATCATGTCACCCCTGTTTCTCATTTCCTCCATGGTATACATGTTCAGGGTGGCAAGTCTCTCCTCATACAGTTTGCAACCCAAATCCCATATCATTTTTATAGCTTTTCTTTGCACCGCTTACAGTCTTTTTACATCTTTAGCAAGATATGGCCTCCAACACTCAACACAATACTCCAAATGGGGCCTCACCAATGACTTGTAGAGAGGCATCAACACCTCCTTTCTTCTGCTTTCATCATTTAACTAAACTGCTCTGTACTGTACTATGTAAAATGAAAGCTATATTTGCACTCCCAAGGTACCCCTCTTATTCTTTTGAAAGAGACCACACGGATTTCCTTTTCATGATGCTGTTTAGTATTTACCAACTTCCAGTATTGCTCTTCTAAGAACTGCAGCAAAGTTATGCTGTCCCAAAGCAGTAACAGTAAGTTTGAAGAGAACATTCAGCATGGAGCTTGCCTGCCCTTGCACTCTGACAGCTCTGTACCTCCATATTGTCCTTGCCTTTGATGTGGAACATGGATGTCTGACAGCATTCATACTGTTCTCCCTTTGAGAAGTGCAAAAAAGTGCTGGAAGGTCAATTTGGATCTCCAACTCATTAGGCTATGCTTGTATCTAGTGGCCTTGTAATACCTGTGCCAGGCAATGCACCTTCCATCATCTGAGGATTGTGTTGGTGAATACCTAGACCCACATGGGGACTCCATGTCCACATCTTTCTCCAAATTGTCTCTGGTGAGCCACTATTGTAAGCTATCTCTGCCTATCCTTCCAAGAAGGATCATTTTGCTACAATTTTCCTCTCTTGAAGACCAGTTGACCAGGAGGATACTTTGCAAAGGTCTCATATGTGCCTTTGTCCAAGGCACCATTTCCATAGCACTGTCACTTTTCATAAGAGTTACAAGTAGTCCAAGGCCATAGGACCTGGCTTTAGTAAGCCTTACACTTGGCCCTGAAGCTTGGCAATTCAGACGGCAGAAAAACCTTGGCCTGCCAGGTACTGGAAAATACTCCCAGATACTCCAGAACTTGAGATAAACTCAAATGAATCTTGGTCCTGTTCACAGTCCAGCCAAGGCTCTCCAAAATCTGTATGACCTTGGGTGTAGCATGTTGGCTATCTTCCTCTGACTTTGTCCTGTGATGATTAAGGCACTGTCCTTGTGTCTACACTGCAGCCGGATTCACACAGGAGCTAACAAAAGGGGAGGAATACCCAGAATGGAACCCCTAAATTGGGGAGGGATTTTTCCTTAGGTTGCAGCAGTCCTGTAGCTGACAGGTACTGAGGGGGAAAATGTCAGCCCTTAAGAGCCATTAGTGGGAAAAAGGAAGATGTCCCTGGCAGATGCCCCACTTGCATCAGGAATTTTCCTTTAAAAATGATGTTTCTTCTTTTCCCTGTGCTGTACAGAAAGGTTACTCACCCTGGGGGGAGGGGAAGTGGAAGCCCATCTCAAAGTGGACTATTCCAAAGAGCTGGGGCAGATCTCTACGAATTGCTGGAGAGGGAAGTCCTAGCCACTTTCCTGAGAAAACAGTCAGTACATGATCTGCCTCAGAGCTTCTGACTATCTCTGTCTGACTTCCGCCCAGCTCAGAGCTAGAAAGGTGAGAATGAACAAGCAGTGGGGGAGGGGGGGTGGATGGACAGGCAGCCAGGGGCAGGACTTCCCGTGAACTGGGGGCAGAAATGCCTATCTCCTGAAAAGCAACCAGCCGAAGTACTTCCTATGGACTGGGAAGCAGTGGCGTGCCATAGCAAGACCTCAAGGCGGGAGGAGGCCAGAGCCCAAGGTGGGGTGGGGGGGGGGCACATTTTGGTCGCTGCCCACCACTGCCCCCTCTGCCGCCTTGCCAACCCCCTCGGCCGCCCACTGCTGCCACTATAAACATCTTGGCTGGCGGGGGTCCCCACCCCCCTCCAGCTGAAGACTTGGTCCAACGCTGGTCTCCTGCGCTGCCACATTGCCTGCCCTGCTCTCTCTTCCCCTCATGTCAGGCACACTCCTTTTAGTGAAACTGCTCAATTTCACTAAAAGGAGCATGACCGATGTGAGGGGAAGAGAGAGCAGGGCAGGCAATGTGGCGGGACTGCTGCAGACCAGTGTTGGATGAAGTATTCAGCTGGCAGGGGATGGGGACCCTCGCCAGCCAACCAGGGGACCAGAGCGAATTTGGGGGGGGGGGGGGTCCAGGCCCCTGTGGCCCCACCTAGCTATGCCACTGGAGCATAGAACATCTCATTCTCCCCCTTTCATCTTCTGCATGTGATGCATTATTAGTTTAAGCTAGTGATGTGTTCTTGTACTATTCCCAAACTGCTTTGAAGTAGATTGTTTTTTTTTTTTTTTGTGAAGGGTGGTATATCAATCAAATAATTAAATAGAATTATTCAAGTACACATGTATATTAGTGTATTTTATCATCTGTCTGCTTATTTGTGAACTCTGCCCCGAACATGCCTACTGGCAAGGTGTATGCTATCATGTCATCTCACTTTGTGCTGGTTGGTATAAGAGCCATTTATGCACATCTATGGCCACATTTGTGTGAAAATGGCTTTATAAAATGACCAATGCACAGACATGGAGAGAACACACCAGAATCCCACAGGAAAACACAAAGCAACAAACAGGAGTGGGAGACGGATCCAGGCACTTGAAAAACAGACCAAGGAACACCAAAGAGCCATCATTAGGAATCATGAATAAAATATTTATTTTTCATCTTTGGTGTTCCTTGGTCTGTTTTTGAGTGCCTGGATCAGTCTCCCACTCCTGTTTCTTCCTTTATAAAAGGATCTTGTGACAAAACAGTGGGTTTCCAAGCCTATGAATTGTGCTAATTATTTCATGAAGTACATTTCCCTTGTTTAGCCAGCAGATGGTGACTGTCTTTTTTTTTTTTTTGTAAAGCTGTTACAGAAGTGACAGTTTTTCCTACCTTGCTGTGAGGTAATCTTTAGTCTCAGTTAAGGAGAGGAGAGAGAAAGATCACTTCACTGAGGCCCTGTGAGCAGTTATATTTTATGACCTGTGAGCAGCTATATTTCCTGAACTCCCCATGTACTACTTAGGTAGCAAACAAATGTTTAGTTTGTTTTAATATTGATACCTGTTTGAGTTACCTGTTATTCTTGCAATATTTTCACCATTTTTCTTCCTACCATTCACTGTTCAATTTCCTGACAATAAACCTTATTAGTTTATTGACTCTGCTGTCCTGGACTGACTAAGAATCCTGGTGGTTTGTGTTTTGGTCTGTTGGTGCTTTCTGGGAACTGTGGGACCCCTGGGATTGTGGCCCCAGTGTCTTTAGAAACCACCAGGAAAATAACTTACAGGTGGGAGACTCACCCAGGGGCAAGTAGGACCCAGCAGGCAAGTGGAAGGGTATGCCAGTGTAGCAGACCTGAGCAATGCTGGGACAGACCCTTTAGATAGCTGCAGGGTACCCCCCCCCCCCCCCCCCAGGTGGGCTCCAGGCATTCCATGACAGATCTCCATAATGTCAAAAGATATATAGTAGTGCCTGAGGGCCCAGAGCAGTGTAGAGGGCCTACTCTCTCCTAATATCCATCTAGCCTAATCAACTATCCAGGCCAATGGCCTTATTACCCGGGGGTCCTGATCTGCTCCTGCATTGTAGGATGCAAATTGTGGATGACAATATATGTGTTCGTACGGTGCAAACTGTGTGCTCACTGCTCCTTTCCAAGACTTCCTTTCTTGTATTTTTTTTACATAACTTTACTGTTTCACTGTTTACTCACTGCTTTATCACTTTCCTACTGCTCATTTCATTTTCTCACTTTCTTACTGCTTTCTCTTTTCCTCTGTCCAGAATTTCTCTCAGTATATAGAAGGCTATTAAGTTCAACTTTGCTCACAGCATGCTGCCCTAAAGTGTTAGTAGACAGTGAGCTGTCCATGCCCAGCATGCTATCCTAGCAAATAAAAGGGGAGGGCATTTCCATTATTTCAGTAGGAAATGAAATGAGAAAGAATCTCATCCACACTTGTAATTCATGGATTGAACTTTCTGTGGTCTATTCGTTCCAAATGTAGGGCCTCATTTGCTAATCAGGGAAGACAATGCCAAATTTTTAGGTAAGACCCTCTCAAGTGTTCAATGGTAATCAGAGCCATTGTTGCTTGTAGAGATCTGCCTATTCTCCCCATTTCTGTGCATTGTCCTTCAGTTAACAGGAATCAGTGAGCAGTGCCTCTTAACTGCTGCTTCCTCTCTGCTACCTTTTTTCTACTGTCAGAACCAAGTGCAGCCTGGTTTATGAGAATTTAAAAATGTATTTATATTACAAAGGAGGACCCACCAAAGGGTTAATCCTGCTCTATTGCTAATGTACGTTAATACACATCAATGTACATTAATGTGATTTCATACAAGTCAAATCTATTAAAGATTTTTGTTTATGTGAGAGGGATTTAATATACACTGGGGCTCAAAAAAAAAAAAAGAAAAATATTGGCACAAGGAGAAGATAGATATGTTTCTCACACGAAAATGTTAAAACCACATAAGCAAACAAAAAAACCCTATGTAAGTCTGATATTCACCCAGAAAAAAGCGTTTTGAGAGTTGTTGTTTTTCTGGGGCATGTCGTGGGCATGAGATGGGTGGTGTTAGGTGACGCATGCTTTTTTTTTTTTTGCGATAATGGATAGTAAAACGATTAGACTTACGGTAACAGCGATTAGACCAAACTTGTCTTTGGACCCATTTGTGATTCTGCTGAGTTGGAGAGTGGAGAGGTGGATTTGGTCATGTTCTGAAGGAAAGTGGAGAGTTGCTAAGTGGTCTGTTACCTTTGTTTGTTTGCCCTTGTCTGAACCTTTTAACCCTCACATTTCCTGCCTTGCCTCCTCTGTGTCTCACTTCCTCAAGTCTTTGCCCACACCTGCCAGCCTCCCAGCCACACTTGTCCCTTGCTCTGTATCTTGCCCCCTTCTCCACCAAACCTTCACTGTCCCCAAACCCCCACACCTTCCATTCAAACCCCCTACCTGCTTGTCTTCTGTCTCATTATTCCTCTGTTTGTCCACTCCCAGTTTGTCACTGTGCTTTATGTTGGTGCTATTTGTGTGAGGACTGCTTGCTGGTGCTGGAAGAGTGAGTGCTGGGTGCTGGAGCAGGGTGGGCACAGTGCGTAGAGGAGTGCATAATGGTGTTACTGTGCTTAGTGGGTTGCATCTGTGGTGGTGGGACACCTGCAAGTCAAACATGGATACGCTGAATGCTATTGTGGCTGATGCTTTGCTGGGTGTGGATGAGAGTTTGGAGGGGAGGCCCAAGAGGAGATACCCCAATCCCAGAGTATTTAAGCCCAGAGCCTGCTTCATGGACCTCAGTGACCAGCAATGCCTTTCTAGGTACCACTTTGATAGGGCTGCCATGCAGCACCTCTGTGACCAGCTACCACCCCTCCTCCAGGCCAGAACACACAGGAATAATCCAGTGCCAATCATCTTAAGGTCACAGCCTCCCTCGCCTTTCTTGCCACCGGCATTTTTCCTTGATGCCTTTCTTACCCACTCTTCACACACGATTACCTTCCCTTCTACCACATAGGCCCTCTAGAACAACATGGCTCAGTTCTACGTCATAGACTGCTTCCCCTCATTTCACTGGCGTCATCAACTGCACACACGTCGCACTCAGAACCCCCCCCCCCCCCCCAAGCATACAAGGAGACCTATAGGAACAGAAAATCATATCACTCCATGAAGATGCAGGTTGTGTGTGATGCCCAGGGGGGAGATTGTGGATGTGTGTGCTTGGTACTTGATGCATATATCCTGGAGCATTCTGGGATCTATCGCAGGTTTGACCGAGGAGAAATCACTGGCGGCTGGCTCCTAGGTAAGCAGTACTGGGATTCCTAACCCCCATACCCACTCTCCCCTCCTTACATCACCACCCTACCTCCCTCAACATGCCCCACACCCATGACCCATACTCCACAAGGTCCACATACAAATACACACCAATGTCTCTGAATCCTGCTCCCACCACAGGTGACAGAGGCTACCCCCAGAGAACCTGCCTAATGACTCCCACTGTCCACTCCCAAAATGAGGAGGAATATAACTAGAACCACAAGAACACCTGCACCATCATTTAGTGTACCTTTGGCCAGCTGAAAAACAGATTTAGATGTCTTGACTGCTCTGCAGGGGAGCTTCTTTATAGCCCAGAAAATCTTGCCAAGATATTCAAGTCCTGCTGCATGCTGTACAACTTTGCACTGCAATGAATACAGCCCCTGCCAGAGGACATACGGCAGCAGCAGGCAGAACAAGAGGATGATGACCCCCTCCCCTCTTGTCCACAGAGCTGACCAGGGACCACACCAGTTGGGGGTCCACATCAGACAAAGACTTATACAGACCAATTTCCAGTAAAGCTCAGTGCAGTATTTATCTGTGCTCACCATATCTTATTCTATCCCCCCACCACCCTATTCTCCACCCTACCCTCTCCCCCAGCGCGCGGACACACACACACACACACCCTCACTCCAACACACACATCCACAGCATGGTAAATATTTGCCTCACAGCCCTACCCCATCCTCCCCCTTCCTATCCCCTCTGGGGGGGGGGGGCACCTCTCCCATCCCAAAAATGAAAGGCACAGCAGGACTCAAACCAGTGATCTGAGTGCTCCAATTCCTAGCCATTAACCACTATTCCATGCTGATTTGTTAGGACATGGCCCCTGATCACCAGCCTTTCTGTCTGTAATCAGGGGTGCCTTCTTCGATCCTCACCCACCTTTCTGAGAATCTGTAGTACAGATGTGTTTTCTATCAGCTCCCCCTCCCCCTCCCCCCCACTGTGCAAGCTTGTTGGATTGAGGGTGAAATAGAGTGAGAGCAGCCAGCACATTTTTATTCCCCAAACCATACCTGACTCCCCAGTCTGTGCGAAGGTGTCCTAGGTTCCCAGGCCATGGTTGCTCTCCTTGGGAAGGAGCCTGTACATTATGTGCTCCATAGGGGTGAGGTTCATGGGGTCTGCATCTGTTGGGTTGGCTCCAGTCTTGCGCTTGACAAACCTCTTAAGCTGCCTCCATTTTCTTTTGTTGTCTTGTATATCTCAATTTGCTTGGTGGACCACATTAAGCTTGTGGGCTATTGTTACTCATTCTTTCTGATTGGTGTAAGCACAGATAGTTTGCTCCTTGGAAGCAAACAGATTGGCATGGCGTGCCACTACCTCATTCACTAGGAGCTCTATCTCAGCATTGCTGAAATTGAGCTTCCTGCTAGGGGCCTTCTTTTTGGATGCTATTGCAAGTGTGGGCTGTGGAGGTTTGAAAATCCTGAGATACATGTTTTTAAAGGGCACTTTACACATATCAGCTGCGGGCACTTAGATGTTTTGGAAATAAAAGGAGTTTTTTTTTTGGATAATGGCTCACACATGAAAACGTTTTGGGGAGAATGACATCCAAATAAAGTGATTTAGATGCCATTTTTGACCCTCCCCTAAGAGGGAGCTGGCTTATCAGCTAGGAATCCTAAACACCTGGGAAACTGACTCTTATGCTCTCCATTCTGCCCCCCCCAGCATCAGGCAGCTGAACTCTGGGAGCCATGCTCCAGATGGAGTCCCTATTTGCCACTGTCTCCATGTAAGCAGAGACTTCAGAACCTACCCTTCCCCTTCTGCTAGGGAGATGACCTGAGATCTGGTCTGCCCCGTGTTTCTGCTAACCAAAGACTCTTTCCTTTTTGCAGAACCTGGCTGCTGGACAAGATACAGCACAGGCAGTTGTCAGCAGCAACACAAGGGACAGCAGTGGACATGCTGAAACAAAGTAACTGTGGGGATATATACAGGTTATACCCCTTGGACACATCTTTTTGTGGCTGCCTTCATGAGAAGTTGGATGGGGGTTGAAGTTCCTGAGAATGGGTCTGTGCACCATGTGGTCTTCAGGGCTGAGGTTCACAAGGTCCACATCTTGTGGATTCTCTCTAGCTTTGCCCTTCACATCCCTCTTCAGCTCCTCCTATTTTTTTTTTTTTGGCCAGTCCTCAACATCTCCACTTGTGTAATAAACTCCACTAAGCTTGAGGCATATGGCCAATCATTCCCACCATTTAGGTTTACAATGTCCAATATCAGGTACCTATTTCCCTGTCATGGCACTCACATTTAGTAGACCCTGAGGCTAGGGCCCCTATCCTAGCTTTAGGACTCTCTGAAGCTGCTGGTGAGGCCACACAGGACCTGCTTGGTTCCCACCTGCTGTGGTAGCAGTCACCTCTGGGGGCCTCACCAGCTCCAATGGCAGTATCATGAGCCTGCTGCAGTGGGGGGGGGGGGGGGGGGGGGGGGGGGAATAGTGTGCTGGACAAGGCCTCAGTGTGCGCACCATGCCTAAATTATTCCCCACCCTCTAGCTTGCTGAACACAGATTAAAATCTAGTCTGTGTAATGGCAAAGGAGGTCTGCTGGTTTGTACCTGACTGGTCGCTATTGTGAGGCAACAGACATGAGTATAATAGTTCCTTTTCCTCCTCATGTATATATCCCCCATATTTATATATAGTTTCCCCCTTCCTTTAATCCATCTTATTGAAATTGATTTTAAAATGTAAATATGTAGATAGAAAGCAGCTGTTTGCACATCTTCCTAAGCACTCAGTCATGCTGGTTGTGGGCAAGGCAGCATGCTGAACAGAGTGTAAACTTTAGTCTGGAGCCAACCCAACTGTGGCTAGTGCGAGACAATATATCTTTACTTAGCTGCTGAGTCTCACAGGGCCCTGTGAGCTCTACCATTACCCATGGCTGAATATTTCAAGCTCACAGCTCACCCCTCAACTCAGAGACAATTAAACTAATCTTTTTTTTTTTAATTAAATTTAATATTACAATTCCAAGATAATTCTTGTACAGAAAAAAGGAAGAGTATAGACTCATTATTATTTCTTTACAAATTGATCCAAGAAAACTGAATATAATCTTCCTATCATAGTCCACAATTCCTGGGAGGAAACAAGGCACAATACTCAAGGAAATATAGAATCAATATTTGATTCAAAATTAAAGACCTGATGGGAGAAACACAGGGACATTTCTAAACCAGATTAGGGTGTAGATGTCAAAACCGTTCCTAATTCAGGAGGTGGTGCTACTACCTTTTATGATTCCAGAAAAGAACTTAGGTGTAAAGGATCAAAAAATATATATATTTTACAGAATTCAGTTTCACTACACATTTACATGGAAAATTTAACCAAAAAAAGACCACCTAACTGATAAACAGAAGAACAAAACTTAAGAAAACTTTGGCACCGCTTTTGTGTAGCTTTAGATACATCAGGAAATATTCTAATGTTGTAACTCAAAAAGTCTCTTGTCTATGTTGAAAAAATTGTTTTCATATCCAATCCCTATCTGGTTGTAAACATAAAAGTCACAATAAGCGTTGCAGGTTTTACATCCAAATTATCTTCTATTATTTGTGTAAGGTTTAAAGTTTCAAAAACAGCCTCCGTCCCTTCAATTACAGGTTGATTAGAAGAATTTGTTTTCTAATAAGGCTGCAAATAATACATTTGTGAAATTGGTGGGCAAGCTTGTTCCGGTACTTTTAATATTTTAAACATATACCTTTTAAAAGTTAGTAAAGGTGCAATAGACTCTTGTCTTGGAAAATGTATTACTCACAGAATTTTAGATCTCTGCTGATTCTCCAAATTTTCAATTTTATTCTGTAACCACTTATTTTCCTTAATAATATTTGTTTGAATCTGTTGAGCCAATTTTATTTCTTTACTATTATCTTCATTCTTCTCTTCAATTTTTTGCAACTTTCTTCTCCAAAATAGGTATAGGTTCATTGGGAATTTGGACTGTTTTAGAGACCAACACCAACTTTTGTGAAAACGATGACTCGACGGTCTGTGCCAGACTTATACGGTCTGTGCCAGAGCCGGTGGTGGGAGGTGGGGCTGGTGGTTGGGGGGGCGGGGATAGTGCTGGGCAGACTTATACGGTCTGTGCCCGGAAAAGTACAGGTACAAATCAATGTAAGGTATACACAAAAAGTAGCACATGTGAGTTTATCTTGTAGGGCAGACTGGATGGACCATGCAGGTCTTTTTCTGCCGTCATCTACTATGTTACTATGTTACTAAAGCCAAAAGAGCTTCCCATATAGTTTCCAGTGTTATAGTTGGTGGTTTAGAGGAAATAAATGACTTACTTAGTGAAACTGATAAGATTTCGGAATCTTCAGAAAGATTGGGCTTCATCTCCATAGGTGTTACAACAGAAACGCCGTCGCCATGTTGAATCACTCCCAACCTTGCAGGGGTGTTTGGCAGTCGATTGCTCGGATCTGGCCCCGCTGTAGGGAACACTACTGCCCCTTCGGCTTGCAGGAATCCCTGTACAGAAGAGCCTTGCTTGACTGCAGGCATAGGCGGAGGATCCCTTACCTCGGGGCTGAAGGAGATGTCAGCTTCAGGCTGTGGGAGAGGTTCACCTCTCTCCATTCCCACTGGCAGCGAAGACTCACAGCAACCCGATGTTCCTGGAATGGCGAATCAATCCATGGGTCCGACTATCAGCAAGACAGGTACCGTAGGGCCTGGCCGTTGTCTGCCTTCCGTTTAGGCAAGTAGTAGGAAAAAGATGTTTTAAATTAGATTGGAGCCAGTACGAGTCCTGGAGCAACTTTGCAGTGCTCCCTTCAGGCTGTCATCTTGTCTCCTTACTCTGAAATACACCGACAAACTAATCTTGTCTCCAAACTTCTAAATTATGGAGATGAATGGAAACTAAAAAAAGGATTTTGAAACCCAGTAACCAGCTAGATGGTAAGTACAAGTTACTTCTTTATTTTAAACCCAATTTGGAGTATAGAAAATGTGGTGTTCAAGTTAACAAAATTGGTTCTTTGTTGCGTAAACATATATTCAAACAATTCTTCATGTAGAACAATTTAACTAGCGACTCAAATTTCTTTAACAGGTACAGTAATACTGCTCTGGAACAACAGTGAAACCATCAGATAAGTATTGAACAAATTAACTTATTTTCTTTCTTTTACTCTATAGCTATAACTTTCTTTTGTAGTGGATGTCTTAAGAATTGATTCTTTGTGATCTATTTTATGTTTATCAGGTGCAGACACCCAGAATCAGTCTCTAGAAAAGGTCAGCTTGACTAAACTCATGACTTCTCAATGTCCTTTCCTTTGCTGTATCGGGCGTAGCCAGACACCCAATTTTGGGTGGGCCTGGGCCCAATATGGGTGGGCAGAAGAACCCCATCCCATCCCATAGGTGATTTGGTCTCTCCTATCGCCTGCATGCCAACTGGTCTCTCAAATATCCCTTCTCTCCTGCACACCTTTTAAAATTCAGATTTTCACCAGCAGTGAGGAGCAACTGATACACACTACTCATGTAGGCCCCACATCCTTCCCACTGATGCAGCTTCCTGTATCTGCATAGGCGGGACTACGTCAGAGGGAAGGCTGTGAGGCCGGTGTAAGCAGTATGTATCAGTCACTGCTTCCTGCAAGTGAAGATCTGCTATTTATAAGGTATGCAGGAGGGACAGTTGTTGGGAGTTTTCAGCTTGGGAATCTCTGCCGGCCACATCATAGGTGTGCTGCTACTGGTGGGCCTGAGCTCAAAGTGGGTGGGCCTGGGCTCACCCAATCCCACCCTTGGCTACGCCACTGTGTATATGGAGGTGCAGACTTATCTTTGTGCTTCTGGAGCAGCAATGCAAAGGTCTACCCATCCTCTTTGTGAAGGGAACACCTGTGATGGGAACTTTTTTCTAGGCTCCAGCATGAGGCTGGACTGGGGACCCAACATGCTGGTTTCGACAAATGCTTATGTCATATATCAGCCATGGCGAACCTTTCAGAGACCGAGTGCCCAAACAGCAACCCAAAATCTAATTATCTATCGCAAAGTGCCAACAGGGCAATTTAACCTGAATAACAGAACTTTAAAATGCCTGTGCTGTGGCCTGAGCACTCTGCTTCCCTGCAGCTGTGCCACACTGTGATCAATTCTATTATGTAAACAATTAATTGATTTTAAACTTACCTTTGCAGTCTTCTCTTCTCTTCAGCAAGGGGGCATCAAGCTCATGCGTGCCTACCACAAAGCTGAGCCACTCTCACTGCCCTTTCCAGACACAGGTATATTCCCCATCACAGGCATAGGAGCCAACTTTTCAAAATGATTGAGGGTGCTGAAACTTTTTTTTTTACAGGTGGTGCATTCCCCCCTCCCTCCCTCCCTCCCTTCGAGTTCCAGGCCTCCCTCCCTTCGAGTTCCAGGCCCGCCTCCCTCCCCTCTCTTTCTCCTTTCCCTCCCCCTCCCTCCGAGTTCCAGGGGTCCCCCCTCCCTCCGAGTTCCAGGGGTCCCCCCTCTCCCTCCAAGTTCCAGGGGTCCCCCCTCTCCCTCCAAGTTCCAGGGGTCCCCCCTCTCCCTCCGAGTTCCATGGTCTCTCCCTCTGAGTTCCAGGGTCCCTCTCTCCCTCTGAGTTCCAGGGTGGTCCCCTCCCTTCGAGTTCCAGGGTGGTCCCCTCCCTCTCTCCCTCTGAGTTCCAGGGTCCCCTCCCTCCCTCCAAGTTCCAGGGTCCCTCTCTCCCTCCGAGTTCCAGGGTGGTCCCCTTCCTCCGAGTTCCAGGGTCTCCTCCCTCCCTCCGAATTTTAAAAGTCATCTCTTGACTTACCTCATCGGGGATGGGTTACGGCGGCCAGCAGCAGTGGTAAAATGCATGCAGGCTCTGCCCTTCTCTGTCTCTCAGCTCTGGTCCCGCCCTTGCGGAAACAGGAAATGAGGGCAGGACCAGAGCTGAGAGACAAAGAAGGGCTGAGCCTGCACGCATTTTACTGCTGCTGCCGGCCACCTTAACCCGTTCCCAATGAGGTAAGTCAAGAGATGACTTTTAAAATTCTGAGGGAGGGGGCCTGGAACTCGAAGGAAGGGAAGGAGGGAGGAAAGGAGGGAGGATGACCCTGGAACTCGGAGGGAGGGAACGACTCTGGCTGAGGCGACTGCGCGCGTGCCAACAGAGAGGGCTCTGCGTGCCCTCTCTGGCATGCGTGCCATAGGTTCGCCATCACTGTCATATACCATCCAGCCCCATTAACCCTAATTGTTCCACAGACTCTCTGTTGGCAACATTGTTACAGTGTAGCCATAAAGGGATTAATTAATTTTTATTTTGTTAAGTTTTACCTGGGTCTGGGGTGTATGGGGACCATTTCTGGGGGCCAGTTAGGTCACAGGTGGCCACTGCTGGTGAGTCCAGGGTCATTTTGGGGCCTCCAGTGGGAATTTACAAAAGAATGACAGCCCACAATGCTGTCTGGCCGAGGATTGAGGTTCACTGGGTTGGTAGTGCTAAAGAAAATGGCTGTTTTCGGCCTGGATGGCTTCTTGGAGCATGCTCGTTCTTTTGCACATGTGCAGTAGTACTCTGGGGATGTGACTAAGCCCAAACTGAAGCCAGGGTCTAGATTTTTGGGCCAAACCGGCTGGAGTTCCTGGAGATTTGCAGTTTTTTATACCACTGGTGACTGGGGGTCACTGGGGGTCCATTGGGCCCTGAACAAGAGATGGTCACCAAGTAAGGAAGATCTGGTAAGGGGTCTGGCGACCTGAGAAAACTTTCTTTAGTTTTCTAATATTAATTTTCACTTTTGTATAAGTGGCCCTTGGACGCGAAGGGTTAATCTTATTTACTTTTTTTTTTAAATTATGGGTTCTTGAGATCTTCCTAGGGTGTGCTAGGGGGTTAAATTTGGGTAAAAATCCATTTTAGTGGTAAAACTTCATGTAAGGCTTTTGGTGGGTTCATGTGAAGATTCCTCGATGGAGGAGGTGACTGGGATGTAAAATAAATTTTTTTCTGAGGAACACCTAGGAGTTCTGAGAAATTTTAAACTATTTACTTTGAGAAAAAAGAGGAGACACTCTTGGAAAATTGGTATTTTTGAAATGTAAGAACACTGAAATGTTGGTATAGTAGTGCTACCGTACCTTGGTAATTTCAATGAGATTTTGTATTGTTTACCCCACAAAAATTTGTAAAGGTGTACTTTTTCTATTATTTTCTATGGGAAAACTTAAAATCAAAATGGAGATTATGTCAGTTCAAAAAGGTTCCATGTAAGGCAGGAAAAAAATAAAAGGTTCTGAGCAGGCGACCTGATTGGCTAGATCTAGTCAGGCGTCCAAGCCGAGTCAGTGTTTTCTTGGAAACAGCTCTCCTGGTGGTGCAGGGCTGATTGTACAAGTGTGAAAAGAACCCATAAATTGGTTAGTTGAGTAAGAGATAAACTATTTCAGTTTAGTTACAGAGACTTTAAGTGTGTCCTGAGTGCGAGAACTGGATAATTTAGAGAAGTTTTAAAACTCATGCATGATGAGTGACTGCACATGAAAGCAAAGCAGAGTAAGTGTCTGAGTTATGACCAGAAGAGAAAGTGTGAATAGACCTTTAGGTTTTAAAGTGAGCTCATGAGTGCTGGAGTGAATGTGCTTAGAGAATCCCTAAGCTCTTCATTATAGTAGGTAACCAGTATAAGTATAGGGCCTGGAAGGTAGCACTGCAATTTGTTTTATTTATTGTACAAAGTATAGCCACAGTATTTGGTAACCAACCCCAAATTATAAACCTGTTGGATTAGGATAGGGAGAAAGGGTTTTGCTTACTATAATTTTTGAGTCAAGCTAGGTTAAAGGTTACAGAGAGGGATCAATGGGGATAGTTCTCAGAGACCATAGACAGGCCCCCATGCAAGAGAGACCAAAGAGTTTGAGTTAAAAGAGAGTTCTACAGCTAAGTAAAACTGCATCTGCACACAGCAATGAAGAGGACTTTAACAGGGGGAAAACATAGTAAAGATTTTTTTGAAAAAGGAAAAAACAGCATAAAGAATCAATTCTTTTGTAAGTGAGGAGTTTATGATACTATAAAAAGCCTGTGCTTAAAGCTAGGGGAAAGATAGAAAATTAATACTTATCTGATAATTCATGTGACACTTGTTCAAAAGCTCCTGTATGTCTCATAATTTGTAGAAATATTCTGTGGAAAGAAACAGAAGTTGAAAATAAGTTCAGCTCAAACATTTGGAAAAAAATCTCTCTGGGGTTAATATATTATTGTTTAGATTTGAAAGGGGAAAAAATGTTTGAACTCAAACAAGTTCCAGTTAGCAATAAAATGTAATCTTTAAATAATTGGTTCTGGGCTTGTTTATCTGAGAAAAATCCTAAATATAGCTTTCTTTCCTCTTCCAAGCTCTGAGTTTGGAGGACGTGAATAGTTTATCCTTAATTTTTTTAGAGGAGCAGCTTGAGGCCCCCTTTTACTAAGCTGTGGCAAAAGCAGGCCGGCGCTAGCGTCGGCGCATGTTTTACACGTGCGCCGAGGCCCCCTTTTACCGCAGCTGGTAAAAGGGAAGTCTCATTTTCCTACAGGAAATAGCCGGGCAGCAAGTACAGCACTTGCCGTGCGGCCATTTCGGGGGTGGAGCCCTTACCACCACCCATTGAGGTGGCAGTAAGGGCTCCCGTGCTAACCTGACGGTAACCGGGCAGCACGTGGCACTGCCCGATTACCGCCAGGTACACTCCAGCGGTATTTCCTGTTTAGCGAGCGGTAAGCCAGCATTGGGCTTACTGCCACTTAGTAAAAAGAGCCCTGAGGTATTAGCTACGACTACTAACATTTGGTGCGATAGAGATGCAGGTACTCTGAAACAGAGTGAGGTAACAATAGGATTATGCACAGATTGTGAACCTCAGGGGGCAGATGGCTACTGAGTGTAATGGTGATATAGATGGGCAGTCAGCCCTATCCTGTGATGACGTTGCTGTTTCTCTGAACTGCTTTGTCTTCTGTTGTCCAGGTTGCTGCAGCTATATATGGGGATATTGGCGTTGTTCAGTTCAGCTGGCCACCCTCCCTCAACTCCCCAGAGAGAGGCCTTGGGACAAATATTCCCCTGCTGGTTTCGGGGGCACCTCAGCCCCTCAGATGATGAGGAGATGTCCAAGGAATCTGTCTGAGAGATGTGCAGGCACTGGCAACAATATCTGACCCAAGGTCTCATCTCAAGAAAGGCCCCACTCATAGATGCTCTGCAACCATGATCTGGGAGAAGGGAGGTGACCCTCACCCAGTAGGGGGATATTGAAGAGGAGGAGGAGGATCCCTAGAGGGACATGGCATGCCCCTACTGGAGGGGGAAGAAGTGGCAGAGGAAGAGCCTCCCAGGCAGCAACACAGCACCTGATTGCATCTTAGCCCCCCCCCCCCCCAAGGAAACGGCTGCCACGCCTGTCGCCAAGCCCACCCTCATAGCCACCATAGGCCAGCTCCTGCTGCAGGTCACAGGCCTGCACAGAGATATGCAGCAGGAGCTGGGAGCCCTATAAAACATACAGGGGCAAACTCTCAACAAGCTGCGGCAGCCTGAATGAAGGCTAGGGACCGATTTTTGTTTACATTAACGTTGCATTTTTATTTATTCACAAATACAATGTTCACAGTTCTTTACATGCAGAGGTCTCTGCCTCCACTCTCTAAAATATGTGTACAGTACCTCCTAGTAGCCAGGGTCCATGACCACCTTCTCCCAGGCCCTCTGAGCTGCAGGCTGGTCCGGGGCTGGTTGCTCTGGAGCTGGTTGGTCTGGGGCTGTGCATCAGCTAGAGGATGCCCCTCACCCCACTACAGGGCCACATCCAGCAGGGGTAAATTGAAAAGGAGGGTCCTTAGAGGGACATGCCCCCACTAGAGGGGGAAGAAGGGGCAGAGGAAGAGCCCCCCAGGCAGCAACACAGCACCTGATTGCTGATGATATTCGCTAGATGGTGGCAATGTCATTGAAAAGTAATATATCAAAAGCCAATAAACATAAACATATATGCTTATATATCTAATTACACTAATATTCTATAAGGAAAGCAGGCACCTATTTATTTATTTTAAACATTTAGGACTGGATTTAGTAAATAGCACCCAAATTTGCACGCTGGAAAAAATTGGCACAGAGTGCTATTCCATACAGGGTGCTCTGTGCTCTTTATAGAATAGCACTTATAGCCCATTCTCATTTCCAAATTTGAATGCCAGTATTTATGCCAGCTACAACCTGGTGTAAATGCCAGTGCCCAACTCTTATCAGCAATGTCCCAAACATTTGAACTTGCAGCAGAAATTTCATATACCTGCAATGACACTCAACTTTATCTAATTTTTTTATGGGGATCATCAGATCTAACTGCATCTCACACCATATGAACAATCATGTTCTTTTGTCACAGGAGAAATGATTATGGTGCAACTCTTCATAAGATCACCCTTCTTTTATAGATTATGACTTTCTTTTGTTTTGTTATTTTATATCTTTTTATATGCCAAAACTGTGCAGTATAGTAGTAGTAGTATAACAGCATTGCTTAAGTATAACAAACGTGCTTTTTAGCATAGACTTATCTTTAAACGGCGGCAGTTTACAACCGCAGGAGAACCTCCACCGACGTGGCCAGGTTTCACAGTAAGCTTTTTCAAGGAAGAGACTCTCTACAAAGCAAACAGTACAAATGATTTATGTTGAGAAACGGCATAAGATGTAAAGTAAATCTTCACAATATGCATCGCAGTTCCTAACCATAACATCCTTCATATACTCCCGCATAGAAAAGATGGCCGCGGCATTTCAGCGTGGGCATTGCCTTTTAATAGCCTACAGCTGATCACAAAGCAAACTATAGGCCAGGGAGAGGGGATAGGGAAATGCTGGACCATAGTGCAGCTCTTTCTAATCATTCACCTATATCTCTTACCTTAGATAATATAATCCATACCCATCAAAAGCCAACTTGGAGATTTAACTCTATATTGCTACAGGATACAGTTTTCATTCAATTCATTAAATCAAAAATAATGGAATTTTTCCAATTTAATCCTATAGAGGATAATAAAGCCCTTTTATGGTGGGATGTTCTCAAAGCTAATATTAGAGGACACATTATTAGTTATACTGCTATGAAAAATCATGAGCATAAAAAAGAAATGGCAGATAAACTCACTAAAATTAAAGCAATGGAAAACAAATTCCTGGTTGATAATGACCCTGCAACTCTCTTATGTTTGCAAAAATTGAAATATGATTTCAATACAGACCTCTCTAAGGAGGCTCTAGAACTAATTCATCTTCAAAAACCTATTGTATATGCAGAAAGCAATAAAGTAAGTCACCTTCTTGCACAATATCTTAAAGCAAGAATTAATAGGACTAGAGTCTCAAATTATTGATTCCACTGATCTGATGCATACCTCTGATGTTGCTATTGCCCATCAATTTCAAACATACTGTAACAAATTATATAATTCTGAAATTCAATTTTCTGTTGACTCCTTTAATCACTTGTTATTCTATCTGAAAACACTACTCTAGATCAACCTTTCTCCACTAAGGAGATAATGGAGGCTATTCAATCTCTTTCCAAAGGAAAATCTCCAGGGAATGATGGATTTACTGTTCAATTTTACCAAACGTTTTCAGATATACTGTCCCCTAAATTGAATATTATAAATAACTCTCTATTATCTCATGATAATCAAAGAGATTCTTTCTATCAATCTACAATTATTGCTATACCAAAGCCAGATAGAGACCCATCCAAAGTGGAAAATTATCGGCCCATTTCTTTAATTAACATGGATAATAAAATATATGCAAAAGTAATAGCCTTAAGCCTGCAAAATATCATTCCAGATATAATTCATAGAGACCAAAATGGATTTACCCTAAATAGGTTAGCTAATGATAATTCTAGACTCTTCTGGAATATCCTTGCATAGGTTGAAAATTTTCAAGATCCGTATGTTGCAGTGTCACTTGATGCTGAGAAAGGTTTCGCTAGAATTGAATGGCCTTATCTCTTTCAAGTTCTACGTTGGTTTAACTTCAGCCCTTTCTTTATTAAAATGTTAAAAGTTTTATATAATAATCCTTTAGCTTCAATTGCTGTAAATGGAATTAACTCTCAATTTTTCAACCTTAGAAGAGGCTATAAGCAAGACTGCCCATTATCTCCTCTCCTCTTTAACTTTGCCTTAGAACCATTGGCCATAGCTATTAGAAATAATTCTAATATCTGTGGAATATCTTTAGGTGGTGAGGTTTTTAAACTCTCCATATATGCTGATGACATATTACTGTACACTACACCAAACTCTCTCAGTACTATGTTAGATGTAATAGGCTCTTTTTCATCTTTATCTGGCTACAAAATTAACTGGTATAAGTCAGCTGTAATGCCTTTAAACTCATCTATACATAAACATCAGATATCACATTTACCATTCTCTTGGGAACCAAACAAAGTCAAATACCGTGGCATATGGTATTCAAATTCAGTTGACAAGACCATCAGGCTCATTTTCGAAAGAGAAGGATGTCCATCTTTCGACATAAATCGGAAGATGGACGTCCATCTCCCAGAGATGTCCAAATCAGTATAATCGAAACTCGATTTTGGACGTCTCCAACTACAGTCCATCGCAAGGACGTCCAAATTTCAAGAGGGCATGTCGGAGGCATAGCGAAGGCGGGATTTGGGTGTGCCTAACACTTGGATGTCTTTGACCCATAATCAAAAAAAGAAAGGACATCCACAACGAACACACGGACGTTTACTTAACTTTACAGGCGTATTAGAAACGGTAACGCACCTTAGTAAACATA
This sequence comes from Microcaecilia unicolor, assembly GCF_901765095.1. Lineage (NCBI taxonomy): Eukaryota > Metazoa > Chordata > Amphibia > Gymnophiona > Siphonopidae > Microcaecilia > Microcaecilia unicolor. Next base: position 215,315,559 of record NC_044031.1, read on the forward strand.
CCCCAATATGTTCTTTAGTTGGATGGGGCTGGGACTATTATTTGCTGATTTTAATACAGGTTCGTACAGAAATAAGACAGAAGTTTGCCTTCAGAAGTTTTGATTAGGTTGGAAATACAGGAATTATCTCTGCATCAGGTCAGCACATTGGAGGTGATTTTTGAAGCATAATGGTGTGCAGAACAAGTAGAAAATTGCTGCATTTTGCCATTTGAAGTCAGAGTGACCTAGCTATTGGTGCAGATATAAAATTTGCTCTTTCATAATAGTTACTTATTAGAGATGGGTTCCTTTTTTGTAAACCGAGCCACTTTCTGAGAAGAATCAAATTTCCTTGATTGGAAAATAGTCCTGAACAGGCAGATTCTGATCTGTGAACTAAAAACATGGAATGGATTTTTCTAGCTCTGTTTGCAATGAAATGCAACAGGAACTATATAGTCACCCGGATTATCAGCCTCTCAACCATTTTAAAGTTGCTGTCATTAGTGAAACCAGTGTCAAGAAACTTCCTGAACCTTAGAGGCAAAAGAGACTAAGGAAGAAATTAATGACAATAAAACGTCAAGAGAAATAGAACAAAGTTTGAAAAACATAGGACAAAATTGGATGAAAAAGAATAGCGAACATATCATAACTTTAATTTACAGATATGCCTTTCCTAAAGTGAGTGGGTGGGAAAACCCAATCCCCCTGCATAGCATCTCTCCCTCTTCTCCCCCCCACAGGCAATCGGGAGTCTGTTAGCTCCACTCCTCCATCCCTCCCAGTACCTTTTAAGCCAATTAGGAGTCCGTTTACTAAGCTGCAGCAAAAGGGGGCCTGTGCTGTCATCAGTGCGTGTTTTTGACATGCACTGAGGCCCCCTTTTTTAAAGAAATGGCCGTGCAGCAAGTGAAGTACTTGCCACGCGGCTATTTTGGGGGGACCACATACTACCACCCATTGAGGTGGCAGTAAGGGATCCTGTGCTAACCCGGCGGCTACCGGGCAGCGAGTGGCACTGCCCGATTACCGCTGGGTAAACACCAGTATTATAAATATATATATATATATATATATATATATATATATATATATATATATATATATATATATACTGTATATATATATATATTGTAGCACTGGAAATGGAAATGGCACATGCTAGGGGTGGAAACTACCACTGGGCTGTGGCAGTAGCCCAGCGGTACTTCCGGTTTAGTGAGTGGTAAGCCCGCTTACTGCCGCTTAGCAAAAGACCCCCTTAGTTCTTTGCCGGCAGCAAGCAGCAACTCCTACCTGCTGCTAGCACCGGTACTGAGTCTTCCCTCTGATGCAACTTTCTGGTCCCACAAACAGGAAGTTACATCAGAGGGAAGGCTCAGGGCCTGCAGGAGCAGCAGGTATGAGTCATTGCTTGCTGCCAGTGAAGAACTGAAGGATTTAAAAGGTATTGGGGGTTGAGGGAATGGAGTTAAGAGACTCCCAATCACTGGGGTGGGGAAGGAAAAATACTGGGAGTCATCAGCTGGTGGGGCTTAGGGATCCCTGTCAGCCACATCACAGCTGTGATGCTGCTGGGTGGGTCTGATTTCAAAGTGTGTGGGTCTGTGCCTACCTGGGCCCACCCATGGCTACACCATTGGCCTTTCCACTGGAGTCCCCAAGATGACATAAACAATCCATCATAACAGTTTAGTTCATTTGCATTTGATGTATGACAATACCATTCACACAAATGGGAGCATATATGTATTTTATAGAAATAGTGTTCTTTCTATACTATACTATATTGGTTCTTATATTCCACAAATTTCCATATAGATTCTATAAGAGAGTCTGCAAGATCCAAAACAGCAGAAAAGAAAAGCAGACCCATGTGGTAAACAAAATGTATTTAACGCTGTTGCTTGTAGTTGTTTTACACATTTAGGGGGAGATTCTATATATGGCACCTAAAAAATATTTAGGCGTCGATTATAGAATACGCTTGGTTGATATTTCAGCGTCTAAATCTACATGCATCCATTTACACCAATGAAAATGTGGCGTAAATCCCAGCACGTAGATTTAGGCGCACTGGGCCATATTCTATAACTAGGAGTGTAAATTTCAGAACACCCATGAAATGTCCATTTCCCCGCCTATAACCACACCCCTTTTTGCCAGTGCATGTTAGAAGTTCGGCACACATCGTTACAGAATATGCTTATCAACTTGTGCACCTAAATTCTAATCAGTGCCAATTAGTGCTCATTATTGCTTGTTAAGTGCTGTTATCAGTGCTCATTAGCTTGTTAAGCTTGTTAAGTTACGCATATTGTTATGGAATCCGCGCAGATCTCTAGGCGCACTATATAGAATCCAGGGGTTAAGTTGTATTAAGTTGTAGTTTTTTTAAATATCGTATTATCTGATGGCTTTTTATGTATTTATCTTACAGTTTCATGTTAAGTCCCTGCCGCAGTCCTTGAGAGGGCGAAACATGACCATGTTGGGCGATTAGAGAAAAGTTATATGCTGATTTTATGTATCTGCGTTAAATACATTTTGTATTATTCTACCACGTAGTAGGTCTGCTTTTCTTTATTACAATTTAAGAGATCCTCAATAATATGCAGTACATTAATTAACATCTTAAAACAAAAAAGTTTTGAAGGGTCACGTGATGCACTGAGAGCGACAGCAGCATAGCAGCTGAGCTCCGGGATCCCCGCTCCTTGTTTTGACTGAAAACAGCAACTAAATAAAATTCCGGCAGCCTCTGACCTGGTGAGTCGAAGCGGGAAGGTGTATGGACCAGTTCTTAGTCTCCATGCCAGCGGGATCCACAAAAAGAAGTGTTCGGACCGAGAAAGGGAAATCGCCGCCTGTGCTAGCGGTATCCAAGATGGCGGACGGGGAGCCGGGAACGCATGCCGAGTTTTCGGAGCGGCAGCTCGCGCAGATTTCAAAAGTGATCGAGCTAGCCTTAGAGCCCCGATTCGAATCCCTGGCAACCCAGTTGAGCAAAATGGATGCCAACATTGCGGAAATCTCGAAGCGCACGCAAGATCTAGAGCAACGAATGTCCGACATGGAAGACACGTGGGCCACAAGCGCGCCAAAGATAGAAGAGCTGGAAGCAAAGATCAACGTGCAGGCTGAGAAACTGGAAGACTTAGAAAATAGGGCCCGCCGCTCCAACTTGAGGCTGGTAGGCATACCTGAGGCTGTATCTGACAAAATGCTGGGGCCCATGCTGGAAAATTGGCTACAAAAGGAGTTTGCACTCTCAGACAGCAGAGGGGGCCTCTGTATCGAAAGGGCACACAGGCTCGGGAGATTCCAAGAAGGCAAGAAGCCACGAGTTGTGATAATTAGAATACACAATTTCATACACAAAGAGGAAATCCTGCATGGATATAAATTAAAAAGAGACTCCCTGAAATTTGAGGGAAATGCAATTCTGATTTTCCCAGATTATTCAGCAGGGATACAGGAGAAAAGAAGGAGATTCCACCCTATATGTTCAACACTAGCAGAAAAGAAGATTCGTTTTGCTCTGTCCTACCCAGCAGTTTTAAAAATACAAATGCATGGGAAATGGACTGTCTTCTCATCAGAAAAGCTGGCAATGGACTTCCTGAACAAAGAATTAAGTGACCAGACAACATCCACATGAGGGAAGACAAGATGAGCTGAGAAGGTTGGATTACTTATGAGAAAAAATGCGAACTGTTGGACATTGAGAAGTAGAGAATGAGAGCTGTATGACTGATTTTGTGGGTAAGATATGGATTAGATTGCTGTAAATAGGATTTGACTGGGAAAGGAGGGGGGATCCCAGCACACGAGTGACCCCGGTGACGCTTTATGGCGGCACGCATAGTTGACATTAGAGGAGGGGATAAAGGGGGGGAGGGGGGAGGAAGGGGGGGAGGGGCGGGAGGGGATGGGGGACAGTTCAAGCAATATAGTAGGGGTGTCCTGGTGGTGGGTAGGACCGTTGAGATCACGGGAGATGACCAGAAAGGAAGCTGTCTCCTGGGAGTGGGGCTGGGCTCCTGGGGGAATGGATTTTACACAAATATGCAATAGAGAAGGGTGATGCCACATGCTAACCAGTTAATTAGAGTTGTTTCCTGGAATGTTTCTGGCATCACATCTCCCATCAAAAGGTCTAAAATATTGGCCCAGCTTAAACATCACAAAGCAGACATCGCATGCATCCAAGAAACAAAGCTAACTGATATTGAACACGAAAAACTGAAACAACAGTGGGTGGGAGATTGTTATTACTCCTCATCAGGAGGGAAAAGAAGTGGGGTAGCGATCCTCATCAGGAAAGGGCTTCCATGCCACACAGAATTGATTCACTCAGATAAAAAGGGAAGGGTATTATTACTGAAAATAAATATACAGGGGCAGATGTTTTATTTGTGCACGATATATGGGCCTAATTCTCAAGCTTCCCCCTTTTTCCAAGAACTAATAGCACTGGGACTAAAGTACACTGATGCGCCATGGATTTGGGCGGGAGATTTTAACGAAGTCATGGATCAGCAAGCCGATCGATCGGGAACGAGACGAACGGTAGAGAAGGAGGGGGTGCTAGACTCTATGTGCACGGCTTTAACCCTAGTGGACCCGTGGCGGCTAACCCATCCCCTCACAAACGATTATACTCATCAATCTAAGGTCCACTTAAAATGGTCCCGACTAGATTATATATTAATGGCCCAATCATTGTTCCCACGCATAACAGCCGCAGAAATAGGCCCCCTGGAGGTATCCGACCATTCGATAATTTGGGTGGATGTAGATTTTGCTGGCCCAGGGAAGTGGGACAGGTTATGGAGATTCCCGTCCTTTTTGTATAAAGATGAGAACTTCGGGAAGTACATTAAAGAACAGTGGATGGCCTATGTGGATACTAACGCAGAATCCTGTGAATCCCCAATAGTATTTTGGGAGGCATCGAAAGTGGTCCTTAGGGGTAGTATTATCGCATACATGAGCGCCAGGGGGAAGAGAATTGCAGCGGGAATAATCAGATTAGAGAAGGAGTTGAGACAGGTGAAAAAGAAATATGTGAAGATCCCATCGAAGGAGCATAGGGACGCCATGGTGGCAACTTCAGTGGCCCTCAACTCCCTTATACACGACCAGACAAAGAAAAGACTGTGGGTGAGGGGGATGAGATTTAGACGATTTGGGAATAAAACGGGGAAGATGTTGGCACAGGTAGCCCGCGCACAGGAGCGGAAGAGGTTGATCACATCAGTGATATCTTCTTCGGGAACCAGGATAAGGACCCCAGAGGGTATAGTGGAGGAGTTTCACACATTCTTTACCAGGCTTTATGCAAAGGGGGGAGAGGAAGAAGAAACCCCGGTACAAGATTATATAGAGGACGCAGGGATGCCCTCACTGCCGTCCGGTATTTGCGAGGGGCTCTCGAGACCTATACAGGTGCAGGAGATACAACAGGTGCTTAAGTCATTGCCACAGGGCTCGGCGCCAGGGCCAGATGGCTACTCAGCAGAGTACTACAAACTCTTGCCAGCAGATTTTGGGATGCCATTATTAGAATATTATGAGGCGGTGGTACAAAGAGGGAGTTTTTCCAGGGGAGAGAATGAGGCCTGGATTACGCTAATACCCAAACCAGGGAAGCCAGAGGATCGGGTAGGTTCTTACAGACCCATATCGCTCATCAATGTAGACCTTAAGATTTTAGCCCGGGTACTGGCAAACAGACTGGCACCTCACTTAACTACTTTGATAGGACAATATCAGGTAGGATTTGTAAGGGGGCGACACTCCGTGCTTAATGTACGGAAGGTCTTGTTAACTATTGCCCAATGCCGTGCAACAGACACTCGTCTTTTACTGACAAGCCTGGATGCTGAAAAGGCTTTCGACAAAGTGAGATGGAGCTACTTATTTCGGGTACTGGAACATGTGGGTGTGTCGGGCTGGTATTTAGAAGCCGTGAAGGCTTTGTATGCGACACCCACAGCTAGATTGCTAGTAAATGGAAAGCGATCTGATCCATTAGAAATACAGGCCGGTACTAGGCAGGGTTGCCCCCTCTCCCCTCTGTTGTTTCTCCTGTATCTTGAACCGCTTCTCCGTACGATTGAACAGGACCCCGGGATACAGGGGGTTACACTCCCGAGCCAAACAGTGAAAGTGTTGGCCTTCGCGGACGACTTGTTTTTGACGTTGACAAGGCCTCAAGAGTCACTAGGGCGACTGATCGAAGTAATTGAAGAGTTTGGGTTTCACTCTGGGTTTACACTGAACACTAGCAAGTCATTAGCCCTACCCTCAGAACCAGAGATAAAAGAGACATGGGAGGGACCCTTCCCAATGCAATGGGCGCAGGAGGCAATGACGTACTTGGGGGTGAAAATTCCACTCGATTTAACCCGCATATATACATTAAATATGGAACCCTTAAAAAGTAAGGTGGAGAGTGCCTTGGGCAGGTGGCAGGCGCTTCCCATATCCTTGATGGGGCGCGTGGCCTTATATAACATGATCTTGTTTCCAATTTGGGTCTACACCTTCCAAATGATGCCCATGTATCTTAGAGGAAGGGATGAGAGGTGGCTAAGGGGAAAACTTGCAAAATTTTTATGGCAGGGGAAGAGGGCCCGGATGACAATGTATAGGGCGATGTTGCCTCGGGAGAAAGGAGGTCTGGGAGTGTTAGATCTGCGCCTGCTGTCAGTAGCTGGTGGGATTAGACATCTCTCTGACTGGTTCCGAAACACAGAATATTTTTCTCTTACACTATCTGAATTACACTGGTTTCAGGAGCAGCACTTTGCAAGCTGGTTACAGGCTCCCGGGGGACAGGCACAAAAGTTAGGTCCTGTAACCCCGATATTTCAACCTCTGAGACAGGCCTGGAAATGGCTCTGTAAATTTTGCAGGCTTAACCAAGTAAGTTCCCCTATGTTGCCCATTAGGGGGAATCCCCAATTTCCAGTGGGTAGTACTTCACGGGCCTTTCAGATTTGGGCAACAAGGGGAGTGAGATATGTGTATCATGTGGTGAATGAACAGGGAATAATAAAACCATTTGCGGAACTTTGTAGAGAGTATAAACTACATGAGACAGACTTGTTTGCATACTTACAGCTACAGCACTATGTGAGGACACTGCCTAGAGAAACTTTGACAGTGGAAACATGGGAGAAGTACAATGAACTACTGGGCTTGGATGCGCAGGCTAGAGTCCCGCTGAAATATTTTCATGCGCATTTGAGAGAACATACTAAACTAGCAAATTATTCTGTGGTGTTACAACAGTGGAAATCAGAACTTGGAATACAACTCACACAGGAACAATTGGAAATGTGCATAAAGTGGATCTATAAATTAACTGAGAATGTGTGCTGGCGGGAAACCCAATATAAATTTATTTTTCGATTGTACATATCACCGCATAGAGCGTTCAGGGCCACGCTGAGAGACACTGACTCCTGCCCAAAATGTGCCCGCACAAATGCACACCTGGGCCACATGTTCTGGTCCTGTCCAAAGATACAGGGTTTTTGGAAAAACTTGGCAGAACATGTATCGGACATGTGGAGAATTCGATGGCACCACTCTCCCAAACAACTTTTCCATGTGTTTACTGTTCAGGGCCAAGCGCCGACTGGCATGAGGGCGTTCCTTCAGAGGGCAACTCTGATGGGGAAGAAAACAATTCTACAAGTGTGGCTGACAGATGAGCAACCCACAGTCAGTTGTTGGAGATCGATGATGATACAAATGTGTGCTTTGGAAAGGCATAGCATTATGGATCTGGCATCAGAGGCAGGAGACCGGTTCTGCAGAATTTGGTCCCCCTACTGGGACACCCTAACACCAGTTGCTAGGAGCAAAATTTTAAATGCTTGAGCTGGGGGAGGGGGGAGGTAGGGGAAGGGCGGGAGGGGAAGGGAGAAAATCTGGGAAAGTTGAATATGAAGTGTTAACATACATGGTTGTAACATGAGACGTTGTTTGTAAGCACTGTGTTTCGAAAACAATAAAAATGATTATTAAAAAAAAAAAGTTTTGAAGGCTTTCCTAAACAAGTATTAAGAATCTATTTGTTTTAGCCGAAGTGGAAGCTGGTTCCGTATTTTTGCCCCTTGATAAGCAAATGTAGATTTTTTTTTTCTCTTTACATTTTTTTTATTGGCACAATTATATAACAGCCCACTTACACAAAGTAACCAACCATCCTCTTCAAGTCCACACAGGGGCAAACAGATACTGAAAAAACACATCATGAACATCCTAAACAGCAATACGAACTCCTCTGCCTCAGATCTATTTACAATGGGCCTGATAGCATTATCAGTTTCCCAAATGAGCTTTGCGTTATCATTCTACATTACCCCCTCCCCCAACCCCCCATCCACATCAAACTCTTGCATGACTTGGGATTGCCCCGTGGTTCTTTGAGACAATCCCCCTCCCACCCCTCTCTACTCACTTTTCTCCTCAAAATCTCCCCCCATCCTAAATGCGTGTTAACCACAGTTGGAATCGAGCCCACCCCCCTTTACGTTGCAACTGCCCATCCCTGCGGTAAGCCGTAAGACGCTCCATTTGTATTAACTGACCTAGTTTACATTTCGAGTCACCCAATGTCGGGGGGGGGGGGGGGGGGGGGTCTGTTTTCTTCCAATGTTGTGCAATAAGGCACTTAGCTGCTACCAGTCCCCACCACATCAGTTTACTCTTCACCCAGGAATCTCTCTCATTATGTAAGCCCAAGAGGCACACCAAGGGACTGCACACTAAAGATGTTTCCATCAAAGTTAACAATGCTTTCATAACAGCCTGCCAAAAGGGAACCACTCTGGGGCAGGTCCACCATATATGTAGAAATGAGCCCAATTGTGATTCACACCTCCAGCATAAATCTGATGTACCAGAGTACATCCGCTTTAGTCTCTCAGGTGTGTAATACCATCTGGTAAGGACCTTATATGCATTTTCCTGCACCAATACACATACTGAGGCTTTTTGAACCTCCCCACAAATTACTTCCCACTCTTGAACGGAAAATCGACAGTTTAGATCAGCTTCCCACGCCCCATGAAAACTAAAGGGCCTGGAATCCCAGCCCCCCCAAAAATCTGTATATCACTGATATGGGTCTGGGCACCCTCCTCAACAAAAGCCACAGGTTTTCCAAACTTTCTATCTCTTGAGGGTTCTCCCCCCTGAGGCTCCTACAAAATATTGGACTTGTAAATAAGAAAAAATGCCCCCCCCCCCCCCAGGGAGGCCTTACATGGAGCACAGCACATCAAAGCTCTTCACCTTCCCTCCCCAGAATGTTAAGGGACATGCAACCTCATTTAAACTAATACTAGAAAATTGATTATTACAGAAAGGATTTGTAATACTTAGAAACTTAGGGATCCTTTTACTAAGGCATGCTAGCGGATTTAGGGGTCCTTTTACTAAGCCTTGTTAAAAAGTGGCCTATGGTAGTGTAAGCATGTGTTCTGGGTGGGCGTCAGGGCAGTTTTTACAGCGTCTGCAAAAAAGGGCTTTTTTTAAATGGGACAGGGAAAGGGCATGCGGTAAAACTGAAGCCAGTGCGTGCCTAAAACTGGCCTGAGCCCGTAATTGATCTAGCAGTAAGGGTTCATGTGCTACATGTGCAGTGACCAGTTATCACGTGCCAACTGCCAATTACCGCCAGAAATGCCACATGCGGCAGGAAATAATTAAATCATCCAGGCGTAAATCTGAAATTACCACCAGGGGGCCATGGCAGCCTGGCGGTAGTCTCATTTGAGTGCGTGCTGCATGCATGTAGAGCTTAACATGTTTTTGTATAAGGACCCCTTAGCGTGTGCTATATGCTGACACCCATTATATTCCTGTGAGTGTCTTATCATTTAGCGCACCTTAGTAAAACGACCCCTTAATTATTTTTCAACTTAATTTAAGTTTGAAAGCTGCAGCCCACGACTCTGGGCAAGTCACTTAACCCTCCATTGCCCCAGGTACAAATAAGTACCTGTATATAATATGTAAGCCGCATTGAACCTGCTATGAGTGGGAAAGTGTGGGGTACAAATGTAATAAAAATAAAACAATAATAATATTAACTGCTTTTTTTTTTCTCACATCCAGAATTTTGCCTATCCCTTTATCAAATGGAATATATATACTCATGTCCATCAGTGTATATAATAGGATTATAACCTTCTTTCCTAAAGGTGTCATAATATTAAATAACATTGGCAATATAGGAGATCTTTGCGGAATTCTACAATCAACTTCCCAGGAAGGCGAAACTGTATCTGACATTTTTACTCAATAGGATCTGTATTTTTAAAAAACCTTCAAAACAACTCAGTACTTCCCCTGCACCCGATACTGCTCCCGGAGTGAAGAAACACTTCAAAGTAACAACCGAAGGCAGAGCAGGAGCCGCGGGACCCACTCTCTGCCTGTCCCTTCTCTTAGGCATGCCAAAAGGAGTTCATGAGGAAACCAAGGTATTTGAGCAGGAACGTCTTTTCAAAGCTCCCTCTCAGTCGCCATCTTGCCTCCCATCCCTTTTTCAAAAACATTTTAAAGACACTTTTCTATGCAATTCTTCTGCAGTGCATCCAAATCACAAGGGGGTGTGTTGGGGTGTGATTTGGGCATTCCCAAAACTTGGACATTTTTTTGTCATAATGGAACAAAGCAAAACTGTCCATTCACTTTGAATGGACTGTGTTGGCATTGCTAGGCGGCGTAGTAAACAGGGGGGAAAGTCACAAAAGGTGCCCTAAATAACCAGATGACCACTGGAAGGATCAAGGCATGACCCCCTTATTCCCCCAGTGGTTACTGTTCCCCTCCCACCCCTAAAGATGTGAAAGAAACAGTACATACCAGCCTCTATGACAGCATCAGATGTTATGGCCAATCCTACTAGAGCAGCACGCAGGTCCCTGAAAAAGCCTCCTGGTCAGTGCAGTGCACTGTAGAGAAGGGGACCCAGGCTCATATTTCACTCTAACTGTGACACTTGTGGTGGAAAGTGTGAGTCATCCAAAACACACCAAAAACCTACTGTACCCACATATAGGTAACACGTGCAGACATAAGGGCTATTGTAGTGGTACAGTAGGTTGAGTACAATAGGTTTTTAGTGGGTTTTAGAAGGCTCCCCATACAATATAAGGGGAGAGCAGTGAGATGTGTACCTGGGACCTTTTAAGTGAAGCATACTGCTGCACCTCCTAGGGTGCCCCACTGCTCTGCTGGGATGACTATGTGGCTAGTCTACTAAGAATGCTGCCCCCCCACCACCCATACATCCCCATGGATTGTTTTTGTGTGTTTTTCCCTTGGACCATTTTTTTTTTTGTTTTTACAAGAATAGACACAAAAGAAAAATGCAATGAGCATAAAATATCTAGAAAATGTCTAGGAAATAGCCATTTTCAAAATAAAAAGACGTTTTTCTGGTTCGAAAATTGCTATGTTCACCACTTGATTTTTGGACGTTTTCAGTAAAATGTCCAAAATCGGATTTAGATGTCATGTCCCTCTTAATTTTGCTAAAGGTGAATGTTTCCCCCTATCTTTCTGTACTTATTCCAGCATTTCTCCTCATTTAACTATTTTCTCATGTGGTATTAAAAATGCATGAAGCCATTTATAAAGGTTGGCAATTTTTGTATTTAGAATCTATTAGTTTTAGAATTGGGAAAGCACATTCAGTTTATATTCTTTCCCGCTGATATTTAACTGTGGTGATCAGTGGAAACTTACTGTTAAAGTCATTACTAATAAAGTCAGGGCTGAATCTAGATACTAATATCTAGATGCAGCTCTGACCGGTGACTGTTCTGTTAAGTACTAACCATATAAAGTCAGGCAGCTGTTTTACTGTTCTAACTTTACCCAAGTAATTTTCAAGTTTATAAAATGAACTGATAATCATATCTGTACCTGGCAGTTGGTGCAAGAAAAAGGAGAAACTTGTTTGACTATGCCAACCTAAATGGTAGGATATAGAAGACAAAGGAGTACAGTATTGCTGATAAATAGGTGTGAAGTTCTGGACAGACATACAGGCCGATATTCAGAGTGAATTAAGTGGGCTGGAGAGGCTGTGGCCCGCTTAAATCACCTGTTCCTGCCTAATCACAGATATTCCGTGGCATTAAACCAGGCAGTGCCACTGAATATCGCCTCTGACTGGCCCCCCAAAAAGTGAGCTGGTCAGGGGCGGGCTAGGGGGTGTGTTGGGGAGGAGCCGGGGCTTAAGTGGATGCCGGCAATATCATCTGACGCCTGCATAAGCTTAAGCAAGTGAATTTAGGATAGCTTAAAAACTGTCCTAAATTCACTTGCTTAAGCTTATGTGGGCCCTGGCTGAATATCAGGCTGGTCCTGAACCCGCATAAACTTTTTTTTTTTAAATTAAAGCTCTCCCAGCCTCCGTTGAGTCACAGCCCCTCCCTCTCTCCCTCCTAATCCGCAGATTCAAGCCACTCCCCACCCCACCCCCAACCCCTCCAAAATGCACATGTAGGCTATCCCAGGCCTACGTTAATCCCTGGTGGTCCAGTCATGGTCATTGGGGGCAGGAACAGAGCCCCTTCACTCCTGCCCCTTGTGGCACCTTTGCAAAATGGCTGCCACAACCTCTCGCAGCAGCTTGCAGTACTGAAGTACCATGAGCTTCTGTGAGAGGTTGGGGCAGCCATTTTGCAAAGGTGCCGCAAATGGCAGGAGCGAAGGGGCTCTGCCCAACCACCACCACTGGACTACCAGGAATTAAGGTAGAGCCGGGGGCTGCATGAACTACGGAGGGGTGGGGAGTTGGGGTAGGAACAGGTGGTATTTGCAGGCGGGGACTGGCTTGTGGCCAGGGGTTGGGAGGGGGAGCAGATGCATTGCATTGGGGGCTCGAGGGGGGGACTTCACATTTAAAAAACCAAAACCTTATGCAGATCCCAGCCTGATACTCAGTGCGGGCCCAGGCTGAATATCAACTGGGCCCGCATAAGCTCTGCTGCCCAGCCCGCCCATGTGTAACCCCCAACATTCAGTGCCGGTGCCCGGACATGGCTCAACACTGAATATTGGGGCATTGTAAATACTTTTCCTACAGCTGATGTTCTGTTTGCTACATATATGTTGCCTTTCCCCTGTTGAAGTTATAACTGACTTTGAGATACATTAGTAAAAATCCTGGTTCAGAACAGCATTATTGGAGTTGGCTGAGTTATTATGTGGAGATTTAAAGGGTCATAGATTTAATGTACTGCAGGTGCTTTCTCTGTCTCTAGTGGTCTCACAGTCTAAGTTTTCTACCTGGGGCAATGAAGGGTTAAGTGACTTGCCCAGGGTCACAAAGAGCTGCAGTGAAATTGAACCCAGTTCCCTGACTCTCTGCACTAACCATTAGGTTACTCCTTCATTTCAAAAGTCTAAATTGTTTATGTGGCCTCCTGGATATTTATCTATCCTAGCTTTAGTCCCATAATCAATACATGTGTTTGTGTATCCAGTTCCCACTCCTCGGGGCATACTGTATGCAGCTGCCTAAATATAATCACCAACTCAGGGTTATACTGCAATGCCTGCAAGATGGTTGAAAAAAAAAAAATAGAGTATAGGAAGCTTCTTAATTTTTCAAAATGTGAAGGTGTTCATCTTGACAATTAATCAGGTTTTAATAAAAGTTATGCTGCAGAAACAGCATAACTGGTGTGTCTGATTAATCAGATTAGGTTGGCAGCTGACAAGGGTTAGATTCTTCTTTTATCTGTGTAGATTTGAATTGTTAGCCACATTTGGCATAATCGATCATGCCTGTCTATTTCAGAGGCCGAAATCTTTTGGAGTCTAATGACTGGTTTGGGGTTAGTTCTATTCTTGACGTTGGCTGGGAAAATACAAAGGTCTCTGTGCAGGCTAATGACGTGTGGGGTGGCCCAGGGCTCAATTCTTGGCCCACTATTTTCAGACTTTACCTAATTCTCGTTTAATCTACTATTGCTCATTTTGATCTGGATTGTTACCTGTATGCAGATGATATTCAAATACTGGTTACCATCAAGAAGGATCAGCAGATTTCTTTACAAAAATTGAATATTTGTTTAGTACAATTGTCAGATTAGTTTAGAATGGAGGTAGTGCATGAAAATCTATATTGTACATATTTATAGTGTTTATTTTAAATACCAGACTGCCTGGAGTACTCTGACTTGAGATACACTGCCTCAGGCTTAATAGCTTACAGCAGAATCTTGCAAAGTGTGAGTTGGTTTGGTTTGATAAGAGGGTTAGAACTTCAGAAGCTCCCTCTTTAGTCTAGGATATTCAGCTTTGTCCTCAGGCTATTGTACAGAACTTGAAGGTCTTCATAAAATGATAAAATTGACTATGACTAAATGTATATCCAACAGCTCAATTGCTAATTCACCTTTGCTGCGTTACATTCAGTCTTTTGTTCAAAAGCATTATTTCTTAACACTTGAACATCTTATCATCACTGTAATGAATTGTTTCTAGGTTTGCCGATAAAAGATCTTTAGCGCCTTCGGTTAATTCAAAATATTGCAGCTCACTTCTAATAGGAGGCAGTAGGTTTCTTCATGTAATGCTGTTGATTAAAAGTTTACTGTACTGTATGTACATTAGTTTTTATTTAGTTCAAATAGGTATTTATACCATGCTTCTTTTCGAGGCTTATACATTTTACACGTACCAAATTTGCAACTGGCAAGCAAATTTGTACATGCAAGTTATAGAAGAAGGCCAGTTGTGTGCATAACTTAATTTAATGAGCTGGTCATTGATGTTAATGAGTATTAATAGGCTATGGTTGGCCTTAATTGGTGACCAAATACCAAAGCCAACCATCAGGGGCCAAGGTGGCAGATGATGGCAAAGAGAAGCGCAGGTTCACCATTAAGAAACTGCAGCTATAACTGCAATCAAGTGTCTGAGGAGGTGATGAAAATCCCAGTGCATCAAGCCGACTTATGGCTGTCGAAATGACCATGAAATCTGAGTCAATGCGACACGCTATACACATAGGCGTAGTTTGACTGTTTCATTTGGGGGGGCAAAGAATGGGCGGAGCATATTAGCATATCATTTGCATATATACATATGCAAATGAATATGCTAATATGGAGGAAGGAAATGAAATTTACAGGCAAAATATCACAGATGCACATTTCAAAAAGCTGACATTTCAATTAATAAATTATGAATAAAATACTTTTATTTACCTTTGTTGTCTGATCATTTAGTTTTTCTATTCGCTTTGATCCCAGTGTCTTCTGTTTTATGCAGTGTCTTCTTTCTAGTAGGCTTCCCTCTGCTCCCCACCCTCCCAGTCCCATCCATCTCTTGCTCCTTCCCTCTGCTCCCCACCCCTCCCAGTCCCATCCATCTTCTGTTCCTTCCCTCTGCTCACCATCCCTCCGTCCCATCCATCTTCTGCTCCTTCCCTCTGCTGTGCCTGACCTCTCCCAATCCCATCCATCTCCTGGTCCATCCCTCTGCTCCCCAGCCCTCGCAGTCCCATCCATCTCTTGCTCCTTCCCTCTGCTCCCCACCCCTCCCAGTCCCATCCATCTTCTGTTCCTTCCCTCTGTTCACCATCCCTCCGTCCCATCCATCTTCTGCTCCTTCCCTCTGCTGTGCCTGACCTCTCCCAATCCCATCCATCTCCTGGTCCATCCCTCTGCTCCCCACCCCTCGCAGTCCCATCCATCTCTTGCTCCTTTCCTCTGCTCCCCACCCCTCCCAGTCCCATCCATCTTCTGTTCCTTCCCTCTGCTCACCATCCCTCCGTCCCATCCATCTTCTGCTCCTTCCCTCTGCTGTGCCTGACCTCTCCCAATCCCATCCATCTCCTGGTCCATCCCTCTGCTCCCCACCCCTCGCAGTCCCATCCATCTCCTGCTCCTTCCCTCTGCTTCCCACCCCACCCAGACCCATCCATCTCCTGCTCCTTCCCTCTGCTTCCCACCCCTCCCAGTCCCATCCATCTTCCCTCTGCTCCCCCCCCCCCCCGCGAGGTCCAAGATGGTGACTCCGTTTACCCCCTCTCTTCCTCCCTCCCTCCCTCCGGTGCAGGCAACAATCTTCAGCTTTTTCAGCGTTCCTGGCAGCGGTAGCGATGTACACGCTGCCTTCGGTCTGCCCCGGAAGCCTTCTCTTCAAGTTACTGTTCCCACCTATGCGGGAACAGGAACTTGAAGAGAAGGCTTCGGGGCAGAGCCAAAGGCAGCATGTACAACGCTACCGCTGCCAGGAACGCTGGAAAAGACTGCTGCCTGCGCCGGAGGGAGGGAGGAAGAGAGAGGGGCATAGGCGGTCGGTGGCCCAACTGTTTGGGGAGGCTAAAGGGGGCGGGGTTAGGGGTGGAGCCAGGGGCGGAGCTTATAGCCACAATTAACACAGAAAAAAAATAAGTAAAAATAAAATAGTCACAATACCTTTTGTTAAATTTAGATATTAGATATGTATCATATTTCAAAGAATAAAGTGGTTGCTCAAAGCATATACTAACCACAATCGCTCAACTGCAAAACACTATGCACATATTTGTGTAAAAACATACTCAAACCTTACTGTACCATAACACTAGGCAGACCCTAATACACCAATATACTACCCATATAGAAAATGCAGACCGTCAACAATATGAAACAAGGGATCATAATATCACAATTCTCATGTAGAGCCACAAAACACCCTTTTAGGGTGGATAGTGTTCACAATGAGCTCCTTTTATTAACAACTATATATAGATCCTTCAAGAGGTAGTGTGTCATGATTTAGGCTCTAAAACCCTTTCCGATGTTTTGGTGCCACCTCAGTAATGCCAATACACAATCTCTCCACTGCAAAACACTATACACAAACTTCTGCAAAAACACACTCATAACCTTAGCAAACCATAACAGCACTAATTCCAAGGACAGGATGAGCTACAACCTTATGCGTGGAAAAGCAGCACTGTAATTACACCGGGCTCTAAAACACCAGTACACAACCTATTGAAACAAAAAAAAAAAAGGGCTGTAAATACTACACACTAGTAGAATACTGCACCTTGATTACACATGAAAAACACATGACACAACAGATATGAAGGCAAAACTGGAAAGTTACCTCAAGAAGTCAGACTCAGCATGCAGCAATACTAGAAAAATTGAAACTTACATGCAAAATATCACAGATGCACATTTCCAAAAGCTGACATATTCCAGTTAATAAATTCTGAATAAAATACTTTTTTCTACCTTTGTTGTCTGATCATTTAGTTTTTCTATTCTTTGGTCCCAGTGTCTTCTTTCCATTTGATATTTTTTCTCTCAACATGTCCACCATCCTCCTGTGTCCTTATGCGTCCTGTCTACCATCTGTAGCCCTGTCCTTATCCTTTCTCCAGTTTCAGCATCTGCCCTCAAAGTGTTCCAATCCAGCCCTTAAATTCAGCAATTTCCCCTCCATCCAAATCCAGCATGTCTCCCCTCCATCCATGTGCATGAACTTCCTCTGTCTTTCCTCCCCTCCATCCATGTCCGGCATTTCTCCTCTCTCCCTTCTACTCCATCCGTGTGCATCTCCTTCTTCCCTCCCCTCCATCCATCCATGTCTTTCTCTTCTACCCTTCCATCCAGTGTCATCCCTCTTTCTCTCTCCATCCTTCTACCCATTACCCTCTCCCAATCCTTCCGTCTATTGTCTCCCTCTCCTTCCATCCATTGTCTCCCTCTATCTCCCTTCCTTCTAAACAGTTCTCTCTCTCGACCCTTTTCCATTCAGCATGTCCTCTCTATCCCCATCCTTCCAGTGTCTTTCCTCTTTCCCTCCCTACCCTTACGTCCAGTGTCTTCCCTCTTTCTGCCCCCTCCTTCCAGCATTTTCCCTCTTTCTCCCTCCTTTCATTCAGCATTTCTCCGTCTGACAGCTAGGGTCTGCCCCAGTTTCTCCCCAGCAGCTTCTCTCTCTCTCTCCCCATCTTTCCACTAATCTCTCTCTCTCTCCTCTTCCATCCAGCATCTTCTCTCTGGCTCTCCCGTGCTCTCTTCCATGTCCCCTCTTTCGCTCCCCATCTCTCTCTGGCTCTCCCCTGCTCTCTTCCATGTCCCCTCTTTCGCGCCCCATCTCTCTCTGGCTGTCCCCTGCTCTCTTCCATGTCCCCTCTTTCTCTCCCCATCTCTCTCTGGCTGTCCCCTTCTCTCTTCCATGTCCCCTCTTTCTCTCCCCATCTCTCTCTGGCTCTCCCCTGCTCTCTTCCATGTCCCCTCTTTCTCTCCTCATCTCTCTCTGGCTCTCCCCTGCTCTCTTCTATGTCCCCTCTTTCTCTCCCCATCTCTCTCTGGCTCTCCCCTGCTCTCTTCCATGTCCCCTCTTTCGCTCCCCATCTCTCTCTGCCTGTCCCCTGCTCTCTTCCATGTCCCCTCTTTCTCTCCCCATCTCTCTCTGACTCTCCCCTGCTCTTTTGCATGTCCCTGGCTCTCCCCTGCACTTTTCCACTTTCTCTCTCTCTCCTCCAGCGTCCTCATACATCCCACCTTTCTCTTCCCTCCCCTTCTTGCTCCCATCACTCTCACTCCTTTCTCCACCCCCCTTTTCCTATTCCCTGCCATTGCTTTCCTTCCTCCCTCTTCCCCTTAGATGTGGCACCTCACATCCTCCTCTCTCCACCCCCTTTCCCTTTGGTCTAGCAGCTGGCTGGCATGATGCATCGCTCACCCCCCCCCCCCCGGACTAGTTCGGTATCGCTTTCCCCCTCCGCTCCTGTCATGTCTTTGAACGTCGAGGATTCCTTCCGGTAGCAGCAGAATTGGCAATGATGTAAGCGCTGCTTTCAGCCTGCCCCAGAAGCCTTCTCTGGACAGCGTCCTTCCTACGCGGGAAACTGTACAGAGAGTGCTTCCGGGGCAGGCTGAAAGCAGCGCTTACATCATTGCCAATTCTGCTGCTACCGGAAGGAATCCTTGACATTCAAAGACTACGTGACAGGAGCGGAGGGGGAGAGCGATACTGCAGTAGTCGGGGGGGGGGGGGGTGGCGGTAATGATCGCGCGGTCCACGGGAGGGAGGGAGATGTTCAAGGCAGCGGGAGCTGCACCCGGGGTGGTCCAGTCTGCCCTGCCCTTGCTGCACTTCTGGCTGGGGAGGCTTAGCCTCCCCAAGCCTCTTATACCGGGCGCCTATGGAGAGGGGTAGACGTACACGCTCGTCTCCATCCGCTTGGCTTCCCTGCCCTCTCTGTCTGCGTCCCGCCCGAAAGGAAATGACGTCAGAGGAAGGCGGGACGCAGATAGAGAGGGCAGGAAAGCCAAGCGGATGGAGAGGAGCGCGTGCTTGCATGTGGTTTTGTTTTTCTTTAACTAATGGCGCGGCGGCGCCTCGCGTCATTTGGGGGGGCATTGCCCCCCCTCGCCCCCCCCAGTCTACGCCTATGGCTATACACCACAATTGGAAAACTAGCTACCACATTTGGTGGGCTCACGCAGTGTGAAAAGAGAGCATAGAATCCAAACTAAGTGGTTGGCAGAGCCAAAGGTCATAGAAAATGACTGGTAGCAACCAATTATGATAAAGCCTTATTATTACCAGTTTCTAATCATGTTAGCAAGTTGTTGCTTTTTAAAATCTCCCTGTATGCCATTACTAAGTTGAATGACTTAAAGGAGCTGTCACAAGAGTGATGATTTCCACAGAAAGTCTTACGAAGGATAAGTTTACAGCACTGTCCCTGGCTATCTAAAGTCTAAAGGAGAGTTATGTGACATTCCCAAGGCCACCAGGAGTTGCCAAGGGATTTGAACTGGGGCCTTGCTCTTGGCTCTAGCTATTACACTGCTCCTCTGCTCACAAGAGATGTGCTTTTCTAACCCAAGGGACATCCTCAATATTACTAGTATAGCTGCAGATGGTCTTCCTTGCATACCACCACCACAGCATGACCAGCAATTGTCCCAAGAGTATGACCAATTTGGAAGCGAGACAAACACGGAGGAGAGCCAAACCCAAGAGAATTTCAAGAGCTACTTGAGAACAAAGAGGCTGAAAGCTGACATTCTAAAAGAGAGGTGTGAAATGAAAGTGAACACATAAGATAATACCTACTGCTGATTTCCTAAAGCATACACAAAGCCTGGAAAATACAACCACTAGCTAGCCAACAACATATACACCAGCAAAGGTGACAAGGTGAATCTGATAACCAACATCAGCAGAAATGTGCAAAGGAAATTAAGCCAGTAAGTCTGCCCCTCTCAGGCAGCCAATGACATGCGTAGATGTTGCGAAGATTTTACTCCAGATCAGAAGCAACTAAGTGTAACCAAGGGGTTAAAGGAAAGAGAAGGGGAAGGGAAAAGAGGGAAACAAAAAAATAATACTTTATAGTCTATGGGAAAATCAAAAGTAAAATGGGGTTGTACTTGTGCTGGCGAACATTCCGCCGGTCAGCAAGGTAACTTGGAATGGGAAGCTAAGGAGGGGTTGCCTAGGAAACGGGAGCTTGTGACAGTTGAGTGGTGCTTATGGCTTTGAAGAAGAAGGTGTGTTGTGAGTGAGCTCTGAGAGAGAGTTGAGGATTTGAAGGCATTTGTAAGGGGAAAGTAGTATGGCTAAGGTAAAAGTGTGGGAATGAGAAAAAAGAAAGGAGGGTAATAGGGAAAGTGTGTACAGAAAGTCTGCCTGGTGTAAAGTGGCTGTTGGATGATTGGTGAAGGGTAAAAGGAAAGGGATTCTTAATGAAAAGGGGAGGGCTACAGATAAAGGGTGAATGGAAGAAAAAAAACCCAGTCTTAGGTGCAAAGGAGGCTGTGGGGGTTTTCTCCATATTAAATATTAAGGGAGAGGTGAAAAGAATGTTCACTGATTGAAGAGAGAGAGAGAGAGAGAATCTTGAGCAGAGTGAGTGATAGCTAAGCACCGCAGCCAGAATAGGGAATTGCAGTACAGCTTAGGTGTTAGAAGGGAATATCTACTTAATTTTATTTGGATTAGAGAAGTTGGCCACAGTCTTGCAACATTGTTTAATATCCCTTGAAGGTTGCTGGCAATTTTCAGGGAGAGAGGGTCTTGCTTCCAGTTATTTTAGTTTTAAGAGAGAGGTGTAGGGAGAAGAACGGAAGAAGAAGAGAAAATACCTCGATGATCCGGGCCCCAACGAAAAAAAGTGTTGCAACTTTCAACATCAAACCAACAGCTAAGTGACAGAAATCCCTAAAGGAGAAAAGAGACAGAGAAAGAAAAAAATCTTACCTGAAAGTTGGTCTGAGTATTGGTGGCTCCTGGAAAGATGTAACCTGTAATGTTTACTAAGTTATATTGTGAAGTGTGGTGTTCTGTGTAGAAACATGAATGTTTAGTTATTGATACAGTTTAGAAACACAAAAGGGGGAAAACCCTATTATTACTTGTTGCATGCAACTAAATTATTTACAATTAAATGTTTTTTATTTAACTGGAAAGGAGTCTATTGTGTTTCTGCCCAAAATCAGGGGAAATCCCTACAAATAGATTATTTTTCCTCTCGTGTCCTTTGAGGGCACGAGACGTGGTTAGTATATTTGTTCTCCTTCCACTTCTGGGAGCTGGGTTCAGAGCCACGACTACATAGAAAGGCAAACAGAACCCAGCGTTTACCACACATTTCAATCAGAAGTGAGGGGGTGATACAAATTTGGCGTAGTCGGCAGGATTTTTCCTGATTTTGGGGGTGCCACCAGAGGAAATTTGGGGTAATTGCATGTAATTCTGTTAACCCAGAGAGTTTATTACAGGTACAGAAAATTTGAGAGTCCAGAGTACGGTGAAGCTGTGCAATAAAATAAAAAAAAAAGTGTGTTCTGTGTTTTGTGTTCTCCCGGGGTCTTTGTTTTTGAGGCGTACCCATCCCTGAAGAAGAGCTAAAGAACATGGAAGGTGAAGCAGCGGGAGGTCGTTCCCCTCAGTTGTGGACCCACACCGTCGTAATTCCTCAGGATCGGACACTTCCAGACTTTCACGGGTTTCCAAGTGGCCCAGAGGACATGAAAGTGGAAGACTGGATCGAAAAAATGAAGTCCAGGCTGCGAATATTGCGGGTTCCAGCCGAAGATCAGGTGGAGGTTATCAGAGACCACCTGAAGGGAATTGCTCGGGATACAGTTAAGTATTCTCTTCCAAGGGAGTGTGCAGTGGAGGAGATCTTCGACCTTCTAAGACAAGTGTTTGGGACAAGGTTGCACTGGGCGTGCGCATTCAGGAATTTTACAATCAGAGACAAGGAGAGAAGGAGTCAATCCGGATTTTTGCCTATCGTCTTCAGGAAAAGCTGGATGCTATTATGAGGAGGGATAGGCGCAGAATGGGAAACCCCGATGAGACACTTAAAGAACAGTTCACGATCGGGTTGAGGGATGAGAGTTTGAAGAGAGAGGTCTCCAAGCGAAGCGAGGATAACCCAGCCTTACCTTTCCCCGAGTTGATGCAGGCAGCCATACGTTGGGCCGGAGAAGAGAGAGGATTGGCTCCGTGGGAATCCTCCCCTAGGAGAATATTGCAGAGGAGTAGAGATGAGGCCGGTGACTATTGTAGGCCTGAAGAGTCTGCAAGGTTGATGATGCAGCAGATGACCAGTATGTTTGCGCGTTTATGTGAAAGGCAAGAAGAGGAATGGGGACGGCAGAGGAGAGAACGGGAGAATATGAGACACCCAAATTTCCAGGAGAGAAGGTATTTAGGAAACACTTCCAATAGGAGAGAGTCCAGAACCAATCAGGGAGAGTTGATCTGCTATCGGTGTCAGGAGCCGGGGCACATAGCGAGGAACTGCCGGAGTGAATACGTGAACAGACCTTATTTGAGAGAGGGTACAAGCGAGCCAGCGATGCCAAGTACCAGTGATGAATATTTGACACAAAGGAATGCTCGAGACGAAGCTCCGGGACCATCAAATGCGAAAACTACAGTGAAAATGCAGAAGCATGTTGATAGAGAAGAGGAAAAAAATGAACAGTTATTCGGAGAGAGGGCGATAGGCTCGAGCCCACTATTAAAGGTCAAAATTGGTGGAGTAGATACCCTCTGTACAGTGGATACCGGCTCCAATGTGTCAACGATCTTGGCTAGCTTCTTTTATAAGAATTTCCCCAATTCGGATTGCCTGAAAGATGCAAGCAAATTGACTCTTGTGGCTGTGAATGGGACGGAGTTGCCAGTCTTGGGGTACATTGATGCTGATGTTCAGTGTTTGGGACAGCTAGTACCCAGGAGATGTATCTTCGTGGTGAGGGATAACTTCTGCGATGGGCAAAGTGAGAATCAGGCCTTCCAAGGAATAGTAGGGATGAATGTCCTTCAGCATCTAGAAGGTCTGTTTAAGGATCTCTCCTGCATCTCACTAGAACCCGTGAAGATTTCGGGGATCCTGTCCAAGATTTCACAGAAGCGTTCTACCAAGGTCAGGGAATCTGATGGGGTGGAACAGCTGCAAGGAAACGTGAGAAAGATCATACCTGCAAAGTTGGGAAAGATCCTGATGAGCCAACAGATACGGACAAGTGCAAGAGCGGTACTGGGTTTTGGTTCTAGGAGGATGAATCTACCCAAGAAGTCTAAGGTAGCCAATACCTTGGTCTCACAACGGCGAGGGAATGTTTTCGTTCGGAGGATCAGTGTGGGTGTACAAGATGTCCTTCCAGGCAGAGAGCCAATTATGGACATAAATTCGGCGGAATCTGTGTACAATGTGGATAAAGAAGGAAGCAAGATAGGAACAAAAGGCAGGTTAGAAGCTGTGGAAAGTGGTGAAACCTTGTTCAGTGCTACTACAAAGGAAGAGAGAGAGGTGGTGACTGACACAGGTCAATTAGCATTGCGGCAAGTTGGTGAGAGAACAGCTGAGTGCACGGAAGAGATGAGAGTGCTTCCTAAATCTGAAGAAGATAGCGCTATTTCGGAAAGTCATGACACAGTGAATGGCAGGTTGACATCTGTGAGACGTTGTTCTGTGACTGATGAAAGACCTTGTCCTAAAGTGGAAAAGGGGGAGGAGGCAGAGTTGAATACTGCTCTGGTTAACGCTAATGGTGACATTATCCCTGCGGAAAGCAAGGAAGTCACGGACGTGAAACCTATAGTGACTGCATGTGCAGAAGAGAAAAGAGAGGTGAAGAGGGAGCAAATGCTGGAGTGGGCAAAAGTCATCTATGGAAGAAAGAAGACCAAAGAAAACCAAAGAAACCCTTACCAGCTGGGATGCCATGGTAATAACCTGAGGGCAAGGGCGGAGCCATTCCGAGTGGGAGAGTGGGTACTGCTTCGAAGGCAGAGATTTTCTGGGAAGCATAAAATACAGAACACTTGGGAGGTGGAACCTGTTACTGAATCACAGACTTTTCTTGCAGAACATTTTATTTTGGGATAAGAGGGAGAAGTGGATGCAATAGCTCAGAACCAGTTTGAAAAATGTAACAGATTTTTGATTTAAATAAAATCAAGAGTCTGATTTAATGTGAATGTACAAGAACTGAAAAATCGCAAAAATTGTTTGGTTGGAGACAATGTTTTAGCATAAATAAGAATGGTCTTAGAAAACCAAAGGTTTAGGCCTAACCTGTTAAGATAGAGATCACTGATATAGCCAGTGCCATAGGAGTGAGTGATGATAGTGTGATTTAGATATGTTTGTGTGGGTTGGCTAGTCTGGGGATGGAAGGGTATTGGTTTATGAAATGTCTGATTTGAGAAAGTACGATGGATGAGGAATAAGGATTGATAGGTATAATAAGGGAATGTTGGGGACAACATTAGTTTTTAAAGCATGGAGGAATGTAACCAAGGGGTTAAAGGAAAGAGAAGGGGAAGGGAAAAGAGGGAAACAAAAAAATAATACTTTATAGTCTATGGGAAAATCAAAAGTAAAATGGGGTTGTACTTGTGCTGGCGAACATTCCGCCGGTCAGCAAGGTAACTTGGAATGGGAAGCTAAGGAGGGGTTGCCTAGGAAACGGGAGCTTGTGACAGTTGAGTGGTGCTTATGGCTTTGAAGAAGAAGGTGTGTTGTGAGTGAGCTCTGAGAGAGAGTTGAGGATTTGAAGGCATTTGTAAGGGGAAAGTAGTATGGCTAAGGTAAAAGTGTGGGAATGAGAAAAAAGAAAGGAGGGTAATAGGGAAAGTGTGTACAGAAAGTCTGCCTGGTGTAAAGTGGCTGTTGGATGATTGGTGAAGGGTAAAAGGAAAGGGATTCTTAATGAAAAGGGGAGGGCTACAGATAAAGGGTGAATGGAAGAAAAAAAACCCAGTCTTAGGTGCAAAGGAGGCTGTGGGGGTTTTCTCCATATTAAATATTAAGGGAGAGGTGAAAAGAATGTTCACTGATTGAAGAGAGAGAGAGAGAGAATCTTGAGCAGAGTGAGTGATAGCTAAGCACCGCAGCCAGAATAGGGAATTGCAGTACAGCTTAGGTGTTAGAAGGGAATATCTACTTAATTTTATTTGGATTAGAGAAGTTGGCCACAGTCTTGCAACATTGTTTAATATCCCTTGAAGGTTGCTGGCAATTTTCAGGGAGAGAGGGTCTTGCTTCCAGTTATTTTAGTTTTAAGAGAGAGGTGTAGGGAGAAGAACGGAAGAAGAAGAGAAAATACCTCGATGATCCGGGCCCCAACGAAAAAAAGTGTTGCAACTTTCAACATCAAACCAACAGCTAAGTGACAGAAATCCCTAAAGGAGAAAAGAGACAGAGAAAGAAAAAAATCTTACCTGAAAGTTGGTCTGAGTATTGGTGGCTCCTGGAAAGATGTAACCTGTAATGTTTACTAAGTTATATTGTGAAGTGTGGTGTTCTGTGTAGAAACATGAATGTTTAGTTATTGATACAGTTTAGAAACACAAAAGGGGGAAAACCCTATTATTACTTGTTGCATGCAACTAAATTATTTACAATTAAATGTTTTTTATTTAACTGGAAAGGAGTCTATTGTGTTTCTGCCCAAAATCAGGGGAAATCCCTACAAATAGATTATTTTTCCTCTCGTGTCCTTTGAGGGCACGAGACGTGGTTAGTATATTTGTTCTCCTTCCACTTCTGGGAGCTGGGTTCAGAGCCACGACTACATAGAAAGGCAAACAGAACCCAGCGTTTACCACACATTTCAATCAGAAGTGAGGGGGTGATACATAAGGCATGTGTCTAAGCCAACCCGAGGTGGCTACAATAATAGGAGTAATGCAACTGAATGGGTTGCTGCTCACACCACTCCCAACACAGAAGTCATAGCTTCTGCTGCCACCTCAGCTGCCCACAAAAGATGTTGAACTACATGAAGGGCTGGAAACGCAGCAACCAAATAGGCAGCAGTCACTAGGGCTCAAGCCCAGTCTCAAAAGCAGTAACAGGACCAGATAGGGGGGGCAGCCAAATTGTGTATATTGCCATAAAACATTAATACTCAGGAATAAACTATTGGTTGAACTCATGTCTTAGAGAATGCCAGCTAATAAAACCAGTACGTTCCAGATGAGTCTTAAGATGGGCAGAAAATCGTCATTTTCTGTAATAGGTCAAGATCAAAAGAATGGTGTAAAACTCATTCCAAAAGTACAAAGACTGGGAGACACTCGAGGAAGTTATATGTAAATACTTTTAAAACAAATAGGAAGAAATATTTTTTCACTCAATGAATAGTTAAGCTCTGGAACTCTTTGCCGGAGGATGTTGTAACAGTGGTTTGCGTATCTGGGTTTAAAAAAGGTTTGGACAAATTCCTGGAGGAAAAGTCCATAGTCTGCTATTGAGACAGACATGGGAAGCAACTGCTTGCCCTGGGATTTGTAGTAAGGAGTGTTGCCACGATTTGGGTTTCTGACAGGTACTTGTGACCTGGCTTGGACACTGTTTGGGAAACAGGATACTGGGCTAGATGGACCATTGGTCTGACCCAGTATGGCTACTCTTATGTTCTTATAAGAAGAACGCCTGCAGTGCTGAGTCAGTGGAATAACTGTTTGGGGTAGGGGACTGAAATTATGCTGGGCAGAATACTGAGGGGAAGAAGTCTTTTGTGGACCAGCCCAATTCACAGCCTATAAGGCAAACATCTGAGCCTGGTTTCCCTGGTTATCAACCGGGAGAAAATTTCAGCACTCTAGCTATTGTTGGTTTCATGGAAATTACTAGATTCAAGAGGGTGTTAGCAGGAAAACACCAGTGACTTAGAATAGGCCCCAAAGTATTCCTTTCGCAAAGCCACTATGAACAAAAACAGCCAATTGAAAACTGTAATAAGCATAAACCTACATTTATAGTAATACAGTGCTGTAGTTCCCAAAATATGCCCGGCTATTCACTACTGTCCTGGCTGGTCAGAGTTTGGAGGGGGGCTTATAACTCCAATTGGCAACAAGGAAACCATTAAGCATGGGGAAGAGCAGAACACCTGGGGCAGTCCCATCTGCACGATGAATGCTTGGAACAAAGAAACAGTGATCAACTGGCAATGGCGAGCAATGAATAACCACGTTGATCAAAGAAATGCCAGGACTCATATCAACAAGCATCAGTATTCATTTATATTTTGGCCTACAAGTGCCCTATGTGGAGAGAGAGAAGAGCCTTGATTATAAAGAAAATGCTGAGATAGCCCTATGACATGTGACAGAACATACAATTGCATAAGACTTGCATATGAGCAGTTTCCACATGGGCCCTGCAAGGATGCCCATATTTTTAATGTTCCATGACAACGATAAGGGAGCCTCCAAGTCTGATACTGGTGATCACTAGCAGGAATTTGGGAGATGGCACACAAAAAATGTATTACATTGCAATGATACATACCAATTTAGAGCCTTAAGAAACACAGACCCATAGAAGCCAACTCTACAGGTCCAGCACATTTACTAAGTGTCTCCAATACTGGGTAAACTGATTCACTGAGTCCAGGAGGGATAATTTTGTGTTTGACCCCTAATCAGCTGAAATGTTGGCACCTGTGCATGGACCCACAAATGAAAGGGTTCAACCTGTACAGAACTGCTATCTGCATAAAGGCAGGAAAGCTTGTGCCAAACATATGTATGGATGCAGCAATAGGGGAGGAAATGGGGAAATAATTGAAGTAAACACTGGAAGAAGAAAACCCTTGCTTCACCTGCAATGAACACCTGTACCTTAAAGGATCTGCACCCATAGACAGGGTTATATCCCACTGAGCCACTGGTCTGTCAGGTTTTTTTTTATTTGACAGAAATGTCCAGTTTCTTTCCAGTGTCTTTACATTTTAGCACATATCAGTCTTGAACCAATGAATCTTGGATAGGAAATTGTTATCTTACTGGCAGACCTACTCTGTCTCTTACTAACAGCACCTGCTGAAGACTGGCAAAGAGGGTCATAATCGAACGGGGACGACCATCTCTAAGGATGACCATCTCTAAGGACGTCCCCACGAATGGACGGGGCATCCCGTATTATCGACACAAGATGGGCGTCCATCTTTCGTTTCGATAATACGGTTGGAGATGCCCAAATCTCAACATTTAGGTCGACCTTAGAGATGGTCGACCTAAATGTTGAGATGGGTGACCTTAGAGATGGGAGACCTCGGTTTTCGCCGATAATGGAAACCAAGGACGCCCATCTCAAAAACAACCAAATCCAAGGCATTTGCTCGTGGGAGGAGCCAGCATTTGTAGTGCACTGGTCCCCCTCACATGCCAAGACACCAACCGGGCACCCTAGAGGGCATTGCAGTGGACTTCACAAATTGCTCCCAGGTGCATAGCTCCCTTACCTTCAGTGCTGAGCCCCCCAACCCCCCCCAACACCCACTCCCCACAACTGTACACCACTACCATAGGATGAAGGGGGCACCTATATGTGGGTACAGTGGGTTTGGGTGGGTTTTGGAGGGCTCATATTTACCACCACAAGTGTAACAGGTGGGGGGGGGGATGGGCCTGGGTCCGCCTGCCTGAAGTGCACTGCACCCACTAAAAACTGCTCCAGGGACCTGCATACTGCTTTGATGGAGCTGGGTATGACATTTGAGGCTGGCATAGAGGCTGTAAAAAATGTTTTTAAAATTTTGTTTTTGGGTGGGAGGGGGTAGGTGACCACTGTGGCAGTAAGGGGAGGTCATCCCCAATTCCCTCTGGTGGTCATCTGGTCAGTTCGGGCACCTTTTCGAGGCTTGGTCGTGAAAAAAAAGGGACCAAATAAAGTCGGCCAAATGCTCGTCAGGGATGCCCTTCTTATTTCCATTATCGGCCGAGGACGCCCATCTCTTAACCACGTCCCAGTCCTGCCTTTGCTATGCTGTCGACACACCCCCATGAATTTTGGTCGTCCCTGCAACGGAAAGCAGTTAAGGATGCCCAAAATTGGCTTTCGATTATGCTGATTTGGGCGACCCTGAGAGAAGGACGCCCATCTCCCGATTTGTGTCGAAAGATGGGCACCCTTCTCTTTCGATTATGCCCCTGAAAGTCATCTAATGATTACACCTAGCAGGAAGGTATACAGCATAATGCCAAGGAATACATAAGCAATCACAGCACTAAATGTATTTCAGCAGAGTACAAATTGTGGCTTAGTGTGTTACAAGGAAACCTCTATGGATATACATTGCCTCAGGAAGAAACCCCTGGCTGGGAGTCACATAAGTGCTTCTGTCATTCTATTTTACCCCCACTCCTGCCCGGAAGGCCCCCCTCCCCAGACCACTAAGGGTAATAGGTAGGCCCCAAGGGGAGGGATGGTCTGGGGAGGAAGGGGGCCATCTCAGAGGAGCCTTTTTTGAAGGTCCTGTCAGGAGCAGGAGAGAGAGACCCCAGTGCCGGGCCCCCCTTGCAGGCCGGGCTTAGGGAATTTTGCCACCCCCCTGCCCCCCCCTTCTCGGCTTGTCTGAAGGAAAGAAAAAGATGCCAAGATGGGGAAGGGTGGGAAGAAGACATTCCAGAACCTGTGGGGAAAGAAGAAGAGGGAAATGTGATGAATCCACAAGGGGGACAAAGGGAGGGAAGGCCCAAAGGGAGGCGATCTGCAGACTGCCGCTGCTGCGCTTCTTTCACACAGAGCGAGGTCAAGGTGAGGCGCTATGATTTGAATTCAGGGGGGGCCCGGCCCGGTGGTGGATGGAGGGGTGTGGGTGGAGGGGACTGCAGCGCCGGGCCCCAATTTTGTCCCCCCTGCCCTCCCCTCTCGGCGTCCCTGAGTGGAACCCTACAGGACAGAGGCAGGAAACACACTGAACACCAAAGTGAGGCTTGAAACACACAGGAAAGAAACAACAACGCTGACCATCGGAAATAAGGTGAGTCAAAGAGGGGTCACAGCCACAGTCGTGACAGTGGAAAAGTGTATCATATATTTCATGGGTTAATTTGTGGCTATGCCCTCCATTATCTTGGTAAGTAGAAGGATGGAAGCCACAGGCCTGTAGTTGGAAATTACATCTCGTGTGATCTTGTTATTTTTTGGGATAGAACACTGTGATTTGGCGTATTTATTCACAAAAATTTTAACCATGTCGGTGGAGGGAGGTGTGAAAGTTGCCCATGTTCTATCTGCTGTCATGGGGTTTTCTGTTTTACTTGCCATGTCTAAGTATTCTCCTATGCTGTTTGTGGGGGTGGGGAGACCTCTTTTGATGTTGGAGATTTTCTTTTTGAAGTAGTTGGCCAGCTGTTGAGCGGAGGGATGTTGTGTGTTGTCTGCTGTCAGATCCTGCGTGTCCAGCACACCATTTACCTTCCTGAAAAGTTTTTTTTTTTAAATTTATTTGATTACCCCCTACTTTGTCTTCATAATACTTAACTTGGCTTTCTTGATTTCAGATTTGTTTTGTTGGATCGTTTTGCAACCATTGCACTGTGCTTTCCATCAGATTTGTGGAGAATCCATTTCCTCTCATGTCTTCTGCATACTTTTTTCATCTGTGATAGTTCCTGGTTGAACCAGGGAAGGATTGTTCTCCTGTGGTGATTCTCCTCCATTGAGAAAAATGGCCATTTAACCCTATCCTCTGTTTTCTGTCCAATAACCAATTGCTAATCCACAGAAGGATTGCCTCCTATCCCATGACTTTTTACTTTTCTCAGGAGTCTATCATGAGGAACTTTGTCAAAAGTTTTCTGTAAATCTAGATACACTTCATCAACCAGCTCACCTTTATCCACATTGATTCATGCCTTCAAAGAAATGAAGCAAATTGGTGAGGCAAGACTTCCCTTGGCATTGCCCATGCTGACCCTGTCCCATTAAACCATATTTGTCTATATGTTCCATAATTTAATGCTTTATAATAGTTTTCACTATTTTGTCCGGCACTGAACTCAGTCTTACTGGTCTGTAATTTCCTGGATCACCCCTGGAAACCTTTTTAAAAATCAGCGTTACATCGGCCACCCTCTAATCTTCAGGCACCATGTTTGATTTTAACAAAAGGTTACAGATCACTAATAGCAGATCAGTAATTTCATGTTTGATAGCCGGTTATATCGTGCCTGGCCAACTCCCACCGTCTCCGCCAAACCCGGATATTCAATGCCGGGCTGTTTCCAGTGATCGGCATTGAATGTCCGGTTTATTTTTGGCCGGTTTGAAGACAGCCAGTTATGTTGATATTCAGACTTAGCCGTTGATCTTCTAACTGGCCAAAGATATCCCACGTATTCATGTGGCCAAATATAGCCGCTAAACTGGTCCTGAAAATTGGCGGATAGCTGATTATGTCAGGCGATATAACTGGCTATCTGCTAACTAGTGATATTCAGTGGGAGATAGCCGGGCAGGTGGCAATCCTGACCGGTTAAATGATTTTGAGTATCAGGGGGAATGTATTTGGAAGGTGTCTGGTATTTCATGTAGTGTTCTTTCTGGCTTTCTCACTTTGCAACTGGAGAAGTACAAAATTGGATGCAATGAAGTGCTTTGGATTTGTGGGAAAATACATTGTACATTTATCCCATAGTACCCTTTGTCAGCACACCCAGCAGTAGTTAAAAAAAAAAATAAATAAATAATTCTCTCTCGGGACCCTTTACACAAAGGCAGATCTTAATGTCATTCAACTGGTGAACTAAAAATAGAAAGTTATTGCACATGCCAAACTGCAAAACAAAGCAAGAAAACCCAGAGCTGTTTAAATTAATAGACATATCTCATGTAGCAGTAAATGATATTTTATTTTAAAGAAAACAGAAAAATAATTGTTCTATAGATCGGGTTCTTAGTATGGAAAAGGATGTACAGAAAATATAATCCATATTTAAAGAGTATTCAAAAAAGGGGAAGCATTCTCCATCCTATATAATAATTCTCACCTCCAACGTTCTATGCTTGGGACCATGGCTCCCTGGCTGCAAGTGGTCTGCGAGGCAGACACGCACGGACGTCACTGACGTCAACACAGCTGATTCCAAGGCAAGGGGAGGAGTAGGGAAACACTTAGTGCCCACCCACTTCTTGCCTAGGCCCACCCAAAATCTGTTGTCTGGCTAAGCCCCTGCTCTGTCGGCATTACTGCACTGGGAATGGCAAGTGTGGTTTGGTAAAGGAGGTCCTTAGATTGTAAGCCTTCTGAAGACAGGAAAATACCCAGTGTACCCTTGAACTATTACTGAAAAGGGCATGAGCTAAATCCATATCTCTTCCACAACTGTATGTGCTTTTAGCAAACCAAAGGAGAAATTCCTGTTTAAAAACTATGCACACTCTTGGCAAAATGTGCTGGGAAATACTCCAGGAACAGAGACAGACAAGTTGGAAAAGACCATAAATATACAAAGGTCAAATAAAATTAAGAGAAAAACAAAGAATTTTTCAAAAATAAGATGCCAGAGGTGAGATGTGAGGGAAAAGGAAGAGATGAGTGGTTGAAGGGGCTGTTATTAAGAAAGCATGAAAAAATTTGTGCTTTCAGTGACTATGAGGTTGGGTTTTATCAGAATCAGAAGAGAGCCAAATCGAGTTTGCTCTGTAAAAAAAAAACAAAGGGTCTAGAACAATACCCATGCGTGTTGTGAGGAAGTATAAGAAGCAAGTGGTTGTATAACCTCCAGTAATATAGGAGGTAAAAGCATTGAGAATGTTCTGAATTACAGAGCAAGAAATGTGAAAGGCACTACAATTTTATTAAGGAATCAAATCCATATAGTTACAATATTAAAGCAATGCCCTAGTAAATTATACTACATGTGATTGGTACGTAAGGCTCGTTATGAAAACAAATAAAAATATACTGTCCTTCTCCATTTAATATAGGTACAGTTATAGCTAGACTGATCTAGTCTAGTAAATCTGTAACATTATCTTCCTTTTGCCTTTTAAGGAGTATTTGTAACTGTTTTTGCACCATTTCACTTCATTTATTTTACCTTACTGCAGTCCCTTTTGGCTTTTCAGCAGTTAGCACAAAAATCAATTCCACAATTTTATGTTTGACTTATAGCAATCTGCCTAAGAACAGTATATGAAAATTAAACAATGCACAATTTCAATTCATGTAGCCCAGCGACTGCAGAAATCTAGATCTGAAACCTTAAACAGGCTTTTCTGTAATTGAAACAACAAATAACATTTATGATCAAATTTCTTTGATTTTCTAGACTGATTTGTGAGCATTATGGCATATATCCATGGGTAATAATTCAGTATTGATTCCAAATTCTCTGACAGCTAATCAACCTAAAAAAGTAAATCACATCAGGTTATTTTCCATAGATACTGTGGAGAGAAACTGCAGCGAATTATACTATCCACTCCCTCACAGGGGGCAAGGAAGGGGTGAAGAGAATGGAAAGGGGTCATTGGGTAGGAGAGACAATGCTGCTCTGAAATGCTGGAAGAGGCAGAAAGGAGCTGTAAAAAGAAGAGAGGTTGGGTGATAGGGACAGAGACTGATACTGGAGATGTGAGGGAGGAGTAGATAGCCCTGGCTTTCCATTCTCACTCCCAGCCCAGCTGTGCTACAGGCTAGCTTTTGGGGTGTGTGACCTGGCAATATGAATGAGGGGGTATTGTTATAGTGGTGTGCTACCCCCATATCCTTCTGCATCATGTAGGCCAGAGAGAGAGGGGAGTGTGTGTGTGTGTGTGTGTGGGGGGGGGGGGGGGGTAATGGTGTTGGACAGAGAATGGAGGAGAAAGAAGGGGATATTTGGTGAAAGGGGTGTAAGAGGGATTTTGTGCTGGAGTCACCACTAATAAAAGATAGGGCATTGTGCCAAAGCTGTTACCACTAAATGAGGTGCCAATTTCCATTTTTGCAAAAGGCACTAGAGTCAGTGCTAACTCAGCTCCCCAAACCAATCACTTACTCTGTTATTAGAAGGTGGTCTGGCACACAGTGGGTTGATATGAATACATACCTTTGGGTTCACTGATTTCCTGCTTAGCATATGATCTTTGGGGTTTTCAGTCTGAAGGCAGGAAACACTTCATGCAAATGTGGCCCTGGGGGCAGTGGAGCAACTGATTGCTGAGCTTTCAAGGTTTGTGCCAAAGAGGTTGGATTTGACAGGTGACAGCCTGATGTCACAAGGCTGAAGCCACCCCATACCCCCCCACCCCCGCGCAACCGCCATCTTAGTACACACAAACACAGCACACAAACTGCATCCACATTGTTCTTGTTCATTGTTGGTAGCATTTTTGTTTTATCCCAGTTCAGCTTGTGTAGCATATGGATATACAGAGAGGAACTATTACAATGGAATAACCTTTGAGTAGTAATTAGTTCTTTTTTTTTTTTAGAAGTATTTTAGTGCAATGGTCAGACGTAGGTGCAATAACAGTAAAAGCGGTACATAGTAATCCAAATGCCACAAAAATCAAGCAGGAGCATGGCCATCCCACAGTGGGCATGCCAAACCCATAACATAATGATACAACACCAATCACACACGACTATTGAACTTTTTCTATTTTTACCCAAACCTAACATACCCTCAAATCTCTGCAAGTACTCATGCAAAACAGCCATACCCCAAAAGCTCTCATACACTCCCTCACACAGACCCCTCGCACTATCCCCCCTTGTCTAGGCAGCTAGCAGCTATGATGCATAGTGGCAGGGTGCATTGCCATAAATCGCTGCCACAAGGCCAAATGCCGTTTATCAATGTGGTGCACATGCTGGTAGGTCTTGATTTCAAAGTGAGTTAGTTCATGCATAGTAGTCACCCATTGCTGCAAGGGCGGCGCCTCCTCGGAAACTCAATAGGACAGGATCAATGTTTTAACTAGGAGAGTCACAGCATCTCTGGGGAGCAAAGAAGCCTTGGGCCACTAGTGATTCCTGAAAGTCTAAAAGTAGTCCCACTCTGATAGATGCTGAGCCTCCTGGGCTAAAGCCTGTCACCAAATGATCAAAGCATCAAACTCCATAAAGGCATGCAGCATAGAGCCCTGTGCATGTTTGCATTTAAGACATGTCCCATTCTCCTACAAACCAAGATAGGCCCCCCCTTTCTTTGGTGAGGTAGGTGCAGGGTAGTATTTTATCATGGGTGTAGACTGTTTCATTTGGGGGGGGCAAAGGATGAGGCGGGGCATATTAGCATATTCATTTGTATATATATATATATGCAAATGAATATGCTAATATGGAAGAAGGAAGGGAAAAAGAGCTGGCTTTTTTGGGAATAACCATAATGAATATGTATGAGATATCTCATACATATACATTACCTCCCACTCTATTATGACCTAAACAGCATTTATCAAAATTAATACTTAATATTAAAACAACTTACTTTATTCAAATCAAACATAAACATTAATAAATTTATAACACAATAACAATACACAAGTTGTGTTCTGTATTAATACTTATGATACTCAATGTAGTTCTTCAAACTTTCAAAAAGTCAGATGATTTATTTTCATTCCAAACGACGAAATGTATACTTTTCCATCTTATAGTTCACAAATGAGTATCAGTCACTTGTCCATCAATAAACAGAGAACAACATCCAAAAAAATCCAAAAATAAAAATCCAAAAAAAGGGGAGAAGTGAAGAAATTCACGGTATCCTCGGAGTGGATCAATATCATCTGAAGCCAATGACTTCACCACACCGGATCCTTATATCAAAATTCCTTCACAACGATGTTCAATTCCACATTCATATATATATATATCAACAGATCTCAACACAGGCCGTGTTTCATTGTAACTTCTTCAGGAGATCCTACATACAAACATATAACATTACTAAACCATCAATCTTAAACAACAATACAAACTCCATATTTCTTAAAGCTCTTACCAGCCACATTCGAACACTGGGCTCATAACAGGAAATCCCTTCCGATAGCCTATACCGTCATGATTAGATTGAATAACCCAACTTTATGTGAACCACTACTCTTATACAGACATCAATAATGCCCAATCAACCTCCTTATTAAGGCCATATGGGTGCACCGTCCCCCAATTAAAAATGAAACGTTGCTCCCTGCGAATGAGTTCACGTTCAACATTACCAAAACCTCCCCGCAGGCAATTAATGACAACAAACTGCAGATCCTCCACTGAATGATTATAACGTAGCCAATGGCTAACCAATGGCGTTTCTACTTTCTGTAATCGAATATTACTCAAATGTTGAGCAATGCGCAATTTGATTTTCCTTGTAGTTTCTCCTATATACCATAACTGACAAGGGCAGCATATGGCATAAACTACATTTTGTGTGTTGCAATCCGTATGAGATTGCAATACAAAATATCTATTTAAAGATTGTACCCAGATTTGATTCGTGCATAAAGCATATTTACAGTACACACAAGAGTTACAACCAGTGTGCCCACCAACCTCTTGCTGGCTATCATATCGATAGAATTTTTTCTTGGATAAGATTTCACCTATATTTTTCTCACGATTGCAAGCAAATCTTGGTCTAGTTTATAAACTATGGTGAAGAGATAGCACTGACCAATGTTTAAGAATAATATCTTGTATCGCTCGTGTCTGCTTATAAAAAGGAAGAATACAGTTAACCTGGGAAGCATATGTATTCACAGAGGGTGCCCCGTTATTCAGCCAACATCTTTGTACATATTTTGCCCGTTTATGAGCTGATTTTATAGCATATTGTGGATAACCACGCTTTTGAAATCTCAGAGCCATAGATATCGCTTGTTGATCAAATTCTACAGGACTAGAGCATAGCCGTTTAATTCTCAAAAACTGACCTATGGGAATACTTTCTTTTAACTTCCTCGGGTGATGACTATTAAAATGTAAAATAGCATTTTTATCCGTAGCCTTCCTAAACACTCCAGTGATAAACTGGCCATTCACCAGCTGTATATCTATATCCAAAAACTGCACTTTTAAACCTTTAGATTGTATCACTAGTCGAATTGATGGACAAGTGACTGATACTCATTTGTGAACTATAAGATGGAAAAGTATACATTTCGTCGTTTGGAATGAAAATAAATCATCTGACTTTTTGAAAGTTTGAAGAACTACATTGAGTATCATAAGTATTAATACAGAACACAACTTGTGTATTGTTATTGTGTTATAAATTTATTAATGTTTATGTTTGATTTGAATAAAGTAAGTTGTTTTAATATTAAGTATTAATTTTGATAAATGCTGTTTAGGTCATAATAGAGTGGGAGGTAATTGGAATTGACTGATAATTAAGAAATTTAACTCGTAATAGTTGAGATACATATACATTATGGTTATTCCCAAAAAAGCCAGCTCTTTCTCCCTTCCTTCCTCCTTACCCAGCACTCCCTCTTCCTTTCCAGTATTATTTCCCCACCCCCTTTCCCATACCATGCCAGTGTAGACCTTAGAAATGCATAAGCTCTATATGTAGATCCTTCAAGAGGTAGTATGTCATGATGTAGGCTTTAAAACCCTTTCTGATGTTTTGGTGCCACCTCAGTAAGGCCAACACACAATCTCTCCACTGCAAAACACTATATACAAACTTGTGCAAAAACAGGCTCATAACCTTACCAAACCATAACAGCACTAATTCCAAGGACAGGACGAGCTACAACCTTATGCGTGGAAAGGCAGCTCTGTAACTACACCGGGCTCTAAAACACCAATACACTACCTAGTGAAAAAACAAACAAACAAAAAGGGCTGCAAATACTACATACTAGCAGAATACTGCACCTTGATCACACATGAAAAACACATGACACAACAGATATGACACAAGGAACTAGAAATAAAAAAAATATGAAGGCAAACTACTGAACTGGAAAGTTACCTCAAGACGTCAGACTCAGCATGCAGCAATACTAGAAAAATTGAAACTTACATGCAAAATATCACAGATGCACATTTCCAAAAGCTGACATATTCCAATTAATAAATTCTGAATAAAATACTTTTTTCTACCTTTGTTGTCTGATCATTTAGTTTTTCTATTCGCTTTGGTCCCAGTGTCTTCTGTTTTATGCAGTGTCTTCTTTCCATTTGATATTTTTTCACTCACCAGGTCCACCATCCTCCTGTGTCCTTATGCGTCTTGTCTACCATCTGTAGCCCTATCCCTATCCTTCCTCGAGTTTCAGTATCTGCCCTCAAAGTGTTCCAATCCAGCCCTTAAACTCAGCAGTTTGCCCTCTATCCATATCCAGCATTTCTCTTCACTCCCCTCCCCTCCATCCATGTGCATTTACTTCCTCTGTCTTCCTTCCCCTCCATCCATGTCCAGCATTTCTCCTCTCTCCCTTCCCCTCCATCCCTGTGCATCTCCTTCCTTTGTCTTTCCTTCCCTCCTTACTTGTCCAACATTTCTCCTCTCTTCCCTGCCTTCTACTCCATCCATGTCCAGCATTTCTACTACTACTATTTAGCATTTCTATAGCGCTACAAGGCATACGCAGCGCTGCACAAACATTTCTCCTCTCTTCCCTCCCCTCCATCCATGTGCATCTCCTTCCTGACTTCCCGCCCTTCCATCCATCCATGTCCAGCAATTCTCCATTCTCCCCTGCCCTCTCCTCCATCCATCCATATCCAGCAAATTTCCTCTCTCCCCTGCCCCCTCCATCCATCCATCTATCCATCCATCAATGTCCAGCAATTCTCCTCTCTCCCCTGCCCTCCCCTCCATGTCCAGCAATTTCTCTTCTCTCCCCCTGCCCACCTCTCCATCCATATCCATCTCCTTCATGTCTTCCCTCCCCTCCATCCATGTCCAGCAACTCTCCATTCTCCCCTGCCCTCTCCTCCATCCATCCATACCCACCAATTTCCTCTCTCCCCTGCCCTCCCCTTCTCTCCATGTCCAGCAATTTCTCTTCTCTCCCTTGCCCTCCCCTCGCATCCATGTCCAGTGATTCTCCTCTGTCCTCTCCCCTGTGTCCAACAATTCTCCTTTGACCCCCCCATCCTCCCCTCCCATCCATGTCCAGTGACTTCCCCAGCTCCCCCTTTTCAGTCCCCGAGTTCTAGTTCCCTCCTCTCCATCCATGTCCAGCAACTCTCCATTCTCCCTTGCCCTCTCCTCCATCCATATCCAGCAAATGTCCTCTCTCCCATGCCCCCTCAATCCATCCATGTCTAGCAATTCTCCTCACTCATCTGCCCTCCCCTCCATGTCCAGCGATTTCTCTTCTCTCCCCTGCCCTCCCCTCCATGTCCAGCAATTCTCCTCTGCCTCTTCTCTCCATGTCCAGTGATTCTTCTCTGCCACTCCCCTCCATGTCCAGTGATTTCGCCTCTCTCCCCTGCCCTCTCCTCCCATCCATGTCCAGTGATTCTCTTCTTCCCTCCCCCTATCCACATCCAATGATTCTACTTTGACCCCCCACCCTCCCGTCCCATCCATGTCCAGTAACTTCCCCAGCTCCCCCTTTTCAGTTCCAACCCAGCCCCACCTGCCCTCCCTCAGCTTCTTGACAGCCCGCCTCTTCATTTCTTCCTGCCCCCCCATGTTTAAACCTTTTATTTCAGTCACAGCGACGACAGTGAAGAAAATTGCACTGCAAGCAGGCTCACCTCCAGCCTTTCACTTCCCTCACAGACAGTGTCCCGCCCTTGTGGAAACAGGAAATACGTCATCATAGGAAGACAGGACACTGTCTGTGAGGGAAGGGAAAGGCTGGAGGCGAATCTGCTTACAGTGCAGTTTTCTTCACTGCCGTTCCTGCGACTGAAATAAAAGTTTTAAACGCGGGCGGGGGGAGGAAGGAACGAAGAGGAGGGCTGTCGGGGAGCTGAGGGTGGGAAGGAGGGACCAGAGCTGCCTGCAGCATTGTGCCGGCCCTGCATTTGGGGGGGGGGCAATGCCCTCCTCGCCCCCCCAAACTACGCCCATGTATTTTATACTGAATTTCCTGCAGAGGTACTGATTTTGTGAAATCATACAATGTAGTAAAAAAGTTTGAAAATTGGCACTTGGTGTACTGCTGGCCCAGCAAATCACTCCAGATCTGCCGTAGCCTGGTAATCCCTCCCAAAGGGACAGTGGCCCTCAAAGCTCTATACCAAAATGACAGTTTATTAAGGAGGGCAAGTGTATTAAAAAGGAGAATATTCAGCTTCTCAAAGTCCCATGACTCATTACACTGGCACAACAACGTTTCCCAGTAGTGCCTGGCTTGGAGGCAAGAAAGAAGGAAATGAGCCTGACCCCAGTTTAACCAGGCTAGCCAAGGAAGAGCAGCCCCTAGCAGTCCACTCCTAAAAGGCGGACTACTCCATTCTGTTGGGAAATTCGCATTACCCTCCAATGATAAAAATGGTGAAGCCTCAGGAGTTTACCTTGCCTTTTCCTCCATCACAGCCATGCTCTATGCAAAGGGACCAAAAAACGAGTTTTTGGTGTAAAGTGACACGTCTGGCCCTCCTGCCCAAGAA
This sequence comes from Microcaecilia unicolor, assembly GCF_901765095.1. Classification (NCBI taxonomy): domain Eukaryota; kingdom Metazoa; phylum Chordata; class Amphibia; order Gymnophiona; family Siphonopidae; genus Microcaecilia; species Microcaecilia unicolor. The sequence goes on from NC_044031.1 coordinate 215,356,388, forward strand.
TCAAAATGATAAAACTAAAGGGCACATTCCATCCAATGATCCAATCCTGGGGAAAGAATTTCTCCACCCTCAAGATGGCCTCATGAAACCACCAAAGCAGAGCAGCCACATTGTATTATCTAATATCCGGCATTCTGAGCCCACCCTGAGATAAGCTTTGCCATTCCAATTCTAGGTGCTTTAGCCAACCAAATAAACCTAGAAATAATCAAGCGGAATTTGCGCTCGTCAGAGTGGCATGGTTTACAGAGGATACAAAAGTTTTGGGACCAGAACCATATTCACCAATGCCACCCACCCCATTAGAGAGAGAGGAAAGTTCTGCCATTTCAAGTAAAACTTGTCAATAGCGTCCAAATTGCGTGTTATATTAGCACTATAAATAAGTGCCAGGTTAGCACACAGATACCTCATATGGCTAGATGTGAGAAGAATGGCCAAAACCCTTTGCCAGTGCACACTCCGACCACCTGCCAGGACCAACAGCTCTGATTTGGTGCAGTTTACCTGCAATCCAGAAATTTTGCCAAATTCTTTAACTATACTCGGGGCATTTGACACTTGGGGCTGGCACAAAATATTTTAAAAGATATTTTTTGAGGGTGGGAGGGGTTTAGTGACCACTGAGGGAGTAAGGGGAGGTCATCCCCGATTCTCTCTGGTGGTCATCTGGTCAGTTTGGGCACCTTTTTGTGGCTTGGTCGTAAAAAAACATGACCAGGTAAAGTTGTCCAAGTGCTCGTCAGGGACGTTCTTCTTTTTTCCATTATGGGTCGAGGACGTCCATGTGTTAGGCATGCCCAAGTCCCGCCTTCACTACACCTCCGACACACCCCCGTGAACTTTGGTCGTCCCTGCAATGGAAAGCAGTTGGGGACACCTAAAATCGGCTTTCAATTATACTGATTTGGGCGACCCTGTGAGAAGGACGCCCATCTTCCAATTTGTTTCGAAAGATGGGCGTCCTTCTCTTTCGAAAATGAGCCTGCTAATGTTTCTAAAACTCTTGCTTGAGATTCATCAAAATGCATGCAACTATGTGAGTTCTTAAATGCATGTATGTTCTCAAAAGCCAGCTTGTTTGAGTTCTAATTTTAATCCCACTGACCCATACAATCTCTAATCTTGCTCATTATGTATTGCGTAGATTTTACCACATACCCACTGTCCCTCTGCACTATAACCCTGTACAACCTATGTTGTAAGCTTATTCGACTTATTTTGTAATCTTATTTGACTCATTCTGTACCTATCTAACAATGAATCATGCAAACCCCATTGAACCTCCTAAGGACTTAATCTTGCTCGATACTTTGTAACCACCTCCCATTGATCCATGTAAGCCACACTGAACCTACCAATAGGTGAGGAAATGTGGGATACAAATGCAATTAAATAAATAAAATGCTTGTTTGTATGTACCTGACTGAGTTCTAGAATGGCTCTGTGTGTGAATAAGTTCTAGAATAGCTTCTTTGATTGAATTCTAGAATGCTTGTGTGTCTGTGTGAATTATAGAGTGCTTGTGCATCTGTGTGTCTCTTCTGAGTTCTGGAATACCTGCATGGGTTAATGTGTGATTTAGTAATGGAATATCTGTATGTTTCTCTCTGTTCAGTGTGTCAGTATACATTCTAGAATATCTGTGTGTATTTGTGTGACTGGGTATTAGCATGCCTGTTTGTATGAATTATTGAATGCCTCCTTGTGTCTGTGTATCATCGTGACTGAGTTCTAGAATGCCTGTATGCATATCTTTGTGACTGAGTTTGAGAATACCTGCATGAATATGTGACTGGGTTCTTGAATGCCCATGTGAGTCTTATTGAGTAATTTCTAATATACCTGTATCTGTGTGAATTCTAGCATTTCTGTTTGTCTAAGTTCTATAATACCTATATGTGTCCCTTAGAACTAGGGTACCTGTGTGACTGAGTTTATTTATTTATTTGTAGCATTTGTATCCCACATTTTCCCACCTATTTGCAGGCTCAATGTGGCGATCGCCATTTATGGGTACAGAGTTTCAGATGGTAATACACTTAGTTGTATACATACATGGTTAAGAGGAATACATTGTGGTATTGCATACAAATGATTTTGCACCAAGGTGCATACATACATGGTGCAATGGAGTGCATTATGGCATTGCATAGAGGTTTCTAAGTGATAAAATGAGTTGTAGCGTAAGTTAGGTCATCGACTATAGAAATGTCATCTTCAATTTCGAAATAGATTGGTAGTGCGTATTGTATGTCTTTCTTTAATAGCAGTAAGGTTAAACAGTTACGTGACAAGAGTTCGGTTTTGTCTACTTCGTATTAAGTCTATTTATTTTGTATATAGGATGGAACATTATGGTAAGCCTTCTTGAACATGTTCGTTTTCAGTAGTCTACGGAAGATTGTTAGGTCATGTATTGATTTTATGGCCTTCGGCAGTGCGTTCCATAGTTGCGTGCATACGTAGGAGAAGCTGGATGCGTATGTGGATTTATATTTCAGTCCTTTGCAACTGGGGTAATGGAGATTGAGGAATGTTCAAGATGATTTTTTTGCATTCCTAGTAGGCAAGTCTATGAGGTCTGACATATAAGTTGGAGCTTCTCCATGAATGATTTCTATAATACCTATGTCTGTGTCTGTATGACTGAGTTCTAGAGAGCTGTATGTATATGTGACTGAGTTCTACAATACCTGTGTCTGCATGTCTCTGTGTGACTGACTTCTAGAATGTCTGTATGAGTTCTAAACTGCCTGTGTCTGTGAGTGTCTTCTTGACTGAGTTCCAGAATGCTTGTGTCTGTTTGTGCCTATGTGACTGAGTTCTAGAATGGCTTTGTGTTTCTCTGTGTGACAGAGTTCTAAAATACCTAGTTGTGTGTGTGTTGTCTGCATGTGTCTGTGTGACTGGTTTTTAGAATGCCTCTGTCTGTGTTTGTCTGCTGTATAACTAAGCTATATAATGCCTGTGTGTGTGTGACTTATTTCTAGAAATGTGGCGTGACTGGGTTGTAGAATGACTGTGTTTAAGTTCTAGAATGTCTGTGTTACCAGATTTTAGAATTCCTATGACTGGGTTCTAGAATGCCTGTATGTCTGTGTTACCAGATTCTAGAATACCTGTTTGCCTCTCTGAATTCTAGAATGCCTGTGTGTTTGAGTTCTAGAATGCCTGTGTGTGACTGTCTCTGTGGGTTCCAGATTGCCTGTGTGTGTGACTGAATTCTACAATGCGTTTTCTAAGACTGCCTTTTTGTGTTGCTTGTGTGTTTTGATTAGACTGTAAGCCAGTGGTTCCCAAACTGTGGGTTGGGTCCGCACACAGGGTCACATCAGCAGCAGGTAGGGTCACAGAAGAGAGCTGTTCCCAGTCTCTCTCGATCTCCACTGTGACCTATGCCCAATACTGATAATTGACATGGGGCCTTATGTATCAGTGAATGTTCACTGGCTCTGTCCTTTCTTCCTGTGTGGACTTCCTGTTAGACTGGAAATCCATTTAGTGTATTGGAATCTATGAGCGCACACTGAGACACAGGGTCTGTGTTGACTGCTGCTATACTGCTGCCGTAATACTTTGGTTAAATTGCGGAGGAGAAGAGGATGAGGGGGAGGGAACTGGGGCTCTGTTATTCAATTATCATTATCATTTTGGGTCATATTAGTTTTTAAGTGTTAAAATAGGGTCATGTTCTTTAAAGTTTTGGAGATATTGGCGCTCTTAGGAACAGGGACCATCTCCGATACTGCATAATACTGTTTTATGTCTATAGTTATGCTAGAGAAAGGATAACAATAGTAACTTTGCTATCCAACACATTTTTTCTAAGGAGTAACTTTAAAAGTACAGTGTCAGACACATGGATCTCTTCTTTTTAATCTTTCACACTGGCATTATTAAGCTATTAAGGGAAGAGAACCAGCAACTGGGATTATGGTAATTAAATGCTTTCACTCACAGCTTGAAGTTTTGGCTTGGAGTCTTGGGGACTGGAGGAAATTCTAATCCTTATGTTCCTTGACACTGGAAAAACAGGCCACAATTAATACAACAGAGTGCAATACAATTTATGGGCTATCCGCCCACATGGAATAGCAGAGAGATGTTCATAAAAGCTATTCAGTAGCACGTAAACTGGAAAAGTTATTCTTCTAAAGTGTTTAAACTTAAAGTGGCATAATTTGGCAATAGCTCTATAGAAGAAATGCATCATTCTCCATTATCCAATTATGAGAGCTACTTTTATAGGCAGGAAGTCATTTCCTAAATATGACATTTTGAAGTAGCAAGTTTGAATGTTGGTAAGCCTAATTCACAAACATAGAAAATGTACAAAGACACCAGTCTAAGGCTTGAGTCTTCATTGTGCCTTTATCTGCCCTGGATACAATAGATGTGCTGTGCCAACCAGATTTCAGAAAAGCAGAACACTGGCAGAAATGATGCTGATCAGGGAAAAGATGAAACAGTTCTGGTAGTATATGATACATAAGAAAGCATCATCAAGGTAATTTTCAAAAGCTTTTCACTAGGGTAAGCTGCTATTTACCTGGTTAAACTGTCTGAAGCAGAGTGCATCTACAGGGGAAATGCTGAAAGGCATTTCCCATGCTGCCCCTTTGCTCTGGACTGCTACATCTAGTGCCAGGGCCTGATTTATGTATATTGTGGCCTCTAAGCAGTAACATTTAAGAGGCACTCCATCCTCATCTCCATTAAGCAGTATTACATTTTAGCTTTAATCCCATGCTAATGATGTGTGAGACCCTACACTGAGGCTTGTCTAGTTTATATGTAAATCTGGCCCCTGCCACTAAAGCAGCGGTTTTTAACCCTGTCTATGTGACACACCTAGGGTTACCATATGGCTCCAGAAAAAGGAGGACGGATTGAGCCAGCCGGGTTTTACTTCCATTGCTTTCAATGGAAAGCAATTGCTTTCAATGGAAGTAATTGAGCCAGCCGGGTTTTACTTCCATTGCAAAGCAATGGAAGTAAAACCCGGCTGGCTCAATCCGTCCTCCTTTTTCTGGAGCCATATGGTAACTCTAGACACACCCAACCAGTTAGGTTTTCAGGATATCCACACATTATACATGAGAGAAACTTGCATATAGGCCAAGATGCACTAAAGTCGTCGTTAGAGCCGTTCCATACCGAATTCCATAGCGAATCGGTAGGGAACGGCTATGCATCAAGGAAAGGGAATGCAAATGAGCTACTCGTTGTAGCTCACTTGCATTCTCTATTCCTTCTTAAAACAGTCGGAGAATTGGCCATCAAGCATGCGCAGAGCAGCAAAGTGTTATGCTGTCTGCTCTGCGCATGCCAAATATGCCTCTGTGCCGCCCGAAGACACCGCGCTGCGATTGGCTCAGAGACTTCCAGGTCTCTCAGCTGAGTGAAGCACAGCCAAAAAAGATGTTTTTATTATTTGAGTGTGAATAATGGCCAAAATGGAAGGCTATTTTTGTGATGGATGCTTTCAACTGCACTCTCCGATATCAGCTGATTGAAAAACGGTCAAAATGGAAGGCTTTTTTTGTGATGGACGTTTTCAATTGCACTCTCCCATATCAGCTGATTTAAAAATGGCCAAAATGGAAGGCTTTTTTGAAGCGGAGCAATTTTTTTGTTGTTGTTACTTTTATAGCAGTTTTTCAATCCAGCGCAGCCCCAACAAGAGGTAAGACCTCTCGTTAGATTTTACGGCGTTTTCCACCGTTAAGGCAATCGGAAAAGGTTAGTGCATCTCATTACAATAGGGTTTCTGCACAATTTGCTCATTTGCATTCCGTTTTCGTTAGCTGCTACCGTCGTCGGAAAGAAGTCTTTAGTGCATGCCAGGGTTTACTACTTGCTCGTTAATGGCTCGTTAAGGGCTTGTTAAGTTTAGTGCATCTGGCCCTCAGTGTCTTCATTATATGCAAATCTTTCTTGTTTATATTCATTATGGGTATCCTGAAAACCTGATTGGCTGGATGTGTCCCAAGGACAAGGTTGACAATCACTGACCTAGAGAAATATGTATTACCAAGGATTATTTAAGGTTTAGAAAGTTAGTCAAGACCAAGTTATTTACCTCAGTTTTAAATCATTGCCCTTAATTGCATTGGTTTTATATTTTCTGTTTTGTTTTTGATTTGATGATTGTGTAGTGTATGATGCCTTTGACAGCTGATGGTTAGATTTTCAAATGTTTTAGGGGCCCCTCCAGTAAAGGTGTTCTCCCATTCTGCGATGAAAATGATAAAGGGAATGGGACGACTTCTCTATGAGGAAAGGCTGAAGTTGCTAGGGCTCTTCCGCTTGGAGAAAAGGCGGCTGAGAGGAGATATGATAGAGGTCTATAAAATAATGAGTGGAATGGAATGGGTAGACGTGAAGCGTTTGTTTACTCTTTAAAATATACTAGGACTAGGGAGCATGTGATGAAACTACAAGGTAGTAAATTTAATATGAATCGGAGAAACCTTTTCTTCACTCAACGTGTAATTAAGCTGTGGAATTCATTGCCAGAGAATGTGGTAAAGGCGGTTAGCTTTGTGGGGTTTTAAAAAGGTCTGGATGGCTTCCTAAAGGAAAAGTCCATAGACCATTATTAAACTGACTTGGCGAAAATCCACTGCTTATTTCTGGGATAAAACAAACAATTGTGCCTGTGCTCTGTCGAGCATCAAAATATAACAAAATGTTTAAACACACATGAATACAAGTGTATTGCTTCTTCAGCTTATTGAGAGTGGAGTAGTCTCATATGTAACACACGATAAAGATTATTTGATTTTTCACCCAATGACTGGGTGTATTATCTGTGTGTATTGTCTAATCATTGACTGAACCTCCACCACCCTTTGCTAATCTTATATATAAAGATATATTTCTGTTTGTCAATATGCTAACATCTAATTTTATGTAGCACTTAGCTTGAACAAGTTGGTGCTCTTAAAACCCCGACAGGTCCCCGTTTCGTGGTTACTTTCTCAAGGGGGAGTCACCAGTTCTAAAACCAAAAACAAGATGCAGCACAAAGTTACTTACAAAATAGTTCTAAAGGCATATTAGTTGTATAATTACTTGTATTCTAAATAAAATTGCTGTTAGCTTACCAAGTAACAGTATAAGCAGTATATAATGTATTGAACTTTTTCGGGATCTTGCCAGGTATTTGTGACCTGGATTGGCCACTGTTGGAAACAGGATGCTGGGCTTGACGGACCTTTGGTCTGTCCCAGTGTGGCAATACTTATGTACTTATGCACATATTAGGAATGCACACAGGCCAGACATTTTCTGTTCATTTGGCTTTTTTTTTGGTTCATTATATATATTCTTTTTAATCCATTTTTTATGTTAGTATGCATTAAATTAATTTTGCATGCACTACAAGTTTTAAGGTGCTGTGGAGGGGAGGACGTCCTCGCAGGACATCCTGGTGAAGGGGCGGGGAAACCCATATTATCGAAACAAGATGGGCGTCCATCTTTTGTTTCGATATTATGGTCGGGGACGCCCATATCTTGAAATTTAGGTCGTCCTTAGAGATGGTCGACCCTAGACTTGGTCGTTTCTGATTTTCTGCGATAATGGAAACCAAGGATGCCCATCTCAGAAGCGACCAAATGCAAGCCCTTTGGTCGTGGGAGGAGCCAGCATTCGTAGTGCATTGGTCCCCCTGACATGCCAGGACACCAACCGGGCAGTGGACTTCAGAAAAAGCTCCCAGGTGCATAGCTCCCTTACATTGTGTGCTGAGCCCCCAAAACCCACTACCCACCACTGTACACCACTACCATAGCCCTTATGGGTGAAGGGGAGCACCTAGATGTGGGTACAGTGGGTTTGTGGTGGGTTTTGGAAGGTTTCACATTTACCACTACAAGTGTAACAGGTAGGGTGGGGGAGGGGCCTGGGTCAGCCTGCCTGAAGTGCACTGCACCCACTAAAACTGCTCCAGGGACCTGCATACTGCTGCGATGGACCTGAGTATGTCATTTGAGGCTGGCATAGAGGCTGGCACAAAATATTTTGAAAGATGTTTTTTGAGGCTGGGAGGGGTTAGTGACTACTGGGGGAGTAATGGGAGGTCATCTCTGATTTCCTCTGGTGGTCATCTGGTCAGTTCGGGCACCTTTTTGTGCCTTGGTCATAACAAAAATTGGACCAGGTAAAGTCATCCAAATGCTCGTCAGGGACACCCCTTTTTTTCCATTATGGGTCGAGGATGCCCATGTGTTAGGCACACCCAAGCCCCGCCTTTGTTATGCCTCTGACAAGCCCCTGGGAACTTTGGTCGTCCCCGCAACGGAAAGCAGTTGGGGATGCCCCAAATCAGCTTTCGATTATGCCGATTTGGGCAACCTTGGGAAAAGGATGCCCATCTTCCGATTTGTGTCGAAAGATGGGCGTACTTCTCTTTCAAAAATAAGCCTGATAATGAATCAAACGCGTGCTAACAAAAATATATCCTTAGGTTTTATGGGGAAAAATGCTTATCAAATAGATTGCAAAAGTGTTTGATAGTTTTGACTTTTCACTAATGTTTTGCTTGTATTTTTAAAATTATTTTATGTGTTTTATATTCTGTATTGTTTTGAGGAGTGGGTCTAATCCATTTGCTTATAACTGCCCACATTAGTAAAAATACCTTAAACAGTTTGCTCTGAAGACTTTGACAGATTTTCAAATCAAAAGTAGATGCATAATTTCACTCTGAAAATGACCTCAGGGACAATATCTATAGATACAATTTAAAGTTGCGTAGTGTGCACTTAAGTGCAAACCCCAACCCAACTCTGCTAGCAATACCTTTACTTACTGTCAATAAAAGCATACACAGTCTGTAAATGTATGCTTCTACTGCTGGCAGTTTATAAAAGCCCGTTTCTGTGGGTATGGGCTGATAACCTTGCACTGTATGTTTTATACTGCCCTTTCACTTTGAACGCTGCTGACATGTTCAAAATGTTCAGTTCAGGTGGGAGGAGGTAGGATTCTCTTCTCCTTCTCCTGTTTATCTTGGGAAACACATTTGGGAAGTAAGAGGGGGATAAATAGGGATCAGGAAGTGGAGACCTGTGGCCTCTATTCCGAACATGATAGAAGACTATTTACTAAGACTGTTGGATGATTATTTGAATAATCATAACATCCTTCATGTTTCTAAATCTGGATTTAGAAAAAATAATAGTACAGAAACCATAGTAACTGCTTTGATTGCACAAGGCAAGTCTTTATTGTGCAAAGGTCAGAATGCTATCATCATCCAGTCTGACCTCTCATTAGCATTTGATTTGATCGATCATGATCTTTTGTTATCTAGGCTGAGTGATTTGGGTTTTGGTGGATTTGTATTATCTTTGTTTGAGACCAGGATGCAGTGTTCCCCAGGGCTCGGCTCTGTCCCCCTCTCTATTTAATATTTTGCTCCAAACTTTGGGTAAGGTATCAAATAATTAAAAATATCACTTTACATTTAAACAAATGACATTATTCTACTGTTACCAGTTTCAAATGATTGGCCCTCGACTTTTGATAATTTAACGAGTTCTGTTTTACTAATTGAACGTTGGATTACTAGCAACCATTTGAAACTGAATAGGGGAAAGACCACGTTTTTGTGGTTGGGATCATTGAAACCTGAGTTTCCACAAAGCTTTTATTTTTGAGAACTCCTCAAGAATTTTGGGAGTTGAGGTTGATAGTTTAATGACCTTTTCTGGCCATGTAAAACAACTAATAGAGAAATCTTTTTCTGTGATGCAAAAGTTAAGGGCAATTCGCAAATATTTTGGGGTTTGCTGAATTTAGATGACTAGTCCAAGCTTTGATACTATCCAGAGTGGATTATTGCAACATAGGTTGTTTAGTCAATAGGATTCAATTGTTGTAAAACATAGTGGCTCGACTGATATTTCCAGCCCCTAGATATGAATTGGCTGATGAAGTTGCATTGGTTTCTTATAAAGGCCAGAGCCCAGTTTAAGCTTTGTTCTTTTATTAATAAGATCTTAAATGACCTAGCACCTTCCTATCTCGCCAGTGTACGTCATATTAATTCTCCTTTACAACATGCGTAATTTGATGCTTTTACATTTTCTATCTGTTAGACAATTGAAACTATTTTCAATTCTTCTCTTTATTATCAGGTTGTGGTCTTATGGAATTCTCTACCTTTGGGAATCTGAATTAATTCAAGCTGTTTGATATTCTGAAAAACTTTAAAAACTTGGTTATTTGAAAAGTATTTTTGTCTAATTAATTGTTTTCTTTTGTTTTGATATATGTAATTCCTGGATTTTGTTTGTCCAGTTTCTTTTCTTTTTATTGTATTCTGCTTTGAACTGTTCAGGTATATTCGGACTAGAAGCAATATATAGCATCGCAAAACATAGCATATAAACTAACAAGCATTCTATAGGCATAACATCACTAATTTGAATAGTTAGAATTACTTTTTATAGGTGGTATATCAAGTTTGAATATAAATTAAAATAAATATAAAATATTCAATATGAGCTTCCCAACCTTCTTCCAATATGCTGAATGAAGCACATGAAAATAATCAAACCTATCTGTGCAAAGTGTGACTAACATTACCCCATCCCTCTCTTCAACCAAGATTTCTGTTCTAACAAGTGTAAATTCCAATCCAAAGTACAATTCTGCAATAATTGAGTTTTTTGTTTCACTGACCTGAAATTAGCTAAACCATAGATACAATTTCCAAGTTCTTATCCATATTTTGTAATCATGGTACAATGATTAGATTTTCATATATCCTGCCCCTGTAATCTTGTCTCTACCAATATCTCTGACAATATGTTGGAGTTGGCTGGACATCTGAGACTTACATATTGTCTGACAAATCCTTTAATTGCAAACATTTAAAAAACATAGAATAGTGGATGCTTGGAATGCCCTCCTGCAGGAGTGGTGGAGATGAAAATGGTAGCGAAATTCAAACATGCGTGGGATGGGCATGGGGGAATCCTGTGCAGAAGGAATGGATCCTCAGGAGCTTAGTCGAGATCGGGAGGCAGGGCTGGTGATTGGGAGGCAGGGATAGTGCTGGGCAGACTTATACGGTCTGTGCCAGAGCCGGTGGTGGGAGGCGGGGCTGGTGGTTGGGAGGCGGGGATAGTGCTGGGCAGACTTATACGGTCTGTGCCAGAGCCGGTGGTTGGGAGGCGGGGCTGGTGGTTGAAAGGCGGGGATAGTGCTGGGCAGACTTATACGGTCTGTGCCAGAGCCGGTGGTGGGAGGCGGGGCTGGTGGTTGGGAGGCGGGGATAGTGCTGGGCAGACTTATACAGTCTGTGCCAGAGCCGGTGGTTGGGAGGCGGGGCTGGTGGTTGAAAGGCGGGGATAGTGCTGGGCAGACTTATACGGTCTGTGCCAGAGCCGGTGGTTGGGAGGCGGGGCTGGTGGTTGAAAGGCGGGGATAGTGCTGGGCAGACTTATACGGTCTGTGCCAGAGCCGGTGGTGGGAGGCGGGGCTGGTGGTTGGGAGGCGGGGATAGTGCTGGGCAGACTTATACGGTCTGTGCCAGAGCCGGTGGTTGGGAGGCGGGGCTGGTGGTTGAAAGGCGGGGATAGTGCTGGGCAGACTTATACGGTCTGTGCCCTGAAGAGCACAGGTACAAATCAAAGTAGGGTATACACAAAAAGTAGCACATATGAGTTATCTTGTTGGGCAGACTGGATGGACCGTGCAGGTCTTTTTCTGCTGTCATCTACTATGCTACTATGTTACTATGTTATGATAATAAAAATAGCCCCACTATAAAATTGAGTGATGCATAACTAAAGTCTTGGGCCTCTCAGGGACTTCTTGAGGCTTTCACGGGGCATGTCAAAAGACACATCCCTTATCCGTGGCTTTTTGTTGGGAAACATGGCGGATGGACCAATCTATGGATCCTCCTTTTCAAGTCTCTCAAGTAGCTGCAAGTGATGATGTGCTGAATACTCTGGGAAAGAGAACTTATCATTGCCAGTCCAACCAGATGACAAATTCACTCTAGGAAAGGTTCCCAGCTCCTCTTTCACTTTCACCACACTTCCACTCTCACTGAGAAGGAAGAAGTAATGACAGGTACTTCCCAGGCAGTCCTTCTTTTCAAGTCCCCCCAGGCAGCTGAAGGTCATGACATCACTTCTGGGTGCTGAATACCACAGGAAGAGAACTTGTCAGCACCAATCTTATAGATGACAAATGCAGTCTAGATATGGTCAAATTTTGGCTATACCTTGTTTCAAAAGGGAATCTGAAGGTAGCCTATCGGCTCTTACAGATAGTGTGTAACCGGCCCTTTAGACATTGAATTGCAGACGCTATTTCTTTCATCAGATTTAAAAGACCAGGAACCTCCATCTTAGAAGCATCTGTTTGTATAATCTATTAGTGAACAGATTATAGGCAGTCAGCCAACAGGCAGATATATGAATACCTTAATTCAGGCATTAGGATTAGGTGATAGTATGTCTGCAAATTAGGTTCAGGGAAATCCATAAAAGTAGGGATCAAGAAGCAGATCAAGGAGCCACAGCAAACTGGAATCACACATAAGGCAGGGTAAGATACCAAAATGACTTTGCAAGTAGAGTCTTGGGAAAACACCCCAGAGAGTTGTTGGGCCAGGATTGGTCTCACCGAGCAACTGAGTTTATACCTTATAGCCAATCAGGGTTGACCTTCTGCTGGACCAATTGAAATTTGCTTTTGGGCCTGTCCAGGTATTTTAATTGGGCAGGTGGTGGTCATAGCTGATTAGTTAAGGTGATGGATTTGATGGATTTGAAATCTTTTGCTGTCTCTCTGCGCAGGTTCAAATTCTTGCTGACTACAGGGCTAGTCATTCATCTTGGAGTTAAGGAATAGCCTAATGGTTAGAGCAGCAAACTAAAAATCAGAGGAACTCATTTCTAATCTCACTGCAGCTCCTTGTGATCCTGGGCAATTCACTTAACCCTTTATTGCCTCATGTACAAACTCAGATAGTGAGTCATCCAGAGACAAAAGGGAAAGGGAAGGGAAATGGGACTTGATATACAGCCTTTCTGAGGTTTTTGCAACTACATTTGAAGTGGTTTACTTATATTCAGGTACTTATTTTGTACCAGGGGCAATGGAGGGTTAAGTGACTTGCCCAGAATCATAAGGAGCTGCAGTGGGAATTGAACTCAGTTCCCCAGGATCAAAGTCCACTGCATTTACCACTAGGCTACTGAATGTACACTGCTTTGATAGTTGCAGGTGGTATATAAGAAATTAAAATTTACAAAATAATAGCTAAATGACCCATGCTCTATAACTCATTTTCCATGTCCTTTGAATCTCAGTTCCATCTTTGAACCTAATCCATCCTTATGAGTCATCCATTCTGATTTCTGTTTTGTTTTTTTATCTGTGTTAATATTCCCTGCTGTTGTCATTTCCTTGCCTGTCTGTTTTGTCTATAAGTGCATGTAGGAGGGCCTATAGCACTGTACACTAAACACCTAAGTACTAGGCAGCAGAAGCAGAGGTCCTGAGTGGATCAGGGTGGACCTGGGAGTCACCTCAGAGAATGCTGATTAGCGTATCTGGGTTAAAAAAAAAGGTTTTGACAAGTTCCTGGAGGAAAAGTCCATAGTCTGTTATTGAGATAGACTTTGGGGAAGCCACTGCTTGCCCTGGGATTGGTGGCATGGGATGTTGCTACTATTTGGGTTTCTGCCAGGTGCTTGTGGCCTGGATTGACCACTGTTTGAAGCAGGATTCTGGGCTAGATGAACCATTGGTCTGACCCAGTGTGGCTATTCTTATGTTCTTATGAATATGCAGATGACTTCCAAGACCTCGGCACCTGTCAGATGTGCTAATTTAGCAGTTCCCAACCCATGTGTACAGGTGTGCTGGTAAAGGTTTGTCCCGGTAAGTCAGTTGCTAACTTGCAGAGAAAAGTGCTATGGAAAACCAAAGCTGTTGCCACCTACTGAAGTCTATATATCCTCCCCACCCCCTTTGTGTTGTCCTCCAGTCTACTTGTTAGTTCTGCTTCGTACTCAGAATCTTGTGGGGCTTCATGATTTCAAGAGATTCACTAGCCCCACATAGTTCTAAGTATAGGAGAAAGGCAACTGAGGAGGAGGAAGCAGCAGGTAGAAGATGCTCATTGATTTCTGCCTGCTAGATGAATCAGCCAAGTGATAGGGTTAAAAATGTACTGTATTCCATGGTGGTGGTGATGGAGAGGAGGGTTAAACATGCTTATCTGCCTAGGGCCCACGAAAGGGTTAATCCTGCCCTGGGTACAATGGTTTGTTAAATGGGTTTTAAGCACCTGCTTCCTACATTGTGCCCATTATGACTCAAGTCACAGGAATAAGGAAATCATACTATTTCAAGTAAAATGCTAAATATTTTTTCATGAAAATGCAAGATAAAACCACAGAGTAAAAATTAATAGCAACCAGGAATAGATATAATATGGCATTACTGGAATCACTGAAGCTTGATGGGAGCAGAAAATTGAACACAATTAAAAAAAAAGGTTTGTGTACATAGGAAAGGTTAGGGGTGCCTCCTTAAGGAGGACAGTGAAGCAAATGTATATTAGGGAGTGGAGAATTTATGGGTAGAAATTAAGAATGAGAAATAAAACCACTGCTACTGGTATATTCTTTGAATGTCCAGCATTACAGAAGAGATTAAATTTAAATTACAGTACTTAATCAAGTTCAGCATCAGTCAGGCTGTGACAGGCAATAACAGTGAGGGGGAGTAGGATTGAGAAAAAATAAATCAGTGAGGTGTGTGAGCATTTACATCTTTCAGTATATTGAAAGCCCAACTATACTAAGAACAGCTTGGAAGGGGAGTGCTGGTGAGCAAAATTAAAGTTGGCAGCATAGGACAGAAGCTCCAGGACACTTCAAGACTATAATCCTCTTCCCACTCAATCAGGCTCATATCATTTATTTTTATTTTATTTATTGCATTTGTATCCCACATTTTCCCACCTATTTGCAGGCTCAATGTGGCTTACAAAGTCCTGTTATGGTACTCTAAATCAATTGCAGCTGATGGTCTCAGAGCAACACAGTATGACAAGAAGAGGGTCTGGACTAGAGGATTCACGGATGCACAGGGAGAAGCATAACCAGCAGAAAAATAAAACAATGTTATAATGGTACTGCACAAGCTAGAATGCTGTATTCTTTTCTGGAAGGCTGTACTTCACAGCGTGGTCCAGAGAAAGGCAACCAAAATGGTCCCTACCAAAAACTGTATACCCTAAAGAAGCTGAGAAATGAGGGGAAATGATAGAAAATATTACAGTACCTGGAAGGTATTAACCATGCGCAAGAAGTAAACCTTTTTCAGCGGAACAGAAGCTGTTAGGACTAGGGGCCATGATATTCTAACGTTCCAAGAGGGCAGATCCAGGAACAATGTCAGAACCGGTTTTCACAGAAGGGTAGAGGAAGCTGAACTGATGACTTTTTATGGGATAAATGCAGAGGATCCTTAGACAAAAACTGAATGGAAAGCAGAAACATTTCTGCCCTGCAATGGCAGGATGACATCTATTGATGCTCAGAAATAAGTGCCTATCTGTAATCTATGATGTATGTCCCATCATAATGTATATTGGACTTTTGCATAGCCCCTTCAGGATGTCTAATATTTTGGAGACAAAGGGCAGTGAGTTCCTTCTAGAGATACCAAGAAAAACATGTTTATTTTCCCCATGTTCCCACAGATCAGCCAGAATGGGCTTACTTGCTTCTGCCACCTTGTGATCTTCGGCAAGTTACTTAAGCCTTTGTTGCCTCAGGTACAAAATTAGATTGTTCACCTGATGGGGAACTACCTGAATATAACTCACCTTCAGTTGCTATTGAAAAAGATGTGAGTAAAACCTAAATCCTATATAATAATTCTCACCTCCAACATTCTACGGGTCTTGCTGTCTGTGTTCGTGACTTCTTCGGAATTGGTGTGCTAGGCTCCATAGCACAGGCTGACATCACCGTAGCCATTATGATGTAACCCACGAAAAAAAAACACATGCATGCCTCACAGCTGATCCACCTCCCCCCCCCCCCCCCCCAAAACTGGCTCGCGCATATTTGAACCACCATACAGCTTGACAGCAAAAGAAAAAAAAACCTGGCTCGAGTCTGCCTGACGCCACTGACGTGCTCAACAGCCGCCCTCCTGACTTAACGCAGTGGCTCAAGCCTGCCTGCCTCGTGAATTAGCCGCCCTCCCGGTTAATGAGTGACAAGACATGACCCGACGAGGTAAGTGAAGATGACTTTTAAAATTCGTAGGGAGGGGGCCTGGAACTGGAAGGGAGGGACGACGATCCTGGAACTGGGAGGGAGGGGGTCCCTGAAACTGGGAGGGACCCTGAAACTCGGAGGGAGGGAGGGGATAACCCTGGAACTCAGAGGGAGGGAGGGAGGGGATGACCCTGAAACTGGGAGGGAGGGGGGCCCTGGCACACACTCTCATTCTCACACACACACTCTCTCTCTCACAGACACACTCGCACCCAGTCTCACTCTCTCTCTGTCACACACACACACACACACACACATTCACTCTCTCTCTCACAGAATTCACTCTCACACACACTCTCTCAAACATACACACTCCGAGGAAAACCTTGCTAGCGCCCATTTCATTTGTGTCAGAAATGGGCCTTTTTACTAGTAAATAAATAAATGTTAGATTTGATCAGGTGGCTAATACTGATGGGAGATGGGTTACAGTGACTAACAAAATCAATTAGCATTGTCTCTCTGTTTACATTCTTAATGGTGTCCTTCCTAAATTCTTTCATATGTTAGCTAAGAGTGGGAGATGACACTAACCCAGGTATGGGAAACCTGGCATTCAAAATTTTCTATGGATATGCATCACCATATATGATGACTTTTGTGCAATTGTTATATAATAAAGATGTATTTTCTCTTAGAAATCAGATGATTTTGCAATTTCCTATGGTTGCCAAGGTAGATCTTATAAATCTTTGTCAATGTCTTTTCCTAACCAAGTGGCTTTGATTTGGAATGCTTTCACTTTGTCTATTAGGATGCTGAGGAACTGTTTTCAGTTTTGGAAAGAGTTTAAAACTTTTTTATTCTCTACATTTGTGCTTACTAGAGTATAATTTTGGTTTTTGTTTTATTTGATTGTAATATTGTAATCTGTATTTTGATGTTATGTCTTAGGAATGTCCTAGCTCATAAGATTTGTGATCTGCATAGCATTATAAGGGTAAGTGCAGAATATAGTGTAATACTTCAGGGGCCATATACTGGCTTACAATTCAGGGATGCGTAAGAAGCAGAAGGCTGAATTATTCAAATGGGAGACTGATATCAAACAGCTGGAACAGCAGTTTCAGGCTACTCTGCAGAATATGGAATTGCTTCAGCAGGTACATCAAGCGAAGTTCCATTTTAATACTTTGCTGAGCTGTAGGGCAAGTACATTTGTGTTCATGCAATCAGCACAATACAATGCTTAAAATAAAAGATGAGGTCACTAAATGGCAAATTATCTTAGAAGGAGAAAGGAAAATCTGATATTTATCTCATCAAAATGAGGAGGACAATAGCCTCCGTCAAGATATTAATATTTTATGACAGTTTCAGAACTTCTGTCAGTGACTGAATTCCTCAGAAATTACCAACTGAAGAACTATACTGGGGGTCTTTGACAGTCTTCCAGATGCTACCATCACACCACATGCAAATGAGAGACACAAGAGTGAGATAACTGAAGAATAGATTGGGAACATTCTGTGTGACATAGCAAAGCATAAAGCACCTGGCACAGATGGACTGACTAGAGTTTTATTTAGCCTTTCAGAAATTGTTGGTTCTTAAGCTCAAAGACTTATTCAGCACTAATAGCAACCAGGAGGGTGAAGTGAATGTCCCCCAAACTGGACAAAAGTCTGACCCAGGTTCAAAACTATCAACCCCTGTCACTCAACAATGCAGATGTGAAACTGTATGTCAAAAGTATTGCAATGAGACTGCAGACAGTGATGCCAGCAATAATACAGTATGACCAGGCTAGTTTCATGCATAGGTGTTATTCCAATCAAAACTTGTAAGAGGTCACGCTCTTTACTATAAGTGGGGGTAAACTAATACCATTTAAAATCTTAAAACCAACGCTTCAAAATTTCTTAATATAGGCACCATTTGTAGCGATTCTTTTCACACGAGGTACAATGCCTCATGACTCGGCAAATTCATCATTGGTCCAATGATTTAGTTTATTTGTTTATTCTCAGAAACAATTTTTCCTTTTTAAATTTTTATATAAAGATACTATTATTCTCATTTTGTGTTTATATATAAAACTATCCACTTATCTTCTTAATAGCAAGACCCTAGCTGACATAGGCCATGTTTCACACATGCTGCATCAGGGCACCATCCTATAACAATAAAATGTATAAACTTCAGCACGTCATTGGAAATGACAACTATAAATATGTAAGGTGCCCATATTACAATAATTTACCTAAAGGCAAACCACCACAACTTCTACATTAAAGTCTTTCTTCTAAAATGGCATCTTCCCAGCCCATAGACGCTATCCTTTTAAAAATCATATGGTAGGCCCGAGCCAAATAAATCACTGGTTTCATAATAAAAAGGACCAATCAACTTCCAAGTTTAATCCTCCCAGATATACAGTCTTTAAACCATAGGCGGTCGGTGGCCCAACTGTTTGGGGAGGCTAAAGGGGGTGGGGTTAGGGGTGGGGCCAGGGGTAGAGCGTAAATCCATAATTGTCTGATAATACACAGAAAAAATAAATAAATAAAAATAAAAGTCACAATTAATACCTTTTATTAAATTTAGATATTAGATATGTATCATATGTCAAAGAATAAAGTGGTTGCTCAAAGCATATTCTAACCACAATCGCTCAGCTACAAAACACTATGCACAACTTTGTGCAAAAACACACTCAGAACCTTACTGTACCATAAATATTACACTGGGCAGAACCTAATACACCAATATACCACCCATACGGAAAATGCAGACCGTCAACAATATGAAACAAGGGATCATATCATCACAATTCTCATGTAGAGCCACAAAACACCCTAATTCATGTTTAATGTGGGATAAAATGTCATAAATAAGTAAATAAATATAAACTTTTAATGTTGAGCACCTGATTCTCAATGTGGACATATTCCAAACACTATAATGAAAATAAAATGATCTTTTCTACCTTTGTTGTCTGGTGACTTTTTCTGATCATGCTGGCTCAGTATCTGATTCTGCTGCTATCTGTCCTCAGGTGTCAGTGCAAGTCTCTTTGGTATGAACTGCTCATGTGCAGGTCAGGAAGTCATCCTCGTTAAATATCTCCCTGGCAACCCAGGACACCTACAGCCAACCCCCCCCCCCCCCCTGCTCTCCCAGCAGTAAGGTAAACCAATTTCTACAACTGGTTACACAAGGCTAGAGATGGGCTTTCACTGCAGGTCCTGCTGTGAGGATGGAGGTAAATCAACAATTTAAACCCCACCAGGGCAGCGGGACTCCACAGCTGATCCATTCTGCTGCAGCAGGGGAGGCTTAGCCTCCCCAAGCCTCTTATACTGGGTGCCTATGCTTTAAACCATAAGTCCACTTCTGATCCTTACAATTTAAGAACTTACCTTATCAATAACCCTCCATTTCAAATCGCTTACTGCATGTTTTTTTTCTCCAGCCAGTGCAATGAGGCTGTATTTAGAGGTCGTACCGATATATAACAGATCACATGGATATTGAATTGCATAAATTACATTAGTAGCATCACATTATATTTGATCTTGCTAATAATGTCATCTGATATTTGGGCAAAGACCAACTAGATCCTTCAACTGTGGTGGCACACCACTGACAACTGTCACATCTAGTATGACCCATCAAAGATTTTTGAGATATATTGTAATCAATACTTTTATATGTTAATATTTCTGCCAATGTCTTCCTCCTTTAATAAGCTATTAAAGGGCATTACTGAAATCATCACATAATGAGAATAATAATCTTTATTAAAAAATTGTAAAAAGGAAAACAATGTTTATGGGAATAAACAAATAATAGTTGGACTGCTTAATTTGACAAGTCATGAGGCAGTGTACCTCACGTGAAGAGAGTCGCTACTGAGGTCCATGTAAATGAGTGTTTGAGTATGAAATAGTTGATGATGTCTATATTAAGAAATTAAATGGCTATTATTCCAATAACTTCACTAGGCTATTTGCTAACATCTTACTACAAGCACAACATCAGGAGGTACCAGTTGTGGATATAGCCCTTGATACAGAGAAGGCTTTCAGTAGGCTCAAATAGCCCTATATGTTCAAAGGACTTCATAACAGTGATCAAGATTCTGTGTACAGCCCCCATGACCAGAGTTCGTCAATAGCAGCTATCATATTATTTTCATCCTTCAAGAGGCATTCAGCTAAGTTGCCCACTTTCTCCCCTACTTGTTTTTAATATCTCTCTGGAGCCACTATTGATTGCCATTAGGCATAATAGTGAGATTGAGTATGTATGTTCTGGTGGGGCAATGGCGAAGTTGTTTGCTTTTGCAGATGATATGCCTTTGTATACCACACCCTCATCTATTCTCATTATCTTGGATACAATTTTGCAGTATTCATCTACAGTATATCAGGCTATAAGATGAACAAGATGAAGACTGAATTTCTCCCTTTTGAATTGGCCTGAAGTTTGGGAAGAGGTGATCCAGCATCAATTAAAATGAGCTCTTCAGGGGATAAAATATTTGGGAATCCTGTTTGCCCCTATTCTTGAGGCAGCTGTACAGCAAAATACTGATTTCTTGGTACAAACTGCAAAAACATTGATTTCAAGGTTGTCATCTCTCCATTTGTCTTGGAGGGGGAGGCTGGACACTGTTAAGATGATGAGCACACCAAAAATTAATTATCTTCTGAACATGCTGCTTACCCTACTTCCATCTCAGATGTATAAAGAGAGAGAAAGGATACTAATGAAGTTCTCGTGGAAGAATAAACCTCTCCCTAGTCCCCCAGATTCTATATAGTGTGCCTAGAGATTGGCAGCAATATTGACGTGGATTCTATAACAATGCGTATAATTTAACAAGCTTAACAAGGTACTAAGCACTGATAATAGCACTTAACAAGCAATAATGAGCACTAATTGACACTGATTAGAATTTAGGCGCACAACTCCCTAAGCGTATTCTGTAACAATGTGCGCCAAACTTCTAATGCACACAGGCAAAAAGGGGCATGGTTATGGGTGGAGAAATGGGCGTTTCATGGGCATTCTGAGAATTTATGTGCCTGGTTATAGAATATGGCCCAGTGTGCCTAAATCTACACCCTGGGATTTACGCCACATTTTCATTGGTGTAAATGGATGAGCATAGATTTAGATGCTGATTTAGCAACTAAGCATATTCTATAATCAGCACCTAAATGTAGACACTGATTATACAATATGCTTAGTTGGCACTGATTTCAGCACCGATTTTTAGGCGCAAATTAGCATGTTAAATTACACGCATTGTTATAGAATCCATGTCAATTTCAGTGACAATCTTAGGCATGATATATACTACTACTACTACTACTTAACATTTATAAAGAGCTACCAGGGTTACGCAGCGCTGTACAATTTAACACAGAGGACAGTCCCTGCTCGAAGGAGCTTACAATCTAAAGGACAAAAAAGTGCAGTCAATCAAATTGGGGCAGTCTAGATTTCCTGAACAGATGAATAATGGTTAGGTGCCGAAAGCGACATTGAAGAGGTGGGCTTTGAGCAAGGATATGAAGATGGGCAGGGGGGGGGGGGGGCTTGGCGTATGGGCTCAGGGAGTTTATTCCAAGCATAGGGTGAGGTGGGCTTTGAGCAAGGATTTGAAGATGGGCATGGAGGGGGCTTGGCATATGGGCTCAGGGAGTTTATTCCAAGCATAGGGTGAGGCGAGGCAGAAAGGGCAGAGCCTGGAGTTGCTGGTGGTGGAGAAGGGTACTGAGAGGAGGGATTTGTCCTGTGAGCGGAGGTTATGGGTAGAAATGTAAGGGGAGATGAGGGTAGAGAGGTAAGGAGGGGCTGCAGATTGAGTGCATTTGTAGGTTAATAAGAGAAGCTTGAATTGTATGCGGTACCTGATTGGAAGCCAGTGAAGTGACTTGAGGAGAGGGGTGATATGAGCATATCGGTCTAGGCATAAAATAAGACGCGCAGCAGAGTTCTGAACGGATTGAAGGGGGGATAGATGGTTAAGTGGGAGGCCAGTGAGGAGTAGGTTGCAGCAGTCAAGGCGAGAGGTGATGAGAGAGTGGATGAGAGTACGGGTGGTGTGCTCAGAGAGGAAAGGGCGATTTTGCTGATGTTATAGAGAAAGAAGCGACAGGTCTTGGCTGTCTGCTGGATATGCGCAGAGAAGGAGAGGGAGGAGTCGAAGATGACTCCGGGGTTGCGGGCATATGAGATGGGGAGGATGAGGGTCTTATCGACTGAAATAGAGAGTGGAGGGAGAGGAGAAGTGGGTTTGGGTGGAAAGACAATGAGTTCGGTCTTGGCCATGTTCAGTTTCAGGTGGCGGTTGAACATCCAGGCAGCAATGTCGGATAAGCAGGCCAATACTTTGGCCTGGGTTTCCGCAGTGATGTCAGGTGTGGAGAGATAAAGCTGGGTGTCGTCAGCATAAAGATGATATTGGAAACCATGAGATGAGATCAGCGAGCCCAGGGAAGAGGTGTAGATTGAGAAAAGAAGGGGTCCAAGGACAGATCCCTGAGGAACACCAACAGAGAGCTGGATGGGGGGTAGAGGAAGATCCATGAGAATGTACTCTGAAGGTACGGTGGTAGAGATAAGAGGAGAACCAGGAGAGGACAGAGCCCTGGAATCCAAATGAGGATAGTGCGGCAAGGAGTAGATTATGATTGACAGTGTCAAAAGCGGTGGATAGGTTGAGGAGGATGAGGATGGAGTAGTGACCTTTGGATTTTGCAAGGAACAGGTCATTACAGACTTTAGTGAGTGCCGATTCTGTCGAGTGTAGAGGGCAAAAACTGGATTGAAGTGGATCGAGGATGGCATGAGAGGAGAGAAAATCAAGGCAGCGGCTGAGAACGGCGCGTTCAAGTATCTTGGAGAGGAAGGGTAGGAGGGAGATGGGGCGGTAGTTGGAAGGACAGGTAGGGTCTAGTGATGGTTTTTTGAGGAGTGGTGTGACTACAGCATGCTTGAAGGAGTCAGGGACAGTTGCAGTGGAGAGAGAGAGGTTGAGGATATGACAGATGGGGGGGGGGGGGTGACAGTAGGAGAGATGGTGTTTAGTAAGTTGGTGGGGATGGGATCAGAGGAAAAGGTGGTGCATTTCGAGGAGGAAAGAAGGTGGGCGGTTTCCTCCTCGAAATGCACCATATAGAATCCGGGGGTATATATAGAATCTCCCCCTTGAGATGCACCTCTGCTTTTGTGTTTTCTATGTTGCTTTATATTGTTTGCCCCCCCCCCCAAAAAAAAAGTAATGTAAAATGTTTGAACAACATTAAAAAAAGGAACAGTTTGGAACTAGTTCTTAGCACCAAAAATAGATTATGCATGGCCTGCGGTCATACAACAGTGGGGTCATATCTTTTGAAAGCAAGAAATAAAACCAAGACATTAGCATTTTAATCAGGGATGTAGGATAAGTAGTGCAGCACCAACTTGGAAAAAAACGTGTGTGCTGTGCACCATCAAAGAATCACTAGCGCTTCAAAATGACTTAGCATTTAGCATCTATCAGGTGTAAATACAAATGTAGAGACGCCTAAAGCTCTAAAAGAGTATTTTGTTTGGCTTCTTGTGTCTGTACTAGAGAGATGTGGTAGCCGTGTTAGTGCACTTTTAAATGTAATCAATAGAAATAAAAGAAAATAAAACATAGAAAAGAAAATTACCTTCGAAAGTTAATCAAAAAATGTATTGTTAGTCCAATAAAAAAGGTATCATCTTATTTTCTTTTCTGTTTTCTTTTCTTTTATTTCTATTGTGTCTTTACTGA
The DNA here is from genome assembly GCF_901765095.1 of Microcaecilia unicolor. Classification (NCBI taxonomy): domain Eukaryota; kingdom Metazoa; phylum Chordata; class Amphibia; order Gymnophiona; family Siphonopidae; genus Microcaecilia; species Microcaecilia unicolor. The sequence goes on from NC_044031.1 coordinate 215,380,481, forward strand.
AAGTGGAGAACCTACCAGGTCTGGGAGTGAGGTAGGACTAATGTACTATTACTACTTATCATTTCTATAGAGCTACTAGACTTACACAGCACTGTACACTAAACATGTAAGAGACAGTCCCTGCTCCACAGAGCTTACAATCTAAACAGGACAAATAAGGAATAAGGGAATTACTTAAGGTGAGAATGATAAAACAGACATAGGTACTGGAAAAGTGAACAGGAGTTAGGAGTTAAAAGCAACCTCAAAAAGGTGGGCTTTTAGCCTAGAAGATGGCCAGAGCTGGAGCTTGACATACTTGTTGTAGTGAGAGAAGGTATATCCTTTCCACCCATATAGAGGACAGGGAAACAAAATGAATGAAAACAAAATTTAAAAAAGAAAACCCTTGCACACCCTTATTTATACCATACTGTACATAAATTTCAAAATGTCTATAATATCTATTCTCAGTCATCTTTTCTTTAAGCTTAAGAGCTCTTAACCCGTTTAACCTACCTTTCTTCATAAGTGAGCTATTTCATCCCCCTAATCATTCTTTTTCCTTTTCTGTAGTTTTTATATTTCTGCTTTATATTTTTCTTTGATGTGTGGCAACTAGAACAGCAAAGCGTACTACCATGGGTAGCGCAGGCTAGAGATTTAAGGGTTCAACTGGACTCCAACAAGAAAATGGGCACTCACATAGCAGAGCCAATCTGGCCTCTTTTGCGTTTACACATTAAGGAGGTGCACAGTGCAGAAGATTTTGGTTTGTTTTCATAGTAATTTAACAAAGTAACTAGAAGCGTAGCTAGGTTGAGGGCGCAGAGAGCGGACTGCCATTGGCGCTGGCGTATATTTTAAATACGACAGATTGCATCAAAAATAGGCGCCGGCACCATCAGAAGTCCTTTCGAGGGAGCGGCTGGTCCCCTGGTGACCTACCTAGCTTACGCCTCTGATAGTAACATAGCAGATAAAGACCAGCATGGCCCATGTAATCTGCTCAGAGTTGTACCTGCCATTCTGTGCAGAACACGCAGGTTATTTCCTCTGTGCCTTTGTTTAGGATTGTACCTGCTGTTCTTGCAGGTAACATGCCTTTGTCATTTGCTTTACTTTGATTCCATCCTCTTGCTAGATAAGGATCCTCTGGTTTTATCCCATGCCCTTTTAAATTCTGTCTTTGCTTTTGTCCCAACCACATCCACCACTAGGGTGTTCTAGTCATCCATTAGCCTTTCTATAAAAGAGCATTTCCTAATGTTGCTTTTATGCCTACCTTCTTGCAGTTTCCCCTCATGTCCTGTAGTTTTATAGCTTTCCTGTCTTCTTTTGATAAGGGCTTTTGCTTCCCCCCCCCCCCCCCCGTTTTCAAACATATTGTTTGTTTCATTTCACACAGTGTAAATTAAAAGATAATGGAATGTGTGTTAGAAGTTTTCAATGTGGGCTAATCAACTAAAGGTGTTTTATTCATTAATTCAACTTAGTTTTCAATATTTTTAAGTCACACTAAGGAACTGAATGTATTCTAATGAATGCACATCATCAACCCAGGGCATAGCTGCTTTTGCCTCAGGTTCAGCCAGCAGCTAAACATGCCTTAAGTGTAGTAGCAGATATCTAAACCAGGACAAAAAGTTACCAAAATTCAAAAAAATCAAACAAAAATTCACAGCAAGGGCTACCAAAAAAGTACATAAGTACATAAGCACCGCCATACTGGGAAAAGACCAAGGGTCCATCAAGCCCAGCATCCTGTCTCCGACAGTGGCCAATCCAGGCTTCAAGAACCCGGCAACCCCCCCACCACCACCACCAAAAAAAATGTGTATTCAAATTTTTTTGAGAATACCCTCAGAATTTCCACTCACTGCTGCAAGTGATAATATCACTGCCTGGTGGTTCAGCACTTCGTTCATCGGGTAATTCTTTTTATATATATTTCATGCTGGTTCGGGTGATACTAATCCTTGATTCACCTTCTATTAAATGTGATATAAGTGTAACCAATAGCCAATGCTGCTAACAATATAGTCAATAAATTCACATGCACTTACTTTGTAATTCGTGAGTGCTCCATCTTGTTGAGTCGTGACAAGAGAATATCCAATAGCCTCCCCCTAAAAGACGCTAGTGTAGTAGACCAGGGTGGGACCGCTAGGGGTCATCTTTCCATATAAGGAGCTATTGTCCTTGTATGGAAGGGTGACCTCTAGCAGTAATATTGTGAGAGTACCGCTTAGGGTCATCAGTGCCAATTTGAACCTAGGGAGGGAGCAGAGGGGGTCCATTCTCATCCTTGGTCTCTAGACTACCAGGGAGACCCCTGGATAAGACCTGGGAGTAGGGATGGGAGAATGGAGGAGGTTTGGGCTCTGTGCTGTAGGTAGACTTTGTGCTCATGTGGAAGGATTTGGTGTTCAGTGTGTGTGTGGGGGGTGGGGGAGGAAGTAATGAGATCAAGGAGACATAGGAATGGAGTTATATGCTGGGGAGCACTGGACTGGGGGAGATATTGGAGGATGTGTTGCTGTGCTTTGTTGATATATCTCATTTGTGCAGCAGCCATGAGACCACCTCTGGTAGTAAGTCTGCACTTAATGCTATCAGCAGTTATAACAGGTAATGCACAACACCAATCCATGCACTAGCTATCACGGCCAGCCATTCCTCCAATCTTTCCCTGTCAAATCAGGTGCTAGGGCCGAATCACTGCACACCAAGCTGGAGCAACCCCTACTGCCCCTTAGAATCATAGATTCTTTAAGGATGTGTAAATGTAGGTGAAATTAATTCCAGTCTTTTTGTAGTGTCTGTGTTGTTGCAGAGGACTTATCTGTGGTTTATTCAGGCTCTCTTGAATCTGCAGTTCTTCTCCTTTCTTGTATGGTAGGGCCTTGCTTCTTTTCTTCCAGAGATGATTAATGAAAAGCAGCCATACCTACTACCTATTCCTAAAACTACAAATAAAATGGAAAGAATCTGCCTGCTTATTAATATAGTGTAAGCACCCTATCTCTCAGAGTATTCTTATAAATTCTTCTGGAAACATAAATACTGTATATTGTATTTGTCTATTTTCAAATAAAAATAAATTTATTTTCTTGTCTAATAGATTTTATCTATCTAAAACTTTAGTTCCCTTCACTAGCTTTCATGTCTTCTTCATTGCCTTTCTGTAGAAGTGTCTTTCACTCACACACACAGCATCAAATAGCTATTAAAATATCTTTTGTGGCACTCACAATTTAAACAAATTTCCTGTGACAATAAAGTCACTGACAGAAAAGAAATGTCACTTTTAAAATTTAGAATTCTCCTCAGAAATTCAAAACATTGCCAGTTTGAAAGCTAGCTGGGACACACGCCGTCCTTGTCACAAACAAAAGTTCATCAATATCACTTTAAATATAATTAAAGTATCTCTTCAATTCTATAAGACATTGCCAAACAAGTGTTTCTCACTCAATACCAAATTCTCACAAAAAATTCTGCAACTTTTTGCTCAAAAGTTTAAGATATTATAGTATTAAAGCTGGAATTAAATCACAAACTTTTGTTTAAGGGGCCCTTTTACCAAACGGTGGTAAAAGGTGGCTCGCGGTGACGTTGGCGGGTGGGATTGCACCCCTGGTGGTAGAAAATACAAAGGTATTTTCTAGTGCCAGAAATGGCACACGGGAAAACCGGAACTACCACCAGGCTCCTGGAGAAGACTAGCAGTAGGCCCGATTGCTGCGTGCCAAGCCGGCAGTAGCCCTATCGCCCTTTGGTAAAGGCCATAATTTCTTAACAAGAACCGTGGCATGCCTCAGTTCATCCCATGGTAGTGCTTTTTAGCACTTGGTAGTCACTCGCTAGTGATACTGCGGCTTAGTAAAAGGACACCCAAATGTTCAAATCAGTTTTCTTTTCAGTCACTTCAAACTCAAACCTCACAGACTTTCACACACAGACCCCACCACTTCAGAGCCCAACCATCTTTTCCACAATGGACTACTGAGCTGTCACTAGAAACAGGTTCCCTCCAGGGGCGTAGTTGCGGGAGACCATGGAGGCCTGGGCCCCCACAAATTTCGTCTGGGCTCCTAGTTTGGCTGGTGGGGGTCCCCAACTCCTGCCAGCCGAGCCTTCTTCAGCGCCGGTCTCCAGCACAGCCGCGTTCGCTGCCTGCCCCCTGCTCTTCTTTCTTCTTGCTCCTCCTGTACACGCTGACGCTGAGTGCTATGTCATGCAAGGTTCCACGTTAGGAGTTACGGACCAAGAAAGGGATCTGGGTGTTGTCATCGATAATACGCTGAAACCTTCTGCTAAGTGTGCTGCTGCGACTAGGAAAGCAAATAGAATGTTGGGTATTATTAGGAAAGGTATGGAAAACAGGTGTGAGGATGTTATAATGCCGTTGTATCGCTCCATGGTGCGACCGCACCTTGAGTATTGTGTTCAATTCTGGTCGCCACATCTCAAGAAAGATATAGTAGAATTGGAAAAGGTGCAGCGAAGGGCGACTAAAATGATAGCGGGGATGGGACGACTTCCCTATGAAGAAAGATTAAGGAGGCTAGGGCTATTCAGTTTGGAGAAGAGATGGCTGAGGGGAGACATGATAGAGGTATATAAAATAATGAGTGGAGTGGAACAGGTGGATGTAAAGCGTCTGTTCACGCTTTCCAAAAATACTAGGACTAGGGGGCATGCGATGAAACTACAGTGTAGTAAATTTAAAACAAATCGGAGAAAATATTTCTTCACCCAACGTATAATTAAATTATGGAATTCATTGCCAGAGAAAGTGGTGAAGGCGGTTAGCTTAGCAGAGTTTAAAAAGGGGTTGGACGGTTTCCTAAAGGACAAGTCCATAAACCGCTACTAAATGGACTTTGGAAAAATCCACAATTTCAGGAATAACATGTATCGAATGTTTGTACGTTTGGGAAGCTTGCCAGGTGCCCTTGGCCTGGATTGGCTGCTGTCGTGGACAGGATGCTGGGCTCGATGGACCCTTGGTCTTTTCCCAGTGTGGCATTACTTATGTACTTATATGCACTTATGCTAAAAACACTAGTGCACCTTTGTAAAAGATCCTCTAAATTTTTCAAACCCGTTTATACCCAAAATGGGTGTCTAAGGGTTTTTTTTAGCGTTTTACAATTAAAACTGCACTAATGAGGGTTGCAGCACATTTTAATAGCCTCTGCACACCTCCATTCTTTCATTTTTAACACTGCTCAATTTTGTAAATACATTAAAGGGCTCATTTTCAAAATAGAAAAACATCCAAAAAGTGGCACAAAGCGGCATTTGGATGTTTTATTTGCCAAAACATCCAAATCGCTATTTTCAAAAACATTTTAAAGATGTTTTTCTTTGCAGTTCACCTGCAGTGCATCCAAATCAAAAGGGGGCATGTCCGGGGCACGTTTTGAGCATCCCAAAATTTGGATGTGTTTCCGCCATAATAGAACAAAACAAAAATGTTCGGGGCAACAATATAGGTGTTTTGGTCTAGACATAGGAGCCAACCTTTCAGAATTAGTGGGGGTGCTAAGTCCAATGAAAATTACTGTTCTCTGAACACATACAAGATATTTTCTCAATGTTAGGGGTGCTCAAGCACCCACAGAGTTGGCCCCTATGGGTTTAGACCTGTGTTTAACATGACTAAGTCAGAAAAAGTTGCCCTAAAAGAACATTGGAAGAATAAAGGAATGGCCCCCTTGCTCCCCCAGTGGTAACTGATCCCCTCCCACCCTCCAAAAATGTGAAAGAAACAGTTCATACCAGCCTCTATGACAGCCTCAGATGCTATAGCCAGCCCTATTAGAACAGCAAGCAGGTCCTTGGAGTAGCCTAGTGGTCAGTGCAGTGCACTGTAGAGAAGGGGACCCAGGCCCATATTTCACTCTAACTGTGACACTTGTGGTGGAAAGTGTGAGTCATCCAAAACACACCAAAAACCTACTGTACCCACATATAGGTAACACGTGCAGACATAAGGGCTATTGTACTAGTGGCCAGTTGAGTACAGTAGGTTTTTTTGGTGGGTTTTGGAGAGCTCACTATACAATATAAGGGAACAATGGTGAGATGTGTACCTGGCAGCTTTTAGGCCAAGTCCACTGCAGTGCCCCCTAGGGTGCCCAACTGCTCTGCTAGGATGTCTGCTAAGAATGCTGGCTCCTCCTATATCCCAATGGCTTGATTTTGTGTATTTTTTCCTTGGACTTTTTTTTTTTTTCAAAAATGGTCCAAAAGATAGATGTACTCAGCACAACAACGTCTAGCAAATAACTATTTTCAAAACAAAAAGATAGTTCTTTTTTTTGTTTTGAAAATGGCCATATTCGCTACTGGATTTTTGGACATTTTCCGCAAAACATCCAAAGTCGGATTTAGATGTTATATGGAAAAGTAGAGAGGTGTGGTAGCCGTGTTAGTCCACTCTTAAAGGTTATCAATAGAAATCAAACAAAATAAAACATGGAAAAGAAAATAAGATGATACCTTTTTTATTGGACATAACTTAATACATTTCTTGATTAGCTTTCAAAGGTTGCCCTTCTTCATCAGATCGGAAATAAGCAAATGTGGTAGCAGATAGTATATATAAGAGAAACATCAAAGCATTACTTTGACAGTCTGACAGAGTGGGAGGGTGGGGGTATGCATGGGGACATCAAAGCATTTCATTGATATTCTAACGGGATGGGTGTGGGTAGGTGAGAGGAGGGTGGGTAGGTGAGAGGAGGGTGATAAATAGAGAAATAAACAGAGAAATACAACTTTATGGTTTATAATGGGCTAGAAAACCCAGATCCTTATTAAATCCTGTCTGTTGGGTGTTAAAATATTCAATCAGTCTGACTTCAAAGGTCTTACGTTCCTGTATTGTTTTAAAGTTACCTTTCAGGATTCTTACTGTGAAATCACTGGTGCACTGTTCTGGTCTTGTAAAGTGTTGGCCCATAGGGGTGGGGGCCTGACTGGCACCGGCTATTTTCATGTGATGTCTGTGCAGATTGAATCTTGTCTTAAGCATCTGGCCTGTTTTTCCAATATAGCATCCTTCGTTACATTTTTTACACTGAATGATATATACCACATTGGAAGATGAGCATGTGAAAGATTCCTTTATGTTGAATATTTTTCCCTTGTTAATGACTGTGGGGTCCTGTGAAATGTTTTGGCATAGCTTGCAGCTGGATGTATTGCAGGGAAATGTGCCCTGTTATATCGAAAATGCCCCTCCACATAGTTTCATTTTTGAATGGATGTCAGTGCCAGTCTCCACTGAGCCCAATGCTCATGCATGAATTTTTACGTCATTTTTTGGTCATCTAAGGGTTTTCTCCTGCTCCCCCTTTAGCTCCCAGGATCCCTATAGCTATTTCTAATTTGATCGCCCTGATTGCGTCCCGATTGTGGCTGCTGAACTCCTCCCTTTTCCAGGCCTCTCCTGCCCCTGTGACAACCTCCTGCCCCTGTGACAACTTGAATTATTAAAATGTTGGCATTCAGACTGTAAAACCCCCTTATTTAGGGCCTTCCCGGTCTCTTGCTTGGGCCTCTGCGCATGTGCAGCCCTTGACATCATCACCACGCATACGCAATGACATCACATGAATTCATGGCAGACTTCCAGGCTCGGCCCCGAAACTCAGCAGAACTGGGGCCTTTCCTGCCACCACCCACCAGCTGAAACGAGCCTCCAAAGGCTCGGAAGTGCCACAGCAACAGCTGTCCAGTCTGCCACAAAAATCATGGCACATCTGTGGAAGCACTGCCAGGAGTTCCTCCACCCCTCCCCAGGAAAACAAAAATTATTTATTTAACCTCTGATTAAATGTATAAGTGATGTTCACCTAAGCCTTCATCTTTACCTATCTTGGCAGAAGCCAAGAATAATGTCTGCATAGTTCACTGTAACTTTCTTCATTGCAACACTTTTCTTCAGTAAAGAGACTGTTTCCTTTGGGAAACACACTTCTGATGTGAACATGAATGGAAAGAACAAACAGGTCAATACTCAGAGCTTGCGGAGACTACATCTTATTAAGGGGTCTTTTTGTAGTAAGAAATGGGCTTACTGCATCCTAATGTGGGACTTTCCTGTATATTAAGGCCATTTTTACTACACCAGTAAAAGAGCCCTTTTTCCTTTTTTATTTTTGATGACCCTGCAATAATTTCTCCAGTAGTAGGTGGGACCAGTAAAAATATTAATGTGGGAGCACTGGTAAATGCTCCCACGTTAACCTTGGGCTAAGCATTTTTTTGGCACTCTAAGCCCGTGTTACTCAAAGCCACTATGGAAATAATTCTATAAAATAAGTTCTAACATTTATGAGTGCATTATGTTTTTTTAAGTGCTGACCGCTGTGGGCAGAATTAGGACCTGATATTCAGTGCTGGCCCATTTCCGGGCAATGACACTGAATATGGGGGCATGGTTGGCTAACAATAAGTCACCTTTGCTTATGCAGGTCCTGGCTGAATATAGTCGGGCCCTGTACAAGATAATGTGCTATTGATCCCCCTTAGCATTACCCCAAATCCCTGACCTACATCTCCCGGATCTGACTCCCTCGATCCCACTCCAAACCAGAAGCTCCTCCAAAACTGCAAAATTAACCTCTCCCTGCCATACTCCTGACTTACCCAGAACCCACCTTCACCCCTAGGACTTACCTGGGGTAGATCCCTAGTGTCTAGTGGGGCAGGGCTGGAGTGTTTCCCTTTCCTCTTCTGCCATGTTGGCTCCATGTTTCAGCATCCCTAGCAGTAGCCTCATGGTTTGTAAAGCAGTTAAAAGTGCACTGAAATATTTTCTACTGTCTATATTCAGTAGGATTACATTTTTTTTCTCTCTGTTTATTCTCTATTGGAGAAATTTTCAGTCTCTCTGCTTTTACACGGTTGACTTTGCACCAAAAGAAAAATATGAACACACATTCCCTTTGAAACTTACCATTGATTCTACTTGCCCACAGATGTCTGCTTTTTATGCAGACTGATATTTCAGGGAAAATGAAGCGCACACACTGGAAAATGAAATTGATTGTAAACTGTCATGAAGGGCAAGAAGAGTATACATTTGCACATCACTGTGGATCCTAATCAATATTTATTTGGCTAGTGGTATCACAGTAGGGATTTTAATGATGTTACTGTGTGGAATGTTCTGAGGATCTTGCTGCCTTTTCCAAGGATGTGCCTTCTCATAGCCCCTCTATTGGGGGGGGGGGGGGGTCCTTTCACTAAGCTGTGGTAAAACGTGGCCTGCAGTAGCATGGGCGTGTGTTTTTGGTGCGCGCCGTGCCATTTTTTACCGCATCTGGGAAAAAGAGTATTTTTTTTTCATGGGCTGGGAAATGGGCAGGCGCTAAAATTAAAACTTTCACGTGCCTATTTATGACCTGAGCCCTTACTGCCATCCATTGATCTAGTGGTAAGGGCTCAAGCGCTACACATGCAATAACTGTTTGGCACTCACCAACTGCCGATTACTGCTGGAAATGCCATGCATGGTTGAAAATAAATAAAAAATGATTTCTACCTCCAGAATGAGTGCACGCCAAGTCCGAAATTACCGCCTAGTGGTAGTCTCATTTTGGCGTGTGCTGCATGCGCATAAGCCCTACTGCAGCTTAGTAAAAGGGTCCCTTTCTCTATTAAAGGATGATGCACCCTGAGGGTGAAAGAGGAAGCTGAGATGCAAGTAAATGGAAGAAAGGTTAGGTTGCTCTGGGCAGGATGGATCTAACTGTCTATGGAGCCCTTTTACTAAGCTGCATTAGGTGCTAATACATGCCTAATGCAGTAAAAAATGGAGTAGTGTGGGATGCACTCAGGCATCCTTCGGTACCAGCGAAATCTACGCATGCTAACAGTGCACTAAACATTTTTTCTAATTATTTTAAGGGGGTGGAGAGTGGGTTCCTTTGCTAACTGATTAGGACTAGATTCCATATATCGTGCCAGAAAATTCTGCATAAACAATGCCTAACATTATGCACGGTATATAGAATACGCCTAGGCCTATAATATGCTTGAAAAATATGCTTAAGCGCATTCTATAAATGCCGCCTAGGCATATTCTGGAAACCATGCCTAAAGTTAGGCGCAGTATATAGAATACTCTTGGGTTGGATTCTAGGAATCACACCAAATCTATCGGTGTCGATTTGATGTCAACGTGTCATGACATTGTGATGTGATATCCACAGGGACATCTGCAACTATGGCATCCAAGAGAAAAATGCCCAACTTCTCATTTGCAGATATAAACTTATTGGCTAGATTATTGCTCAGGAAGGAATCCTCCCAGGCCGCCGCAGATCATATCTCCAGTACAGAAGGGCCTGGAAGTAACTAACAGTAAGTTTCAGCTCTCAAGTCTCTGTTATCTTATCAGGGATGCAAGTATATCAATACTGTACACCACCTATGTTTTTGATTGTAGTGGTTTACTTCCTCCTCAGCTTGTTAGGCAGGATACATCAATCTTGGCTAAATAGATTCTTCAGCATCAACTGAAGTCTGTCTAAATTTTCTTCAGATTATTAATATTGTTTGCATGGATACTCAAAGCACTAAAATTCTTTATAGTACACTAGTAACACACTCCTCATTGGTCCATATATTTTTAGAGAACATTTTATTTGAAACTTTGTTTTCAGACCTAAATTCTTACACATGTTTTTTTCAATACTGAAATTTTGCATTAAGACTTAAATTGCTGTTTTCAGTACTGGGCCCTATGCCAACATGGCCAGGTTTTGTCCTCTTCATCAGGGTAGTGGTCCCAACAGCATAACTGCAGCACAAAACCCTGCCATGTTTGGCAGAAGATCCGATCTTGATAGTCATTTAAATCTTACTATAAGTGTTCGGTATTGCAAAAGCATGTAAGAATTTAGGTCTGAAAACAAAGTTTCTAATAAAATGTTCTCTAAAAATATCTGGAATAATGAGGAGTGTGCTTCTGAGGAGCCAAATGTAGCTGTGTTTGGAGGGAGGGCTGGTTGTGTAGGCACCAGTGATTAAATTTGAATTCTCAACCCCAGAGGGATAACACAAGTGTCCAAACCACTCTGCCATCTCCTTCCTTGAACAGTAAACCCTCTGACAATAGGAAAGGCTCTACAAAGACTCTGGTGCTCAATGGGGATTGACAATCACACCAACTTCTCTATGCATGTCATGACACATATATACAGACATTGATGAGGCATGCTATATTGTGAGATGCAGGTGGAGGCAAAAAAGACATGTCATATGAAACAGCTGTATTCAAGTACATGCCACTCAACCTCCTTCTCCTTCTCCCTCTCCCTTCCCACCCCACCTCTTGTCTCCATACAGATGGAGAACCTCCACAAGAGGGGCTGCTACCAGCGGAAATACAGCCCAGATTTACTCCAGGGGGTGCACGCCAAGCTATGTGCTGAAGCAGGTGAGTAACACTGTAGTATTCAATGGCTCTCTCTACTTCTCGCCAATCTCTATGGCAGCCACTAGGTGCCAATGTCTAACCAATAGGCAAAGGGTGGGCCATAACCCCCATGCTCAACTGCCAAACTTCAATGGCCACCTTAACTGTTCAAGTGATCAAAATCATGGTTGTAGCCAGTGTCTCTGTTTCATACCTTTGTAGCTCAGACACAAGTTGTCCCACTCCATGGACCCAGTACTGATGCAGGATCACCCTCATCAGTCAACAGGGACACAGAGGAGTAAGATGAGGAGATGGGGAGACTGAGAACGAGGAAGATGATGGTTTTGATGATGAAGAAAATGATGAAGATGATGAGGAGGAGGAGGAGGAGGAAAGAGGCCCTCTTCCACCTCCTGAGACAATAAATGCCCCTGTAGCCCAACAACCCCCCTCCTCCACCACCTGAGATAGTAGCTGCGCCTGCAGCCCAACAGCCCCCCTCCTCTACCACTTCAGGGACAACATGACCTCCCTTGGGAGGGGAACATCTCCTCCAGAGAGGTCAATGACCTCCCACATATCATCCTCCCCAAGACAGCAAACTGAGGCTCAGGTGGATCCAGGAGCAGGTGATTGTGCATGTGAAGCCCCACCTCCACCTGCCGTTGGATCAGAAGTTGTCCTGGAGAAGATGGAGAACATGAGGGAGGCCATTGACCAGTGACTAGGGGCCCTGGAAGCTTGACAGACCAGGTTGGATCATGCCCTAGAGCAGATGGCCACCACCCAAGCCCAAATTCTCTCTGCTCTAGGGCATACTGCCATCCCTGGACCCCCCACCTCCCAGGATCCTTTGTTGGCCCACCTCCTGAGGCAGTACCTGCTGTTGATGGAGTCACCTCCCTCCCCTCCTTCTGTGACCCTTTCCCTTCCCTTCTCTCTTTTTATTTGTATTATATATTTGTCCTTTTATTTTAGTTATCATTTATTTTTTGCCCTTCCTCTGTATGGTTTAATTTATATGTTTTTATAAATTGTTTTGTTTTAAAAAATTAAACACATTTTTATCATATTATATACAATTTTTATTTTATTTTTGGATTGTATACAGAAAAAACTGTTCTTTGATATGACAGTTAATCTTTATATGGGTGTCCTGTCTTTTCATCTCAAAGCCTATGGCTGCCCTATCTGATATGAAGGTTGTAAGCCTACCACAGAGGTTTTACAAGCACTGTGAAGAGCAGAAGGGAGAGAGGGATATCCTGTCAGATGCATATGTCACCTGCAAGACTGGAAATGGGGCAGGGGGCTGTCATGTGGAAGACATATATATGCACTGTACTACTGAAGTCTATGTTCTTTTTGGAAGGGAGTCAAATAATTTTCCTTGTTATCTCAAACACAACAAAGAAATGAACAGTGCAGCAGAATATAGATACATTAATCAAATAGCCTTGTAAGATATATAAATAAGTCAAGCAGAAAGGCTGCAATATGAAAGCAGACATTCTCCTCTTTAAACAAACCATCCATGAGAATATCAGGAAAAGGTGAACCAAGATAAAAAAGGTACAAATCCCAGACAGAGTTTCCTGTTGACCTTGGAGGGAACTGTTATCTCAATCCATGAAGTTCCCAAGTGTTTGAGCTATTTATATATAGCATATAGGGAAAGACTGTGAATGATAAATGCTATGCTATGTTTTAACTCAGTAGGCAATTGTGTTCCAAGAGCAAATCACTGTCAAATAGTTTGAGACTTTATTTGAGCCATCAAATTGTAGTGAATTGCAATGCAATAATTAATGGTGTGCAGTAGCTCACAGAAATTATCCAGGAAGAGTAACAGAAAATAAACCAAGCAGGTTGAACATATGTAAGTCATTGTATTCCAATGTCAAACTGATTTGGTATTTCCCATCACTCAGAGAAACCAAAGTCACCAGTTTGATGTACTGTTCTTAGTTAAAATATCAAATAGTATAGTTCTCAGCCAATATGTCTCCCTCAAGCTCCACAAGGTAGGGTATGGTGGGTGAGCATTGGTTATGGTGGAACTAACCCTGTTCTCCTGGCTCTAAGGTTCTAGGTTGTGGCTCCTAGTGCTGGGATTTAAAAAGGCCACCCTGGACTGATCATGTGTTCTAACCACTAGCCTAGCTCCTCTAGAGTGTAGCAATACCTCTCAGAATGGTGAAGTGTCCCTCCCTGGGGGAGGAAAGTGATAAATGCAACCAGGCCAATTAAATAGCTCTGGCTCCTAGTTCCTTGTGCTGTGACTTGACCAAGCCACCCTGGACTAATCAACCTTGTGTCCTAATTCTAACCACTACCCAAGCTTTGAGTGGGAGGAGAATGAGGAGAAAGGGGAAAGTCAGGACACCATCTCTCCTGTGCTACTACTACTACTTAACATTTCTAGAGCGCTACAAGGGTTACGCAGCGCTGTACAGTTTAACAAAGAAGGACAGTCCCTGCTCGAAGGAGCTTACAATCTAAAGGACGAAATGTCAAGTTGGGGTAGTCAAGATTTCCTGAATAGAGGTAAAGTGGTTAGGTGCCGAAGGCGACATTGAAGAGGTGGGCTTTGAGTAAGGATTTGAAGATGGGCAGGGAGGAGGCTTGGCGTATGGGCTCAGGAAGTTTATTCTGTGCTGATGGCCACAATTATGCTCACCCCCACCTGCCAATTCTGGACACCCATCTCCAACCTCAGAAGCAGATGGACTAGCCCCCAATCAAAACCCACTTCCTCCTCCTCCAAACTGCCACTGAGAATCCCCAGGATTTGTTGCTGGGCCAGCCATGGTTGGCTAATGGGCCTGGGAGGAAGCAATCCCACTCTGCTCCCACCCTGTCTGGCTCCAGGTTTATGATGGCCCCATGCCCGGGACCACTATGGACAATTCCTGGGTAGGGACTGAGAGTACTCAGGGGTTCTCGGGTAGGAGGAGGGTTTGGTAGGTCACAAGGAAGGGCATTTTCGAAAGAAACGTCTAAATCAGAATTTGGATGTTTTACAAAGACGTCCAAATTCTGAACTGGGAAGAAGGTCATTTTCGAAAAAAATTGATGTCCATCTTTTGTGTTTGAAAATACCATGGATGTCCTGTGATTTGGGCGTTTTGCGATTTGGACTTCTTTGATTTTGGGCCATTAAAAAAAACGTCCAAGTGTAAAACGCCCAAAATCAAGCCATTGGGACATAGGAGGAGCCAGCATTTTTAGTAGACTGCTCCCCCTGACATCCCAAGACAGCAATAGGGCAACCTAGGGGGCACTGCAGTGGACTTCATAAAATGCTTCCAGGTACACATCTCACCATTGCTCCCTTACCTTGTGTGCTGAGCCCCCCAAAACCCACTGCCCCCAACTGTACACCACTACTATAGTCTAAAAAAGGAAGCCACACAAAGTGTGGAGGTGCACTTAATCCCCACAAAACAATACAGGGAGAAAAAAGAGAAGAGTGAGGGAAGATAGGCTCTTTCCAATCAATAAGGGAGATGTATATTTGAAAAAGGTATAATGTTTATTATAACAGGTCGACTCAACACAGCCGTGTTTCGGCGACGTAGCGCCTTCTTCAGGATTGATGTGTCATTCCTACCTCTCTGCGCATTTTAGGAATTTAAGTTTTCATCTGCAACACCACATCTTATTTGGTTTTGTTTGTTTTTAATTATGTTCTTAATTTTGTTAATTCGTAATTGCTTTCGTGGAAACATGCATTTTTGTACTTATAAATTTATTTGATGTCTTTTTAAATTATAATTCATGCTTTTATAGATGTCTTCTATGTTAACATCTATAATATTCTTTTATGATCATTGTCGTTTACAGTCATATTTATGTTTTATATTTGGCTTTGTAGACTCCTGAAGAAGGCGCTACGTCGCCGAAACACGGCTGTGTCGAGTCGACCTGTTATTATACCTTTTTCAAATATATGTCTCCCTTATTGATTGGAAAGAGCCTATCTTCCCCCACTCTTCTCTTTTTTCTCCCTGTACTATAGCCCTTACAGGATAAGGGGGCACCTATATGTGGGTACCATGGGTTTCTGGTGAGTTTTGGAGGGCTCACAGTTTCCTCCACAAGTGTAACAAGTAGTGGGAGAATGGGCCTGGGTCCACCTGTCTGAAGTGCACTGCACCTACTACTAAACTACCCCAGGGACCTGCATGCTGCTGTCATGGACCTGAGTATGATATCTGAGGCTGGCACAGAGGCCGGCAAGTAATGTTCTACAGCACACGTTTTGAGGGTGGGAGGGGGTTAGTGACCACTGGGGGGAGTAAGGGGAGGTTATCCCTGATTCCCTCCAGTGGTCATCTGGTCATTTGGGGCACCTTTTTATGCCTTATTTGTAATAAAAACAGGTCTAGCTGAAAACATCTATGTTTTAGTGCTGGATGTTTTTGCTTTGTTCTATTATGGCTGTGGGGGGGGGGGGGGGGGGGGGGGGAGTGTGTGTGTGTGGGGGGGGGGGAGTGGTCTGGCACATTTGCCCCATGTATGGCAAGACAGATTAGGATGGGCTGGAGAGGGTTTTGACAGCAACTCCAGTAGTTGTAATGTCATGACAATGCCGGGTAGATTTCTACAGTCTGCGACCCATATAAGGCAAGGCAGATCAAGATAAGCTGGAGTGGACTTTGATGGGAACTCCAGTAGTTGAGACATAAGGACAGTGTTCGACGGACTTCTTCAGGCTATGTCCCAAAAATGGCAAAGAGAGATCAGGATCAAGTACACGTGACCAACTGAGTGAAAAGGTACCAAAAGTAGGGTATGTGACTATCTATACCATGAGATAGTGGGATATGAGCCTCAGATATGGACTAATTATGTCTTTTAAAAAATGAGAAACATTTATCAATAAAAAAGTAATTAATCTGAGAAATCGCATACCCCACTTTAGGTACCTTTTAGGAACTTGCAGGGTTTTTTTGCATAGTCCCATTCGACTGACCCTATAGTACACAAAACTTTCAAAAACGAATGTTGCCCCTCCAAACTTTTATAGCCTTTGTCTCTGCTATTTGTTACCACACTTTTAGTACCTTTTCGCTCAGTGGGTCACATATGTATTTTATACCACATTCATTGTTGGTTTAATCATGAACTGATAATGCGTGTGACTGTTGGGCAGACTGGATGGACCATTCAGGTCTTTATCTGCCATCATCTACTACATTACTTTTTACTATATTGGATGGGGATCGTGAGGGGGATCTGCACTGTTGGATGGATTGGGGGAGGGGCTCCGGAATATATGGATGGGAATTGGGGGGAGTTCAGCTTTATTGGAGGAATTGAGAGGGATTGAAACATGTGAATGGTGTTCAGGAGGGGTATCAGCATTGTTGGAGGGATTAGGGGGCACCATAGTTGTGGTGTTCGAGAGGGGGATCAGCATCGAGAGGGGGATCAGTGATCAAGAGTGGTAAGCAATGTTGAGGGGATTGAGTGGGGGGGGGGGGGGGTCTTGAGCATTTTGATGGAGATCAGGTGGGGGAACTTGACCTGGGGCTGATTATTGGGGGGGGGGGGAGTGGAATGGGAAATTGATGTGCCTGAAAGGAGGAGCAGCCAAGACAGCAGAACTATTGGACTTTCAATACCTCTGCTGCATCTACTGCTTCCCTTGAGGTGGTGGTATTTGCAACAGCGCTATGTATAATCATGATGGCACTCCTCTGCTCCATCCCTATCATGGTTACTCTCCATCCTTCCTTTTTTGGTCAGTATTCTCAGTGGAGAAGGGTAGTTAGGGGGGTCCCACAGGGGTCTGTGTTGGGACCGCTGCTTTTTAACATATTTATAAATGACCTAGAGATGGGAGTAACTAGTACATAAGTACATAAGTACATAAGTAGTGCCATACTGGGAAAGACCAAAGGTCCATCTAGCCCAGCATCCTGTCACCGACAGTGGCCAATCCAGGTCAAGGGCACCTGGCACGCTCCCCAAACGTAAAAACATTCCAGACAAGTTATACCTAAAAATGCGGAATTTTTCCAAGTCCATTTAATAGCGGTCTATGGACTTGTCCTTTAGGAATCTATCTAACCCCTTTTTAAACTCCGTCAAGCTAACCGCCCGTACCACGTTCTCCGGCAACGAATTCCAGAGTCTAATTACACGTTGGGTGAAGAAAAATTTTCTCCGATTCGTTTTAAATTTACCACACTGTAGCTTCAACTCATGCCCTCTAGTCCTATTATTTTTGGATAGCGTGAACAGTCGGTTCACATCCACCCGATCCATTCCACTCATTATTTTATACACTTCTATCGTATCTCCCCTCAGCCGTCTCTTCTCCAAGCTGAAAAGCCCTAGCCTTCTCAGCCTCTCTTCATAGGAAAGTCGTCCCATCCCCACTATCATTTTCGTCGCCCTTCGCTGTACCTTTTCCAATTCTACTATATCTTTTTTGAGATACGGAGACCAGTACTGAACACAATACTCCAGGTGCGGTCGCACCATGGAGCGATACAACGGCATTATAACATCCGCACACCTGGACTCCATACCCTTCCTAATAACACCCAACATTCTATTTGCTTTCCTAGCCGCAGAAGCACACTGAGCAGAAGGTTTCAGCGTGTCATCGACGACGACACCCAGATCCCTTTCTTGATCCGTAACTCCTAACGCGGAACCTTGCAAGACGTAGCTATAATTCGGGTTCCTCTTACCCACATGCATCACTTTGCACTTGTCAACATTGAACTTCATCTGCCACTTGCACGCCCATTCTCCCAGTCTCGCAAGGTCCTCCTGTAATCGTTCACATTCCTCCTGCGACTTGACGACCCTGAATAATTTTGTGTCATCGGCGAATTTAATTACCTCACTAGTTATTCCCATCTCTAGGTCATTTATAAATACATTAAAAAGCAACGGACCCAGCACAGACCCCTGCGGGACCCCACTAACTACCCTCCTCCACTGAGAATACTGGCCACGCAATCCTACTCTCTGCTTCCTATCTTTCAACCAGTTCTTAATCCATAATAATACCCTACCTCCGATTCCATGACTCTGCAATTTCTTCAGGAGTCTTTCGTGCGGCACTTTGTCAAACGCCTTCTGAAAATCCAGATATACAATATCAACCGGCTCCCCATTGTCCACATGTTTGCTTACCCCCTCAAAAAAATGCATTAGATTGGTGAGGCAAGACTTCCCTTCACTAAATCCGTGCTGACTTTGTCTCATCAGTCCATGTTTTTGTATATGCTCTGCAATTTTATTCTTAATAATAGCCTCCACCATCTTGCCCGGCACCGACGTCAGACTCACCGGTCTATAATTTCCCGGATCTCCTCTGGAACCCTTCTTAAAAATCGGAGTAACATTGGCTACCCTCCAGTCTTCCGGTACTACACTCGATTTTAGGGACAGATTGCATATTTCTAACAGTAGCTCCGCAAGTTCATTTTTTAGTTCTATTAATACTCTGGGATGAATACCATCAGGTCCCGGTGATTTACTACTCTTCAGCTTGCTGAACTGACCCATTACATCCTCCAAGGTTACAGAGAATTTGTTTAGTTTCTCCGACTCCCCCGCTTCAAATATTCTTTCCGGCACCGGTGTCCCCCCGAAATCCTCCTCGGTGAAGACCGAAGCAAAGTATTCATTTAATTTCTCCGCTACGGCTTTGTCCTCCTTGATCGCCCTTTTAACACCATTTTCGTAATTAAATTCGCAGATGACACAAAATTATTCAGGGTTGTCAAGTCGCAGGAGGAGTGTGAAAGATTACAGGAGGACCTCGCGAGACTGGGGGATTGGGCGTCCAAGTGGCAGATGAAGTTCAATGTTGACAAGTGCAAAGTGATGCATGTAGGTAAGAGGAACCCGAATTACAGCTATGTCATGCAAGGTTCCGCGTTAGGAGTTATGGACCTAGAAAGGGATCTGGGAGTCATCGTGGATAAGACGTTAAAAACGTCTGCCCAGTGTGCTGCCGCGGCTAAGAAAGCGCACAGAATGTTGAGTATTATTAGGAAAGGGATGGAAAACAATCACGAGGATGTTATAATGCCATTGTATCGCTCCATGGTGCGACCGCACCTCGAGTATTGTGTCCAATTCTGGTCGCCGCATCTCAAAAAAGATATAAAGGAATTAGAAAAGGTGCAGAGAAGGGCGACGAAAATGATAAAGGGAATGGAACGACTTCCCTATGAGGAAAGGCTCTTCAGCTTGGAGAAAAGGCGGCTGAGGGGTGATATGATAGAAGTCTACAAGATAATTAGTGGAGTAGAGCGGACAGATGTGAAGCATTTGTTTGCACTTTCAAACAACAACAAAACTAGGGGACACAAGATGAAGCTAGAATATGGTAGATTTAAAACAAATAGGAGAAAGATTTTCTTTACTCAGCGTGGAGTTAGACCTGGAACTCGTTGCCGGAGAATGTAGAGACAGCAGCTGGCCTTACGGAATTTAAAGGGGGTTTGGACAGATTCCTGAGGGAAAAGTCCATTGAACATTATTAATTTTTTTTTTTTTTTTTTTGGGGGGGGGGGGGGGGAGTTGCCGGGTTCTTGAAGCCTGGATTGGCCACTGTTGGAGACAGGATGCTGGGCTTTATGGACCCTTGGTCCTTTCCCAGTATGGCGGTGCTTATGTACTTATGTAACATTTAACATGTGGTAAAGCCCGCACAAGCTGAATTAGTGAACATGTCATATAGTCAAAAAATGTCTAGGTTATATACAATCTGAAAACAGGCAGTGCATGAAATATAACAAGGAAACCATAGGGAAAATGTTATATTTTTAGCATAGAATATAAAGGAAACAAAAAGAGGAGAAAAAAAGCATTTCTTCATTGCAACCTTGTAAAGATCCTGTTAGTAAATTTCAGTAAAAAGTCTTTTGGTAATTGCTGGAGGTTGCGAGGGGGAGGATCAGAACTGAGAAGGAGGGGTATGTTAAATCAAACCTAACAGGAGTAGATTGGGGAGGGCGATCGGGGATGGGATTATGGGGAGAGATTGTAAGTGGGGGGTAGCGCTTGGAAGGGAGAATCGGGAAGAGGGAGGTTGGAACTGCCATATGATAGGTTCTCTTATGTGGGTCCCGGCAAATAGTCAGCTGGGACCTGCATATGTGCCTTTTCTGTATCCCAGCTGACTATTAGCTGGGACGCGCATAAGTGCAAATGGCTAGCTGCTGGGTGGTCATGTCCAGATTATTCAATGCTAGTGCCCAGATATGGCTCAGCATTGAATATCCAGGACTAATGTAGTTAGTGGCTGTCTGTGCTTAAAAAACACTGCCTGCCACTGGCTGAATACTAACCATATGGAGAATGATAGCAGCTGCCAAATAACGTTGTAATCCAGTGCAATAAACATTGAAAGCCAGCAGTAGAACTTTAAACTGAATTCTAATTGTAGCCAGGAGTCAATGTTCTTTCCTAAATAAAGGAGTCATATAGTTAAATCATTTAACCCAATGTAAAAGCCTCATAGCCATATTATGCACCAGTGGAAGTCTCCTAACTCTGGCTGCAGTAATTCTAAGGTGACCAGAATTATAGTTATCCTGCTAATTCATAATGAAGGCATGGAATGCTGTATGAATCAAAGCTGTATCAAGTATTCACCGTACAACTCGGATCATTCTGAAAACAAAAGAAAACAGCAACCAAAACATTGATTTATAAATGATTGAAGTCAGATTGCTATCTACAATAACACCATAAACTTTTAGCAAATCCTTAATTTGTATCTCCACATCAGCTAAAAGAGGAGCATGAGTAGCGTGCAACATGTTTCTTGAGAACCACATAGCTTCTGACATTGATGGATTGAGCTTCAATTGATGAGAATTCAGTCAGTTGTAAATGGCTTTTATGCTCAGATTAATATTCTCTTGCGACTATAGGTCTGTAAGAACAGAACAGATCAGCTGCATAGTGCCTGCATACATATAAATAATTTTATATTCATCTCATGACTTTGTGCCCAAGAGGTCAATAAAGATGTTAAAAAGAAATAGGGGCTAAAACTGAGCCCACAAGTCAATGGTTTTAACATAGATACTTTAGAGTCAGAAAAAACCCCCCTAAAGGCATGATCTGACTGGCAAATAGGATTTAAATCAACAATGTGTGGTACATTTAATACCAATACTAAACAACCTCAGACCTTATTTCTCATCAGAAATATTCAGACTAGTGGTACAATCATTAACATTATCCCAATTCGATTATTGTAATGCCATATATGCTTGCTGTAACGAGTACCTGTTGAAAAAAATCCAAACAGCTCAAAACACTGCAGCCAGGTTCATATACAAAATCTCTCATTTTGAAAGTGCCTCCCCTTTATTAATCAAATTACACTGGCTTCCCATCAAAGCGAGAATCACCTTCAAATTATGTACCTTTATCTTTCAAATCCTAAATGGCACAGCTCCAGACTATATGGTACTATTAATAAACTTACCTCAAAGAAACACTAAATATTAGGCAAGAAACTAGCTCAGACTACACCTCCCAAATTACAGAAAAAGTGATCTACAAAACTGTCCACTCTGCAGACTTCACTTACTTAGGAACCAAATAGTGGAACTCCTTACCACCCAAAATAAGAAATATACAGGAATATACTAGATTCCACAAAATCCTCAAATCGATCCTATTCAAACAAACCCTCACAAAGAACAACCATATCTCAAACAACTAATTATTACCTGAATTGGTTATTCCTCTATTTACCATTAACGCTTTCTTTGCTTGATGTACAATTTCTCATTCATAATAGATTTTCTAAATGTTAAACATCCACAGTTATCCCAGTATGTTTATGATACTGTATTGTAAAATTGGATTCCTACAACAAATTACTTTCTTATGCATTATTCTTTGTTATTTATTTTATTTATTTATTTATAGTACATTTCTACCCCACATTTTCCCACATACGCAGGCACAATGTAGCTAACATAGGAGAAGTAAAAATGACAATACAATAAGAGAAAATGGTAAGAGACAAGAACAGGACAGAAAGGGGATAGGGGCAGAACAGATACAGGGGTGAGGAGGAGGGACTATTGCTCGAGAAGAGTGTGGGGGGGATAGACCAGTCCAAATAGGTGGGTTTTCAGCAGCCTCCTGAACAGGTGGTGATCATCTTGCAGTTTTAGGCATTTCGGCAAAACATTCCAATTCTTGGCACAGGAGTATTGGAAGGACGAAGTGAAGATCTTCTTGTACTTGACACCTCTGCAATTTGGGAAGTGCAGATTGAGATACGACTTCGAGGTGGCAACTGCGTTTCTGGGAGGAAGGTCAATAAGGTGAAGCATATATTCCGGAGCCTGCCCGTATATGATTTTATTTTTAATGTTTATTGTAAGCCACATTGAAATCAAACTTGTGATAATGTGGGATATAAATGTCACAAATACATAAATAAATAAATAAATAAATAAATAAAAGCTGAAGTCATATCAAATAAAATAATTAAATCAACATGTCAATAAATTCATTACGCATTCCAGTAAGTGTGAATTCGCTACTATGTCCCTTCCAGAACCCTGACTGTTTTAGATGTATATTTGGTTTATCCATAAAGGTCACCAACTGGTCACAAGCAGCATGATCTATAATCTTTGATACTAACGACTGATTTGATATAGGCCTATAACTGGCAGGATCAGTTGAATCATTGCCATATTTTTCAATATAGTACAAACCCATGCCTCCATCCAAATTCTGTGAAGATATTACGCTGTAAGGATGGAACTAACTATAGACTAAAAATAAAGTATCAGATCTGAGGACAACTGTTTTACAAACTGAGTTGGAATGGGATCCACCGGGAATGTGGAATTGCCAAAAGAGGTTAACATTTTCTCAGTGGTCATCACAAGTAAAGTATTGAAAGGACGATAGACAATTTCTCCCAATTAATCCACAATCTCTATCATCTTTGAACCAGATGGTATCAGTTCCCTCTTCAGGGTTCTGTGAGGTTCTGCCACCAACCTGTAAGTCAGTCAGGGGTCCTTTTACTAAGCTGCAGTAAAAGGGGGCCTGTACTAGCATCAGCACGTTTTTTTTTTTTTTTTTTTTTAATTTGTAAGAGTCTTTATTGAGCATTGAATAGCAATACAACTGTTCAAAAGTAAGATATAACAACAAGTAATCAGAAGTACACCCGCACAAACATCATGCATTGGGGCCCCCTTTTACCGCAGCGGGTAAAAGGCTGTCTTTGGTGCTCAAAAAGAATTGACATGCCGGTGCTTACCTGATTACCACCAGGTAAGCATCGGCACTACAAAAATAGAAAATATTTTTGTAGCATCAGAAGTGGTACACCCTGGGAGTGGAGACTACTGCTGGGCTCCTGCGGTAGCCCAGCAGTACTTCTGGATTGGTGCACGGCAAGCCTGTTCCTGCATGCCAACCCTTTAGTAAAAGGGCCCTTCAGTTCCTAGAAGAGCCAAATACAGGTGAGCCTCTGACCCCCAACCAGAAGGTGTCAGAAGTGTTCTACACAACAGATCAGCTGTCCTACCCTGCTTTGTGCATGCTACTTCCTTGTAGAGGCCATCTTGTTCCTGTTTAGGGTTTGTTTATGAATACAATCCAGACTAGACCTCTTGTCAGAGCTTTGTCTACAACTTTCTGTGTTGCTTGATGCTTTGGCTCTTTCACTGCATTTCAATTTCTTCTATGCAAAGCCCTTCAACCTTGTACTAAATTCCTGCTGTTTCAGCTTTATGTCCACTCCAGACTCTTCCTGGAGAGTTTCTGTGTGTTTGTGTTCTCTGCCTTTCTTCCCAGGTCCCCCTGGTATCTGAATGCACACCTTGGGTTCTGGGTTTTGAGCAACTAAGAGGGGCATTTTCGAAAGAAACGTCTAAGTTGGAATTTGGACGTCTTTGTAAAACGTCCAAATCCAGAGGCGGGGAGAAGGTCATTTTCGAAAAAAGATGGACATCCATCTTTGTGTTCGAAAAATCCAAGGACGTCCTTGGATTTGGATATCTTTGATTTTCGGCCATTTTCGAAACCAAAAATGTCCAGGTCTAAAACATCCAAATTCAATCCATTTGGATGTAGGAGGAGCCAGCATTTTTAGTACACTGGTCCCTCTGACATGCCAGGACAGCAATAAGGCACCCTAGGGGGCACTGCAGTGGACTTCATAAAAAGCTCCCAGGTACACATCTCACCATTGCTCCCTTACCTTGTGTGCTGAGGCCCCCAACCCCCCCCCCAAAACCCACTACCACCAACTGTACACCACTACCATAGCCCTTACGGGTGAAGAGGGGCACCTATATGTGGGTTTCTGGTGGGTTTTGGAGGGCTCGCTGTTTCCTCCACAAATGTAACTGATAGAGGGGTATGGGCCTGGGTCCACCTGTCTGAAGTGCACTGCACCTACTACTAAACTACTCCAGGAATCTGCATGGGCTGTCATGGACCTGAGTATGACATCTGAGGCTGGCATAGAGGCTGGCAAGTAATATTTTTAATCATGTTTTTTGAGGGTGGGAGGGGGTTAGTGATCACTGGGGGAGTAAGGGAAATTCATCCCCGATTCCCTCCAGTGGTCATCTGGTTATTTCAGGCACCTTTTGTGCCTTATTTGTAATAAAAACAAGTCTGGGTGAAAACATCCAAGTTCTAGTCCTGGACGTCTTTGCTTTTTTCCATTATGGCTCAAAGCCGTCCAAGTCTTAGGAATGCCCAAGTCCCGCCTCGACCACGCCTCAGATACGCCCCCTTGAGATTTGGATGTCCTTGCGATGGACTTCCGATAAAGACGTCCAAAATCGGGTTTCGATTATGCCGATTTGGACGTCTCTGTGAGATGGACGTCCAAGTGCCGATTTATGTCACTTTTTGGACGTCCATCTCTTTCGAAAATGAGCCTGAAAGTCCTGACAGCCTCCAGTACCGCAGGGCTCAACCCACAGGAAAAAATTCCCCTATAGGTGGGAAACCTCACCCTATCTTCTCCAGATCTGGTGTGATCTGTCCAGAGGAGAGGTCTTCTATGGACTCTGCCCTCTCAGTGCATCTGGGTCCTCTTTACAGGGGAGAACCATCACTGTTTCAAAACATAAGAATGCTCCTGAGAACATATCAGTAAGGAAATCACTTTATCTTCAAGCAATAAGGCAGGTTTCTCCACAGTAAATGATGCTGGAAGATTAAATACTGCTGACAAAACATAAGTAGCTCAAAAAGGGTAAAAATTACTGCAGACAGCACGTACAAAGTAGACAAGATATATTCAATTTTCTATGATGCCTGAAATTTGATTTTTGGCAGAGTATTGTACAGCACAATAGAAAATCAGAGAAAGAAGGCAAATGATTGTTTCAGAAGCAATAGTTGAATGAATGTGATGCGTTAAAGCAGGTAGCTTTTAATCCACTGCATCCTGAGACACAAGAATAAGATACGTTTCAGAACTAAGGAATTAATCAGTTTTAAGTTTCTGGCGATGATATAACACAGAATCTCATACTGCCCTTACCACTGCCTCCTTTTCCAGATGTATATATATGCGCAAGACAGTAATGCGACTCACATCAACCAAATGACCATGAAGTATATCTGGCAACTGTATATTATTTATCTCACCGCTAGGGAATTGGGACTGCATGTAAGTAAAATTTCATAGCTGATTATTAGTAAATCCTATTTGGTGATTCATCTGACTGCAAAATTCAAATTAGAGATTTATTGTTGAGGGAGATTTTTAGGTTTATTTTTAACTGCAGATTCTGAATATGCTTTATAGTTCATTAAAACAAAAATATATGATCTTTCTGTACCTTCTTTAAATACAATGTTCAGGGTTACATCTGTAAAAAAAAAAAAAAGGCCCCCCTATGACTAAAGATTTAGATTGAAACCCAACTGGGTTTTGTGGTTATTTCTATTTGCCTTCTTTGGAAGAGCAAGGATCTTTCAGCATGTCCTGTGATTGACTCTGGAGCCTCAGTCTGCTTCCCGGACCTTGCCTGTGCTCAGCAGATTCAAGTTCATGTGGGAGAAAGCAATGGAAACCATAGATGGCTCATCTGTGACATCAGGCCCCGTTACTCTAGTGCAGGGATGGGCAACCATGGTCCTTGAGGGCCATAACCCAGTCTGATTTTCAAGATTTTTTTCAATGAATATGCATGAGATTGATTTGCATCTACTGCTTCCTTTGTATGCAAGTAGATCTCATGCATATTCATTGAAAAAAATCTTTGAGGGAATGGAGGGAGAGGATCAGAAATGGGGGGACTGTGAAGATCTGGGGGTAGGAGGGGGATGTAAAGGGGGGGTATGCTGCTTTGGGGGTGGAAGGGAGGATCGGAAAGGGGAAGTTGGAACCTAGATAATTTTATGCAGGTCCTGGCTAAATATTAGCTACAAATATTATTGTGATATGTTCTTTAATGGAGGAAAAGCCTCAAGTAACTATTGGGACACTCCTTTTGTTAATGTTAATCAACTTTAGGGAGGCCCATGAACTGACTCATCAGTGGCATAAAAACCTATTTTATTATTTTTTTCTTCTTTCTTTATTTCTAAATGAATTTATAAAGAGACATAGCTTTCAAGCTGTCCAGTTGTGCGTAGAAACTATACCAACTACCCATGGCCCCGTGGTATAGGTTCTACTCACAACTGGAGAGCTTGAAAGCTAAGTCTCTTTATAAATTCATTTAGAAAGAAAAAAGAAAAAAATAATAAAAATAGGAGGTTTTTATGCCACTGATGAGTCAGTCCGTGGGCCTCCCTAAAGTTGATTAACATTAACAAAAGGAGTGTCCCAACGGTTACTTTAGGCTTTTCCTCCGTTAAAGAACATATCACGTTAATATTTGTAGATATTTCATTTTTTGATTGGTTGTTAAACAGAAGTGATATTCTACAAGCTTCATTATGATATTTGAATATTAGCTGGCCAGCAACTAAGCAATTTGCCTCGAATATTCAATACTGGTGCCCGGACATGGCCTGGCACTGAATATCAGGGGCGTATCTGCGTGGGGCCACAGGGGCCTGGCCCCCGTAGATTTCACCCTGGACCCCCCTACTGCCATCAACCCTCCCCCGCTGCCATTGTTTACCTTTGCTGGCGGGGTACCCTAACCCCCCGCCAGCCGAGGTCCGCTTGCCGCCTTTAAAGATATTTCTTCAGCTGGCGGGGGACCCCAACCCCCGCCAGCCGACCCGACGTCTTTAAAGTTCTTCTTCGGCCTCCGTGGCCGTGCTGTAGTTGATAGCTGTTCAATCCAGTTCGGAGTCTGATGTCCCAGAAGAACTTTAAAGACGTCGGGTCGGCTGGCGGGGGTTGGGGTCCCCTGCCAGCTGAAGAAATATCTTTAAAGGCGGCAAGCGGACCTCAGCTAGCGGGGGGGGGGGGGGGGGGTGGTGTCCCCCACCAGCAAAGGTAAGCAACGGCAGCGGTGGAGGGTTGGCGGTGGAGAGTCGTTGGTGGGGGGATCTGGCAATGGCGGCGGCGGGGGGGGGGTCGTTGGGGGGGGGCTAAAATGTGCCCCCTCTCTCTGGCTCTGGCCCCCCCTACCGCCGGAGTCCAGATACGCCCCTGCTGAATATCAACCACATAGGGCTAGATTCTATATATTGCACAGAGATTTCCGTGCAGTATGCTTTAATATAGAGTACGCCAAGTGCTGGTCCACATGACTAAATTTAGTCTTGGTCAATTACGCCAACTAAAACCTGGTGTAAATCCTGATCCCTAAATTAGGCACGGAACGGGTGTATTCTATAACAACACACATAGATTTTAGAAATGCCCATGATCCACCCATTCCATGCCCCAAACCATGGTCACTTTTCAACTATCAGGCTCATTTTCGAAAGGCTTATGTGCTAATCCTGCATTAATCAATTCGTACGCAGTAATGCAGATGTGCTAAGGGGCCCTTTTACGAAAGGGTTGCCGTGCAGCATTGGGCTTGTCACATGGCAACCTGGAACTACTGCCGGCCCAACGCAGCCACTAGCGGTAGTTCCGGCTCAAGCGTGTGCCATTTTCAGTGCATCGGAAAACATTGTTGGAATATTTACCACGGCACTAACCCGGCGGTAATCCACTCAGTTACCATGGGAAGAGCTCCCCGTCACATGGCCACACAGTAAGTGTAGTGTTACCGCATGGGCATTTTTTTGGGGGGGGGTGCTTTTTACCTGCTGCAGTATAAAGGGCCCTGGTGTGCGGGAAAAACAGCACCTGCCTCTACTGCAGGGCCCTTGTTACTGTGGCTTGGTAAAAGGACCCCTAAATATACAGAAACACCCACTCTCGGACCCCAGACACCCTCTGCACTAATTTTTTTTTTTAATGTAGTGCATGGTTTGTGTGCACAGATCCAAAAATTATCACAGGATGCCTGAGTGCATCCCGCGATAAGCCAGTTTAAGATGAGGTAAATGTGCATGGTTTATTCTTATTGTAATTCTTTTTAATGGTTTCCTATGTTTTATGCTTTGTTATTCAAGGATGGGTTGATAATCAAAGCAATTTAACTGAGCAGAAATGGCTCCTGGTTGGTTAAATCACCCATTCAGGGCTAACTGCTTATTTTCAGCGGCACTTAACTGGCTAGTGCCACTGAAAATAACAAGTTAGCACTGAACTGAAAATCAGCTATTTGGGGGGCGTTCTGGGGGGCAGAACTGGCACTTGGCTAATTAAGTACTGATATTCAGTATTTAACTGATTAAGGTCACCACGTAAAAATAGGACTGCATAAAAGCCCTATAGCCGGTTAAATGCTGAATATCGCACTTAACCGGCTATGCGTTTGCTGGCTCTGCAAACCCCCAAATTTGAGGCGACCTGGCATTGAATTTCTGGGTTTAACGCTGATGGCGGTCAGCAAATGCTGATCGCTGCCAGCTGAATATCGGGCCCATAGTCCTTTGGTCTCTTATGATTTTGTGCCCCTGAAACTTGGCTAAGTTGGGTATTTTCAGAATTTATAGACTTGCAGAGGCCTACTGTAAGTTCTAGAAATGTACGTATGAGAGGTACTTTAGGAAAGCACAAGAAAGACATATTAGTGTCCCATAGAAATACTGCTACTCTGACTGAATGGTGGCATGTAAGTAATTATCCCTTCTTTATCCAATGGAATTGTTAGGTCTTCAGTTTAGAAAATATTAGTATTATGGTCTGCAAAAAAATGAGAAAGGAGCAAAAGGGAGTGTGGTTTTTCGAGGAGAAAGTCATAGTGCCATAATTAATAATCTGCAATAAAGGTACAATAACAAAATGAAATTTATAAGTGACAAATAGTCACAGCTTTGGGGGAAGATAGAAATAAAAATGCAGGTTCTGCTTTAGCTGTAACGGAGATATATTTTGCCAATGATTTTTGTTCCCATCTGAGATCTACAGAGAGTCTGTAATGAAAATCCATTTTATTAGCTTTAAGCTCCTGGATAATAAAAGTTTCTGCCCTCCTGCACTGAGATAAACATCATAAATTAATTTTTATTCTCTGCCACAGCAGTTCGTTTCAGAACGGATTCTCTTGAGGGCCCTTTTTTGCTATTAAATTTATAATAGCAATACTAAATTTAAAGGGTGACCTCTGTACGTTATTTGGTTATAAATGTTACTGTACATAGACCCTATGATCCTCTACCAGAAAAGCCTGGGATTTTAGAAACAGCATCTGATTCAAAATATAGTCTTTCTTTTTACGCATTTTTAAAATGGTTGGCCTGATTTTCAAAAATATTTTTTCGGGTAGTAGCATCTGCTACTCAAATAAGTGCTGCTGACCAGGGCTATTCATCAATTTTCATTGCCAGTATCTATATAAAGGGCAATTGTATCAACCAGATGCTCATATTTACATGCATGTGTTATGCTTGTAAATGTCTAGAATAATGGCATATATGTATATGTGCACATACATGCATAAATACCAATATTCTGCCTAAGCACAGTTCTGCAAACACCCTTTTAACATACATAGCACAGATTTGCAAGGGGGAGGTGCATACCCATGGC
This sequence comes from Microcaecilia unicolor, assembly GCF_901765095.1. Classification (NCBI taxonomy): domain Eukaryota; kingdom Metazoa; phylum Chordata; class Amphibia; order Gymnophiona; family Siphonopidae; genus Microcaecilia; species Microcaecilia unicolor. Next base: position 215,410,954 of record NC_044031.1, read on the forward strand.
AAAGCATGAATGGGACAGGCGGGCTCCCACTTACACATGTAACTTATAGAATATGGTAAGTTACTCACATCCCTGCTTTACACTGGTACTTGCACTTGCACCAGCTGTACGGCTGACATAAGTGTGGGTACTTAAATGTTAGGTGTGATGATAATGGGTTACACCAGTATTCTAAAATGGAAACAAGGCACCTTGGATCTGTTATAGAATAAGCTGCTATCATGTTGCCTCAGGACACCTAAATGGAGGTGCTCAGTTCTAGAATTGCCCCCATAATGTAGCTGAAATCATTTGAGACTGCCCCGGTAAGGCGCCTAGATCAGCTACAAGGCCCTAAAATATGTGGAGAATGCCAAGATAGCAAACAGATTGACTGTAAGGCTCTAAAACACTCAAAGAAGACCAGTACAGCACCTAGCCGGGCCACAAAACCTTAAAACATCCAAAGCATGCCAATGCAGTGGCAAGATAGGTTAAAGCCCCTAAGGCACCCAAAGAAGACCAACATAGCAACTAGGGTATCTCTAAAAATTTGAGGGTGGTCAGTGTAACACCAATTTTTAAAAAGGGTTCCAGAGGTGATCTGAGAAATTACAGATCGGTAAGACTGACGTTACTGCTGGGCAAAATAGTGGAAACTATTATAAAGAATAACATTACGGAACACATAGATAAACATGGTTTAATGGGACAGAGTCAGCATGGGTTCGGCCAAGGGAAGTCTTGCCTCACAAATCTGCTACATTTCTTTGAAGGCATGAATAAACATGGGAATAAAGGTGAGCCAGTTGATGTAGTGTATCTTGATTTTCAGAAAACTTTTGACAAAGTTCCTCATGTGAGACTCCTGAGAAAAATTTAAAAAGTCATGGGATAGGAAGCAATGACCTTCCATGGATTAGGAACTGGCTATTGGACAGAAAAAAGAGGGTAGTGTTAAATGGCCATGTCTCTAAATGGAAGAGGGTGAATAGTTTGCCACAGGGATCTGTAACGGTACTGGTGTTATTTAACATATTTATAAATTTGCAGATACCATAGATGCCAGCTACTCCAAATGCTGATTCCATTTGCATCTTGGCCAGAGTGTTTAAAATACAAAAAACAGCAGTGGAAGCTAAAGAGGACAATGCAACAGTGCTTCTTCAAGAGACATTAATTATTGCTGGTTGAACAGGATAAAAGAAGTCTATAGAATTGAAAAATGAGCTTGCAGAACTATTGCTAGTAATATGTAATTTATCTTTAAAGTCAAGCATGATACTGGAAGATTGGAGTGTGGCCAATGAAATACCAATTTCTAAAAAGGTTTCCAGAGGTGATCTGGGAAATTATAGACCGGTAAGCCTGACATCAGTGCTGGGCAGAATGGTAGAAACGATTATAAAGAACAAAATTACAGAGCATATACATAAGCATGGAGTAATGAGCTAAAATGTGGAGGAGTGGCCTAGTGGTTAGAGTACCCATCTTGACATCCAGAGATGGTTGGTTCAAATTCCACTACTTCTCCTTGTGATCTAGGGCAAGTCTCCATTGCTTCAGGTACAAACTTAGGGCTCCTTACCTCGATGCACAGGGCCCCTTTTGCCACAGCTTGGGAAAAGTGGCCCTTAGATTGTGAGCCCTCCAGGGACAGAAAAATACCCAGTGTACCTGAACTAACTCACCTTTTGAGCTACTACTGAAAAGGTGTGAGCAAAATCCAGATAATTAAAGCCAACATGGATTTAGTGAAGGGAAATCTTGCCTCACCAATCTACAACATTTCTTTGAAAGAGTGAACAAACGTGAATAAAATGTGGATAAAGGTGAGCCAGTTGATGTGGAGGGGCATAATCGAATGGGGCGCCCAAGTTTTCCTGAGGACATCCTCACAGGATGTCCCGGTGAAGGGGCGGGGAAACCCTTATTATCGAAACAAGATAGGCATCCATCTTTTATTTCGATAATACGGTCAGGGACGCCCAAATCTCAACATTTAGGTTGACCTTAGAGATGGTCATTCCCGGTTTTCGGCAATAATGGAAACCAAGGACACCCATCTCAGAAACGACCAAATTCAAGCCCTTTAGTTGTGGGAGGAGCCAGCATTTGTAGTGCACTGGTCCCCCTCACATGCCAGAACACCAACCGGGCACCCTAGGGGGCACTGCAGTGGACTTCAGAAATTGCTCCCAGGTGCATAGCTCCCTTACCTTGGGTGCTGAGCACCCCAAACCCCCCCAAACCCACTCCCCATAACTGCACACCACTATCATAGCCCTAAAGGGTGAAGGGGGGCATCTAGATGTGGGTACAGTGGGTTTCTGGTGGGTTTTGAAGGGCTCACATTTACCACCACAAATGTAACAGGTAGGGGACCTGCATACTGCTGTCAGGGAGCTGGGTATGACATTTGAGACTGGCATAGAGGCTGGCACAAAATATTTTTAAAGTTTGTTTTTAGGGTGGGAGGGGGTTAGTGACCACTGGGGGAATAAGGGGAGGTCATCCCCAATTCCCTTTGGTGGTAATCTGGTCAGTTTGGGCATCGTTTTGAGGCTTGGTCGTAACAAAAAATGGACCAAGTAAAATCAGCCAAGTGCTCATCAGGGACGCCCTTCTTTTTTCCATTATTGGTCGAGGATGCCCATGTGTTAAGCACGCCCCAGTCCCGCCTTCGCTATGTTTCCGACATGCCCCCGTGAACTTCGGTCGTCCCCACGATGGAAAGTGGTTGGGGACGCCCAAAATCGGCTTTCGATTATGCCGCTTTTGGCGACCCTGTGAGAAGGACGTCCATCTTCCAATTTATGTCAAAAGATGGGCGTCCTTTTCTTTAAAAAATGAGCTCAATAGTAGAATTAGAAAAGGTACAGAGAAGGGCAAAGGAAATGATAAAGGGGATAGGATGACTTCCCTATGAGGAAAGGCTAAAATGGCTTTGGCTCTTTAGCTTGGAGAAGAGACAGCTGAGGTAAGATATGATAGAGGTCTATAAAATAATAAGTGGAATGGAATGGGTGGATGTGAATCTCTTGTTTACTCTTTCCAAAAATACTAGCACTGAGAGGCAAGCAATGAAGCTATTAAGTAGTAAATTTAAAATAAATCGTAGAAAGTATTTCTTCACTGAATGTGTAATTAAGCTCTAGAATTTGTTGATAGAGAATGTAGTAAAAGCAGTTAGCTTAGCAGGGTTTTTAAAAGTTTCGATAACTTTCTAAAAGAAAAGTCCATAAGCCATTATTATAATGGACTTGTGGAAAATCCACTGCTTATTTCTAGGATAAGCAGCATAAAATCTATTTTACTGTTTTGGGATCTTGCCAGGTACTTGTGACCTGGATTGACCACTGTTGGAAACAGGATGCTGGGCTTGATGGACCTTTGGTCTGTCTCAGTATGGCAACACTTAGGTTCTTATGTTCTAAGTTGTCAAAACACAAGCGGACTGTGAAAAATTGCAGGAAGACCTTAGGAAACTGGAAGAGTGGGCATCCAAATGACAGATTAAATTTAATGTGGACAAATGCAAAGTGATGCACATTGGGAAAAATAATCCAAATCATAGTTACCTGATGCCGGGGTCCACCTTAGAAGTCAGCACCCAAGAAAAAGATCTAGGTGTCGTTGTAGACAATATGTTGAAATCTTCTGCCCAGTATGTGGTGGTGGCCAAAAAAGCAAAAAAGATGCTAGAAATTATTAGGAAAAAGATGGTAAATAAGACCAAAAATATTATAATGCCTCTATATTCCTCCATGGTGCGACCTCACCTTAAATATTGCATTCAGTTTTGGTCGCTGTATCTCAAAAAAAAAAAAAGCAGAATTTAAAAAGTTGCAAAGAAGAATGACCAGAATGATAAAGAGGATAGAACACCTCTCAAATAAAGAAAGGTTGACGAGATTAGGGTTCTTTAGATTGGACAAGAGACGGCTAAGAGGAGATATGATTGAGGACTACAAAATCCTGAGTGGTAACAGGTAAAAGTGAATCAATTTTTCACTCTTTCAAAAAGTACAAATTCCAAGGGACACTTAATGAAATTATATGTAAATACTTTTAAAACAAATAGGAGGAAATATTTTTCACTCAAAGAATATTTAAGCTCTGGAACTCGTTGCTGGAGAACGTGGTTACAGTGGTTAGTGTATCTGGGTTTAAAAAATATTTGGACAAGTTCCTGGAGAGGTCCATAGTCTGCTATTGAGACAGACATGGGGAAGCTACTGCTTGCTCCAGTATTGGTAGCATAGAATATTGCTACCTTTTGGGTTTCCGTCAGGTACTTGTGACCTGGATTGGCCACTGCTGGAAACAGGATACTGGGCTGGATGGACCATTGGTCTGACTCAGTATGGCTATTCTTACGTTCTTGTTCTTAAAGCAGTAAAATAATGCCAGTGCAGCAGCACAATAAGCCAGAAGACATCTGTAGTGTGCTGCAGAGCCCAGGGAGAGAGGGTGGAATGAAGACAGAAAAGCTATGTGCATGCCAGAGATGGGTAGTAATTTCATTACAGTACTTAAATACAATTGGCAGTACTTTTACTTGTAATGAGCTATATTTTTTTGCCATACTTTCTACTTGTAACTCGTTACAATTAAGCTGTACTTTTGTACTTAGTAATGAAGTATAAATTTGGAGTCCAAACAAAAAAAACAGCACCACGGGCCTTTAAAAATGGAACACAGTTCTTTAATGAATGAGCCTTGACAAAAAGACCCGACACGGGCCGTGTTTCAGTGTATCCAAACGGATACAGAAAGTGAAAGTGCCTTGGTGCTTTGTAGCTTTTACTATATGAGACGTTGGGAGGCGGGGATAGTGCTGGGCAGACTTATACAGTCTGTGCCGGAGCTGGTGGTTGGGAGGCGGGGAAAATGCTGAGCGGACTTATATGGTCTGTGCCAGAGCTGGTGGTGGGAGGCGGGGCTGGTGGTTGGGAGGCGGGGATAATGCTGGGCAGACTTGTTCGGTCTGTGCCCTGAAGAGGACAGGTACAAATCAAGGTAGGGTAGTAGGTATACACAAAAAGTAGCCTCCCTGACGCAGGTGCTAGTCACCGAAACACGGCCCGTGTCGGGTCTTTTTGTCAAGGCTCATTCATTAAAGAACTGTGTTCCATTTTTAAAGGCCCGTGGTGCTGTTTTTTTTGTTTGGACTTTAGTTTGTACTTCGTTCCCTCTCTTTTGTTATATGTATAAATTTGGAGAGCATTTTTAAAAAAAAGTATTTTCCATCCCTCTGCTTCTCCCCCTCTACAGGCTTTCCAAGCGATGTCAGATATGGCTTGCAGCTGATTGGGCCCAATCTTCAGGTCCCAAAAATAGCTGAGCTGGGACTGGAAGTTCAGGCCAAATCAGATGCAAGCTAGCTTCTGACATCACATGTAAACTCTAGTCCCTGTCCTCTACATCTGCTGTTGTTGTCAGGCTCAGCTGCCTCCCTAGCCTGAACCACACCTTCGCTGCCTGCCGGGCCCACTCTCTCTACCCTCCCATCCTCAGTCTCTCTCCCTCCCTCCCATTGCATTTCTGCTGAGTTTGTGCTAATAAACTACCATCAGAGACTCATGGACCTGACTCCGCAGTGCCTCTAATGCTTCCTGTGCTGGGCCCGTTTCCTCTGATATAAACTTCCAGGACTGGAGCAGAAAGCACTAGAGGCTACTTATTCTATACTTCATGAGGTGTTACTTCTGTTCATGTGTGAAAAAGGCCATGTAGTCTGCATCAAGTGTCTGTGCAGGACTGATCTGTACTAATATACGTGGAGGGGCATAATCGAACGTGAACGCCTATCTCCATGGGCGTCTATGTCCGAAAACGGTTACGTGAAGAGGCGGGACAGACCGTATTTTCAAAAAAAATGGACGTTTTTCAGCTAGGTGTTTGGTTTTTTTTAGCGATAATGGAAACTAAAAACGCTCAGCTCAAAAAGTCCTAATCCGAGCCATTTGGTCATGGGAGGGGCCACGATTCGTAGTACACTCGCCCCCCTGACATGCCAGGACACCAACTGGGCACTCTAGAGGTCAGTGCGGTGGACTTCAGACAACGCTCCCACATGCATAGCTCCCTTAGCACGGGTGCTGAGCCCCCAACCCCCCTCCCCCAAAACCCACTACCCACAAATGTACAACACTATCATAGCTCTTAAGGGTGAAGGGGGCATCTACATGTGGGTACAGTGGGTTTTGGAGACCTCCCATTTACCAGCACCAGTGTTACAGGTAGGGGGGATGGGCCTGGGTCCATCTGGCTGAAGTGCACTGCGGTACTGACTAAAAGTGCTCCAGGGACCTGCATACATGCAGGCCTCTAGGACTTGTTGCTGCTATATAACATTGGCACACCAGTTGACACCTGAAGACTAATCTCTCTGAAAACGTCCTTTATTGGAATAAGCACGCTTACTCACAGTTAACTGCAGATCAGAGGTTGTGCCCCACTGGCAACAAGTCTCCCTGGTACTGAGATTAGCAGTAGGTCCGAGCTGGCAGAATGGCATGCAATGCCCTCTTTCAGCCACATTCAAGGTAAGAACTAAGGTCTGTAACTTGGCTAACACGTGAAAGGGATCTAAAACTGGCTTACAAAAATGGCCACTACCTCATGGACTACCGGAAACAAAACAGGGCACACTCTGACCCAGTCAGCAGGGGGAAAAGCACCATGGGAGTAGAGCCTACCAACTACCAACATCGTGAGCATTTGCCACAAGCTAGTGGAATCACGGAGCCCAATACCCTACACCCACCACAATACATTGCTGATGTGACTCGGCAGTGCGCATAACAGGAAAGGTGTCACACTCAACCGAGAGCCACATCAGAACCAGGGAAAGGCTGTCACAGGATAGAACACATTCTGCTGTCATGGAGGTGGGTACGGCATTTGAGGCTGGCATACAGGCTGGAAAAAAAGTTTTTAAAGTGGTTTTTTTTGGTGGGAGGGGGTTAGTGACCACTGGGGGAGGTCATCTGGTCACTTGGGGCACTTTTTTGGGACCTGTTCGTGAAAAAAGGGTCCAAAAAATGTGACCCAAAATCGCCGTAAAAACGTTTTTTTTTCCGATTATCAGCTAAAGTCGCCCATCTCTCCTCGGCCGATAAGCACCCCCCAGTTCCACCTTCACCACGCCTCCGACACGCCCCCATCAACTTTACCCGTTTCTGCGACGGATTGCAGTTGGAAACACCCAAAATCGGCTTTCGATTATACCGATTTGGGCGCCTATGGGAGAAAGACGCCCATCTCCTGATTTGGGTTGCAATATAGGCGTTTTTCTCTTTCGATTATAAGCAGGATAGTAACATAGTAGATGACGGCAGAAAAAGACCTGTACGGTCCATCCAGTCTGCCCAACAAGATAAACTCATATGTGCTACTTTTTGTGTATACCCTACCTTGATTTGTCCCTGTCCTCTTCAGGGCACAGACCGAACAAGTCTGCTCAGCACTATCCCCGCCTCCCAACCACCAGCCCCGCCTCCCACCACCAGCTCTGGCACAGACCGTATAAGTCTGCTCAGCATTTTCCCCGCCTCCCAACCACCAGCTCCAGCACAGACCGTATAAGTCTGCCCAGCACTATCCCCGCCTCCCAACCACCAGCCCTGCCTCCCACCACTGGCTTGTTTTGTTTTCCAATAGGCATATTAATGTTCTACTGCCCACTGCAATGTTCAGGTTGTTGTTTTTTTTTTTCTAGGAAGGACCTTGGGTGACCCCCCTGGAAGTTAATGTGAGCCCTAGTGGTGAAAGAAAGAATTGCACCTTTGCTTATTTTTACTATTTTAATCACAGCTGGGGTGGTTCAGGTTTTGAAGTGAGGTCATACCAGCTAGATGCTCAAAAAGAGAATATTTGTGTTGTAAATAGTTACTTCTATTTCCCAATCACAATGGTTAGTTGGTGGGAGGAAGTGCAACAACTTTGATGTTTAAGAATTATTTATTTTAGTTGATAAAATGGATTAAACTACAGAGATCTCTAAGTAAAACAGTTTGCTAGCGAAAATTTCTTACATTAATATATAAACAGCTCTCTTAGGCAATGTCATCCAGCTGAATGGCTGTATAGTCCTCGAGCTCCCAATATGGCGGCTTCTAAATAGCGATAGTCAGGGCTTTTTTTGAGGGGGTACTGAGTACCGGCACCTTTTCCATTGTTTTTGCTAAAATTGATCCATGGTCCCCAAGTTATAATGAAAGAGGTCAGGCTCTACGCAACAATTCTGCCTTGTCATAGATTCTGTGACTGGTTGCAGGGAGCCTGACTACTGTGGGGTGGTGTTGGCTACATACCCCTGGGCTATCTGGAGATGAGCTGTTTGGTGATGGGACAAAAGAAACTCCACTCTAACCTCCAGGTTTATATTTATAATTCAGGAAGCTCTGTAGGATCCGAGTAGTGGCAAATTGCGGTCATGTTGACGCAGGAGTTCATTCAAGCCGACTCAGACGGAGAGATTTTAGACTGTATTACGGAGATGGGCTGTCATCAGGCTCTTGCCTCTAAGGAAGAGCTCTCAACCTGGATGTCCAAGCTCAAAGCTGCGATCCGCAGTGTTAAGAAACACCTGCATGCAGATGTGGAGGGCCTTAACAAAAAGATTGATGACATGGGGAATCGCTTAAATGTGTTTGAAAAATGTGTTATCACACATGATCAAGATGTACTGGATTTACATAAGCGCTGTGACACGTCCAATAGCAAATATGAAGATCTGCTTATAAAAGTGGAAAATGGAGAAAATTCAATTCAAATTAATTCTTGTATTCCGCTAATATCCCCTTTACAGGGTTCAGTGAAGTTTACATTCTAGGTGAGACAAAAGCAGATAGGGTTACTGTGAGGTATGAGAAAATTAGATTTCATTGATGTAATGTATGACACCAAAAATATTATAAGAAATGATAGTGGGTGGTACAAGGAGGCAAAAGTCTTAATGGATTATTATGAAGTAGTCTTTTGAAAGAGAAAGGTGTTTTTTAGCCTGTTCCTGAAGCTAAGGTAGCTATTTTCTGTTCTGATGGCAATAGTAACGTGGAGGAGCATAATTGAACGGGGCACCCATCTATAAGGGCGCCCATCTCTAAGGATGGCTCCGTAAAGGGGCGTGGCAGCCCATATTATCGAAACAACATGGGCGTCCATCTTTTCGATAATACGGCCGGGGCCGGCCAAATCTCAACATTTAGGTTGACCTAAATGTTGAGATTGCTGACCTTAGAGATGGGTGGCCTCGGTTTTCACCTATAATGCAAACCGAGGATGCCCATCTCAAAAACGACCAAATTCAAGGCTTTTGGTTGGGGGAGGAGCTAGCATTCGCAGGGCACTGGTCCCCCTCACATGCCAGGACACCAACCTGGCACCCTAGGGGGCACTGCAGTGGACATCACAAATTGCTCCCAGCTGCATAGCTCCCTTACCTTGTGTGCTGAGCCCCCCAAAACCCACTACCCACAACTCTACACCACTACCATAGGCCTTAGGGATGAAGGGGGGCACCTACATGTGGGTACAGTGTGTTTTGGGTGGGTTTTGGAGGGCTCCCATTTACCACCACAAGTGTAACAGGTAGGGGGGATGGGTCTGGGTCCGCCTGTCTGAAGTGCACTGCACCCACTAAAAGCTTCTCCAGGGACCTGCATACTGCTGTCATGGAGCTGGGTATGACATTTGAGGCTGGCATAGAGGCTGGCAAAAAATATTTTAAAAGGTTTTTTTAGGGTGGGAGGGGGTTGGTGACCACTGGGGGAGTAAGGGGAGGTCATCCCCGATTCCCTCCGGTGGTCATCTGGTCAGTTCAGGCACCTTTTTGAGGCTTGGTCGTAACAAAAAATGGACCAAGTATAGTCGCCCAAGTGCTCGTCAGGGACGCCCTTCTTTTTTCCATTATTGGTTGAGGACACCCATGTGTTAGGCATGCCCCAGTCCCGCCTTTGCTACGCTTCCAACATGCCCCCGTGAACTCTGGTCGTCCCCGCGACGGAAAGCAGTTGAGCACGCCCAAAATTGGCTTTCGATTATGCCGATTTGGGTGACCCTGTGAGAAGGACGCCCATCTCCCGATTTGTGTCGAAAGATGGGCGCCCTTCTCTATCAAAAATAAGCCTGTTGGTCGCCTTTGCATAAGTGTTGTTTGACATATGTAGTTAGAACTAGCAACAATGTTTCCCTACTATGTGACGATCTGAAGCCAAATTGTGACCAGTGTAAAATAGAAGATGTTTCCAGATACAAAGAGAGCTGTTTACTAATGTAGGATTCTAGTACTTTAGTAAAAAGGGGTATGCTTGCCACTGGATGGTAGTTTGTAGGCGAAGTTGTGTGTAGTCAAGATTCCTTCAACAGTGGAGAGAGAACAATTTTGCCCATATTAGGAGGAAGAGAGCCAATATTTAACAGTTCATTGAGACCATCGAGTATCCAGTTTACTGCTCCCATAGGGATGTATTTGAGAAGATATTTTGGGCATTGATCCAGGGAGCAGTTAGCTCAGTAGCATTTCAACATCATTGAAACATCTTAGTGGTTGAAAAGATCCCCAGTTTTTGGCAGTTTTGAGTCCTTGGATTGTAGGATCTCTGGTAATTAAGGCTGAACTACTGGTTGGACTATTTTCCTCTGCTGGAGTAGTTTTAGATAGTTCAGACCTAATTTGGAGGATTTTATTGGCAAAATGATCAGCTAGGTTTTGGGCAGTGGAACTTGTTTTCTGTGAATGTTCATCATCATTAGTGGAAGTTAATAACTTTACAGCTACGCTCAGCTGCCATTTATGGGATCCCTAAATAAACTGAATAAAGATGAATTTAAACTTTAGTGCAAAAATGTGTAGGGAAATGCCATTTAATGGCAGAAATCCAAAGGAGCTTTATGCAATAGTTGTGGAGAGGCTGACCTGAAAAGACACTTTATGGAGGTAGTGCTTGACTATCTCAAGGTAGCAAAAAAAAAAAAAGCAGTGGGATGCATAGGAAGAGGCTTAACCTGCAGAAGAAAGAAGGTGATAATGCCTTTGAACTGGTTGTTGGTGAGGTTTCATTTTGAATACTGTCTTCAGTTTTGGAGGCTATTTCTCTAAAGGGATTAGAGAGGCCAGAGGTGGACTAGAGAAAAGCAGACAAAAGACATATGCAATGAAGACTTAAATATGAGAAAAGGAGTGAAGCGAGAAGTATGATGCAGATGTTTAAATGCTTTAAAGGTATTAATGCACAAGTAACAAATAGTGTCCAATCCAGGTTACAAGTGCCTGGCAGGATCCTAAAACCAATCTACTACATTTCTTTGAAGGGATGAACAAACATGTGGATAAAGGTGAGCTGGTTGATATTGTGTATCTGGATTTTCAGAAGGCATTTGACAAAGTACCTCATGAAAGACTCCAGAGGAAATTGGAGAGTCATGGGATAGGAGGTAGTGTTCTATTGTGGATTAAAAACTGGTTATGTGTCTGTTTGCGCTTTCCAAAAATACTAGGACTAGGGGACATGCGATGAAGCTACAATGTAGTAAATTTAAAATGAATCGGAGAAAATTTTTCTTCACTCAACGTGTAATTAAACTATGAAATTCGTTGCCAGAGGATGTGGTAAAGGTGGTTAGCTTAGCGGAGTTTTAAAAAGATTTGGATGTCTTCCTAAAGGAAAAGTCCATAGACCATTATTAAATGGACTTGGGGAAAATCCACTCTTTCTGGGATAAGCAGTATAAAATGTTTTGTACTTTTGGGGGATCTTGCCAGGTATTTGTGACCTGGACTGGCCACTGTTGGAAACAAGATGCTGGGCTTGATGGACCTTTGTTTTTTCCCAGTATGGCAATATTTATGTACTTATGTAATACAATACATTTTGTGCAGCTTATCCTAAAAGTAAGTAGTGGATTTTCCCCAAGTCAATTTTAATAATGGCTCATAGACTTTTCTTTTAGGAAGCTATCCAAACCTTTTTAAAGCCGCTAAGGTAACTGCTTTTACTACATTCTCTGGCAACAAATTCGAGAATGTAATTACACATTGAGTGAAGAAATAATTTCTCCGATTTGTTTTAAATTTACTATTTTGTAGCTTCATTGCATGCCCCCTAGTTCTAGTATTTTTGGAAAGAGTAAACAAGCGATTCGTGTCTACCTGTGTTCTGCCCTCTGACAGCCTTTCCCTGATTATTATGTGGCTCTGGGGTGAGTGTGACACTTTTTCTGTCATTCTCACTGCAGAGCCACATGAGTGATGCATTGTGGGGGGTGTAGTTATCAGGCAATGTGACTTCACTAGCCTGTCTGTATAGAACTGTTATATGATTGATTATGTTGTTGCTAGTTGGCAGGCTCTATTTCCATTGGTGGGTTTCCCCCCTGCTCACTGGGTCAGAGTGTGCCCTTTTCTGTTTCCCTCTAGTCATAAGGTAGGCTCCATTTTGTTAGACAGTACAGAACCCTTTCCTGTGTTACCCTCTGTTAAAGTACTTAGTTTTTACTTTGAATATATCTTGCTGAAAAAGATATTGTACTCCATTCAACCAGCTCTGGGCTAATGATGTTTTCAGAATCACAGAGACTCTTTGCCATTGGGGCAGAACCTCTGATCTACAGTTGACTGTGAGTAAACATTGTGTTATTCAAATAAAGGACTTTCAGAGAGATAAGAGTCTTCAGGTGTGAACTGGTGTACTGAGGTTATACATCAGGATATAAGACTTAAAAACTAAAAGTCTTAGAGGCCTGAACAACCTGTTCAATCCATTCATTATTTTATAGACCTATATCACATCTCTCCTTAGCCATCTTTCTTCAAGCTGAAGACCCCTAGCCATTTTAGCCTATCCCCTTTATCATTTTCATCGTCCTCTGTACCTTTTCTAATTCCACTATATCTTCTTTGAGATGCGGTGTACAGAATTGCCACAATATTCGAGGTGCAGTCACACCATGGAGTGATACAAAGGCATTATAACGTCCTCATTTTTGTTTTCCATTCCTTTCCTAATAATACCTAACATTCTATTTGCTTTCTTAGCCGCCGCCGCCGCACACTGAGCAGCAGGTTTCGATGATGTCTAGATCCCTTTCCTGGTCGGTGACTCCAAATGTGGTACCTTGCATTACTTAGCTATAGTTTGGGTTCCTCTTTCCCACATGCATCACTTTGCGCTTGCTCACATTAACATCATCTCTCATTTGGATGCCCAGTTTCCTAGTCTCATAATGTCCACTAGTAATTTTTCACAATCCTCTTGCGATTTAACAACTTTGAATAACTTTGTGTCATCAGCAAATTTAATTACCTCACTCGCTACTCCCATCTCTAGATCATTTAAAAATAGGTTAAAAAGGAGTTGTTCCAGCACAGACCCCTGGGGAACCCCTTCTCCATTGAGAATACTGACCATTTAACCCTACTCTCTGTTTTCTATCTTTTAACCAGTTTTTAATCCACAATAGAACACTACCTCCTATCCCATGACTCTCCAATTTCCTCTGAAGTCTTTCATGAGGTACTTTGTGAAATGTCTTTTGAAAATCCAGATACCCAATATTGACTGGCTTACCTTTATCCACATGTTTGTTCACCCCTTCAAAGAAATGTAATAGATTGGTGAGGCAAGATGTTTCTTCACTAAATCCATGTTGGCTTTGTCTCATTAATCCATTAGTCACTGCAGCTCCTTGTGACTCTGGGCAAGCCACTTAACCCTCCATTGCCCCTGGTACAAAAATAAGTACCTGAATATATGTAAACTGCTTTGAATGTAGTTGCAAAAACCTCAAAAAGGCAGTATATCAAGTCCCATTCCCCTTCCATTATCAGTGTTTTGCATTTGACTTGACATTCCTTTTTCTGTTTCCTATTATTTTCAGTTGGATCCTTCATCCATTTTCTGAAGATTTTCTTGCAGCTCTAATAGCTTCCTTCACCTCACTTTTTAACCATGCTAGCTGTCGTTTGGTCTTCCTTCCTCCTTTTTTAATACATGGAATATATTTCGCTTGGGATTCCTGGATAGTATTTTTGAACAGCACCCATGCATGATATAAATTTATGACCTTTGCAGCTTCTCCTCTAAGTTGTTTTTTCACCTTTCTCATTTTATGATCGTCTCCTTTTTGAAAGTTAAATGCTAATGTATTGGACTACCTGTGTATACTTACTCCAAAGCCCAAATCTGTTCATATTATAATCACTGTTATCAAGCGGCCCCAGCACTATTACCTCCTGCACCAGATCATGTGCTCCACTAAGCACTAGGTCTAGAATTTTTCCTCCTCTTGTTGGCTCCTATACCAGCTGCTCCATAAAGCAGTTCTTGGTTTTGTCAAGGACGTTTACCTCCCTAGCATGCCCTGATGTTACATTTACCCAGTCAATATCAGGGCAATTGAAATCACCCATTATTATTGTGTTGCCCAGTTTGTTAGCCTCCCTAATTTCTGGTAACATTACTACATCTATCTCTTCATTCTGGCCTGGTGGACGGTAGTACACTCCTATCACTATCCTTTTCACCTTTACACATAGAATTTCAATCCATGGGGATTCCAGGATGTGTTTTGCTTCCTGCAGAATTTTAAATCTATTTGATTCAAGGCCCCCCTTAACTTACAATGCTATCCCTCCACCAATTCGATCCACCCTATCACTTCAATATAATTTGTATCCTGGTATGACAGTATCCCACTGGTTATCCTCCTTCCACCTGGTCTCACAGATGCCTACCGTATTTTTCGGACTATAAGACGCACTTTTTTCCCCCAAAATTTGGGAGGAAAATGGGGGGTGCGTCTTATAGTCCGAAGGTAGCGTTTTTGGACCTCCGTTCCGTACTTACAGGATTCCATGTTCCCTGGTGGTCTAGTGACGTCGGGGCAGGAAAGAGCCCCCTCTTTCCTGCCCATCGCGTTGCTCTCCGTGCTTCTCAATGCTTTCTGATGGTCTCGGCGATATTCAAAATGGCCGCCGAGATTCTCGGCGGCCATTTTGAATCTCGCCGAGACCATCAGAAAGCATTGAGAAGCACGGAGAGCAGCGCAATGGGCAGGAAAGAGGGGGCTCTTTCCTGCCCCGACGTCACTAGACCACCAGGGAACATGGAATCCTGTAAGTACGGGACGGAGGTCCAAAACCCGGACAAGACGCACCGGAGCACCTAGGTTTTAGAGGAGGGAAAGAGGAAAAATTTTTTTTCCTATTTCCCTCCTCTAAAACCTAGGTGCGTCTTATGGTCCGGTGCGTCTTATAGTCCGAAAAATACGGTATTATATCTAATTTTTCATTTAGTGCAATATATTCTAACTCTCCCATCTTATTTCTTAAGCTTCTGGTATTTGCATATGGACATTTTCAAACTATGTTTGTTGTTCCTATTTACATCTTGCTCAGCAGTTGACAATGTTAATTTGCAATCTTTTGTCTGCTTTTTATTTGTCTCTATTGCAACCTCGCTATCGGGATACTCTATCTTCCCTGTTTTGGTGATATCTTTGAAAGATACCTTGTTCCGAACCATGTGTTTTTGAACGACTGTCGGCCTTCCCCCACGACTGTAGAACTGAACCAATGTAAATAAATGAAGCTACAAGGATGTAGACTCAGAATAACATCAAGAAATACTTTTGCACACAGATGATGGGTGCCTCTCCCAGAGGAACTTATAGAGAAAATAAAACGTAATGGAATTCAAAAAGACATTGGATAAGAACAAAAGAAACCTTAATGGTAAGAAGACCTAAGTGAAGCACTGGGTGGCCTCTGTGGAATGGTGATTCAACACAAAATAGCAGTGGAATGAATACATTGTGAAAAAAATATGAGTACAATCTGCATGGAGCACCAGTTAACCAGTTGCAACTAGAATTGTGCATTAATTTGAAACGACGTGTGAAATGTTAATGACACTTTCCATGCTGTAAACACAACCACAAAAGTGGAAAGAACAACAATGCCCCATTCTTCTCCTGCTCCTGTGACTTTCCATGATGTTTCATATTGTTTTAAAGCTAAAATATCAGTGGCAGTTACAAAGCTAAACACCTTTTGGGGCAGACTGGATAGGTCACTTTGCTCTGTCTCTGCTGTCTTCCACTATGTTACTATCAGGCTTATTTTCGAAAGTGATCGCCGGCCATCTTCCGACATAAATCGGGAGATGGCCGGAGATCTCTCAAAAGCGGTCAAATCGGTATAATCGAAATCCCCTTTTTTGACACCATTGCCGCTTTCCCGTCGTCGAGCCGGCGAAAGTTCAAGGGGGCGTGTTGGCGGCGGAGCAAAGGCGGGACATGGGCGGGCATGGGCGTGGCTACCAGATGGCCGGCTTTCGCCGATAATGGAAGAAAAAAGCGGCGTTCATCAGTATTTCACCGGGTTTACTTGGTCCTTTTATTTTCACGACCAAGCCTCAAAAAGGTGCCCCAACTGACCAGATGACCACCGGAAGGAATCGGGGATGACCTCCCCATACTCCCCCAGTGGTCACCAACCCCCTTCCACACTAAAAAACACAATTATAAACATATTTTGCCAGCCTCTATGCCAGCCTCAAATGCCGTACCCACCTCCATGACAGCAGAATGTGTTCTATCCTCTGATAGCCTTTCCCTGGTTGTGATGTGGCTCTTGGGTGAGTGTGACACCTTTTCTGTTAGGTGCACTGCAGAGTCACATCAGCAATGCATTGTGGTGGGTGTAGGGTAGTGGGCTCTACTCCCATGGTGCTTTTCCCCCTGCTAACTGGGTCAGAGTGTGTCCAGTTTTGTTTCTGGTAGTCCATGAGGTAGTGGCCATTTTTGTAAGCCAGTTTTAGATCCCTTTCATGTGTTACCCAGAGGCGTAGCCAGACAGCCAATTTTGGGTGGGCCTGGGCCCAAGATGGGTGGGTAGAAGAACCCCACCCAGTCCTATAGGTGATTTGGTCTCTCCTTCTCTCGCCTGCATGCCATATGGTCTCAAACACTCCCCTCTCCCGCATACCTTTTAAATAGCAGATTTTCACTGGCAGTGAGAAGCAACTAAGACACACTGGTCATTTTGGCCCTACAGCCTTCCCACTGCTGCAACTTCCTATTTCCGCACAGGTGGGAATTCGTCAGAGGGAAGGCTATGGGGCCGGTGTGAGCAGTATGTATCAGTCACTGCTTGCTGCAGGTGACGATCTGCTGTTTACAAGGTATGCAGAAGGGACAGTTGTTGGGAGTTTTCAGCTAGTGGGGCTTTGGGATCCCTGCCAACCACATCATAGATGTGCCTTTACTGGGTGGGCCTGAGTCCAAAGTGGGTGGGCCTAGGCCCACACAGGCCCACCCTTGGCTACGCCACTGGTGTTACCCACGTTAGAGACCTTAGTTATTACCTTGAATGTTGCTGAAAGAGGGCATTGTACACCATTCTGCCAGCTCTGACCTACTGCTAATCTCAGTACCAGGGAGACTCTTTGCCAGTGGGGCACAACCTCTGATCTGCAGTTAACTGTGAGTAAACGTGCTTATTCAAATAAAGGACTTTTTCAAAGAGATTAGTTTTTAGGTGTCAATTGGTGTGCCAAGGTTATACAGCAGCAACAAGTCCTAGAGGCCTGCTTGTATGCAGGTCCCTGGAGCACTTTTAGTGGGTATCGCAGTGCACTTAAGGCAGGCGGACCCAGGCCTATCCCCCCCTACCTGTAACACTTGTGCTGGTAAATGGGAGCCCTCCAAAACTCACTGTACCCAAATGTAGTTGCCCCTTCACCCCTAAGAGCTATGGTAGTGTTGTACATTTGTGGGTAGTGGGTTTTTTTTTTTTGGGGGGGGGGGGTTGGGGGGCTCAGCACCCAAAGTAAGGGAGCTATGCATGTGGGAGCTTTTTCTGAAGTCCACCACACTGACCCCTAGGGTGCCGAGTTGGTGTCCTGGCATGTCAGGGGGACCAGTGCACTACAAATTCTGGCTCCTCCCACGACCAAATGCCTTGGATTTCGCCGAGTTCGGGATGGCCGGCATTTTTTTCCATTATCGCTGAAAAACAAAACCGGCGATCTCAAACCCGGCGAACTCTGGCATTTGGCCGGCCTAAACCGTATTATCGAAAAAAAAGATGGCCAGTCATTTTTTTCGAAAATACGGTTCTGGCCAGCTGTTGCGCCGCCGCCAAAATAGATCGCCGGCGATCTATTTCACCAGCGACGTTCGATTATGCCCCTCCAAGTGAATAGAATTTATCTAGTCACAAAATATCACTCTTCCTTTTTCTATTTTCTATTTGATATAGCCTTACATGTCTTGAAGTCATGTGGCTGACACAAGAAATGCTTCTTTGGATAAAGGAGAGCTATATTTCAGACTAGTTTCTACTTTCAGCTGAAATACAAGTATGAAGCTTCCTGGCACTCACACCAACATTCCTCAGAATCATAGGGCATGCATGGCTTTATTAACTGTACGTTGATTGTTTACCAGAACATTGTGTAGTGCAGATGTTCTAAATTTGTTCTGGGAAAGAATGTTCCAGAAAATATACCTCTTGTACTAAGTGCAATGGTGTATAAGCTCATATAGAAAAATTAATTTTTATTATACATTTCTCCATCTGCCCACTCATATGAACTCATCATCCTTATAAAAACAACTTTAAAGGCACACCATTCAAACATTTGTACAGATCCATTTAAAATTATAGTTTTGGCTACAACATTGGATAAGAACAGATCTCCTTCCATTTGCAGTACAAAGTAAAACTTGAAAACCTAATCTATGGCCCTCAATGTTTATGAAAAATATTGTTTAAAATGCAATATATTTAATTGATCAAATATTTATATTCATTTTAACAAAACAGTGATGATTATAAGGGGCTTGATTTGAGCAAACAAAATTTAACTTCTGAAAGGTGAATGTAGGAAAGGAATCTAATAATAAATAAGCAGATATTTTACAGATGCAAAACTGGCTTAAGAATTAGAAAATGAAAGAACTCAAGCTCTACACACCAATTCTGCCTTGTCATAGATTCTGTGACTGGTTACAGGGGGCCTGGCTATTGTGGGGTGGTGGTTCCCTCAGTGATCACTTCACCCCTGAAGGGTGGCCTGGCATTTGAGTAGCGGCACCTTTTTTGCTAGAAAAAATGCACTGCATATATATATATATATATGTGTGTGTGTGTGTCATATTGTCTTTATTGAAACTTGCAACAAGACAAAACAAGCATACAAACAAGCAATAAAACAAACAATAAAACCTGCTAACTAATACATAAAGAAACCCTTACTGGCCAAACCCCATCCCCCCCCCCCCAAACCATCCCACTCAGAGAGGCTGAAACGAAAAACCGCTCCAATGCCTTGCCCACCATTGTCCAGAACAATGCTCCCTCTCCCTCACTGCCAGCTGCTGGACAAAATGTACCACATCCCTTGCCACCTCCTGTACAGACAGCCACTTCCGATGTAATGAAGCTTGACAGCGTGCCTGCCACAGGAAGTAACAGAGGGCTGCAGCGATGATATACAGAGTCTCCCTACACCACCCCTTTCATCCATTGGGAAAACCTCCATAGGCCCATTCTGCATAGGATAGCTGGTGGAAGAAAGAAGCTGGTGGAAGAAAGGGATCCCTAATTGGCGGGCTACTGCCTGACAGACTTGTTGATTGAACGGGCAGTTGAGGAGGAAGTGGTCCATTGTTTCATCCTCCATCACGCACTCCCCCCTCTGTCACTTATGATCATCGCTGTTCCTATTTTTCATGTTAGCTCAAACATAAAGCCGACTGTGGAAGGTCAGCCAGGTCACGTCCACAATCTTCCGGGGCAGGCATGATGAATTGAGGAAAGCCAGACCTTCCTCCTGTATTGGACCTGGGCAGTCCTTCAAGGCTAGACGTGTTGAAAAGTGTGTCTGAATAATGCGGTATTGTAGCTGTCTCCTGTCCTCCTTCTGGATTTCCTGTACTGTGATACTCTATCTCTTCACCAATCTCAACAGAGGTGACATGTACTATGGCAAGTATCCCGCCTTCCCTCACAGGGGCATTGCCTGACCTCCCCTCACCCAATCCCTCAAGTATCACTGAAGCCAGAAGGCCATGCTGTCTGCCCAAGCTGGCCTCCCTTCCCACAGGACCCTTCCCAGATTTTGTTGGAAAAAGAAACAACTAAAATGTACCACGGGGTTGACCATTCCCAACCCCCCTCCCTTTTGGGTAAATAGGTCACCTCCCTCCGGATAATATTCATCTTGTTCCCCCACAGCTGTTGGAAAAACAAGCTGTACACTCAGGTATGTAACGATATAGGCAGTAAGCAGACCTTGGATATGAACAGGAGAAGGGGTATCAGATAGGTCTTAATGACATGCAGTTTTTCCATGAACTGCAACTTATGATTTCAACTGGGCCACTCTTTCTTCGACTCTCCCCAGCCCCTTCTCCCGGTAGACCGTGTCATAGTCCTGTCTGCCTACCCAGAGACCCAGGATCCGTACTTCATCCCTTGCTTCTGGGTACTGAATGGGAAGTTTTAAAGTTGGTCTGCCTTGTCCTATCCAAATTGCGGAGCTCTTCTCCTGGTTTATTTGGTCCCCCGCAGCCTGTGTGTAATCTGCCATCCAGGTCTGAACTCACTCGGCTTCCTCCTTACTACTGATCACTATTGTGACATCATCTACGTAGGCGACTCATCGCCATGTGTGTGAACTCAAAGAAATGCCCTCTAGTTGACCGCTAAACCCTCTGCTCAACCTTCTGAGGAATGGATCTAAGGAAAGGATATACAGCAAGGGGCTGAGGGGGCACCCCTGCCATACCCCTGACCTCACGGCAAAGCTCTTGCCCACCCAGACATTTATCAGAGTGCTGCTCCTTGCATCACGATACAAAGTCTGGATCTACCATATAAACCGGTCGGGTATCCCATAGGACCGGAGCTCTAGCCATAGGTATTCCTGGGACACCCTGTCAAGAGCCTTAGACTGATCAAGGGTCAGCAAATACTTTCCCTTTGTCCCACCTTGACTCCTTTCCACGATTTCACAGATGGTACAGACTGCTTCCACTGCCCATTTCCCCTTCACCGAGCAAAACTGTGCTGGAGACAATAGACCACCCACTGCCCCGGCCAGACGGTTGTAAATAATCCTGGCCATTATTTTCCTATCTACATTCAGAAGACTTATGGTTCTCGATAAGTTCCATATTTCCCTTCTTCGCGAGGAGAACCAAAATAGAACACTGCTGTGAAGGGGCCAAACACACCGTTCTGTAAACAATTATTAAAAATTGCAGCTAAGAATGGAATCAGGACCGCCTGGAATTTTTTGTAGAACTCCGGGGTCAGCCCGTCGAGACCCGGAGTTGTGCGTGCTGATAGCGTATCAATAGCATCATCTACCTCTCCTGTGGTAATGGGCCTGAGCAGTTGTTCCATCTCCCCTTCCAAAACCTTTTCCAAGTCTGGGGCACTCTGCACGTATGATAGCATGAAGTTAGAATCCAAGCTCTCTTTCCCGCACAATTGGGTGTAATACCGAATGACCCTGGCCTCGATTGAATGTTGGTCCATCAATCGCTGCCCTGCTTCATCTCTCATAGCATAGATGACCTTGAGGGGCATAACTGAAAGGGGCGCCCAAGTTTTCCTGAGGGGGTCCTCGCAGGACGTCCCCGTGAAGGGGCGGGAAAACCCGTATTATTGAAACAACATGGGCGGCCATCTTTCGTTTTGATAATACAGTCGGGGACGCCCAAATCTCAACATTTAGGTCGACCTTAGAGATGGTCGACATAAATGTTGAGATAGTCGACCTTACAGATGGTTGTCCCCAGTTTTCGGCGATAATAGAAACCGAGGATGCCCATCTCAAAAATGACCAAGTCCAACTCATTTGGTCATGGGAGGAGCCAGCATTTCTAGTGCACTGGTCCCCCTGACATGCCAGGACACCAACCGGGCACCCTAGGGGGCACTGCAGTGGACTAACTGATGCACTAACTGAACAGAAAAAGCCCTTCCCTTACCGACCCCTTAGCAATTCGGAAAGGAACGGGCATGCATGAAGGAAATTGCATACAAATGAGCTGCTCGCTGTTAGCTTATTTGCACACGATTTCCTTCCTAAGGAGGGGAAGCCAGTGCAGAGCAACCAAGCGTTATGTGTGGCTGCTCTGCGCATGCCAAAGATGGCTTCATACACGCAGGCAAGCTGCGTGTATAATACCAGTCTACAACCAAGTGCTCGTCAGGGACATCTTTTTTTTTTTAAGTATGGGTGAAGGACGTCCAAGTGCCCTTGCTATGCCTCTGTCCCTGCGACGGGCAGTTGAGGATGTCCAAAATGTGGATGTTTCTGTGAGAAGGATGTCCATGCCTTTGCTATGCCTCCAAAACCCCCTTTATTTATTTAGATTTTGGATCACAAGTAGCAGCAGTGGGATTTGAACCGGCCACCTCTAGATTGCAAGACCAGTGCTCTAACCACTAGGTCACTCCACTCCACTCCCTTGAAATGTGGCCGTCCCTATGGGGGCGGGCAGTTCAGGATGTCCAAAATGTTTGAAAGAAGAACATCCATGCCTTCAATATGCTTCCGCTGACACACACACACACCTCCCCCCCCCAGGGACCTGCATACTGCTGCGATGGACCTGAGTATGATATTCATGAGTTACATTTGCATGCAATTATATGCAAATCTATCTAATACAAATTTATTGTGGATACCCTAAAAACCCGATGGGAGTAGGTGTGCCCGAGGACTGGGTAGGGACTGGCTGGATTAGCATGTGCTTAGCGTGTGAGCTCTTACCGCCTACATAATGGGTGGTGGTAGAGTCTCATACTAATGACCATGAGCTAATGGAAAAATTAGTTTCACCCCTGTGGAAAAATGGCCTTAGTATACAGAAATGTCTTGCATAAGGATGTGCTAAGGCTACTTTTTACCGCAGTTTGATGTGTTTAATTCTGGTTACCGCATCTCAAATAAGGTATAGTGGAATTAGAAAAGGTACAGAGAAGGGTGACGAAAATGATAAATGGAATGGGACGATTCCCTATGAGGAAAGGCTAAAGCGGCTAGGGCTCTTCAGCTTGGAGAAAAGACAGCTGAGGGGAGCATAGGCGGTCAGTGGCCCAACTGTTTGGGGAGGCTAAAGGGGGCGGGGTTAGGGGTGGGGCCAGGGGTGGATCTTAAATCCATAATTGTCTGATAACACACAGAAAAAATAAAAAAATAAAAATAAAAGTCACAATTAATACCTTTTATTAAATTTAGATATTAGATATGTATCATATGTGAAAGAATAAAGTGGTTGCTCAAAGCATATACTAACCACAATCGCTCAACTGCAAAACACTATGCACAACTTTGTGCAAAAACACACTCAGAACCTTACTGTACCATAAATATTACACTGGGCAGAACCTAATACACCAATATAACACCCAAACAGACATCACAGACCATCAACAATATGAAACAAGGGATCATGTCACAATTCTCATGTACAGCCACAAAACATCCTTTTAGGGTGGATGGTATTCACAATGAGCTCCTTTTATTAACGACCAGATAGAGATAAGAGTTTTCAAATTTCAATTTTGGCACAGTATAAGTCATCTTTATGACTACTGATGCACTCAAGCTTGCAAGTAATTAATTTGAAACTCCAAATCCACAGTCTCACACTACCTGTGTATAAAACAGGATACAGGAACAAGTTATCATCATCACCCACAGTTAAATGTGAATCTTCTTTCGGTATATAGAGTGGAGAAAAAAGGGGGGTTCAGTAACGCCACCCAGCCAGCCCAAGATGATTGGACTATATAAGGCGTAGTAGGCCCGGCGCAACATCGTCTAGCCCCCCAAAAACTCCACACTATTAAATGGCCAAAATTAATATAAAAAATGGACTTGAAATGTCCTGAGGGTTAATAATGGACAAATTCATGTATCCAAAAAGTTGAGATCACAGCAGTGGCGTAGGAAGGGGGGGGGGGGCGGTGGGGTGGTCCGCCCCGGGTGCACACCGTTGGGGGGGTGTTGGCTCCACTGGTTCCCTGCTCCCTCTGCCCCGGAACAGGTTACTTCCTGTCAGTGGCGTAGCCAGACCTGAGATTTTGGGTGGGCCCAGAGCTAATATGGGTGGGCACGCACTGCCTATATAAGTATGAGTAGTGTCTCTTGGGATCCTTCAAAATAATGCCTTAGAATTCACTTGATGGATTTCTAAGTAGTCTGCCCAACAGCTGCCCTGCATCAGTATAACCACATACATACTTAATGGAAAATTTGATATTTTTAAATATAATTACATTATCCCACAATCTCTCCACTGCAAAATGCTATACACAAACTTGTGCAAAAACACACTTATATCCTTACTAAACCATAACAGCACTAATTCCAAGGACAGGATGAGCTACAAACTTATGCTTGAAAAGGCAGAACTGTAATTACACCAGGCTCTAAAACACCAATACACTACCTTGTGAAAAAAAAGCAAAACAAAACGGGCTGCAAATACTACACGCTAGCAGAATACTGCACCTTGATCACACATGAAAAACCCATGACACGAGGAACTAGAAAGCAAAAAATATGAAGACAAAATACTGAACTGGAAAGTTACCTCAAGAAGTCAGACTCAGCATGCAGCAATACCAGAAAAATTGAAACTTACATGCAAAATATCACAGATGCACATTTCCAAAAGCAGACATATTCCAGTTAATAAATTCTGAATAAAATACTTTTTTCTACCTTTGTTGTCTGATCTATTCGCTTTGGTCCCAGTGTCTTCTGTTTTATGCAGTGTCTTCTTTCCATTTGATATTTTTTCTCTCACCATGTCCACCATCCTCCTGTGTCCTTATGTGTCCTGTCTACCATCTGTAGTCAAAAGCTTCATTCTGCAGCTATAAAACCTCCCTACCATTTAAATGTTGCAATGTAAAACCAAAATATAGCATCACACTGTACCATATTATTATACTAGTGGCAGGAGGCTCTCTCAATGAGATATTTACTGTACCAACTGTGATTTTGAACTAGGCTTGCACCAGCTGCAAAACAGAAAGGTTGTGAGCGCAGTAAGTTGTGTACTGCTAGCAACAAAGAAGGGGTTTATCAACATGTTGGGGAAGCTATTTTGCACTTTCTCTGCTCCCTACCTGAGCCTTGTGTATGACGGTGCTGACCCCTCAGCCTCACTCACTATCATTGCTATGGGTGTACTATTAGACTCTACTCCCCCTCTCCCCCAATTTAATTTAATGGGGTTATTTTGCACTGGATTCAGCAACCCCTCCCCCAAAAGGAGAAAAAAACAGAACAAAAAGCAAAATCAGAAAGATGGCTGGCAGCAAAGAGATGGGCGTGCAGAGCAGGGTCAAAATGAGGAGAATAAGACACAGAGAGGGAAGTTTGGAAGGCAATAGGACATGAGAGACTAGGGCAACAGAGGAGAACAGGAGTGAGAAAAGAGGTGAAGGAGTGAGTCTGAGAGGAGAATGGACTTGGGAAGAGCGAGAGAGATGGTGGTGAGGAGAGTGAAGGGAGATAGTATGGATAAATAAGAAAGCACAAGAGAAGGGATGGCTGGGGGAGGGTAAGCATGAGAGGAGCGGGGCATCACCTGGCAAAACAGTGGCTAGGGGAAGAAAGAAGGGGAAGAAGGGTATTAAATGGGAATAAACTTGGAAACAAGATTTAGCTGCTCCTCCACTCCTGAGTTTGGCTTGGGAACATGGTATGTACAATTTTATAAATAAAAATAAGGCAGGTGGAAGTGCAAAAACTTTATAGCACACTATATACTCATCAAGAATGTGCTGTGGGACCTGCGTGACGATGATGACTTAGTCTTCTTGCCCGCAGCGGCGAGCGGGCAGGCGTAAAAGCAGGAAGTAGCCAGGCTCAATTCCGTCCTTCGCTTCCTGCCCTCTCTCTGCGCCATCCCGCCTTCCTCTGATGTCATTTCCTTTCGGGCGGGCGGGACGCTGAGAGGGCAGGAAGCGAAGGACGGAATCGAGCCTGGCTACTTCCTGCTTTTACGCCCGCCCGCTCACCGCTGCGGGCAAGAAGACAAAGTCATCATCGTTGTCGTCGTGGAAGGTCGCAAACGACTGGATGCCCAGGCCCACCCCTAGCTACGCCCCTGCTTCCTGTTCCGGGGCAGAGAGAACAGGGAACCAGCGGAGCCGACGCAGCTCCCAGCAACATGCACTCGGGGCGGTTCAGCCCTCCCGCCCATCCCTCACCACTTTCCCATGTAAGTACGCACTCCGGGAGGTGTGCGCTCCGGAGGGGGGAGTGTGCGCCATGCTGCACCAGGTGGGGGGGGGGGGGGGGGGGGGGAGGGTGCGCAGCTGTGACCCGCCCCGGGTGTCAGCTGCCCTAGCTATGGCACTGGATCACAGTCTAAGTCATCACAAACAATATAGGAAAAACCAAAAGCATTAGGGGCTTATAGCCCATTTAGTTATGTTTAAACAAAAGAGATGTGCATGAAACAAAATATTTTTTTTATTTTGACTTGTTCTAAAACCTTAAGTCAGTCAGCACCTCTGCCTAATAGTTGAGATCACAGTCTATCATCATCACAAACAATATAGGAAAAACCAAAAGCATTAGGGGCTTATAGCCCATTTAGTTATGTTTAAACAAAAGAGATGGAAGGAAGTGGGAGGGAACATCTCTCAGACTCTGTCTCTTTCTTCTTTTTCTTCTTGCCTTCCCTACGTGCCCCTCCCGCTCGTTCCTGCCTATGCGGAACAGGAGTACACGGGATGGGAGCGAGCGCTTGAAGGCTCAAGGCTGACTGGCTGCCTGAGCTGAGGGCGAGGCGAAGAAAGAAGAAGCTGTAGCACTGCACTGCAGGCACGCAGGACCGCGGCGCGCCGGTGCAAGAGCCCGAGCGGTCCGGGTGGGCGGAACTCAACTGCCTGGGCTGAATTTGGGATGGCATTTCGGCTCGGTGTCATGGTCGCGCGCGTCGGTCCGCAACAGAGATGATCCTGCGGCTTGGCCGAACGGCGAGCCCCAGGCAGGCGGAACTGGGGGCTGATGGTGTGTTGGCGTCGCGTCGTGGTTGGTCCGACCTGTCAATCATGATCCGACGATCCTGCGGCTGTGGAGGCTTAGCCTCCCCAAGCCTCTTATACCGGGCGCCTATGGAGGGGAGATATGATAGAGGTCTATAAAATAATGAATGGAGTGGAACGGGTAGACGTGAATCGCTTGTTTACTCATTCCAAAAATACTAGTACTAGGGGGCACGCAATGAAGCTACAAAGTAGTAAATTTAAAATGAATCGGAGAAAATATCTCTTCACTCAATGTGTAATTAAACTCTGGAATTCGTTGTCAGAGAATAGAGTAAAAGCAGTTAGCTTAGTGAGGTTTAAAAAAGGCTTGGATGGCTTCCTAAAGGAAAAGTCCATAGACCATTATTAAAATGGACTTGGGGAAAATCCTTTAGATTGTAAGCTCCTGTGAGCAGGGACTGTCCTTCTATGTTAAATTGTACAGCGCTGCGTAACCCTAGTAGCGCTTTAGAAATGTCAAGTAGTAGTAGTAAAATCAACTGCTTATTTCTAGAATAAGCAGCATAAAATGTATTGTACTGTTTTGGGATTTTGCCAGATACTTGTGACCTGGATTGGCCACTGCTGGAAACAGGATGCTGGGCTTGATAGACCTTCAGGCTGTCCCAGTATGGCAATACTTATGTACTTATGGCCCCTTTATAAAGCATACTTAAATAGTGATATGCTATATTTTTAAAAAATATTTATGAGGTGCACTGATTCAGTATTCACACAAAACAAGACATTTATGTCACACTATATTCAGTGACAAATGTAGTATTGAATTAGTTGAAAGTGAGAGGGAAAATATATATGTTTTAATTTAGATGTGAAAGACAATAATGCAGAGACATTTTGAATATCAGCAGAGAGATGACTGCCAAGGAATGGTGCAGGTGGATAGAAAGCCCAGAAGCAGGAAGAAACCTGTCTAGAACTTGATAAATTAAGGAGGCTGAGATACATAGAGCGGAGAGAGAAGAAGCAACAGAATGTGAAATGAAGAACAATAGATAAGAGGGAGTAAAATCATAGATACAAATACATTATCAGAAAAAAAATGTCTACTGGCAAAAGTACATGACATGGATCCAGAGAAATGAGGTAAAAATAAATGGTTCAGTATTCAGCCATGGCCATGAGTGGGTTTTAATAAAAGCAGACTACAGCATTGAAAAAGCATGCATATTTTATGTTGCTTTTTGAGTAATCGGTGGTACAGAATATACATATAGACCACTGACCAAAGGCAGCTGCTATTTTATATAGCTGAGCTGTTTAATTTAGGACTGTTGTTTTCTCTCCTAAATTATTAAACCGCTTAGCTCTACAGATAGTAGCTGAATGTTGCTACTGTACGTAAAGCTGGGTAAAACAGTCCCGGGTTACCATATGGCTCCAGAAAAAAAAGAGAACAGATTGAGCCAGTCCGGATTTTACTACCATTTGATGGAAGTAAAATCCAGACTGGCTCAATCTGGCCTCCTTTTTCTGCAGCCATATGGTAACCCCCGCTCTGCCCTCTCTACTTTCAATGAAATTTTCAGTAGAAGTAATTATTTAACAGGATGCCCACATTTACATACTACTCGGACACCTAAGTATACAGAATGCTGTCACTTTCATAAGAACATAAGAGTAGCCATACTGGGTCAGACCAGTGGTCCATCTAGCCCAGTCAGGGCCAGTCTTAGCAAGTGCGGGGCCCTATGCAGACCAATTTGATGGGGCCCCACCCTAGCCCTGCCACCACACCCTAACTCTGCCCCACCCTAGCTCAGCCCCCACCCTAGCTCCACCCCCCACCCTAGTTCCAGGGCCGGCCACCCCTCCCTCCGAGCTCCAAGGCCCCCAGCTCCAGGGCTTGTCGATCCTGCACAGTCAATGCCAACTGAAAACCATGTCTTTTTCACAAACACAGATACACCCTAATCCACTATAGAATAAGTAGTAATATTTAAACTTTCTATTTAGACAAAAATTAAACTGAACCCCCAAGATGCCAGACTCTGCATACGATGCAACACCACAGAAACAGAAAATGTCCCCTAGTACTGTGCAAAATATAAAGACAGCAGATGTAAATTTGAAAAAAACTAACAAATATCAATCACCACTTTAAAAATTAGCAAATAGAAATAAAATAAATATAGAAAATAAAATAATACCATTTTATTGGACTACTACATTTAGCTTTCAGAGGCCAAAACATCCTTCCTCAGGTCAATACAGTATAGTACTGTTACAGTATCCTATCCTGACCTGAGGAAGGGGGTTTTGTTCTCCAAAAGTTAGCCAAAATGTATTAAAATTAGTCCAATAAAAAGATTACCTTGTTTACATGTTCTATTATAAACATTTATTAACACACCTACAATACTACCTTATCCTAAAGCAAAAAAATAAAAATATATATTTTATTTACAGTTTGTTTCTCTTGTTTTCTGCTGTCCTCATCTTCTTTTCACTGTCTTCCTTCCATCCAGCATCTGTCTTTGTTTTCTCTCTACCATCCAGTGTCTGCCCTCTCTGCTGTCCCCTCCATCCAATGTCTGCCCTCTCTCCCTGCCCCTTCCATCCACATCTGCCCTCTATCTCTGCCCCTTCCATCCACCATCTGCCCCTGTCTGCCCTCTCCCCCTTCCATTCACTGTCTGCCCTTTCTATCCCATCCATCCACTGTCTGCCCTTTCTCTCTGCCCCTTCAATCCACCATTTGCCCTCCCTCTCCCATCCATCCGGGTCTGCCCTCCCTCTCGCTCCCCCTTCCATCCAGGATCTGCCCCCTCTCTGCCCCTTTTTTTCAGCCCCCAGTTCCAGCCCCACTATCCCACCAGTCCCCTGTTTCAGCCCCAGCCCTTTTCTCCCACGTCCCGAGCTTCAGCCCCCAGCCACTCCTCCCTGTCCCCTTTTCTGCCCCCAGTTTCAACCCCAGTCCCCAGCCCTTTTCTCTCACCAGTCCCAAGCTTCAGCCCCAGCCACTTCTCCCTATCTCCTTTTCTGCCCCCAGTACCCACAGTTTCAGCCCCTGCCCCTTTTTAGCCTCCAGTCCCAGTACTAGCCCCCTTATCCCACCTACCCTCCTTTTCAGCTCCCAGTTCCATCCTCCGTCATCCACATGCCTTGTATTAGAGCCCCCCTTTTCAGCCCCAGAACCATTCTCCCACCTGACCAGTGCATGCCCCATTTTCCCACCAGCCCCATGCATAGCCCCCATTTCCCATATGGCCCCTTCTCAAACCCCAGTTCCAGCCCCCTTCTCCCATCTGAGAACCCTCATCCCACACCCTTCTCCCATCTGAGTCCCCCTTACCCCCTCCCCATCTGAGAACCCCCATCCCACACCCTTCTCCCATCTGAGTCCCCCTTACCGCCTCCCCCCAACTGAGAACCCCCATCCCACACCCTTCTCCCATCTGAGTCCCCCTTACCCCCTCCCCCCGAGAACCCCCATCCCACACCCTTCTCCCATCTGAGTCCCCCTTACCGCCTCCCCCCAACTGAGACACAATACTCGAGGTGCGGTCGCACCATGGAGCGATACAACGGCATTATAATGTCCTCGTGTTTGTTTTCCATCCCTTTCCTAATAATACTCAACATTCTGTACACTTTCTTAGCCACCGCAGCACACTGAGCAGAAGTTTTTAACGTCTTATCAACCATGACTCCCAGATCCCTTTCTAGCCGGCATTCCTCTTAATAAAATAATAAAAGAGCCCCAAACATATAAAGGTATTGTAAGGAAAGCATCTTGATTTCTTAGAAATGTTGTTGAGTAGTACAAAATGATAGCTGAAAGAAACACTTGTTTGATATTAGAGCTTGTTGCAGGAAACCTTGTTTAAGAAAGAAAGAAAAGAACAAATTAGATTCACAGTAGAGATTTGTTTTACTTATTTATTAGGCTTATACTACTTCTCTCAGAAGGTTACAAAGTGATTTTTAATACAATCACAGAAGGTACAGTGCAAAAGACACACAAAAAACAAATAAAGATATCAAGTTAAAAAAAACTTTTTCAAAAAGCCAAGCCTTACACACAATAGGTTCTATGACATTATGAATTGAAATCGAACAGTGTTGACCCAATATATATAAAGGCCCTCTCTGTGGCAGGGCTGAGGCAAGTTATGTGCAGGCAGTGTGTCCACACAGGGCGCAGGGGAAGTGGGGGCTCCAAAATTGTGTCCTATCTATTGCCTTCCCTACTTGGCTGTGACGCAGTGGAAGGGATAGGACCTCTAGGGGACGTGCTGCACAGGTACATTTCCGGCTCGGGATGGTCCTGCACTGTGGTCCCACCAATCTGACATTATTAGGAAACTGGAGTAAAGCCTGCTGAGATGATCACTGTGCATGATCTGACCTAAAAAAAGAAATATGGGATTCATTCAGTGTTGGAGTCTGTACACTGGTTACCAATTTGCCACAGAATAGATTTTAAGCTTATATATCATCATTAAATCTATTCTCTGGCAAATTGATAACCAGTGTAAAGACTCCAACACCTTGTTTGAAATGGTATTTTTGAAAACCAAATATAGACTTTTTTCCTTTTTTGAAAATGATTACATTTGCTGTTTGGATTTGGGACGTTTAGCGCAAAATATCCAAAGTCTGACTTAGACATCATATCGAAAATGCAATACATCAAACTTGAGAAGAAATAACAACTGGTACTGGTTACAGTTCTGAGTGTGTAGCTAGAGTTTTGTCTTTCCTTGCAACAAAGTGTGGCTGTTTGGAATTTAATCATGATTTTTCCACTTATGAAATCTATGATATATTTATCTAATTATAATTTACTTGCAATAACCCATGATTTAATTACTTCTCATCTGGACTACTGCAGCACTCTGTATGTTGCATTATTATTTGTTTATTGAGATTTATTAACCACCTTTTGTGAACAGTATATTAATAGAAAATAACCAAATATAAGTATAAATGTGCAAGAAGGAGGAGAAGCTTTGTTTTTGAATCTCTGATTATCAAGAATTTGTGCAGCAGCTGAGAGCAGTGGTGTAGCTACATGGAGCCACGGAGGCCTGGGACCCCCCCCCCCCCAAATTTTCTCTGGCCCCCTGGTTTTGCTGGCGGTGGTCCCCAACCCCCAGCCAGCTGAAGTGTTGTCCAGCATCGGTCAATTTCACTAAAAAGAGCGTGCAAGACGTGAGGGGAAGGCAGAGCAGGGCAGGCAATGCGGCAGCGCCAGAGACCGGTGCTGGACAGTGCTTCAGCTGGCAGGGTTTGTTGACCCCTGTCAGCCAAGGTATTTGCTGTGGCAGTGGATGTGGAGTGGCAGGACGGCGGGGGGAGTGGCAGGATGGTAGGAGGCAGCAAGGCGGCGGGGGAGATGCAGCGGGGTGGCGGACCAAAATGTGCCTCCCCACCTCGGGCTCTGGCCACCTCCCACCGCAAGGTCTGACTATTCCCCTGGCTGAGAGCAATTCAGTGCTGCTAGTTGCTAACCATTTCAAGGTATATGTGCCCATAGGGACCCTATAGTGCAAAGTAAATCCCCTGATGCAGCATCTTGGGAGTCGAAACGTGGCCATGTTGGGTTATTTTTAATAAACTTTTTGTGGTTTCTCTTTCTCTGAAACCAGGATTAGGATGTAATTTTAGAAGGGCTGTACAGCATCAACATGTGTAAATAGCAGTATTTCACATGTAAGTGTTGAATTTGCAATACTGCTATTTATACCTATAGAT
This sequence comes from Microcaecilia unicolor, assembly GCF_901765095.1. Lineage (NCBI taxonomy): Eukaryota > Metazoa > Chordata > Amphibia > Gymnophiona > Siphonopidae > Microcaecilia > Microcaecilia unicolor. The sequence goes on from NC_044031.1 coordinate 215,443,739, forward strand.
GCCGTAGAATGCATAGATTGCAAGGGAGCATGTTCTGGATGTGGTTTGGGCAGTCCTAGTAAAGTACGTGTATTCTCAGTTTTGCATGAAGTACATCTAAATTTAAAAAAATATTTCCTAGTCAAGTCTTGCACCTCCTCTAGGCATGCATAAGTGTCAGCAAACTGCTGGTCTCTGCCAGGGATTTAGAAGAGTGATTCAGGGTGTAATTGTACCTAGCTTGCTGGTATTTTTAAAAAAAGGTTCCAGAGGAGATCCGGGAAAATATAGACCGGTGAGTCTGACATAGGTGCCGGGCAAAATGGTAGACTATTATAAAGAACAAAATTACAGAGCATATTCAAAAGCATGGATCAATGAGACAAAGCCAACATGGATTTAGTGAAAGGAAATCTTGCCTAACCAATCTATTACATTTCTTTGAAGGGGTGAACAAACATGTGGATAAAGGTGAGCCGGTTGATATTGTGTATCTGGATTTTCAGAAGGCGTTTGACAAAGTACCTCATGAAAGGCTCCAGAGGAAATTGGAAAGTCAGGGGATAGGAGGTACTGTTCTATTGTGGATGAAAAAGTGGTTAAAAGATAGAAAACAGAGAGTAGGGTTAAATGGTCAGTATTCTCAATGGAGAACGGTAGTTAGTGGGGTTCCCCAGGGGTCTATGCGGGGACCGCTGCTTTTTAACATATTTATAAATAACCTAGAGATGGGAGTGAGGTAATTAAATTTGCTGATGACACAAAGTTATTCAAAGTCGTTAAATCGCAAGAGGATTGTGAAAAATTACAAGAGGACCTTACGAGTCTGGGAGTGGGCGTCTAAATGGCAGATGACGTTTAATGTGAGCAAGTGCAAAGTGATGCATGTGGGAAAGAGGAACCCGAATTATAGCTACATCATGCAAGGCTCCACATTAGGAGTCACAGACCAAGAAAGGGATCTAGGTGTCGTCGTTGATGATACGTTGAAACCTTCTGCTTAGTGGGCTGCTGCGGCTAAGAAAGCAAATAGAATGTTAGGTATTATTAGGAAAGGAATGGAAAACAAAAACGAGGACATTATAATGCCTTTGTATCGTTTCCCTATGAGGAAAGGCTAAAGCGGCTAGGGCTCTTCAGCTTGGAGAAAAGGCGGCTGAGGGGAGATATGATAGAGGTCTATAAAATAATGAGTGCAGTTGAACGGGTAGATGTGAAGCATCTGTTCAAGCTTTCCAAAAATACTAGGACTAGGGGGCATACGATGAAGCTACAAAGTAGTAAATTTAAAACAAATTGGATAAAATTTTTCTTTATTCAATGTGTAATTAAACTCTGGAATTCATTGCCAAAGAATGTGGTAATGGTGGTTAGCTTAGCAGAGTTTAAAAAAGGTTTGGACGGCTTCCTAAAAGAAAAGTCCATAGACCATTATTAAATTGGACTTGGGGAAAATCCACTATTTCTGGGATAAGCAGTATAAAATGTTTTGTACTTTTTTGGGATCTTGTCAGGTATTTTTGACCTGGATTGGCCACTGTTGGAAACAGGATGCTAGACTTGATAGTCCTTTGGTCTGTCCCAGTATGGGAATACTTATGTACTTATGACAACAACAAAATTTGCTTATAGAAGCTTCACTACAACACCTAAAAAATATGGTCCCACAGCCCAGCTCTTGATACTATCCACACTGCTGTGTTCTGGACCAACACCATCCTCTGCCACTATCGTTTAGGGGATATGTGGGTATACGAGGATGATATCCTGGTTGCCGTGTTCTGAGCAGTCTGTAGCTTCTTTATGAGTTGTTCTTTGCATCCCGCATAAATTCCGTTGCAGTAGTCGGCATGGCTTAGTACCATTGATTGTATCAGGTTGTGAAATGTTGCCCTCGGGAAGAATGGTTTCATGCGTTTAAGTTTCCACATAGAGTGGAACATTTTCTTGATTGTAGAGTTAATTTGGCTCTCAAGTGTGAGGTTCATGTTGATTATGACACCAAGAATTTTCAGGTTATCTGAAATAGGGAGGGAGTAATCTGGGGTGATTAAGTTTGTGGGTATGTTTGTATTGTATTGGGATGAGAGGATGAGGCAGTGTGTTTTTTCTGTATTGAGTTTTAGTTGGAATGCATTTGCCCATGAGTTCATGGTATACAAGCCGAGGTTGATTTTGTTGGTAATTTCTGTCAGATCATGTTTGAAAGGGATGTATATAGTGACGTCATCTGCATAGATGAATGGGTTGAGGCCCTGAGTAGATAAGGACTTGGCTAATGGGGTCATCATTAGGTTGAAGAGGATCGGTGATAGTGGTGATTCTTGAGGTACTCCACAGTCTGCTTTCCACGGCAATGATATATTTGAATTTGATTTCACTTGGTATGTTCTGGTGGTTAGGAAACCCTTGATCCAATTGAGTATATTTCCACCAATCCCGAAGTAGTCTAGGAGTCTTAGTAGTATATTATGGTTTACCATGTCGAATGCACTAGACATGTCGAATTGGAGGAGAAGTATGCTATTGCATGTTGCTAATTCCTGCTTGAATTTGGCCAGGAGGGTGGTTAACACTGTTTCGATGCTGTGGCAGGAGCGAAATCCAGATTGAGATTCATGTAGTATAGAAAATTTGTGTATGTATTCGGTAAGCTGTTTGGTTACCATACTTTCCATCAGCTTGACTGCTAGTGTAATAGATGCTACTGGACGGTAATTGGTGAGTTCATTTGTTTTTTTTCTTGGTATCTTTTGGTATGGGGGTGAGTAGGATGTTGCCATTTTCCTTGGGGAAGAGACCTTGTTGGAGAATGAAGTTTAGGTGGGAAATGAGATCTGTTGTGTAACGATGGGGGGTGGATTTTATTGGGACAGGTGTCCAATTTGCAGTGAGTGTTGGAGGCTCTCTTAATCGCATGGGTAATTGTTTCGGTGGTGAGGAAAGTGAATTTTGACCAGATTCAATCTGCTGGGTACTCTCCTGAGGTTGGGTCCAGGCCATTGAAGAAGATTTCGATATCGGTGGTGTTCTGAGGAAGATTGTTTCGTACTTTTACAATTTTTTCATTGAAGTATTTGGCAAGTTCGTCTGCCGATGGGATGTCTGAGTTGGTTGTGGTGACCGAAGTAGTGTCCAGTAGTTTATGTACAAGTTGGTTAGTTTATGTTTCTTCGTCTCTTTGTGGTCTGGTCCTGTTTTAGTTTTATAGTATGACCTTTTGGATTGTCTTATTGCGTATTTATATTTCCTATGTATTTGCTTCCAAGCGTTAAGTGTGTGATCGTCTTTTATTTTTATCCATGCTCGTTTGAGCTTCCTGGTTTGTGGTTTTAGTTTTTTCAGTTCGTCGTTGAACCATGGTACTGGATTATGTCTATGTGAAGTTCTTGTATGCAGGGGTGCTATTTCGTCTAATATGTTTCTGCATCTTTTATCCCATTCAGAAAGGAAGTTTATGGAGTCCGTCTGTGCTGTCCATTCATTATTGTATATCTGTTGCCAGAATGTGTTCAGCTCTATTTGGCCCCTTGTGGTGTAGGTTGTTTGCTCTTGTGTACGATATGAACCCTTTTTATGCCATTTGAGGGATAGGTTTAGTTTGTAGTAGTCTGTCCAAGGTGTTTCTGTCCATTTAATATCTGTTATTATCAGGTTCTGGTCAGTAGACAATTTGTGTGAGATGAGGTCAAGTGTGTGCCCTTTAACATGGGTTACTTTCATGTGTGGCCACTTAAGATCCCATGAGTGAAGGAATTCCTTGCATTCACGTGCGTTGGTAGAGTTTGGGTCTTCTAGGTGAAGGTTGATGTCTCCTAGAACTAGTATATTAGAGTTGGTTACACAAGCGTTTGAGATGAAGTCCATGAAGTTTGACTGGCTTTCGTTCCAGTTACCTGGTGGTCTGTAAAACAGGGCACAGTTCAGGTGGTCAATCAGGGATTTGTTGTGAATTCTAATTGATTCAATTTCAAGTCGGGTAGTTATGGACTTGGCAGTGATATCGATGGTAAAGTGGGCTCGGTAGATTAGTGCTATCCCTCCACCTCTCTTTTCCTTTCTGGTCCAGTGAGTGATATTGTCTCCTGGGGGGCAAAGGTCAAGGATTATGGGGTCCTTTTGATCATGAATTCAGGTTTCGTTTATGAAGATTAAATAAAGGTTTCCTGATGTGATCCAGTCTGTTACTGTGGTAGCTTTGTTTACAACAGATCTGGCATTGATGTAACCCACTTGAATTGTTTGGTATAGGTTTTCATTATTTGGTGTTGTGTGGATATTTGTTAGTTGTCGTGGCTTTGTGTGTTTTTATTATGACCTTTCTTTCCGTTCTGATGATGTTGTCCGTATGTTGGTGTACTTCTTCTTTTATTTTGGTTGTTGGCAGTTTGATGAGGTGCGGAGTAACTGGTTAGTTTTTGATTATTGTGTAGTATGGGTATTATGTTGTTTTCTGCGAGTGGGGAAGAAAACATTAGGTGAATCAGTGATAAGGAGTAGATGGTTAGGAATAATTTGATGGTATTCATTTTGGTATCAATGTAGTTAGGCTGCTGGAGGGCCGTGATCAATAGGGAGGACCGGTGGGGGAGTATTGCAGCTTGGATCTGGAGGGGGTTATGTCGGCTTCAGAGGCTCACAATGATCAGATAGAGATAAAACTTTTTTGCATCTGTCTAGGGATGGTGTCTCTCCCGCCCGTCCTCTCTTGCTTTGCACCTCGTGTGCTGCACTCCCCTTCACCTCCTCACCTTGTCGCCTCGGCAGGTGTCTGGTCAGCTGGTCCAATCACAGCGACGCCAAAGGTGCTGTCCGATGGGGAATGCTGCAGCCCAGCAGAGGAGGAGACTGTGCTTGTATGCCAGTGTTCGATGTAGTAGTGCTGCTCAGAGCTTCAAGGTTCCACGGTCACGGGAGCTGAGTTAGTGGTTGGGGGTAGGTATCAGTTGGGAGGGAGCAGTCTCGGCCAACAACTTAATCTAAATATCCTCCATTCCTTAAGAAATTCAAATACGACCACCCCCAGCATCTTCACACAGCAAGTGTTGTTGTCCCCATGATACCACCAGCAACTGTCCCAATTTGAACATATTGCTAGGTTAGTATATCCCAGGTAAATCTGTGTTTTCTTTGGGTAGTACATTTGATGCTGAGCCAGAAATAATTCATTTCACATTTTGATTTATTCCATACCTGAGTGCGCTATGCAATAAATGTGGCAAATGTAAGCTGTGATGGCAGTCATAATGGCACGGATTCCAGAGCCATTTGAATGCAGACGGTAAAAATAAATGTTAGCATTCAAAATGTCCATGCAAATATTTGTATGACTGCAGGAATACCGAGACATACGCATTTGGCTACTCACACACCAAGCACCCCTTTTAACATTCATTCAAAGAACCGGGATCCTTCATCCCCACGATCTGTCATCTCTCCCAGCTCCAGCGCGTCGCCCCACTCTAGTCCACGTCCGCGGTTGAGTTTCTCTCCCGCCACTTTCCTACTGCCATCCTACCTTCTAACTTGTCTTTCAGGTTGCCAGCGGTAGCAGTACCAATTCACACACTCTACCTGCAGCTGGGCCCAGGAGCACCAATATACCTGCTACTGGGAAACTAGAATAAGGTGAACTGTTACAAATTCCTACAGAGACACTACATGCTAGCAGAATCCTTCACTTCAGTTACATCTGCTGAACATGGACAGGCTTTCACCTGAAAAAGAATAGGGAACAGATGTGCACTCATACTTCCACCGATCTCTCCAATATCAAAGAACTGTGACATTTCTTTTTTGTTTTTGTTGTTTTGGGGTATTTTTTTTTCTTCATTTTTTGTAGTGGTAAGATCAAGAGAGAAGTCCTGATGGGGTTCCTAAACTTATTGGCAGAAGAAAATGATGTTCGTGGTGAGAGGGAACAGAAGGGATGAAATAAATGTTCAATATTTGAGGCGTGGCAAAGTTCAACATTTTTCTAAGTAGAATTTTTAAATATAATGTATAGCACTGTAAAGAGTTTCTCCAAGAAATATCACCTAGAGCTTTTCTGCTTTTCATTACTCTTATCCTGACTCCTTAGAATGAATTTCTTATACAGAAAGAGGACTCTTGTAACACCTGTCAACTTGAACCACTGTCCAGAAATATCAATTTTCTTTTTATGCCAGTAGCAGACAAGAATTCTATTCCATTTTCTGTAGCAGCAGAAATAGCACAGGCATACTATTCCTGGGGTCCTCTTCAGAAATAACAGGTAATTCACTGTCCAAATGCCCTGTACTCTCACAGCTCAGTGTGACTTAAAAACAATGTGGGCATGTTAAAAAAAATCCTCTGATCCACTTTTCAGACTTCACCATATCTGAGAATATGATACCTCAGCAAATGGCAGGATCCTTCATTGCTTCCTTTCTACTGAAAATAGGACAGGCAATGTGAAATTGAATAACAGGAACGTTACTAATGGATTTTGCACTCCATGAGGGCAATGTTCTCAAGATTTTGCTGAAGACAGTGAAAGTGATATACAAAGCTGAAAACAGCCTCAGAAATGAAATGTGAAGACCATTTTTACACACAGAATGTTGAGATGGAATTTAACCATCCAGTTCAAGACATGCTCAGTTCTGGTGGTATTTTACAAAAGGCTCTACCAAGTGTGGAGGCTTTTGTAAAATACCTATAAAGACATGCAGGAGTACATGTGTATTTCACTCCATATGCAGCACGAGCAGCCATTTTACAAATATGCACATAGACAAAGTAAGCATCACGACCCCGACAATTTACACATGGAAGTAGCCATTTTCCAACTTTCATGAGTGATTTGCCCCACTTCCATGTATAACTGTCCCATTACACGAATGAGGTCACATTTTTTATGTTCCTTTATTTTGGAAGTGGAAATAAACTGCATAGGATTAAGAATTATGACCTTTGGGCCCAATACACAGACCGTGGGAGTTAGCCAGGCTGACTCCCACGGTCGGCGCTGACCCCCAATATTTAATGGCGAGCTGTTTCCAGTGACTGACATTGAGTAAGCTGTTAAATGTTTGAACAATTTCAACTTTTAACTGGCCAAGTCAATATTCAGCACTGGCCAGTTAAGATGAAACTAGCCAAAGATAGGCCTGCTATTTTGGCGGTCAAATTTGGCCACCAAACATAGTGGTGATGCGCTGAATATCGGCAGATAGCCAGTTATATTGCATGATATAACCAGCTATCCGCTAAGTGCTAACTGGCAATATTCAGTGGGAGATAACCAGCTATCTCCCACTGAATATTGCCGGATAACCGGTCAAGTACCATTTAACTGGCCAGGAGCCATTCCTGGCTGGTTAAATGGTTTTAAAATCAGGCATTAATGTCTTGTATAAAACCCCGACGAAAATGAGCACTTCTTAAAAGTCTATGCATAGCTTTGAACAGGTGTAAAATCCTGCAGCAAAATGATTTTCCCTTAAGTAAATGAAGTATTCATTATGTAAAAAAGAGAATGCACGTGTACATTTTTGTAGTGCACAACCCCTTAAAATCTCTGGGTGGTGTGAATACCACATGGAAATAGCAACTTTCTAAAAGCACCATTTGTATTTATATGTATGTAAATGTCGCTATTTAGATGTGGATGTTTCTAAAATAACAGCCTTTGTGTGTTGAAAATGGCAAATGGTGCACAAAATTGCCTTTGCCAAATTTTGCATGCATTATTTGCAGTATGAGAGGGTAAGTTCATCACGTGCTGCCTAGGCTCTATTTTGAGGCTGCTTTATAAAGAAACAGACTCATCTATGTGTCTTTAAAAATAGCTTCACAAACCCTGCACAATTGCATCTGTGTATCCTGCAGTAACAAGATAGTAGGATTTTTTTTCTCTACTGTTTATTAAGCATTAGTGTCTCTTGGCAGTGTTAAAATGGGGCATATTAATGATCTCTCAGATAAATGGGTACATTTGCTTGCATTAATTCCATGATGTACAGTACTTTGGGAAATTTGTCTTACCTTTAATCGGAACACCCTGTCAAAACTGCCACTGCTCTAATTATAAATTAAATACGATTGATGAAAAAGATTAAGAATTTATTTACAAAGAAGACTCTTTGAATTTATTTCCAGACTGCTAAAATGTTGCGCATGGCTGCACTGGCAAGTAATGCCATTTCTTTAAGTGGCAGCACCTACAGATTTCTCACAGATTATCTGGAAATTCTTGAATAATTTAGCTGTGAACCTTGTGAGGATAATTTTCAATGCCATTTCCATAAGTAAATAGTGATCTACTCTGCCAAATATTCCTCTTAGTTACTGCTTAGTGCCACATTCACCCCTGTGTTACATGGGTTTTACAAAGATGTCCAAATTCCGAACAGGAAAGAAGGTCATTTTTGAAAAAGATGAACATCTATCTTTTGTGTTGGAAAATACTATGGACATCCTGTGATTTGGACGTCTTTGATTTTTGGCCATTTAAAAAAAATCGTCCAAGTGTAAAACGTCCAAAGTCAAGCCATTGGGATGTAGGAGAAGCCAGGATTTTTAGTAGACTGGTCCCCCTGACATCCCAGGACAGCAATAAGGTACCTTAGGGGGCACTGCAGTGGACTTCATAAAATGCTCCCAGGTACACATCTCACCATTGCTCCCTTACCTTGTCTGCTGAGCCCCCCCAAAACCCCAACTGTACACCACTACCATAGCCCTTAAGGTGAAGGGGGGCACCTATATGTGGGTACAGTGGGTTTCTGGTGAGCTTTGGAGGGCTCACACTTTCCTCCACAAGTGTAACATGTAGTGGGGGTATGGGCCTGGGTCCACCTGTCTGAAGTGCACTGCACCCGCTACTAAACTACTCCAGGGACCTGCATGCTGCTGTCATGGACCTGAGCTTGACATCTGATGCTGGCATAGAGGCAGGCAAGTAATTTTCTTCAACACACTTTTTGAGGGTGGGAGGGGGTTAGTGACCACTGGGGGAGTAAGGGGAGGTCATCCCTGATTCCCTCCAGTGGTCATTTGGGGCACCTTTTTGTGCCTTAATTCGTAATTAAAAACAGGTCTAGCTCAAAATGTCGAAGTTTTTAGTCCTGGATGTTTTTGTTTTGTTCCATTATGGCTGAAAGACGTCCAAGTCTTTTTTTTTTTAAATATTTTTATTGAAAGTTTTAAAACTGTATCAGCAAGCAAGGACAGCTAGAAATCAGATTGATAGCAATTACAGCGATATCAGTTACAAATACAATATAACCAATCATCTTCCTCCCCCCTCCCCCCTCCCCCAATCCCAAAACATTACTCCACTAGATGGTCAGCCCTCTGTAGCTAGAAAATCGTCTAGTGTCTTATCAACTAGGTGGCACAGTCAATCTTGGTGCATCAAGGTCTATCCCAGAGCGGGATCTCCATGTAGCATATTTATCCCATTGTTTATGGAATTGTAGGATTTGTCCCACTCGGAGCACTGTCAACTTAGACATCTAATATAGTAGTCCATTTTGTGAGTTACTTTCAAACACTGGGGTGGCAGTGGGCTTTTCCAAGCTGCTGCAAATACAATTTTTCCCTGCTACCAGCAGGATCGATGCCAGATGATGCGTCGCCGCTGAATCCCTGGTGGGCGAAAATGCAGAAGACAAAATTTCACTGTCAATGGGTATTGCAATGCTGTAATTTGAGTTAACAAGTGGAGCACCTCAGACCAATAGGGCTTTATCTTTGAGCAAGACCACCATATATGAAGCATATCACCCTTCTCAGAACATCCCCTCCAGTAATAACCCGTGCCTTGTTTATACATATTTGCTATTCTGTGTGGGGTGAAATACTAACGATAGAGCATTTTGTATCCATTTTCTATCAATGAGCTACAGACAGAGGCCTTCAGCATATATTCAAAGGCCCTCTCCCAGCTTCATAAGTCATATTTATTTCTCATGTCTTGCTCCCATCTCTGGGTGTACCTCAATATGTGGGTATGTCGGGCTAAGAGCGCCGCATATAGCCGTGAAGTGCAGCCTTTGGAGTTCCCACCCCGAAGTGCAATCTCTATCATTGTTTCATCTAAAGCCAGTTCGTCTTTAGCTCTACGATATATATAGTCCCATATCTGCCTATAGTTAAATATAAGATGAATTGGTAACCCATAGTCTTCCTGGAGATCGGGAAATGGCACCACCTGCCCTTCCTTCCAAACCTGTCCCAACTGCGACAAGCCCTTCTGCTCCCAGCTTTTATAAACTGTCTCCTCTACCCCAAGGGGGAAACCTGGGGCGACCCGTATGACCGTCTGTCTAAAGTATGTCCTGTTAGGGATGAGCCTTTGGCGCATATCACACCAGGTTTGTAGAGGAAAGTGTATAGCAGGGTGGGGAGGCCCTCTTAATATGATGTAGGAGTTGTCAATGAAGAAATCACAATATAGATCCCAACTGATGTACGCCCAACCAGTGTCTCTCAATTTGGACCCAGGACTTGATGCTCTCAGAGTGACCCACTGTGCCAATAAGTGTAGTTGCACCGCTTGGAAGTACAAAAGAAAATTGGGGACCCCCATACCTCCCTGCTGCTTAGGCTGATACAAGATCTCTGCTGACACTTGCGGTGGTTTATGCCTCCAAATGTATGCAAAAATCTTGCGATTAAGCTGGCGAAAAAAGTGTTTGGGCAGTGGCAGTGGTAATGCTAAAAATAGATGTGGAGGGGCATAATTGAACGCAAACGCCTATCTCCATGGGCGTTTATCTTCGAGAACAAGTCCATGAAGGGGCGGGCTGAACTGTATTTTCGAAAAAATGGACGTTTTTGAGCTGGGCTTTTGTTTTTTTTTAGCGATAATGGAAACTAAAAATGCCCAGCTCCTGATTTGGGTCGAAATATAGGCGTTTTTCTTTTTCGATTATAAGCTGGATAGTAGCTTTGGCAGAACCATCATTTTTATAGCTGATATTCTACCCAACCACGAAAGTTCCAAGCCCTCCCATTTATCCAAATCCTGAAACAATTCCTTTATCTTTGAGGGAAAATTAGCCTCATAGAGGGTATGAAGAGATGGTGTAAGATTAATACCCAGATAGCGCAGTGACTTAGTTCTCCATTGAAAAGGGTATAATTGTCGGATAGAATTTAGCATTGCTGTCAGGACATGGAGGCCCAAGGCCTCAGAATTATCCATATTAATCCAGAAGCCCGAGACTCTCCCGTAGCCCTGAAGGATCTGCATTGCCACTTGCAATGATCACACCGGCTCTGTCAAAGTTAATAAAATATCATCAGCGAATAACATAACTTTGTGCATCCCTGTACCTATTGTCTGACCTTGTACATCTGGGTGTGTTCGGAGTGCCTGAGCCAAAGGCTCAATAGTCAGTTCAAACAACAAAGGGGAGAGCACACAGCCCTGCCGCGTTCCATGGCCTAAAGAAAATGATCTGTCTTTATCTCCTGCAACCATTGTTTTATCTCTTTTAAGGGCTCCGGGTCCCGCTCCAAAGATTTGCCAGAGAGGAACAGCAGTGGCGAACTCTGGGTGACTCGTTGCCCTTTCTTCTTCGTCCACGAGGGCTGACGCGGCAGGCCCAGCATAAGTGAACCCGGTTAATTCCAGCTTTGATGCCTGGGAACTCATCTGGATACGACTGGGGAGCGTTTACAGTATGTTCCTATGTTTGTTCAGATATTTTCTGAATATAACAGCCGCGGTGGTGCTTGTTTTTGCTCAAAGGCTGTCTGGAGCTCTCTGCCTCGGCAGCCATTGAGTTCGGTGATGTCACTTCCTCCAAGACGTCCAAGTCTTAGGAACGCCCAAGTCCCACCTCGAACACACCCTGATATGCTCCCTTGAGATTTGGATGTCCTTCTGACGGACTTCAGAGATAGACATCCATCTCTTTGAAAATGACCCTGATAGCTACTCAGGACCAACTGCATTTTTCCCCAATTCATTCAGAGAGGAAATTTCATCTATGACAACACCTTAGCTCCCCCTCTGGAGGTAGAAGGTCTCGGAGACTCTGTTCTTGCCTCTGTCTTACTCTCTTCCTTTCGAACCACAGTACGCTCTGATGCATCCATTACATTTTCTTGGCCTTTTGCCATTTTTCCTTTTTCACTCTTCATTATTCCTTCACTGACAAAAGCGGCTAATATGCCCCGGCTCTTGACACTTAAAGCAATTATTTCCTCTTTATTATTTCTTCTGGATCCCCTCCAATCAGAGGGTCTATAACTTCCACTCTGGCGGTTATCCTCTCCATCTTCTCGCACTGAATCTTCTTCTCTATGCTGTATTGCTTGGAATAGTTCTTGCTGCTGTAAACTTATGTTCATACCCATCTTCTCTACAGCTTGAGTGAGCTGTTGGATAGCCAGCAGTGTCTGGTCTGGTTCTGCTGTAATGGCTCTCACAGTCCCCTCATTTCTTTGTGGCAAAATCCATAGCCTATCACGATCCCTATCTCCGAAAATTCTCTCCTCCTCCTCAGCACCTTCAACAGCAGCGGCTAGTAATTCTTGAAAGGTCAAATTTGGATTTTTTTAATTTTTCCTTTTCATCTCACGATGTAGGCTGTTGCTTTTTAAACCCATTATTAGCTGATCCTTAAGAGCATCTTCCACATCCAGGATTGTTTGTGACTTTCTGACCAAAATTCTATTCATTCTCTCAAACAGGTCACAGCCAAAGGTACAAACCGACTCCCCGGGTAGTTGCTTCCGACCATAAAATTCATGTTTTCTTAAGTTCAAAGGCGCTCTGTCTCCAAATTCCTTCAAAAGATTCTGGAACATATCTTCCACATTTCTCTGTTCCCCAGTGTATGGCTTCATCACATCACTCGCTGCTCCTTTCAGGTGATCTTGTACCACTTCCCACTGATCTTCTGATGGCACTCTCAAAATTTTTAATGCCGATCTAGTCATTTTAATCCATTCCTCCACTGTTTGTTCTCCCACTTTCAGAGGCTGTCCTGAGAAATCCGATATTCGTTTGTCCTGAGGTACATACAAGGCAGGGTACAGCATACTTTCTTCTGGGCGTGAAGTGCTAGATTTGCCTTGGCCTCCTGGAACATTTGAATTAGTTCTGCCTGTTCCCGCGTTAGTCTCTCCTGCTCTACCAAGCGTTGACGCAGGCTCTCATCTCAGCCCTCCAGTCTTCAATGGTCCCAGCCCACAACGATTCCTCCAGGAAAAACAGGGTTGCTTTTTTTCAAAACACTCTTACTTGGTTCCAAATGAACCTCAAGTCCCACAGGTTTCAGAAACAAGGGAAATGTACCCCACACTCTAAAAAAATATTAACAATTCCAGGTTTCCTCGCTCTTGATGATGGCCTAGGCGAGAAATCCTGTCCGTGATGCCGTTTCTGTGTAGCGCCCCCTAGTGGCGGTAAGATGAAATTACTATGAAAATGATTTTTCAAGTCACAGTTGGTTCCCTGTTTATCTAAACCACTGAGGGGTGACATAGAAAAAAAATGTTTTAATGTGGTGAACAATTTTCCCTGGACCCTTTACAGCTTCAATTAATATGCAAAGCACAAAGTTTTACTAAATAACTTTATTTATTGCACCAATCAATTCAATAGATGGTGAAAAGTGCTATAGTTAACGTGCAATGAACTAGAAATATAATGCTTTATAATTTAATAACAACTCAAGTTTTTTTTCTTAGCTAACAGAACCAAACAATTCTCCCTTCAAGACAATCTGACTCTTCAACACCACTTACTAAGAAACATGGATGTTAATCAGATGTGTCTATTTTCTAAACATTTAACTTTTTCCAGTTGTCAAATTTTAAATATTCTTTTTTCTCCTTTTTCAAAAGAATTGATTCTTTGTGGTTACTTTTATATCTTCCAGGTAATTAACTTCCAGGAACTTTAACCAATTCAGGTCGTCGTTGATGATACATTGAAACTGTCTGCTTAGTGTGCTGCTGCGGCTAAGAAAGCAAATAGAATGTTAGGTATTATTAGGAAAGGAATGGAAAACAAAAATGAGGATGTTATAATGCCTTTGTATTGCTCCATGGTGCGACCGCACCTCGAATATTGTGTTCAATTCTGGTCGCCATATCTCAAAAAAGATATAGTGGAATTAGAAAAGGTGCAAAGAAGGGCAATGAAAATGATAAAGGGGATGGGAACACTTCCCTATGAGGAAAGGCTAAGCTGCTAGGGCTCGTCATTTGGAGAAAGGGCGACTGAGGGGAGAAAAGATAGAGGTCTATAAAATAATGAGTGGAGTTGAACGGGTAGATGTGAAGCATCTGTTCACTTGTGAAGTGCTGCGTATGACTGGTAGCACTATAGAAATGATTTATAGTAGTAGTAGTAGTGTTCACGCTTTCCAAAAATACTAGGACTAGGGGGCATGTGATGAAGCTACAATGTAGTACATTTAAAACGAATTGGAGAAATCTTTCTTCACTCAACATGTAATTAAACTCTGGAATTCATTGCAGAGAATGTGGTAAAGGCGGTTAGCTTAGCAGAGTTTAAAAAGGTTTGGACGGCTTCCTGAAGGAAAAGTCTGTAGACCGTTATTAAATGGATTTGGGGAAAATCACTATTTCTGGGATAGCAGTATAAAAATGTTTTGTTCTTTTTGGGATCTTGCCAGGTATTTGTGATATGGATTGGCCATGTTGGAAACAGGATGCTGGGCTTGATGGACCTTTGGTCTTTCCCAGTATGGCAATACTTATGTACTTATCTATACTTTTCTTTCAATACTATCAGAGTTCTGATCATATTATAGTTTTTTAGGTGTGCAGATGATGTTATACTTATCTGCGTCCATTTCTTTCGAAGCTTGTTGCGTGGGGTCCCGATGTTAATCTTCTGGACTCAGTCCTTCTGGACTTGGTTCAGAGCGTGTCCTATAGCTTGTTTCCTGTCTTTAATAAAACTGAATAGGAAAAATACCCTACCTCTCTTTTCTATTTCACCAAATATTCCCTACTCTGGGTCAGGGATTTCACTGGGGCCAATTAACTATAGATTTAAAAAATTTATTATTCCCTGGCGGTCCCCTATTCTTTAACTGTATCCCTGTTCTAAAGGAACCAAGCCTCAGTCCTTACACACACACCCAGACTCATCCCCTGCTCACAACCTTAACTTTCCCAGCATACCAGTACAGGCTCGCTCTCAGCTGTGAGTATAATAAATTTATTCCCTTTATTCGCAATCCCACATCGTTGATGGTCTGCATTTTCTGTATGGGTGGTATATTGGTGTATTAGGGTCTGCCCAGTGTAATATTTATGGTACAGTAAGGTTCTGAGTGTGTTTTTGCACAAAGTTGTGCATAGTGTTTTGCAGTTGAGCAATTGTGGTTAGTATATGCTTTGAGCAACCACTTTATTCTTTGACATATGATACATATCTAATATCTAAATTTAATAAAAGGTATTAATTGTGACTATTTTATTTTTACTTATTTTTTTTTCTGTGTGTTGTTAGACAATTATGGAGGTAAGTTCCGCCCTTAGCCCCACCCCTAACCCCGCCCCCTTTAGCCTCCCCAAACAGTTGGGCCACCGACCGCCTATGCCATAGGCGCCTGTATAAGAGGCTTGGAGAGGCTAAGCCTCCCCTGCTGTGCTCTGAGGGGTTTAAATTGTTGATTTACCTCCATCCTCACAGCAGGAGCTGCAGTGAAAGCCCTCTAGCCTTGTGTAACCAGTTGTAGAAATTGGTTTATGGTTTAATTTGTTTACTTTACTGCTGGGAGGGGGGAGGGGGTTGGCTGGAGGTGTCCTGGGTTGCCAGGGAGATATTTAAGGAGGATGACTTCCTGACCTGCACTGAGGACAGATAGCAGCAGAATCGGATACTGGGCCAGCATGATCAGAAAAAGTCACCAGACAACAAAGGTAGAAAAGATCATTTTATTTTCATTATAGTGTTTGGAATATCTCCACTTTGAGAATCAGGTGCTCAACATTAAAAGTTTATATTTATTTACTTATTTATGGCATTTTATCCCACATTAAACATGAATTAGGGTGATTTGTGGCTCTACATGAGAATTGTGATGATATGATCCCTTGTTTCATATTGTTGATGGTCTGCATTTTCCGTATGGGTGGTATATTGGTGTATTAGGGTCTGCCAGTGTAATATTTATGGTACAGTAAGGTTCTGAGTGTGTTTTTGCACAAAGTTGTGCATAGTGTTTTGCAGTTGAAGCGATTGTGCTTAGAATATGCTTTGAGCAACCACTTTATTCTTTGACATAAGATACATATCTAATATCTAAATTTAATAAAGGTATAATTGTGACTTTTATTTTTATTTATTTTTTCTGTGTGTTATCAGACAATTATGGATTTAAGCTCCACCCCTGGCCCCACCCCTAACCCCCCCCCCTTCAGCCTCCCCAAACCGTTGGGCCACCGACCGCCCATGCCGCCTCCACCTCCTCCTCCTCCTGCTCGGCCTCTTCCTCATGTGCTGTGGCGTCCTCCTCCTCCTCCTGCTGCGACACTGGTGCTGTGGCCGCCGCCTCCTCCTCCTCCTGCTGCTGCCGCCCTGTGTATGTAAAAGGATTGTCTTTGAGATCAGCACATCCAACATGGCTTGCATAGTGCAGAAGCTGGCTGGCCTGAGGCGGGGGATGGGGGAAAGGTGTGGTGAGCCTGGGCTATACCCATGGGGTGTGAGATGCATGAGATGACATGACAGGGAACCCTGGAAGCTGGTCTGACACCGACTACACAGAATATGTTGGCAAACCACACTCACTGGTCAGCAGCATGTTTGCATTATGATTTGTGACTATGGTTGGCTGACCAGGGTTTTTTTTTTTTTGGGGGGGGGGGGGGGGGGGAAGCACATAACTTTAATATGAGGCAATGACATCCACTAAGAGTAGGACCTCAGCCAGGAATACCATGAAACAATATCCACCCCAGAAAGGGGATACAGAAGTGAGGCATGTCATCTCATTCATCTCAGAGGAGGTTAGTTGGAAGTTGCAGCCACACTCATGAGAGGGTAGCTGCAACCTCAGGCCTTGATCTGGGACAGAGGTGTTATGACTTACTAGTTGCCTATTAGCCACATGGAAACCGATATTGTACACAACATTTGCATTATTAAATAAATACATTAACAAATGAGTACAGGTGCCCTGTTTATAATACTTACGTCGAGCCCTGAGGCGCCATCTCACTGCCCTTATCATGTCTGGGATCTCTCGCTTTATTCGGCGGAACCTGCGCCGCAGGGACTCGAGGTCCCTCCGAATGCCAAATCTTCTGCAAGATATAAGTTTGTACACCAGGAGTCAGGGGATGGCCCTTCTTGCCTTTAGCACACAAATTCATTTGGAAATCAAATAGGAGAGACACACAACACTGATTGGGTGGTGGTGGGGGGGGGGGGGGGGAAGAGATTACATTGGTACAGGTGATGTCATTGAGGTGGACATGAGGACAGAGAGTACCGTTTGTGTGCAGTATTGTAGGGATGTGGGAATGTTTTTCCTTTCTAGTACATAGATTCTATTAATGAATTGGCATGTGCACATATCACTGATTACCCTTGAATGCAGACTACAATTAGTGCTTACATTGCTGAGGGAGCTCTTATATGTGTAGCTACAGGAGGGGGACCTGATAGCCTAGGAGGTGGGGGGGGGGGGAAGCAAACACTTACCTTTCCAACTTGTCTCTTATTTGACACCAGGCTTGGATGGAGACAGTCCTGAGGGGCAGGTGGTGGTGGTCCATAAAAAGAATGCGCCGGTGTTTTAAAACAAAGGTGCCACCAGGCACAAGCTTTCAGCATCGCTGAAATTTGGCTCTCACCATAAAGACATGTTTGTCATGGAATAACTGTTGGAAAGCGTGCATCACCATCGCCTTATATGGATGCCCATGCGTGATAGACATCCTTAAGTGCACAGGTCCATATATGGACGGATCAGCATGTGGACGTCCTGGCATATATAATGGGTCTGCATGTGGATGGCCGTCACACATGGACATCCATGACATGCATGGACTGTCGTCACGCGTGCGGGGCCTTATCTGGATGAGTACGTGTTCATATGTGCGGAGTCTTCCTTAAATGGATCATTATCAAGAGTGCGAACCTATTCATATATACACAATAAAATATGTATGCTCTTTATATTTCCCATAGCTGCATGTTCCACAAGTACAGTGCATGCAGTTGTGAACATCCAGGTCCGGAAAATATAAGGAAAATTCATAGTGATAAATACAATTAAAAAAAGACGTTTTTCACAGAACTGCCAAAGAATGTCCCTCTTACAGGCCCGCCGTCCTTCGGCGGGCTTAGTAAGATGGACGTCCTTTGGCAGTTCTGCAAGAAACATGTCCTTGTTACTGTACTTTGCACTTATTAATATTCCTTATATTTCCTGTACTTGGATGTCCACAACTACATGCACTGTACTTGCGGAACAACCAGATACATCAGAGAAGTCCAAAGTATAGTAATAAGGACGTCTTTCTTGTAGAACTGCCGAAGGACCTTCATATGTCAAATGTTGGCAAATACAGTGAATGTTGGGGACGTTCTTTGGTGGTTCTGGAAAATGGGCATCCTTTTTTACTATACTTTGGGCGTCCCTGATTTGGGCGTTTTGCACTGCGATAATGGAATGGCTAAGGACGCCCATACTATTTTTCGATTATACCTACCTGATTTTGGATGACTCCACGAGGGCGTCCTAATTCTTACTTGGATAACCTTTCGAAAATGCCCCTCCACGTCAAACACTTTCTGAAAACCTAGATACACTACATCAACCTGCTCACCTTTGTCCACATATTTATTCATGCATGTACAAAAATGCCTTTATAAATTTACTCTAAGCCGTTCTAGCAGCTGCTGCATGGCAATGCCGACACAGCCCGTTAAAAAGTGAATGGGCTGTATCAGCATTAGTGCATGGCAGCTGCTAGCATGGCCTAGTAAACAGGGTATTAAGCGAGATAAAATTAAGATCACATATATTTGAAAGCAATAAAGGCTGAAAAAAGTCCCTCCTATGCTGCCTCTTTAAATAAACTTGAGTTAGAGCAGCTGCTATTACTCTGGCAGTGCAAAAAGTGGTTTTTTTTAAATTTTCACAAGACCAGAACTCCCCAGATCTCTGCGATTAGCTGTGATGTTTGATTTGAAATGTGTTTGCCAGAAACTCCCATTGTTTTACAGCAAAATGAGCTCCAGCTGTGCTACTTGGAAATAGGAAGCTGTATTGTACATTTTTTAATTAACTTTTATGAGAATTTACATCAATTATAAATAGCTTTGTCAAAAATCTATGATTGCAAAGGAATGGTTCTCATCTTTTCCATGGAGTGGAGGAGTAGCCTAATGGTTAGTGCAGTGGGCATTGATCCTGACCACTTTGGCTCAATTCCCACTGCAGCTCCTTGTGACCTTGGGTAAGTCACTAACCCTCCAATGCCCCAAGTACAAAAAAGATTAGACTGTGAGCCATCTAGGGAAAGAGAAAGTACCTGCATGTAATGTGTACAGCGCTGACTACATCTAGTAGCACTATAAAAATTATTAGTAGTAATAGATATAAGGCATTTGTATGTGACCTGCAATACTAAGGAATGTTTAGGGGACCACTTTTGAGAATTTGCCAGGTTACCCTTAGAAAATATCCCTTTAAGAATAGCCCCAGGCAAAGTGTTTTCATTTAGGATTGTTAACTAGAGTTAGGATTTCATGACAGTGTGCTGCAGCCCTGGTTTCAGCCCACTGCATGGAGGGACCTGTGGTAATAGCCTATTGGATGTCCTACAAGTTGGATAAAATCAGAACTGGATCACCCTATTCTGAAAATCTGGAGTCAATTAACAATCTTATGCTTGCTGCCATCACACATACTTTTCCCAATGAAGGAAAGAGGGTGACTCTATGGGAAAGGCCAAGGTAAGGCAGAGACAGGGCCGTGCCAACACGGTAAGCGAGGTAAGCACGGCAGGAGGGCGCTGTCCTCTGAGGGCGCCCTGCCACACCATGCTTACCTTGCCCTCCCGCTCCCATGTCCCAACTGCCCGCCCTCTTCTCCCCCCCAACAAGATCCCTTTTAAATTTACCTCTGTCCGGCAGCGAAGGCGCAGCGTCAGTGAAGGAGGCGGCGCTCCCGACGTCTCTACTAGTCTTCCCTTCGCTCAGTGTTCCGCCTTCTTCTGATGTCAAAGGACATCAGAAGAAGGCGGGACATTGAGCAAAGGGAAGACTAGTAGAGACGTCGGGAGCGCCGCCTCCTTCACTGACGTTGCGCCTTTGCTGCCGGACGGAGGTAAATTTAAAAGGGATCTTGGGGTGGGGGGAGAAGAGGGTGGGCAGTATAGAATGTTTTGTACTTTTTTGGGATCTTGCCAGGTATTTGTGACCTGGATTGGGCACTGTTGGAAACAGGATGCTGGGCTTGATGGACCTTTGGTCTTTCTCAGTATGGCAATACTTATGTACTTATGGCCCTGTTTACTAAGGTGCATTAATGTTTTTAGCGTACCTACACTTAGTGCATGCGCTAACCATGTAAGCACCTATGAGAATATTGTAGGCATGTACATGGTTAATGCGTGTATATGGTTAATGTGAGTTAACAACGTTAACGCGCCTATAACGCTGCTTAGTAAACAGGGCCCTAAATCTTTGACTGACATTTGCATTTGACAACAACATAGTTGGGAAGGGAGGGGGGGAAGCAGACAGAGCGAGCTACTTTGGGAGGAAAGAGCACAGACGAATGAGGCACCAATCTTACTGAAACCTTTTGATGAGCAGCCACTCAAGCCTATCCCTTTTTTAAAGTCCCATGAGCGATGACAACAGCTACTCAGTAGGAGAGTGAAACAAAGCACTAGCAGAGTACCGTTCTCTCTCTTTTCCATTCAGCAAAAGAAGGTGATTGAAGACAAAGGTATAAAATAATGCAGAAATCATCCAAAGGTCATAATAAGTGATACTGCAGCTGTTGTAGAGGCAGAGAAAAATTAGTTTTAAAAATCTCCCAGGCTTTCTGGTTCTACTGTCAGAGAGACCACATTGAGAAAAGGAAGCAAAAGGACACAGAAAGGGCACATAAACAGAGGCAGTCAGTCAGTCATCTAGTACTTTTTATTTCTCTAATAATATCAGGCCCATGCATTGCTGTATAGACTATAGATGTACTAAATAGCATATTTTACTATTCAACCAAATATGAATAATAAAAAATATTATTTTGGCCGAATACAAATACCAAATGGGCATTGAGGTTTAACATAACAAATAATAAAAGAAGCAAAGTGAAGTCATAACTACATAAGTATTGCCACACTGGGACAGACCAAAGGTCCATCAAGCCCTGCGTCCTGTTTCCAACAGTGGCCAATCCAGGTCACAAATACCTGGCAAGATCCCAAAAACGTCCAATACATTTTATGCTGTTTATCCCAGAAATAAGCAGCGGATTTTCCCCACGTCAATTTAATAAAAGTCTATGGACTTTTCCTTTAGGAAGACGTCCAAACCTTTTTTAAACTCCACTAAGTTATCTGCCTTTACCACATTCTCTGGCAACGAATTCCAGAGTTTAATTAGCAGTAAAATACCTTTTCTATCTAATATTGTTAGCAGATAGAAAACTAAATAAGAAGACATTTCTTATAAGGGAACATCTCATAGAAAAAGAAGGGAGAAACAGGTAAGGCATATAACTGAGCTAAGCCATGAATTCTTCTAAAAACTATAATACAAATTTTTTTTAAAAGCAACATGCATGAACAGGCAGCTAATGAAGTTGAACTAGAAGTGTTGTGGCTCTTTCTGTATGTTGAACCTTTCTGTGCAACCCACATATAAAAGATTCCAATAATCCAAAGAGGTCGACACAATAGCCTAAGTAATTTTAAATGACCATGCAGGAAATACTTTTTTTTTTTAACATAGTAACACAGTAAATGACAGCAGGCAAAGACCAACATGGTCCATCCAGTCCACCCAACAGAGAGCAAGTGTTTATTTCAGTAGGATTTAGCACAGTAGAATCCCAGATTATTAAATCATGAATCAGCCAAATACGAATAATGTATTTGGGGCACTATTCGGGGCCAAATCAGAATACAAATACTGGCCTAGTATAGACACAAATGGAGCGAGAGTCCCTGCTCACAAGAGCTCACAATCTAGTCTGATCAAATTGCAAAGCTTTATGAGGGTCAGCATGGAATTTTTGATAGAAGCAAAGGAGGAAAGTCAGTTGATACTCCTGAGAGATCTAGGACCAACAGCTGCTTTGAAGTAGAAAAACGGTGAGGATGGTCTCTAATCTCTGTAAAGTACCAGCCAAGCTGCAGAGTTTTCTTTAAGAAAAGAGCACCCACAACTGCAGTTTCCAGTAGAAATGTGAAGCATCCACTGTCTGCTTCCTTTCAGAGCAAATTTAACCATTAGGAAATGCGGAGCAGTCACCTAGGACAGCAGTTTCTAAGAGGCAGTAAAGAGCAGCTAGGATCAGAGCAAAACAGTAGATCCTAACAGCCAGACAAGCTCAAAGAACCATCAGCACATTTTTTATCTGTAAGTAGAGTTGGTAATTTTCAAATAACTTTCAAAACCCTCCCTCATTACACTTACACATAGAAGGCAAATATTAATGTTTAAAAGTATGATGTCCTCATAGCTATGCATTTTTTATAGGACTGCAATTGAAGGGTTGGTGTTAGAATGGTCAAGATGATTCATTAGTATGGGGGGGGGGGGAGTATTCTCTTCATTATAGCAAATATGTTCATTTTATGTTAGATATATACAGATCAATGTACACAAATACAAAGTGATGCACATTGGGAATAATAATCCAAATCATAGTTACCTGATGCTAGGGTCCACCTTAGAAGTCAGCACCCAAGAAAAAGATCTAGGTGTCATTGTAGGATGCTAGGAATTATTAGGAAAGGGATGGTAAATTAGACTAAAATGCTATAATACCTCTGTATCGCTCCATGGTGTGACCTCACCTCGAGTACTGTGTTCAGTTCTGGTTGCCATATCTCAAAAAAGATATAGTGGAATTAGAAAAGGTTCAAAGAAGAGTGACCAACATGATAAAGGGGCTGGAACTCGTCTCATATGAGGAAAGGCTAAAGAGGTTAGGGCTCTTCAGCTTGGAAAAAAGTCAGCTGAAGGGAGATATGATTGAGCTCTACAAAATCCTGAGTGGTGTAGAATGAGTATAAGTGAATCAATTTTTTACTCCTTCAAAAAGTACAAAGACCAGGGGACACTCAATTAAATTACATGGAGGAAATAGTTTTTTCACTCAATGAATAGTTAAGCTCTGGAACTCTTTGCTGGAGGATATAATAACAGTGGTGAGTGTACCTGGGTTTAAAAAAGGTTTGGGACAAGTTCCTGAAGGAAAAGTCCATTGTCTGCTATGGAGAAAGACATGAGGAAACCGCTGCTTGCCCTGGGATTGGTAGCATGGAATGCAAGGTACTTGTGACTTGGATTTTCCACTGTTGGAAACAGGATACTGGGCTAGATGGACCATTGGTCTGACCCAGTACTCATATATTCTTATGTAATATTCAAAAGCACTTATCTGGATGACAGCACCTGCTACTCAGACAAATGCTGCTGACTGGGATATTCAACAACAGTATCTAGATGGTGGCTCTGAATATTCTTCTAGATTGCCTTGGCAGTATGTTAATAATGCTGGGCCAGAGTTTGGAAAGAGCCATGATGGTCCCAGAACTCATCTGGATAGTGACAATATTTAGTCTGCTTCCTGGATAACTTATCTGGTTAACTTAGGACAGATACCCCCTGATATTTAACCACAATGGGTCAGTGTTTTTTTTTTTAAACACCATTCTCCATTCTTAGACATAATCCAGATATTCATCAGGGATTCAGTATCTAGATTTAGTGCTGACTGGTTGCACTATCTGGTTAGCAGCAATATTCAAACTGGATAGTTTGGACATTCCTTGTGCTGTCCTAACCTTAGTTATCTGGTTAGTGGACTGAGTATACCACTAACTGGATAACCTCCGGCTCAGCATAAGCCCTGCCCCCAGACTGTAACATCTCTGTCCGGATAGTGCCGAGGTGGTCGGAAGGAAAACTTGGGGGCAGTAAATGATGGCCAAATTTGGGCACTGACAAAAATCCACGTAGAGCACTATTCTATAAATGACACACTGCGCCATTTATAGAGCAGCACTTAGAGCTAACTTCGCCAAATTTTGGGCAGGAGGATTTGCACCAACTGAAACCCTGTGTAAATCCTAGAGTGCAAGTTAGACACAGATCCCCGGTATACTGTAATACTGCGCTCATCTTTAGTGAAGGCCCCTGACCCATCTATGCCCCTCCCATGGCCACACCTCCTTTTGAGTTGCGTGCTAAAAGGTTTGCAAGTGGATATGTACAGAAAAGTGTATAGCAAAAAGCACATGCAAATCCAAATTGTTGACAATTAGCACCAATAATGGTATTAATTGGCTCATTCGCCAATTTAATTGCACATGCGTCTTAGGATTGTGTGCTTTGAGCACCAAAATTGCCCTTTTATTAGTGCTGCTGAATCTTCCACTGACTGGCACCTATCTGCTTAGCAGTACCAGAAGATTATGCTGTGAAGAATGACGTGACTGGGTGGGTGCATAGAATATGCATAGGAGATAAACAAATTGAATAGAAAATGGGGTGCTGGCCAGAATAGAAACCCTGATGAATAAGAGTAAGTATTTTGTATAGGATGTGAAAGGGAAATTGAGAGCCAATGCTCTTCCATTAGAAGGGAAGAGGAGGTAACTCCATCATATTTCCCAGCACCAAAGATTAATTTCAGCGGTGTGTGCATTTTTTAGTATTAAATCTTATCTGCCAAATTATAGACCATTCTTCAAGTTTTGCTAAATCCATCCCCATGTTGTCCAACACCATGTAGGGTGTCTTCCCTATTGCTGAATATGCACTCCTAAATTTATATAGATACAATATCCATATAAATTTAAGGCTGCTATTTATGCAGTCCAATTCTATGGATAACTTTCAATAGCAGCTAAATATCATTACTTTCTGGCTATATTTAGACCCACCCCTAGAAGGCCTCTGGCCCCTGCTCAAATGAAACCTCACCTAGACAAAGGAGAAGATTAAGAATGTTTGAATTGACATTGGCTTTTCAAGCTGTTGGTATTGGAAGGAATTTGCTGTGATACTCTAGTCCTCTTTTACTCTTATTTGATGTTTAGGAAGAAGGTTAAGACCTTGTTGTTTCAGAAATTTACTTTACGAAACAATTTTTAATTTAAATCAATTCTCTTTTCCCAGATGTTTGTTCTGGCACTTTTGCTCTGTTACCCGCTTTGAACTGTAAGGTGTTAGCAAAATACAAGATCAGTGTCACGATTGTGACTATATTACTTGTCGGACTTGCTTTGGGGTTCCTCCAGCCAGGCCAAGTCTGTTTGTAAATCCTGAAGCCTGTGGGAAAATCCTGAAATCCATTCCAGTCCAGTCTAGTCCATTTCGGGATCCTGTTCCAGCCAAGCCGTGCTCTGCTGTTGTTGCTGCCAAGCCCCACCCTTACTGGTGACCTCATCTGTAGTGCCTTTATTACCACCTGGGACCTTTCTAGGTTGCCTTTGCAACAGAGGTTGTCTGATGAGTTTCTCGTTGGTGAGTGTTTGTTGCAGTGCTACCCTGCTTACTTCTTATTCCGGCTTGACCCTGCTTGTTTCCTGTAGTAGTATTCTACTGTTTGCTGCCTGCCTTAGACTTTGCTTGGACCTGACTACTCTACTGTTTGCTGCCTGTCTTAGACCCTGCTTGGACTTGACTACTCTACTATTTGCTGCCTGCTGTTGACCCTGCTTGTTTCCTGGAGTATTCTACTGTTGCTGCCTGCCTTTGACCTTGCATGTGCCTGGAATGTTCTACTGTAGCTGCCCGCCTGTGACCCTGCTTGTTTCCTGGAGTACTTGGCTGTTTTGCTGGCTGCCTGCTGGACCCTGCAGTTCTGGTTCTTCCTTCTGTCCCATAGTCCTGCCGGCCGCCTGCAGCCAGGGACTTAACTTCTGAGGAACGGCGGTCAAGCGCAGGTGTTCCTGCCCTGCCTGTTCCAGCTTGCTCCGCCTCCGCTGCAGCTTCTGCCTGGCAGTTCCTGTCCTGGTTTTACCAGTTCATCTGTGTTCTGCCTTGTCTCTCGTTTGGGTGGTTCTCCTGCTGCTGCCGCTCCTCAGCAGTGGCCCAAGGGCTCACGAGTCCAGATAATCCTAGTGAGTCTGATAATCAGATGTTAAGTTATGCAGAAAAAATTTATAGGGTCAGTTTTCAAAGGAAGTTATTGGGGCATGTCTTTGATCTAGGCACTCATATTTACATGCATGTTACACATGTAAATGTTTAGAATACTAGTATTTACGTGCATTAAGAGTGAACCTACGCATGTAAATGCTAGTATGGCATCTAAAGGCTATTCTGCAAACACCCACTTTACTTAACATAGCATGTATTTGCAAAGTGGGGGGATGCAGGGATGGAGCATGGGTGGGACATAGGCAGAGCTGAAGGAGCACAAAGGAGTGGAAGGGTAATGTTCCAAGGATGATCATCATCCTTGGTACATCACCTTACACCTGCTTTTTGCTCCTCTTTGTTTGCTGTGGAAGATTGCTGTTCCTTCTCTTCTTTTGTTGTGCCACATAGACAGGACTGCCATTTACACATGTAACATGTAGATTGCTATAAGTTACACACATCCCTACAACACTTAGGTACTGATAGTTAACAGCAGCTCTATAGCTATTGTAAGTATGAACATCTAAATATTAGGTAGGTACATGGAAACCCCAGTTATGCTAGTATTCTACAAAACAGGGGATGTCAACCCAGTCCTTGAGACAAATCCAGACAGGTTTTCAGGATACCCACAATGAATATGCATGAGATCAATTTTCATGCGCTATCTCCATTGGATGGAAATGTTCTCATACATATTCACTGTGGGTCACCTGAAAACCTGAGAGGTTGGGTATATCCTGAGGACTGGCCTGAGACCCACTGCTATAAAAGAATTATTCCTTTATATAATAGGCTCCTACTGTACCCTCATTGTGCCTAAATGGAGATACCCAGTTATAGAATTGCCCCATCCCCCTCATTCTCCAGAATAATAACACTTCTGGGCAACAGTGGCACCATAATTGACAGTTACATGCATAATTGCTAGGTGCTATTTTGTAACATATGTGCCAAAATCATTTTGTGTGTAACTGTGAGGGGGCGTACATGTGGGTAGATCATGGGTGGGCTGTGGGTGTGGCTCCAAAGCGATACATGAAACTTGTAGAATACCATCAGTTACAGTGGGGGAAATAAGTATTTGATCCCTTGCTGATTTTGTAAGTTTGCCCACTGACAAAGACATGAGCAGCCCATAATTGAAGGGTAGGTTATTGGTAACAGTGAGAGATAGCACATCACAAATTAAATCCGGAAAATCACATTGTGGAAAGTATATGAATTTATTTGCATTCTGCAGAGGGAAATAAGTATTTGATCCCCCACCAACCAGTAAGAGATCTGGCCCCTACAGACCAGGTAGATGCTCCAAATCAACTCGTTACCTGCATGACAGACAGCTGTCGGCAATGGTCACCTGTATGAAAGACACCTGTCCACAGACTCAGTGAATCAGTCAGACTCTAACCTCTACAAAATGGCCAAGAGCAAGGAGCTGTCTAAGGATGTCAGGGACAAGATCATACACCTGCACAAGGCTGGAATGGGCTACAAAACCATCAGTAAGACGCTGGGCGAGAAGGAGACAACTGTTGGTGCCATAGTAAGAAAATGGAAGAAGTACAAAATGACTGTCAATCGACAAAGATCTGGGGCTCCACGCAAAATCTCACCTCGTGGGGTATCCTTGATCATGAGGAAGGTTAGAAATCAGCCTACAACTACAAGGGGGGAACTTGTCAATGATCTCAAGGCAGCTGGGACCACTGTCACCACGAAAACCATTGGTAACACATTACGACATAACAGATTGCAATCCTGCAGTGCCCGCAAGGTCCCCCTGCTCCGGAAGGCACATGTGACGGCCCGTCTGAAGTTTGCCAGTGACACCTGGATGATGCCGAGAGTGATTGGGAGAAGGTGCTGTGGTCAGATGAGACAAAAATTGAGCTCTTTGGCATGAACTCAACTCGCCGTGTTTGGAGGAAGAGAAATGCTGCCTATGACCCAAAGAACACCGTCCCCACTGTCAAGCATGGAGGTGGAAATGTTATGTTTTGGGGGTGTTTCTCTGCTAAGGGCACAGGACTACTTCACCGCATCAATGGGAGAATGGATGGGGCCATGTACCGTACAATTCTGAGTGACAACCTCCTTCCCTCCGCCAGGGCCTTAAAAATGGGTCGTGGCTGGGTCTTCCAGCACGACAATGACCCAAAACATACAGCCAAGGCAACAAAGGAGTGGCTCAGGAAGAAGCACATTAGGGTCATGGAGTGGCCTAGCCAGTCACCAGACCTTAATCCCATTGAAAACTTATGGAGGGAGCTGAAGCTGCGAGTTGCCAAGCGACAGCCCAGAACTCTTAATGATTTAGAGATGATCTGCAAAGAGGAGTGGACCAAAATTCCTCCTGACATGTGTGCAAACCTCATCATCAACTACAGAAGACGTCTGACCGCTGTGCTTGCCAACAAGGGTTTTGCCACCAAGTATTAGGTCTTGTTTGCCAGAGGGATTAAATACTTATTTCCCTCTGCAGAATGCAAATAAATTCATATACTTTCCACAATGTGATTTTCCGGATTTAATTTGTGATGTGCTATCTCTCACTGTTACCAATAACCTACCCTTCAATTATGGGCTGCTCATGTCTTTGTCAGTGGGCAAACTTACAAAATCAGCAAGGGATCAAATACTTATTTCCCCCACTGTACGTGTATTGCATGGTGCACTTTAGTGCACCATCTTATACCAGCCATTGGCCTGCCGTAAAGTGAGCCTATAGTTCACCACCAATTCTGTTTTATTTATTTATTTATTACATTTGTACCCCATGGTATCCCACATACAACAGTGGCCAGCGCATTTTGCTTCAAAGCTGCATCAAGGCAATCGGACCAAAATGAAAATTCGGCAGCATCTAGCTTGTGGGTGTGGAAGTGGGTGTGAGCAAGCTAGATACTGCCGAATTTTCATTTTGGTCCAATTGCCTTGATGCAGCTTTCAAGCAAAATGCGCTGGCCACTGTTGGTTGGACCATTATAGTAACAATTTAAGTTGGCGATTTATTTGATTATTGATTGCAACCGCATATTAATTCTCTGCTTTTTGAAGTGTGAACATATGAAGGTTTCTTCAGCCAGTGAAGTTATTTACCTTTTCTAGTGTAGAGATTTAACTTGTGGTGTCTGATGGGGCTCTGAGGCTTTTTTCCTCTTAATCATACATACACTATATAAATGCAAATATTTGTTTGACATATTTTGACAATTGATATCTTTGTATTTTTTTGTGAACTTTTGTTGTGTTTGAATGTAAACGTGTATCCCAATATTTCAATGTTGAGATTTACAGCTTCTCCTTCGTATAGATCAGTTTTTTGTTTTTTAATGCTGGATGTGGCCAGTCCTTTACAAGAGGGATTAAGGAAGCTATCCTCCTTAACCTTTCACTGTGTATTTCTCCCTCCTGATTAAAAATAAATAATGATTGCAGCTTCTGTATTTAGAGTTATATAGTTACTAACATGTGCTGCTGTCAACACATGTTATTTTACCACTAACTTGTTTTTTTTTTTAACCATGGGTCCCATTTAAAAGTAAAATACCACATCATTTATTTATTTATTAGGATTTATTTACCGCCTATTTGAAGGAATTCACTCAAGGCGGTGTACAGTAAGAATAGATCAAACATGAGCAATAGGCAATTACAGCAGTAAAAATATTCAACTAACAATATGAAGTATGGCATGGTAAACTACTTGCAATGTCAACACAATACATAATAGAACATTATAATTGGTAGTGAAGGGTAAGGCAAATTGTAACATATAGATGAGTAAGAAAATAGGAACAATTTGAAAGTAAGGTGACTGATTTGAAGAAAGTTGCACATGAGGTCAGAGAGATGGTTAAATATTATCTCATTTAGGCTAGGAGTGGATAAACATGTCCCGCTGCAGTATGTGCAGCCTGAGTCAATCCTTGTGTGTGTGAGTGAGACTAACAAGTTAGTTACTTCTTCCATTAAAGGCTTGGTTGAAGAGCCAAGCTTTCACCGGCTTCCTGAAGTAGAGATAGTCTTGTGTTAAGCGGAGCCTTTCAGGCAATGCATTCCATAGTGTGAGGGCTACTCTGGAAAGGCTCGCTTGCGGGTATCACATCGTGTAATGTATTTTGGAGAGGGTGTAGTTAGTGAAAGTCCTTTGGAGGACCTTAATGTCCTTGGCGGTATGTGGAAGATCATCCTATTCTTCAGATACTTGGGGCCATTTCCTTTCAGGGCCTTGAAGATCAGACATAGAGTTTTAAATTGAGCCCAGTATTGTACTAGTAGCCAATAAAGTTTTTGCAAAAATAGTGTGATGTGGTCACATCGCTTGCAACCTTCTATGAGTCTTGCTACTGCATTCTGAATTAACTGGAGCTGGTGCAGGCCCTTTGTAGTCAGAGCATTGTATAGTGCATTGCAGTAATCCAGTCTTGATGTTACCATGGCATGCACAACTGGGATAAGATTTACCTTCTCAATGTAAGGAGAGAGGCAGTGTAGCTGTCGCAAATAGTAGAAGCAGCTCTTGAAGGTTGCTTGGATTTAGAGAATCAGAGTCTTAACAGTAGCCCACATTAATAACTATGGGGGTCTTTTACTAAGGCGTGCTGGCATTCTAAGCATGCGTTAAAAATAGGCGTACGATAAACACTAGAGACGCCAATGTATTCCTATGGACATCTCTAGCGTTTAGCGCGTGCCTATGTTTGCCGTGTGCTAAAAATGCCAGTGCATCTTAGTAAAAGATCCCCTATGCCCCTTAATTAGCAGCATTCACATGTGTAGGTTTTCAAAATGGTTGACATACACACTTAAGTGCTGGCACACAGGTAATTTATGTATTACCATGTTACATGTGTGTTTGTCGCTACCTACAGGTGTTGTTTGCTGAGTTTCTTCCATCGATTTTTTCCATGTTTATTATTGTAATATGAATGCTCCCACTGCATGTCCTACCACATATATGTGCACTCCTGCATATATTTTAGAAAAGATTCTACATCGGCAGATCCTCTTCTAAAATTCTACCAGAATTTCACACGTCCCAACCTATCTAAAATTCTGTCTAAAGTGGGCCTTCGCATGACTTGTTCCAGAAATAAGAAAGGGAGAAGCAGAGTTTGAACTCTGGCTTTGTGGCTCCCAGAGCAATACTCTAACCCAGTGCTTCTCAGTCCTTTCCTGGAGGCACATCAAGGGGTCCTTTTACTAAGGTGCACTGAAAAATGGCCTGCAGTAGTGCAGGAACGGGTTTTGGGTGCGCAGATGCATTTTCAGCGCACCTGCAAAAAATGCCTTTTTCTTATTTTTGCCGAAAATGGATATACAGCAAAATAAAAATTGCTGCGTGTCCATTTTGGGTCTGAGACCTTACCAAAAGCCATTGACTTAGCGGTAACGTCTCTCGTGCTAACCATGCAGTAATTGCCTTCTCACATCAAGTCGGAGTTACCGCCTGATTTTTGCTGGACCCCAGAAAATAAAATATTTTCTGGCACACGTAGCGGACGCACATAAAAAATGAAATTACCACATTGACTTAGCAGTAAGGTCTCTCGCGTTAACCATGCGGTAATCATCTACACGCACCAAGTTGGAGTTACCACCCGATTTTCACCACGCGCCAGAAAATAATATATTTTCTAGCATACATAGCAGACACTGTAAAAAATGAAATTACAGCATGGGCCACGTGGTAGCCGGACAGTAACTCCGAATTGGCATGTGTTGGGCGCACATAGGCGCCTAAGTGGCTAGTAAAAGGGCCCCCAAATCTTTTTTCTGCATTTTCATTCTAGTAATCCTGAAAACCAACCTGGCTACGTGCACCTCCACGAGAAGGTCAAGAAGAGCTGTTCTAACTGCTAGGTTATTCCAAGTGATTTTCTGAAGGTAACTCATGTTAACAAGCTACAAATTAAACCAGAATAGAAAATCAGGTCTGGAAGTGGTCTGCTTTGTTGTATGCCAGATTTATAATAGTCTGTGGACTGCTTTGTTATTCTGGATATAAAGTGGTTTATACTTGCACATACATTTGACAGTTTTTATACTCTGCATTTTTTGGCTGTCTGCCATTCCCTGGAGCATGTGCTGATTGGGTAAACCTGGTATTGAATCATGTACAATTATCCTCCATGCCTTAAGGAAACATTTTGTTATGTCTCTGTTTTATAAAGTTCCCTGTCTATCATTTGACAAGCAATACACATAAATGTTTTTATTTTAGAAGCTACAAACTCCAGAGGGGCACTTGGAAACGGTCTAACAATCTGTGTGGAAAGCACCTTGGATTTGTGTGAACTATGTTACGATTTCCCACATGCTTCCACAGAAATCTGTAAGCTTTCTGTAATCTGTAAAGTATATCCTAAAAAAAAAGATTAGTAACAGAAACATAAATCCCACTATTCCACGCAGCAGGGACCATAAATATAAAGCAGTCAAGCAAGTACAGACATCTCACAGCAGGAGGAATTAAAGAAGACATTCTCAGAGGAGATCCATTAAAAAAAAAAAACAGTTGATAGCACTGTCCCACTGTGCACCATTATCAGGGGTAAAAATATATAACAGTTATTTCCCTCCGTCAGCTTGTTAATAGGCTGCAGTCTCATAGAATCCACAGAGGGATTTCTGGGTGAGTAGCTGCAGTGGGGTATATAAAATTCACTGTGGACAAACAGTTGGGGTACATGAACAGACATAGGCTGAGAGGATAATTTTGTAAACGATTTGAAGGTGTAGAATAACATGTTAAAAAGTAAGGTGTCCTTTTACTAAGGTGCACTGAAAAATGGCTTGCGGTAGTGTAGGCGCGGGTTTTAGGGCGCGCGCCGATCCATATTTTAGCGTGCCTGTAAAAAAAGGCCTTTTTTAATTTGTTGCCAAAAATGGACGTTCAGCAAAATCAAAATTTCCACGCGTCCATTTTAGGTCTGTGACCTTACTGTCAGCCATTGACCTAGCGGTAAAGTCTCACATGGTAACCGGGTGGTAATGACATACGCACATCAAATGCCAATTGGCATAATTTTTCAGATGCGCGCCGTAAATGAAATTACCGCAAAAGTCACATGGTAGCTGGGCGGTAACTCCATTTTGGCGTGCGTTGGGCGCGCGTAGATGCTTACGCAGCTTAGTAAAAGGGCCCTTAAAGTAGGCAGTTGTGGGTGCGTTCAGTAGATCACTTGCTTATGGAACCCACAACTTGAGTTTGAACCCCTGCGCTGGGATTTCTCTCTGATAGCCGGCCATGGCCAACCCAGCCTTCCATCCACTTTTGGTCAGTAAATGATTACCCAGCCTTTGCCAAGGGAGGGGGAGCAAAGATAACAAGGAAGGCAATAGCAAACCACCCCACTGATAGTCTGCCAAGAAACCGGCCTGCAAGGGACAGCCCTCATAAGTTGTTTGCAACTTGTAAACAGGGGACTAACATAAAATTACCCCGACATACACATATAAAAGTAGGCACTAGGCAAACATGGGGTGCAGCTATGGATGGAAAACAGTGGAACTGGCACTTAGGTATTTTATTACACACATGCATAAGCTCCAGTTCTTAACAGCACATATACGTACAAAGTTACTCCTGCCTCTGATCTGACATACCTTTGTGCAGCAGCTTTCTGGTGGGCTCTTTTATAAAGGTGTATTTGTTTATAAATAGATATATACAAAAAGGTAGATATCATCCCCAAATTTTTAATGTTATTGAAGTTGGATCATCAGAAGTTGTGTTTTAATGGAACTTTTGTCTTAAAGCTGTCACTGTACTTCCTCTTAGATCCTTATTTTTCTATTTTATAATTTGTTCTTTTCTTTCTGTTTTTTATATGTGTATATTATGTTCCAATTTTCCATTCCAAAATACATTATTGCAGTTTAAGGTAAGCACTTATCTTAACATCCATTCCTGGGAGATTGCCTAGACTCTTGTCATTGATGAATATTAACATAAGTGCTTAACTTTAACAATTTATTTTGGAATGGAAAATTGGAACAATATCTATATAAATAATTCTCACCTCCAACGTTCTGAAGCTCACTCTGTGGCAGGGAAACACTGAAGCCCTGTACTGTTGGTAGGCTAGGCTGTCAGCACCACTCACTCTCACTCATGCACCACTCACTCTCACTCATGGACACGCCCTCAGCCACGCCCCATCCAGACATAATTCACAACCCCAACGTTCTAACTGCATGGTGGTGAAACCCAAATTTGCCCATGAGTGTTGGCCCCGCCCTCGTGTCACAACGTGATGACGTCGAGGGCGGAGCACTGACACTGAGCAAATCCCATCTCACCCCCCTGCTCACCACCGCTACCCCCCCTCGGTTCGATACAAAAACAAAACAAAAAAAACAACCCCCACCCTCAGGTCCCAACACCCATTGCCGGTCCCCCCTCTCCGACCGCCCACCCACCCAACAGACCTGCACAAGTGTCCTACCCCCCTCCAGCCACCCCGCAATTCTCCGCAATTCTCCTCTCTCCCCGCCCCTGCTGCCATGCCCCCCAGAGGCAGTCACCGCTCCACCCCCCCACCCCCAACGATGACTCCGCAGCCACTACACCCTCCCCTTCCACACTCACCCAGGACGTCGCTGCCGCCGCTCCACCCTCTCCGTCCAGCCACCCACCCAACAGACCTGCAGAAACAGGAACAGATGATTTTAAGAAGCAAGACGGCACCGCAGGCAGCCAGCAGGCATTGGCTGTACACTCTGAAGCCGCGCCTCCTCTAGCCTGACATCAATGCCCCTGCTGGGAAACCCGGAGGAGCGCACCAACATCACAGGCGAGAGGAGCGGCTTCAGAGTGTACAGCTAACGCCTGCTGCCTGCCTGCGGTGCCGTCTTGCTTCTTAAAATCATCTCTTTCTGTTTCGGCAGGTCTGTTGGGTGGGTGGCTGGACGGAGAGGCGGCAGCGATGACCTGGGTGGGGGTGGAAGAGGGGTGCAGTGGCTGCGGTGACATCGGGACGGGGGAACGGTGACAGACTCTGGGGGGCGTGGTGCCAGGGGCGGGGAGACAGGAGAATTGACGAAAACCTTGCTAGGGCCCGTTTCATTTCCTCGGAAACGGGCCTTTTTTACTAGTATACATATAAAAAATAGAAAGAAAAGAAAAATTTATAAAAGACAAAGAGGTCCTTTTATTAAGCTGTGTAAGTACTAATGTATGCTTACTGCAACAAAAAAATGCCTCAGCGGGGAGTGCTGAGGCGTCACATGGTAATTTTTGGGTGTGCGCATACTACTCACATGCTAAAAAATAAAATAAAATGTATTTTGTAGTGCTGGGGAGGGGGCCTGGGGGCAGAGACTAGGTGTGTTCTGTGCTAATCAGTTAGCACATCTACATTGCCACATGCTAACCAATTAGGACCCAATTCTATATATGGCACTTAAAATTAACGTGCATTAGCCAATCACATCTAAGCATATTCTAAATACTGCACGTAAATCTATGCACGGTATTTACAATACTCTTAGGTGTAGTTTATGCGACTACATCTACGCTCGTCCATTTCCACCATTGAAAAGCTGGCATAAATCCCTGTGCATAGATTTAGGCGCACTGGCCCATATTTTATAACATCACACATAGATTTTGGAACACCCATTTCCACGCTCCTTAACCACACACCTTTTTGCCTATACGCATTAGAATTTATGTGCAGTACATTACACAATACACTTAGCAATGTATGTGTGTAAATTCTAATTTTTGCCAATTAGTGCTCATTATTAAGAGCTGTTAACAGCACTTTTAACAGCTTCTTAAAACAATTAATGTACACACGTTGTTATAGAATACACCTAGATTTACACACAGAACCCGTGTTATATAGAATCCGGAAGTTAGCGTGTACTTAGCACATGAGCCGTTATGGCCTACATAATGGGTAGTGGTAGAGGCTCACACATTAATGGCCACGTGCTAATGGAAAAATTCGCACATAGACATTAATATAGAAAATACAAAAATTGGCCATTTTATCCCGGCAGTAAAAATGGCCTTAGTACGAGGGAATGGCCCATGTAAGAACACACTAAGGCCACGTTTTAGCACAGTTTGATTTAAAAAAAACAAAAACAAAATAAGGATCTATGAGGAAGTGTGGTGGTAGCTTTAACACAAAAGGTCCATTAAAGCACAACTTCTGATGATCCTACTTCAATAAAATTAAAATTTGGGGATAATATCTACCTTAGCTTGTATTTAATATATTTCCCCAATTTGAGTGTTGTTTTATTGTACCAAAAACACATTGCTATAAAATAGGTAAAACATATGTGTTTATATGTGTTCCTTGACTTCCAGGAGTCTTGTTATAAAATTACCTTCAACAGAGTGAAGCACTTACTGACTCTAAGGAGTCCTTTTACTAAAGGGCAGTAAGGCTACCACCAAGTTGGGGCATGGCAGATTGGGCCTCCAGCCGGTAGTAGTCCCAGCCTCTGCCATTCACCAACTCCAACGCTAGAAAATGCATTTTTATCTTCTAGCAATGGGGGCTTACTCGGCAGTAATCAGGCAGCCCCACATGCTGCCTGGTTACCGCCATGTGAGCACGGGAGCCCTTACTGCCTCCTCAATGGATGGCAGTAAAGGCTCCCCAGGGAAATGGCCACTTACCACAGAGTCCTTTCCCTTTAAAAAAAAGCCTATTACCCACTACAGTAAAAGGGGGCTTCAGTGTACAGTGAAACCACACACCGATGCTACCTCAGGGCCCCTTTTACCGTAGCACAGTAAAAAGGGCCCTAAAAGCAAGAAAGAATTTGAGCACATCAGTTGAATTTGTGGTGACCTGATTATAAGATGTTGAAAATGAAGGATAAAGAAGTTATATGCCCACTGCATAAGTCTCCTGCTAGTTTGGAGTATAAGGCAGAGTTCTAGATATCTATATTCAAACAGGAAACAAAATATTTGGAAAAGAGTGCAAACAGAGGACACTAAATAAATTTCTTTATATGGAAAGATGACCCCTAGTGGTGGTACTGTGAGACTACTGCTAAGGTCATTGGTGCCATTTGGATGATGGTGCTGACCCAGGAGGCAGCAGAGGAGGATTGTTGCCACCAGGGACCTCACTGCCACCAATGCTGACCCTTGGACAAGTCCTGGGGGAGGACTGGATGGTGGAGAGGAGACTTGGACTTGGGGGTGGGTTTTGTTTGTGAGGGGTGGGGTATATGTGTCAGGGGCAACTGGCTTGTTATGGGGAGGGTCTGATGATCCCATTGAGGAGTACAGAGATCCTATTATATTCAATCAGGCAGTGCGGGGTAGGGATTGGGTGTTACTGGGAAGTTTGTCTGTATGACTGGGAAATCAGAGCGAGGGATACGGTAGAGATGGGGGGAGAGCGCGTCACCACAATAGAACCTTTGTAGCTGGCTCTGCACCATTTATATGCAGGGCCAGGTACTGCAGATACTGCACGGATCAATTTCCTGTTCACTAGCACGGACCAGAAAACTATCAGTTGGACCCTGTGTAGAGGCATCAGAAAGCAGAGGATTTCCCTGCTGCTGCCCTCCTTTTTGCTTGCCCATATCAAAGGAAATTGAAAAACAAAGAGGTAAGAGGCCGCAGTAGCTTAGCACACGTCCACCATGTTGTATCATCAGTCTACCCAAGGATCCATAGATTCAACTTTTCTCGGACTTAGTTGTGGGCTTAGAGCTCATATATAAAATTTAAGACAGAGATTTAAATGACTTATTTAATGACTTATTTGGTAAGTCATTTGCAGGTTTGTATTCGCTATAGGATGACAGTAGTAATTATGGTCAACATATTTTATATACAGTGGCGTTCCTAGGGGGGCTGACACCCGGGGCGGATCGCCGATGCGCCCCACCCCCCGGATGCAGCGCGACCCCCCCGGTGAAAGGACCCCCCCCGCGAAAGAACCCCTCCCCCCGGGTGCACGCCGCTGGGGGTGCCGCGCACGCCTGTCCTTCGTTCGTTCCATGATCCCTCTGTCCCGGAACAGGAAGTAACCTGTTCCGGGGCAGAGGGAGCATGGAACGAACGAAGGACAGGCGCACGGCAACCCCCCAGTGGCGTGCACCTGGGGTGGACCGCCCCGACCGCCCCCCCCCCCTTGGTACGCCACTGTTTATATATTTTTAAATTTTATTTCAATTGATTTCTCCTTTTGTGTTCCAATTGTATGCATCTTATTAGGTAATATTTGTTGGGCCATTCTTCTGTTTTGATTACCTATCAGGCTCATTTTCGAAAGAGATGGGCGCCCTTCTCACAGGGTCGCCCAAATCGGTATAATCGAAAGCCGATTTTGGGCATCCCCAACTACTTTCCATCGCGGGGATGACCAAAGTTCACGGGGCCGTGTCGAAGGCGTAGCAAAGGCAGGACTTGGGCGTGCCTAACACATGGGCATCCTTGACCCATAATGGAAAAAAAAAAAGGGCGTCCCTGATGAGCACTTGGACGAATCTACCTGGGTCTGTTTTTCTTACGACCAAGGCACAAAAAGGTGCCTGAACTGACCAGATGACCACCGGAGAGAATTGGGGATGACCTCCCCTTACTCCCTCAGTGGTCACTATTCCCCCTCCCACCATCAAAAAACATCTTTAAAAATATTTTGTGCCAGCCTCAAATGTCATACTCAGGTCCATCACACAGTATGCAGGCCCCTGGAGCAGTTTTAGTGGGTTCAGTGCACTTCAGGCAGGTGAACCCAGGCCTATCCCCCCCTACCTGTTACACTTGTGGTGGTAAATGTGAGCCCTCCAAAACCCACCAGAAACCCACTGTACCCACATCTAGGTGCCCCCCTTCACCCATAAGGGCTATGGTAGTGGTGTACAGTTGTGGGTAGTAGGTTTTGGGGGGTTTGGGGGGACTAAGCACACAAGGTAAGAGAGCTATGTACCTGAAAGCAATTTGTGAAGTCCACTGCAGTGCCCCCTAGGGTGCCCAGCTGGTGTCCTGGCATGTCAGGAGGACCAGTGCACTATGAATGCTGGCTCCTCCCACAACCAAGGGGCTTGGATTTGGTTGTTTCTGAGATGGGCGTCCTTGGTTTTCATTATCGCCGAAAATCAGAAACGATCAAGTCTAGGGACGACCATCTCTGAGGACGACCTAAATGTCAAGATTTGGGCGTCCCTGACCGTATTATCGAAATGAATGATGGATGTCCATCTTGTTTCGATAATACGGGTTTCCCCACTCCTCCACCGGGACGTTTTGCAAGGACGTCCTCAGCAAAATGTGGGCGTCCCTTTCGATTATGCCCCTCTATGTATTCATTTGATTGCTACTGTGTTGATTCAGATTTTTATAAGCCATAAAGTTGTAAACATAATGTTTGATTGTATATCAAATATTTACAAATAAATAAATATTCCTCAATAGTGAACACTGTTTGAGAAACATGTCATACTATCTAGCACTAGGGCACACTGTTGAGTAATAATGTGCACTATTGTGCATTAGTTTGCAGTAGTAATGACATTGCCCCCAATAACCTGAATAAAATGAAAAATATCATACGTAACATAAAAAGCTAGACTAAACGAACATTTTTGGCCTGCATGCCCCTAGAGTTTCAGGCTTTTCATTGAATGAACACAAAAGCACTCCATAGATAGGGTACATTTCTGTGAAGCACCAAAGAGGAACTCTGTGTAGGAGCAGGATCCCACTGTATAGAGTGGCAACATACTCTCTAGGTCCCAAATGGCAACAATCCCTCTGGCCTGATCCCCCCCCCCCTTCCCATTCACCTTCTGAAGATACAGAAGGTAGACCTGCCCCCCCCGCCCCCCATCCCAGCCTATGTTGCAGAATCTCTGATGGTCCACTCACTTATGCCCATGTCCAAGGCAGCAACACTTCGGGATCAATGGAAACACACTCAATTGGATCAAAGGTTTCCTAACCACAAGAACATACCAAGTAAAATCAAATTCAAATATATCACCGCCGTGGAAAGCAAACTGCAGAGTACCTCAAGGTTCTCCATTATCACCAATACTCTTCAATTTAATGATGATCACACTGGCCAAGGCCTTATCCACACAAGGCCTTAACCCGTTCATCTATGCAGACGATGTCACAATCTTCATCCCCTTCAGACACAATCTGACAGAAATCACCAACGAAATCAAGCTCGGCTTGAACATCATGGACTCATGGACAAACTCATTTCAACTGAAACTGAACACTGAGAAAACACACTGCCTCATCCTCTCATCTCAACATAACAAATACTATCCCACAACCTTAAACATCCCAAACTACATCCTCCCTATTTTAGATAGCCTAAAAATACTCAGCGTCACAATCAACCGCAACTTTACTCTTGAGAGCCAAGTAAACTCCATAACAAAGAAAATGTTTCACTCAATGTAGAAACTTAAACGACTAAAACCTTTCTTCCCGAGGGCAATATTTCACAATCTAATACAATCAATGGTACTAAGCCACGCAGACTACTGCAATGGAATCTACGTGGGATGTAAGGAACAACACATAAAGAAACTTCAGACCGCCCAAAACACAGCAGCCAGGCTGATATTTGGTAAGACACGATTCGAAAGTGCCAAACCCCTTCGAGAAAAACTTAATTGGCTCCCAATTAAAGAATGTATTATCTTTAAAATCTGCACCCTGGTCCACAAAATTATCTACGGCGAAGTCCCAGGATACATGTCAGACCTCATTGATCTACCATCCAGAAACAAAACTCGATCATCATGAACTTACCTGGACCTCCACTACCCAAGCTGCAAAGGACTCAAATACAAAACATCCTACGCATCCAGCTTCTCCTACATAAGCACACAACTATGGAACACACTGCAAAAAGCAACGAAAACAACTTATGACCACCTAAACTTCAGGAAATCACTAAAAACCAACCTGTTCTACTTATATACATCTTCTCAGTCTTTGGTATCCTTGGTCGTCCTCCTACTTTTACTCTATACAGAAGAGCTGACCCTACATAAATTCCTACACTCTGCAACACAGCTAAACCAAAGATCGTACTGGACACTTTTAACCTTCCCCTCTTTGACCCCATTATGCCTGGATCAACTGTAACTTATTCGACCACAATATAACCTTGTATTTGTTTCTATACCGGTCTAGGCTTACGCCTTATGGTATTATGTAAGCCACACTGAGCCTGCAAATCGGTAGGAAAATGTGGGATACAAATGTAACAAATAAATAAATAAATGGCTGCCATGACCCCTAGCAGCAGCCTTACAGTACTAAAAGTACCATGCAGTGGCGTAGCCAGAGGGGGTGCCAGGGGAGCGGCCACTCCCCCAAATGGAGTTCTGCCAGCTCCAGCGCCTATTTTTTTCTCAATGTGTTGCATTGAAAATGTGCGCCAGCGCCGGCTGAAGTCCGCTCTCACGCCACCCTCGCTCCCCCCGCACCGTCAACCTGGCTCCACTTCTGGTACCACGGTACCAAAATTACCAGAAGTACTGAGAGGCTGCTACTAGGGGTCACAGCAGCTATTTTATTGCCACCACAGACATGGACAGGAGCGAAAAGGCATCATTCTTGCCCACTTACCATTTATTACAGGACCTAGTAAGACTGAGCTAGGCCCTATTGTGCTTTATCTATTAATGCTTTAGGCTGTGACAGTTAAGCTTCAAACTCTGGCAGAAAGTTCAAGACTAGGTGGAAAAGGGTTTTGCCATACTACTTAAACTAGTTAATAAAAAGAGTTTGATTTTTTTTAAAATTCAAACTGCTTTTATCAATAAACCTTACAATTTTTCTCTTACCACAAACTTTGTCACCCAAGCACAGAGCAAAATAATGTTCACTTACCCAGAGAGAGGTCCTCTTCTCTCAGAACTCCCTCAGTAAAAACAGTTCAGGTCAGAACATGCTCAATTCCAGCAGTATTTCACAAAAAGCTAGGCTAAATGTGTATCTTTCTGTAAAATACCTGTAAGGGCATCTAAGAACATAAGTGTTGCCATACTGGGACAGACTGAAGGTCCATCAAGTTCAGCATCCTGTTTCCAACAGTGGCCAATCCAGGTTACAAGTACCTGGCAAGATCCCAAAACAGTACAATACATTTTAAGCTGGTTATCCTAGAAATAAGCAGTGGATTTTCCCCAAGTCCATTTTAATAATGGCTTATGGACTTTTCTTTTAGGAAGCTATCCAAACCTTTTTTTAAACCTGCTAAGCTAACTGCTTTTACTACATTCTCTGGCAACGAATTCCAGAGTTTAATTACACATTGAGTGAAGAAATATTTTCTCCCTGGCAAGGTATGTCCTCTAGTTTCTCCTGAACTGCAGGTTCAAGGTCAGAGGCATGCAGCCACGAGAGTCTGTGCAATCCTACACCTAAAGTGG
Organism: Microcaecilia unicolor; assembly: GCF_901765095.1. Taxonomy (NCBI): domain Eukaryota; kingdom Metazoa; phylum Chordata; class Amphibia; order Gymnophiona; family Siphonopidae; genus Microcaecilia; species Microcaecilia unicolor. The sequence goes on from NC_044031.1 coordinate 215,486,427, forward strand.
AGAGTCTGGATGCAATGTCAAAAGTATCATATGTGCCCCTGGTCAAATATTTTTGACATTCCTTCTGCTTCTTGGCCAGCTGGTGAAGCTCCTATGGGAGAGTGTCTGCAAAATCTAGTACACTGCAAACCAAAGACTGCAAGTAAACGCTTATGTAGAGCTCGTAATCCTGGATGTGGGAGACTAGCATCGAGGCCTGATAAACTTTTCTCCCAAAGGAATCTAGGGTCTGAGTCTCTGCCTGGGGGCATCAAGGCACAAGACCTGGAACTCTTAGCTCTTTTGAGAGCAGATTCAACCATTAAGGAGTGGTGTGGCAACTGGACCTTCTCGAATTCGGGAGCCTTCTGGATCCAATACATGGAATCCACCTTCTTTGGTGTAATCTGTACGGAAAGAGGGGTCTCCCAGTTCATAGGTAGTTGGTGGCTCCTCTGTTTGGGGAGGCTAAACTAGATGGGGCTGGGATGAGGCTATGGCAAAATAGTTGCAAATAATGCATTTCATTAAATTTAGATATTAAGAAAATATGTATCAAACACCAAAGAATAAAGTGGCAATTGAATTAAAGCAGATTGATAACAAAAGTGTTCATAGATGATGCCTGCATAGATGCCTGCAGCCAGTCTGCCTCTCTTCTCTTCTATACATCCCACTTGCCCTCAGCTAAAAGCCCACCTTTTTGAGGCTGCTTTTAACTCCTAACTCCACTTGTTCAGTACCCATGTCTGTTTTATCATCCCCACCTTAAGTAATTCCCTTATCCCTTATTTGTCCTGTTTGTCTTGATTAGATTGTAAGCTCTGTTGAGCAGAGACTGTGTCTTACACATTCAGTGTACAGCGCTGCGTACATCTAGTAGAGCTATAGAAATGCTAAGTAGTAGTAGTAGTCTTTGGGATTCCGGAATCTTGCTACTCTTTGTCCTTATCCCTTATTTGTCCTGTTTGTCTGTCCTGATTAGATTGTAAGCTCTGTCAAGAAGGGACTGTCTCTTACGTGTTCACTGTACAGCGCTTCATATGTCTAGTAGCTCTATAGAAATGCTAAGTAGTAAAGCAATAGTAGTCTTTGGGATTCCGGAATCTTGCTATTCTTTGTGATTCTACACAGTATCCTGCTACTCTTTGGGATTCTGGAATTTTGCTACTCTTTGGGATTCCAGAATCTTGCTACTCTTTTGTCCTTATCCCTTATATGTCCCGTTTGCCTGTCCTGATTAGATTGTAAGCTCTGTCGAGCAGGGACTGTCTCTTACATGTTCAGTGTATAGTGCTGCGTACATCTAGTAGCGCTATAGAAATGCTAAGTAGTAGTAGTAGTAGTAGCCATCAGATCCTGTCTGATGTTATTACAAACTAAAAGTTTTGAAGTCACAACCCCTCCACTGCATAATGCATAACACTATACATAAAATTGTGCAAAAACACACTCAGAACATTACCCTACTATACCAGCACTAACTTCCAGGACTCAAAGAGAACAACCTTATGCATGAAAAGGCAGCACAATAAATATTACACCAGGCCCTAAAACACCACCTAGTGAGAAGACAGAACAAATAGGACTGCTACAAAATCTCCAACTAATACAATGCCACACCTCAGTCACTGGTACAAAACACACACAACCCCTCAACAAATATGAAACAATGGACCACAGATCATTAATAGGGACATGAAGGCAAAAGAGTGAACTGGAAACCTCAAGAAGTCAGCCTCTGCATATACAGCAATAGTAAAGAAATAGGTAAATAGTAAAGAAAGATATCAGAGATGTGCATTTCCAAAAGCTCCCAAAACTATAACAAGAAAGATACCTGAACTCTAAATAATAGCCACATCAAGCGAGCCAAGATGATTGATAACCTCAATATTAAAAATGAAGAAAGACCTCAAACGCCAGAGGACACCATATGATTAAGTATCACAAATCGGCTGTGGATATTTTTCACTGGTCAAAATACTCCATTTATTATTTGTATGTTTTTATGCATAGGCGCCCCGAATAAGAGGCTTGGGGAGCCCAACTGTGTCCTTCCCCTGCCTCCTCTGTCAGTACCTTCTGCCCTCCTCGAATTCGGGGAAGGAACAAAAAGAAATTGTATCTTCTTCTCTCCGCTGGCGCCCCCCTCACTTCTTTTCTTACCTGGGCACCTGCCTGATTCGCTACCTCCCTAAGGCTCCTTCCCCAGCGGTTCTGAACACTGAAAAAAGAAGAGTTGTCGGTATAGAGCTACATGCTACAACACTCACTCACAGCCAGGCTGTGCTGGAACTTCCCCCTGTGACACACTTCCTGCTGCCATTCTAGCAGAGCCTGGCTGTGAGCCTGTGAGTGAGTGTTGTAGCATGTAGCTCTATACCGACAACTCTTTTTTTTTCAGTGCTCAGAACCGCTGGGGAAGGAGCCTTAGGAGGTAGCGAGTCAGGCAGGTGCCCAGGTAAGAAAAGAAGTGAACGGGGGATGGGCACCAGTGGGGAGAGGAAGATACAAGTTTTCTTTTTTTTCAGTTTTCAGAACCGCTGGGGAAGGAGCCGCAGCTTTGAACCGGTGGGGGGGAGGGGGGGGGGGTACTGCCTATCCAATTGGAACAGTTTTTGACTTTTTACAGATGGCCCATGCATAGGCAGTTCCTCATTTCTAATTATCTTTTGCTATTGTTTTCAATAGCATTTGCTATTGTTTTGGGTGGGTGAAAATAGTGGCAAGCTCTGCCTACTGGCTTCAGCCCATATAATGGGCTAGATAGGTTTCCTATGATAGCATTGTGCTTATTTGAATTAGTTTTTCTGTACAAGTTTTGCTTGATTTATCTTTATTTGAAATTTCATAATCACAAATTTTTAAAACACATCTTGTCAACAAGGGCAGGGCTAGATGGGAATGGAGCTAGGTGTGTTGTTAGACAATTAAGGATGTAAGCTGCACCCCTGGCACCACCTCTAACCCCACCCCCTTTAGCCTCCCCAAACAGTTGGGCCACCGACTGCCTATGTTTTTATGTTATTTTTTAAATTATTTTGCTTTTTCTTTAATTACTTATTCTTCTATGTGCAATTATTTATATACAAACACAATTCCAAATGCTGACATATTCCAATTAATAAATTCAGAATAAATTATTTTTTCTTCCTTTGTTGTCAGGGCATTTTATTTTTCTAGTCACGTTTGTTCAGTGTCTATTTTCTGCTTCTCTCTGTTTTTCCTGTTTTTGCGGGTTCCCTGTCCATTTGACATTTCTTCTGTCCACCATCCATTTTTCGGTCCTGTCCAGCATCTCCATTCTGCGTCCCTGTCCCTATCCTCCCTCCACATTCAGCATCTGCCCTCTCAGTGTCCCTATCCTCCCCTTACATTCAACATCTCCCATCTGTATCTCTGTCTTGCCCTCTCCTGCATTTCCCCCTGTTTGTCCCTAACCCTCCCCTCCTCCACACTGTGTCCAGCATTGTCCCTGTGTGTCCCTATCCCTTCTCCATTTACCATTAATCACCTGTGTCCCTGTCCCTATGCTCTCTCCATGCCCAGCATCTTTCTTCTGTCTGCCTGTCCCTCCACTCTCCTCTGTCTTCCCTTCCATTCTGCGTCCCTGTCCCTATCCTCCCCTTACATTCATCATCTCCCCTCCATATCTCTGACTTGCCCTCTCCTGCATTTCCCTCTATTTGTCCCTACCCCCCCCCCACTTTGTCCAACATTGCCCCTGTGTGTCCCTATCCCTTCTCCATTTACCATTACTGATCAGTGTCCCTGCTCTTATGCTCTCTCCATGCCCATCATCTTTTCTCTGTCTGCCTATCCCTCCACTGTCTTCCCTTCCTCCTTTACTCCTACTCTCTGGGGCCTGTATCTCTCTCTCGCTCTCTTCCCACCCACCCCATCATGGTCCAGTATTGCTCCTTCTTGAGTCTCCAATGTGTCTCCCACTCTCTTCCACTTATTCAGTTTCTGCCCCCCTCTCTCTGCCCCCAGCATCATCTGTCTCTCTCCTTCCCAGATCCGGCACCTCTCTCTTCCTCCTCTCAATATGTTCTTCCCTTTACTTACACCCTAGGGTTACCATATTTGCAGAGACAAAAAAGAGGACACAAAAAATAAAATGCTTCCTTGTCCCAGCCAGACCCTGGCCCTGCCCCTGCCGCACAGTTACCTTGATCCCCCAAGAAAGCTAGATTCTATAAGCAGTGAAAATACTGGTAAAAGTAACAAAAATGTATTTTCTTCCTTAGTCTAAATACAAAATTAGAAAAGATGTAAATTTCCAAAAAAGCAAGCATCCATGAACAGCATGTTCCCCTTTCCTTTCCTTTCCCTCCCATCTTTGAGCAGCATGTCCCCCTCTCCTCTCCTCTCCTCTCCATTTCCTTCTATCCGTGTTCCGCATTTCTCTCTTTACCCTTCCCTTCCCTCCATGTACAGCATATCACCCTCTCTTCTCCCTTCCTTCCCATCCACATGCTGCTTGCCCCCTTCTCTCTCTCCCATCCATGAGCAGCTTGTCCCCTCCCCTCCTGGGCCTACTTTGCAGGCCTGGTGGCCTCTTCAGGGCAAGAAAGAACCCTACTCTTTCCTGCCCGCTGCTACTGACTTCCCCGCTGCCACCCTTTCTTGAAAATGGCTGCTGAGACTTCAAGCGGTAGCCTTATATGACTTTCATGAAGTCTCGCAAGGTCAGTGGCAGTGGGCAGGAAAGAATGGAGTTCTTTCTTACCCCAAAGAGGCCTCTAGATCACCAGGGCGTGTTATGGCAGGCTCGGAGGGGGGGAGGGGAGAGAATGCCAGCCCATCCATCCATACCTCTGTCCATCTATCCGTCTGTCCATCCAGCCATCCGTCCGCCAACCCGCCAGCCAGCCTACCAGCCTAGAAACCCAGGCAAACAAGTTGGCTAGAAAAAACGCCTGGACCCATGACAGTCCCCTGAAAACGAGGACATGTCCAGAGAAATACGGACGTATGGTAACTCTATTCTACCCCAATCCCAGCAACTCTGACTCTCCCTTTCCTCCCTGTGATCTGATGGTGCTGTCATGATCGTTACAGTTAGTGACACTGCAGCAGTTTAATGCAGGCAGCCTTGGCCTTCCAGTGATGCTGTCAGCCCTCTTCTGAT